>NC_085140.1:261285436-261961448 GCF_024139115.2 Armigeres subalbatus | reverse complement strand
AAGTTACGTATTGTTTATCAGTCAAAGCTAAGCAAAGCTAATTATTAGTCTATAACTCATTAGGTTTGCTTAAAAAATGCGATCATGTTGTATGGGATCATAGTGATGTCTGTTTAGTAGCCTATAATAGATTTAATAGTGCGTTTAATCATGTTTTAAATAATTACGCAAAAAAAAAATCGTGCAATCAGTCGAAATATATTGTTACCACTTTGAGCGATTGGTTAGTTAGTTAATTGATGTGCATTTGAAGGTGTTTTTGATTAGCATGCCAGTTCGAGAGGGTAAAATAGAAAAATTTCAAGGTGACTATATTTATCTCATCCCATATATCGCGTCATTTACCAAAGAGAATCCATGAAAATATACTTTGTAACTAACACAATGTCCTATCCCATGCCATTCATGGAGATACGTGAGTATGAGCATGAGTATTATGGCCGTACAATTCGTAGTTGCCGTGATTTTCAGTCAATAATGGGATCCAGATAACTATCACTGAGATATCCCATTTCCATTATTCTGCCTTGACAGAAACAGAAATCGTATCTGAACAAGCAACGAATAAAGGCAGCAATTGGCAAAATGCATCGACCCAGTGGAGATGCATGGTAGATGAGTTACTTGAAATACTGCAATCCGTGTTGTATAGATTGAGACAACTCGAAAGTGAATCGGTCCGTGCTAACCTTGCGGGACGTAATAGCCGAAAACTGATAAAAACCGGATACTGATAAAAAATAATGGCGCCGTTGATTTTAGGTTTAAAATCTGAGTGATGTACTGAATAAGCTGAGTTGACAAGTCGAGTTTGTACTGTTCCATAGATTTTTTTAAATAAATCTTTTTATAGTAGTTTTTAAATTTAATTTAACTCCACTACATGTTTTAAATTTTCAGTCAAATAATGATTAGAATGACTAAATAAAAAACAAAAATAGTTTTGACTGCTGGAATCGAATTTACCAGAATGTGAATTCAAAAATTATTATCTCCAAAATCATTTTCAGTTCAATAAAGTATGCAAATGTTACTATTGATCAATCAAATGTTTCAATTATCTAACGGTAATCTGTACTTCAGCCTTTCTTTGCCAATACCGTTTCATAACATATAAATAATGGCGCTGACTGTGAGTTATACTGACTTCAAAAACAGCTGTTTGCCTGAAAAATATCATCTTGAAAATTCTTTGAATTAATCCACGCATAAATTTTACCACTGAGAACTAATACCATAAATCAACTTCAAAACTTGTTTCAACAAAAACCACAATATCAATAATCCAGCTTGAAGTTGGAGCTGAACCTTGAGCACAAGAAGCATATGATGACTGATCCACCAACTAACTGACCAAACCAGACTGGCACATCTTTATACCTACATATGCTTTTTGTATATGCCTTCACGTGCGACAGATTCCGCTCGGTATCGTTTCCGTGCGTGATTTGTTTTGATTATTTTTTGCCTGCTGTTGCCAAGTCGCCGGTTCGCATCACGATTGTGGGAGTAGTGCACTGAGTCAAGTGGAAGGGCGAAGCAAATTTAGCATGGAACGGTTTATGTTGAGTCGCTAATCAGTTAAGAATTTTCATATCTATACGTTTTTGAAAATATTGCGTCTAGACTTAGTTTATGAAGAATTTATGTTATACAAACTTTGGTCATAAACAATCCAAATTGTTCCCATCTCCTTTTTACGGCAAATAATTCATCCCATTCGAAATAAAATAATGAAATTCCAATTCCGTTTATTCCTATTGTAAACATGTATGCTCCCTTCTGAAAAATATTTAAAAAAAAGAAACATTCTCATATGACTCTCAATATTCTTAGTTTTCAACAGTATGAACATGGTAGCTATGAGGTTATAACCGGATCGGTAACGCAGTTTCAATTGCTTCTATTAGCGTACATTGGACATCCTAACGTGAGCATCCTTGTATATTTACAATCCTATTAATCACCTAGTTTTGAACCAGTCTAGCAATAGTCCTTGAATCTATTCAGTTATGTAGTTTGGAGAGCTACTTTATTGGCAGGGGGGTTTTATGACTCAGTTTTATGAAATTTGTGCCACAATATTCTTTTGATATGCAAAGAATGTTTAGGCAATTTGCTTCAGTCAGTCATAAACCCCCTGCCAATAATAGAACAAAACCTCAAAGCTGTCATTCCCTTACATCCACAACGAATCATTGAAGTTGTATTTGTTTTGCGTTGTTTTTGTTGCTTGATTTCGGTTTCAGCTTCAAAGTTTCTGCTCTGCCCTTCTTCCACCCTATACGCACACAAACCACGTACATATTAATTTGTGGTTTTGTCTATTCCACTTTTGTAACTTGATGGACACATGCTCAGTAATAACGTCAACAGGGTTCTCGTGTGTTTGCATTGCTTGTAGGTGTATCTCGCCCATCATAATCTAGTTCGAATATATTCGGCTCATCTACCATTTGCCAACCATTATCTCTAATAGCTGTTTACGTGAGCATTCGTTCCACCGAAACGGTTCTGGTAAACATTTAATTTCTTATGTGTGACAGCAGCCCGTTAATAAATGCATATAGTGGTGGCTCTGAGACGATGACTATTTGCACCAGAACGGCGAAATTTCTGATTTCACCCACCTTTCAGCGGTCGTTATTTTCGGTACTGTCACCTGATGACCCTTTTACCCTATACAGAGCGTCAGCAGAAATATATCCGGTTCAACCACTTTATCGGGTGCGAAGCAGTGGGAACACTGAGGACCGCCTGAATGCGATCGGGCTAAGAATAAACTTCTCTGCGAGAGCGTAGGTAGCATGAGACTTAACAATCGGCAACCCTATGCGAGATAACTTATCTGAGGTTCCAAATGACATACATTTTCGTCCCGTGGAGATCATTTTTAGTGGGAAATACTACAAAATTGACAACGAACGTGGATTGAACAGAGAAGAAGACGAAATCACAATTTTATGTTTAGAGAACTTCTATGAACTCATAGATTTTCAACCATCTTTGGTGAGCTGTATTCTAGAGAGCAAATCTGTCAAAATTCCCAAAAATTACAAAATTGCAAGATTTTTATGCAATAATTGTATATAAACCTTACAGCTCTATATGCTTTTACAGAATATCTCCCACAGATCTTTATATATAAAAATAAAGTGATATCTTTCATCCGCATACCAGGAGTGGTTGATTAGATTATTATTTTCATTTGGTCAACAATTAGTGCGTTATAAATTCCCACGGGTTTTCAGATTTTTTCCGTATTAAAATCATGTAAAATTGCAAACATTAAGATTTATATGAGAGACACAATTGCGAATTTTCGACCACTGTGCTGAACAAAGTTTGCCAACTAGTTTTGTATGGAAGAGAAGCTTACCTTTTTCATATAATTGGTTTAGTATGTGACAAGGTTTTATATTTTCATATGTGTAAGAATCCCTGATTGAGTGTAATGAACGTGTCCTCTAAATATTGCACAGAACACGCTTAGGAGTGAATTCATATCATTATTGCTCAAATGTAACGAAGTGTGCTTCTGCTTCAAAGCCTGTATACACCAAGGCTGCAATAACAATCGATTCCTAGCTATAATCACCATCTGCCACACATGTTTTGATTCCAAAAATAGTTAGGCCATGGAATTTAATTAGGGTTTGACAATTCATTATTGATATCACTTTACTAGCAGGAATAATTTCATGTCACAAACCTTCACTTTTTGGCCACCTCAAATTTGTGGAAATCGTGTTTGCGGGAAACGTCAGTCTTGTATTGTTTCACTTTGTTACGTTACGTGTTACAACATTTATGATGTAGCAAAAGGTTTCCCAGTCGGATAAATTATATAAATTCACATTTATTTTGATGCATATATTCGAGCATTAAAATAAACGCAAAAATAATTTTAAATATAAATTATTGTATCATGTTAGTAGGCATTAGCATTAGCATTAGCATTGTTACGGTGTAATTCGTAGATTGGACACTAGTGATACTCATGTTTTATTTTGAGATCCTTATTCTAGAATGTTACAGAAATCAAGCCCTCTTGAGTAGTAGTCCTTGATTCCAGTCTTAAACAAAATAAAAGCATGAGGATTACAACCCTGCGCCCATCTTCACCGTAACTAGGAGAGGAAGGTTGATGTGGTACTACGTAACGAGAGGCCACGACTTAACGACACCTCATGAGAACCACGGAGTTGGATAATGAGGAAGGTATCTGTTTTGTCAGGATTTGTATGAGGGCAATGTAAATCGTGGTAGATCTTATCCTCAACACACCACGTAAAGGTGTCTACCCTAAATTATCTGTTATTTTAAATTATTCTTTACTGTGTGCTGTCAATCATTATTTTGTTTTTTTTTTCGTATGAGATCAACATTCGAAGACAGTGGGAGGATTTTTTCGATTTGGTCGAACCCGACTCAATCCGCTGCCGAACTCTGAGCGATAGTCAACGCGTTTAGTGACAAGCGCAGATCTTTCCCATCCACCGATTACATGGTCGTACCATTACCGATCCTCCCTGAGATAACCAAACGCTTGAGGAGTACTGGCTCAAATCACCGTTTTCGCTACCGAGCTGTCGTTCGCCCTCTACTCAGCAATGGGAAGTCTTCGACCTGACGGATTGACACCTATGCTCCGAAATCTACAGCCTTCTGTCAAGATCCGGTTCCTAGCCATCCAAATGTGGTCTTACCAAACCTTCCTGGATAAATGGCGAAAAAAAAAATGGTCATCCCCATTCTTAACATCAGCATCTTCTCCCGGGATGTCACGAAGTACCGGTCCATCTTGCTGACCTCTTGTGTCCAAGGTCGTCGAGAGGTTGATGAACCAGCAGCTGCCTGACAAACTAGAAGCAGAAGATAGATCGGATTCTGGCAGCACGCCTGGTTCGGGCACATTGGCAAAATTGAGATACGTTTTGTAGAATGCGACAACGAGAGCGAAACACGACAACCTGGTCGTCAACAGTTCCGCATCACCCTCGTTTTGTTCGGGCGCTCTTTGGTCCAAATGGGAACCAGGTTCGAGGACTTTTCCGAATGGGACTGGAGAACCCCAGGTTCCGTCTTGACGGTGACGCTGTTTCTTGTCGCCTTGAAAGGTATGTTTCGTTCACTTCAATCGAAAATTTACATTTTCGTCTATGCAATATATTGCTGGTAATCGTTGGCGAAACTCAAGCTCGGATAACAACACAATACACCGTCATTGGTGCCTATCGCTGAGCCAGCTCTGTTGGCTTCACAATGGCCACTAGCAAGTGCTTCATAGGACACGTCTGCCGTTGGAGGCACAAGATGTCAGGGCCAAGTGTCCAGTACCGAAGCTCTCATTCCTACCGCGCTTTCATGAAGTCAAAGTCGATTGTAAGACCAGAGTTAATCTAGTCCGAATGCCCGCCAAACCGCACCGAACAGCCACTTCCGGGTTGGAAGTAATTCAGTGATGAACTTGAACAAGTATTAAAAATCACTTTAGTAAAGAATTTAAAAGATCTTGGTTACACCTCTACGCCAGCCAATCTACTGTGCCGGCAGTCATCTTGCCATTCAGCCATTGTGTGCAAGTGCTACCTAACGAAGCAGCATTTTCGCCGTCGTAACTTCCGAGAATACAGGATCCCTTTGTTTGAAGACCGATTCTGCACTCTGCCGGTGTCGATCTTCCTCAGGGCGCGAACTCCACTGGCATGGAACGAGCAGCTGGAACTCCTCAAAAAACAACATCACAGTTCCATACAAACTTTTCGAAAGGGTGACAATTCAGTGGCTCAGAGTTGAACATTGAATTTCAATACATGAACAGGTATACGGATGGGTCCGTTTCAGGCCGTAGAGTAGGCAACAACGAGTTACTGGATCAACATGACTATTTCGGATAGTTTGAGGACATCTGAAACATTTTCGGCTGAAGTTAGGTTGCGGCTTTCATCGCCCCCACATACACGGCCATAGAGCCGTCCTAGTGCCATCCGATTCTGCTAGTGTTATTCCGTACTTCAGAGCGGAACGCCTATACTCCCTTGATCCGAGGCATCCTAACAAACATACTCCCGAATACGACTTTTGTTTTGATCCTGTCCTTGAAAAGTGCCTGGCAACACTAGTCCAATTACGTTTCCAGAGTCAGATCAAGGTCGGCGATTTGCGTCAACCAACTCTGTAGGGGACGTTAACCTTGAATTAGAAAGACAGTGCGAGACAATTGGGGAATGACCTGGAAAGTTTCCACTATTGGACAACTGCGGAAAATCAAAGGAAGTAGCAAGGAACAGCAAATCGTCTTTGACTCGAACCGACATACGCGGTTTCTGTACAACTTATGGCGGGATCTCGATATTTTATGAGAATTGTTGGGTCAATAATAACGTTTTCACGGGAATTCCGAAGGTAATCTGGGTATAAGACCCACAACACGAGACGCTTGTGCTTTCTTTAGATTCTCCCAAGGTAGTAAGTCTCCACCACCCCAGTAACTGTGCAAACCTAATCCCGGGTTCTTGATACCCTTCTCTACTTCAACTATGGATTTCATTAAGGTCAGCTAGGAGGACCTCACACTTCCCCAATTTCAACATTGTCACCCGCGACGGGATGTCTATCTCTTGGTCGTTTCTTGCAGCACCGCCAGCTGCCGTCGAAAACTCCAACGAAGTTTTCCAGCTGAATAACTGTGTTCTGACTATATATTGTCTTCGTTGGCTACCCGACGTCATGTTCAGTCTACTTGACTGTCGGATAATCATGTGATCAATGTAGCACCACTTTCGGAAGTGTCTCCGTACTGAAGCTTTCTTCCGACCAGAGGGAACTGGGTTGATTGGAGTTCCGGTTTCTGGATCAACTTAAAAAATCGTTCCCATGTTTCGTCTAAGTTATTGAGTTCAGCGTGATTTCTCTTGTTTCGACAGAAGAACGATCGCGCGATCGGCCGAAATATTCTGTTCTGCATTGCGGCCGGTAACAGTTAATCATTCAGTGCGTGATTTCTCGGTTTCAGATTCTTCAGTAAGCAGAGCGATCGGCCAGTTGTCGAAAATTTAGTTTGTTTGGAAATGCATCGATTGGTCGCCAAAATTTTGTTCTGTTTTGTGGGTGAGAGTGCGGTGAGGGTCGTATGTGAAAATTTGGTTCGCATCCGATAATCAAAATATTTAGCGTTTTCGATTGTTTTGTATTTGTATTTTGTATTAAATCAAACTACACGCTATACAGGCAGACCGTTTACCAAACGAACCCCGACACACCTCATCCCCATATATCCAACATCTCAGTGATTTCTGGAAGTATCAGGCGAGTATCACGTCAACAACAATTTCCTACCTATTCCTTAATTGACCTGCATTCGGACACGGCCTGCGCTGGTATTGCTAACTTTTGGATCCCCAGTTATTACACATTGAAGATGATGTTAGTCCTAAACTTCATCTGTTGGATCTCTGTGTAATTACAGCTGGCCTGGCAATAACGGGAGTAGCAACTGTGGTCAATCATGCCATGCTCAGATTAAGTTATTGGTACTTTTGAAGTGGGGTTGAGCAATTTGCTTTACCTTTGAAAAGAAATAAATTCACCCACAACACTCCAGTGAAATGCTAATATCTTGCTCAAAAACTCTAACTTCGAACTTATAAAAGGGCGGCCCATCAACAAATTTGAAAAATGTTTTGAGCCATATTATAGTCAGTTCAACTTAAATAAAATCGTTCGCCATGTTTCCGTCTATGTTACCTTCTATCGACTAGTTTTAACTTGCCAAACTTTATTCAAACTTAAGTGTTATTTGAGTTTTATCAATGTAAGTCTTACGATTTATTCTTTAATTCAATTTTGACTTTCGAAGGCCCTAAGATTGGACCTAAGTGTGGTTATTTTAAACCCTCTCATCCTATTAAGAGCACCCTGGCCTTGGTATATCGACGAGTGAAGAACTGATCAAAATATCAAAATTCACATGAGATGTAAAATATGTAAAAAAACAAGCTGTTCAACAGATCCACAAAATTTTTGATTATTGAGTAGCCTGGAGCTTAGATATTCGAGTCATCAACTCTGAAAATAGCTTACGAACTTTCTCAGTAAATATAGGTCATCTGAATGAAATTATAATCGTTCCATACTCCACCGACCATCACTCTTAAACATTCGCGTAATTACAGTTGCTCCCAGCATCATAGGAATTATATTCAAAGCATACTGGAAAATTAGTTGACGTATCAAACTTCATTTTAATTGAGATTTTCGATTGCAAACTCTGAAGTATCATAATTTTAATTTTTCTTCTTCTTATTATTATTATCCATTACATCCCAATGGGACAGAGCCGCCTCGCAGTTTAGTTCATTAGCACTCACAGTTATTATAAACTGCGAGGTTTCTAAGCCAGGTTACCATTTTGCATTTGTATATCATGAGGCTAACACGATGATACTTTTATGCCCTGAAGTCAAGACAATTTCCAATCTGAAAATTGCTCAGACCGGCACCGGAATCGAACCCAGCCACCCTCAGCATGGTCTTGCTTTGTAGCCGCGCGCTTTACCTAAGGAGGGCCCCTAATTTTACCTACTACGGAAATATTGATTGCGTCGCTATCTCAGTCGTTCATAAGCTGCATGTGTTCGTAATTTCGCAAATTTGTGACGCATGTGCTCCCAGCTGTTCATATATTTTGTATTCGATTGTTTGCACTAGGAGGAAATCAAAATTCGACGGACTCTCAAGTGGTTTTTCAGAATGAAATTGAAAATTGAAACTTATCTTCCTTTATGGCTTTTTAGCAACAATGTATGCTTTTTTATTCCTCATACTAAGATCACGTATCGTTAGTCTGTCTACATTATTCGATTAGTTCGACGATTTGAGCTTGTCTGCCTTTGTGAAACAAAAAAAGAAGAAGGAAAGAGTTTTAATCAATTTGCTCGCAATAAGTGATTAATTCTCCGAATGTTCATTGTGTTTTGAAGATATAATGAAATACTGTTTCAACATTTCAAGTAAGGCTAATGTGATCAAAACGCTTGAACATATTTTTGTTAATTGATTTTCTATCAAAAAATCGGATTCTGCTGCTATTTTATACCTCTTGCGTAAGAGAGGCAAACAATGTAATCTTTCAGCTGGTATAAGAAATATACTTATCGGTGGAATTACTGTTTCACTGGGAGATGCCAAACAGAAAAATGGGACCTTTCCGAGTAAATTGTATCACTGCAATTTTGTTACAATCTCACTTGAATAGTTCAAATTATTATGGCTTCAAATTCACATAATGTCAGATCAATCAAAGACATATTAGGCATGACAGTAGAAATCTGAATAGGTTGTGTTGATACTGCATATCAAATCAAAACATCAAAGCAGATGTCTATGGAGATCCTCCGAAGTAGACACACTTTTACCGAGTGCTAATCTGCCTGTAATCGCATATTTGTTCCATCTTGGCTGGCTTATTCAATACTATTAGGTAGGTACTGTCCATGATCAAGCTCACTAATCTCTAAAGTAAAATTATATTCCATCCAATTTGTTGAGTCTCTTTATCAGTGTGTCCATATTGAGATATATTTTAATTCAATATTTAACTTGAATCAGTTCTGAGAAACATATGATAGATAATGATATAATGATAATTGTAGAGTCGGTTAGAAACGTCGACTATATAATACGCACTGAGACTCTATTGACAGATTAAGAGTGATGTTAAATACAAGTCTTTTAAGAAATTATCATAATACCATCGCATGTGTCACTGAATTGCGTGTTGTAATTAACACGATTGAATTGTGTAGGCATGAATATTCAAAATACAAACACAACTGTTGACTGAGAAACACTCACCCCTCAAAATCCTTAACCATTAATTTCGCATTTACCCCAATTTTTAGAGGTTCTTCCTAGAATCTGTCCGGTACTCTGTTGTAAGGAATTGCTTGATTTGCTCCTTTCCGGTTTCACCTGAAACTCGTATCGTGAACGACGAGGCTGCCCGCTTTCTTCAACGGCACTTGCACTGCTACTATTTCTTACGCTGGTCACCCACAAACTGCCAAGCCGCAGTAAGTCACTTACTCTTCAATTGCACTTTGAGGTTAAATTAAATTAGATAAATACTATACATACACATTGTATAACGTTTTACTTTAATGACTTCGTTAACGGTGAACCACACCATGCTTAATTCAAGGTGTATTGCGGACTCACTGCCGAGAACACACAAAGATGCACTGCGTTCCGTGTCTAACCACTGAGCGATCGAATCGAACGATTCAAATCTTTTATCGCAAAGGCAAGATCCCAGATTTGTTTTGCTTTTTACAGCCTCCCGACGAAGGTCAACTAGTTTGCATGGCCTGCTACGATCCACGAACTGTAAACCTCCTGGACTCTGTGGGGAACCCTTTATGGGACGATCCGAGAAGTGCTGTCTTTGCGTTCACACGCGTTGGTCGACAAGAACTGAATTGAATTGACTCAACAGTCGCCGACTCACCGCTCAAGGAACACTTGCGATTAGATTTGGTCTGTTCGGTTAGTTGTTGTAGTGTGCTCGCCACCGCGAAACGCGCGCGACAGCAACGACGACGACGACGACGGCGGCGTCAAACGTTTGTTGCTGCTTCGGCGACGCACAAAAATGGATGAGCCGCCATCCTTAGTGCTGCCATGCGATGCGGTGTATCAACCACTTACGATTACTCAGGGTTGCCGTGAAATGCGATAAGGTGACGATGGAGTGATGAAACTGATAAGAGTAAGAATCGGATCGATGAAGGATGTAAATGCCAGTTGGGATTTATTTGAAACCAACGGGGTTGACTTGACGCACAAATGATTATATCAATGTGTTTAAGAGTTCCAATTTCATTTTGGACTTTTTACTCGAAGGCGACATGATGACCATAATGAAGACATTTATTGACTGATTAGACACAGTAGGTATGATTCTTAATCATGAATGTACAGTTTTTTTGCAGATTTTCTCGTTGGTGGTATTTAGCTGATTGCAGTTTTCAGTCATTGAAGAATCAGTGTTAAATGGTTTTCTAAGATCCAGCCAGGATAATAATTTTTGATAATGATAAACTATTGGGAAGCTGAACTTCGAGGTTGACAAACAAGTGGTGATACATTGTTTTAAAAAACTTCATGATCAGATTTTAAAATATCCTGGTGAGAGTGGTGATCTGACTGAGATAGGTATTCCAGGGTATCGCCAAAATTGGAACTGCGTTGAAGTGTTGAAGCTGATGCCCTGGATTCCCATTGAATTTCTTTTAATAGTGACGTTTTGTTTTAGTCTGCCAATCAGATGGATTGCAGATTGATATTTTTCGGTAAAGTCGACACCCAGATTGTTAAGGGTAGTATTAGTGCAAGCTGATGGTCTGATTGATGATTGGTTTTAACCTTCCTAACTTGTTCGGCTATGACCCAAATCGCGCTTCCAAATTGTAATAACTTTTGAACGCAATAATGTGAAGGTCTGAAGCTAATCTTTCCTATTTCGTGGAAAGCTATGAACGTTGATCTAGTTTGTACGACGTTCCCGAACGGCTCTCTAAAGCAAACTCACACTTACGGTGTTCTCATATAGTAGAAGCACAAATACTAGAACGCTAGTAGCTGTAGTTATTTAAATTATTTTGCCAAATTATGCTCTAAAAGCTGCAATTGGCCCAACTTTGCATCATGTGGCATATTTCATCACCAACATCAGTTTGACACTTGAATGAATCACATACAGTAGGTTTCACCGTGCGGTATCCAGGCGCTATCGTATATGTAAAATAGCTCGTATTAGTTAACCACCAGTTTGTATGGCGAAAGACATCTAACGCGGGTTTTCTCAACAGTAGGAACTTTTCAGGAAAACCATTCGGTACCAGTTATGTAGGAAGGTGTCCGCTATACGCCCATCAAATATTTTTTCGATGAAGGTGCTTTACTAAGATATTAAACATTAGATGCCTTCGCCATACCGATTTCAAAGTTAACTCCTAATGTCGCTGTAGACGCTAAAAGCAGGTGATTCTATTGCCGGTACTTGGCTGCCAGGCCAGGACAAACCTAGGTGTCGCGCAACAGAAACGACATAAATAATCTTTTTTGAATCAACTAGTCATATTGACCCGGATTTGCAATATCTCAGCCAAAATCACCCAATAATCGTCAGCTCATACTTTCCTAAACTGATCTTAGATTGTTGACCGGCCACAACTACATTCTGTAATCGTCGGAACGTCAGTTGGCCACTTTATATGGACGAAAATTGCAAACGAATATCGCGCGAATCAGACCGCATCAGCTGTGCTGTGCGGTTCTTTTCTCTTTGCGGAAGGAAGTTTTAATACTACCCGAAGCTATTTTTTTCAACGGTGCTTAGCGCTATTTTACCCACTGATCCTCGTTACGATCTTTGCAAGGACCCGTGCCTTCGTTTTACGTTGGACCCGTTTGGGAAGTAAAATTCGACAAGCGGTGGTAATCCTGCAGGGACACCGTTCTGGAAAAACCTCTTGAAGGTCACGTTCCACGCTCAGCAATGAGCATTAATAAAAAAGGAAGGAAGGGTGAGTCTCTGAATTCTCAACTTCCTTCTAAGAAACAAGGTTTCAAGACTGTCCTGCCAAACGCGGAAAAATGGAAGGAAGCTTGAGACTTCAGATATTTCTTCGAACTCTAACGTTGACATTATTTCACTCCTATCGAACTGGAGCAATCAGTTCGATTTGATTAACGACGAATTTGAGAAATCGAATCTCCCTTAGCCCAGGTGGATCTGATTCATGCGAAGAAACAACGAATTCCGCCAATTGTGGTATCTGTTGCCGAGTTTTCTGGCTTTCGGAATGAAATCTTGAGTAACCTTCAGGGGATCAAAGTTTCATCAGATTGCTAGTGAAGGGTGACGCCGCGTTTTGCCGGGATCCTTTGACGATCGCAAACGTCTTCTTCACTATTTAACGAGAAGCGCCATAAATTCTTCACATACGACGACAAAACTGAGCGATTGTTCAAAGTCGTTTGAAGGTCTCCCAGTGATGATAAATCACTGGATGAGATTAAATTGAAATTTCAATTACTTGATTTGCGCCAGTCCAAGTCATTAAGATAAAAAGAAATCCCACTTGGTACTTCCTAAAGGGCATTTCTAAGAATTTTATTTAGTTCATTTTAACAAAGTGAACTAAATAATATGAAAAGTTGAAAGGCCTGTATGTCCCATGTCCGTGTTACATGGGAACATTTCCGCAGGCCTGGGGAAATTTCAAAACCTCACTGGCCGTAAGTGCCAAAAGTGGGGCTGAACCAAACATTGTCACATGGATGCTAAATGCATGATTTGGTGGAGCTCTCACGCCAGGACGCATGTCCTGTGAGAGAAGATTCCAATAAATTTAAGAAATTGGGGGCAATCAAACCAATTTCTGGGAATGCCTTCACGCAAAAAGTTTTGAATTCCTCGTGCAAAATTGATGACGGAAATTCCAATCGATCCCAGATTCGACAGGTAGACATTTTTCAAACGCTCAAATTTCGAAACCGGTTACCGGTCGAGCAATTCATACCCACCACACACAAAAAATTTGGCTGCTCGTCAACGGAGCAAGCACTTCAGTAAATTCCAATTTTCGAATGTACCTACGTATGCAAACATCGCTGCTGTAGACAAAATTTCTCTCTCAAAATGAGGTTTATACCCATGTCCCAACGGAAAATAACGCCATGTTGCTGATTCAGGTAGCATGACTGCGTTCCGATTTTGATTTTTTAACTGAAACAAGCATACATGATTGATGCAATGTTCAAAGCAAATACCATTCCTGAAGCTGTTCAGGTTGGTATATAGTACACACAAAATTGCTATCGGACCCGTTTCAATGGATCCAAATAATTGTGTGAAAGTTCTAAATTGGAATGCCCGTTTCTAAAGGGTATGGAAGATGAATTATTCAACTTCCTAACAGTTCATAATGTGCATATTGCCATTATAACTGAAACGTATTTAAAACCAGGACTCTCCATTAAAAGAGATCCAAACTATTTTTATCTACAGAATGATCGTCTTGACAGCCTGTGGTGGGCTGCCATCGTCTTAATGGACGTATCAAACATAAATTATTTTCTTCGTTCGAAACCAAAGTTTTTGAAACCTTGGAGTTTCTTGAAACAAATTTTGGACAATTTTCCTTCATTGCAGCCACTTGCCTTTTCAATGCAATGGGCAGCAGAATTGTTGAAACTGATCTTCAAATTCTGACTGCAACAAATCAAAATTCTTCGTAATTGATGACTTCAATGCCAAACACGTTCATGGAATAATGCTCAAAGTAACCCAACGGCAAAATTTTATTTGAAGATTGTTCTGCGGATATTATACTATTCTTCCTTGTTTTCTTCCAGTCGAAATCCTTCTACAATTGATTTAGTTTTAACGATTCAAGTCAGTGTGGCCAATTGGTAACTCATGCTGACTTTTGACTTGATCACCTTCCCGACATTTGAAATCACAGAAGCTTATGAGTAATCCAATCAGCTCTACTTTTAATTATCATAGAGCTGATTGGGATTTATATAAAACATATATCGATAGGAATTTTGATGTTATTCCTTGGATACTAAAGTGATATTGACAATGCGTCGCATTTTGACAAATTTAATTGACGACGTAGTTTGATTATGAATTTTGGTGAAAAATTTCACGGTTCAGAAAAGTGTCCCCAAGTACCGTCAACTGGGGAAGATGATCATTTTTAAGACAAAACATGCAATAACAATGTGTGTTTACATTTAAAAATCGAAACAAATATTTTCAAAACATGTACTGCTATACGTTGCAATGATCAACAACTTTAGTTTTCTGAAATGCGTTCGCATATATTAAAATAAATTAAATTATCACAAATTTTTGGAGTCATCTGGTTTGGGGTGAAGTTGATCAAGACAGCTCTACTAAAATCATTATGACCTAGCCGTAAAAATACACTAGGTTATTTGTGTGAATGTTGAATTTACTACGTAAAGAAGTCTAAGAAGTCAATATTTGAAACGAAAAATAGCGTCATTTATGACTATCTCTCTCTTTCTTCCACAAAATGCATTTTCATGATTATAATCGAAAAACTCGGATTTCTACCTAGCGGTAACATTACTTGAACGGAGAATATTGTTGACTACCGTTTCATAAAAAAAATTGGCACTTTTGACTGACACATCAAATGATCATCTTCACCTCAATGATCATCTTCCCCCCAGTTGACGGTACCAGACACTATTGCATCATGTTCAAATATGACCAAGTTACTGTGACATGAGTAGAGACATAGTTTAGAATAGTAATATTGTTCATTTCACGTAAGTTGTAGAAATAATAAAAAAGGAGGAAAAATTAAATTTCTATTACATTTCTACATCCTTCTACATAATTCCCAGAGTGAAGAACTTAAAATTTAAAAATTCACATAAATAAAGGAAGAGAAAAAAATCTAAATTACTATCTTTTTCAATGACATCTCCAATTTTTGTTTCTGTTTATTTCTGTGGATTTCATTTCTGATAACTCAGCAAGAAGAAACAATTGAATTGAAGAAAGTTTAACTACACAAGTGTAAAGACTGGCTATTTGATCGCATAAAAAAATCACTGTCCGGAACCGGGGGACAGCTACCGGATACAGAAATTGATTTTGCACCACAGATTTATTATGTAGGATAACGGTACCAATAGTGGAGGTATTAGTAGATCCTCAAGAGAATTTTTTTTTAAATTGATAATTATGGGAAACTTTCAACTTTAATATCTAATTCAATAAATAAACTAATAATTTTGCTAACAAAAATGAGATAGATGTCATTTAACATCAACAATTACCAAATATTGCTTGCACCACTATGGGTACACTGTTCCACAATGGTGGTAAAAATTAATTTTGATTCCCATAGTGGTGCTATGTGTGGTTTCTTATGAGACTCGCCACTATTGGTACAGTTGCACCACTATAGGTGCGAGGGAGTCAATTTTGTTAAGGAAAATCATTGTTTTCAATAGTTTTTCAAGCGAAATCTTAAGATAAGTTGCATTTAACAGGATATTCAAAGATCGACGCATCAAATGAAACCATCGTTAAGTGTATAAATATGATAAATCTCATAAAAAGCCCACTATTGGTACTACCTACACTAAAGGTACGGTTACCCTATCTAATAAATCATGATCGTTATTTAAAATTTGGCTAATATTGACGATCACCATGCGTTCGATTGATTTTAATATTGTTGATTTAATCTTTTGAAATAATGCGAAACAAGACAATTTTTTCTTTTGAATTTAAAATTTTGAACAAAATTCACAACATGAAAATCTGATATTCCATGCAGAAAATGACTTTTCAATAGCTTTTCTTTTGTAGGTACAATGGTGGAGAGGCCTCTGCAAGTATCGTAGAAGAGAAGTGTCCGGTATTGGAAGGTGTCCAGCGCAGGGGAATCTCCCTCTACATAAAAGTTATCTATATTCAGCCTGACTACTATCACCACTTCAATGAGATATTAATATTAAGTGGGAAAATCGTGTAAAATACGAAGACTCAAGGAATTCTCCTGGCCAAAAAATCCAGCCGCCCTAAGATATTTGTTCCTTTATTTTAAATATTAAAATAACATGCTCCAAAATAATTATATTTGAACAAGGAAATATTCCGACTTAATCTGCAGCACGCACTACTGATAACGTCACAATAATGAAAAAAAACCCAGATTAATCCACCTAGCGTTGGTGGTGCCTTTCTCGCATTTAGTTAAGACACCAACCTTATATGGGGTTTAAATGGTCCGATGTACCATTTTCTTCATAACTTTTAAACGCAATGACCGATCGTTATAAAATTCAATAGTGATCAACAAGGCTTTGTCCCCTGTCGAATGAAACTTGTTACGAGAAAATTGGTTAAGGATTACTATACGAAAAGTTGTCTTATGTTTTTATAGTCTTTGTTACACACTTACACACACACATACACACGTGGGGCAGCAGGGACTTTGTCCAAGGGCTTGACGACCCTCCCCATGGTCACTGCGAGTTAGACCGGGACCATCGTCCGTAACACCTAGTCCCAAGGCGTCAAGCTGACCCGTGCCGAGGGATGCATGGCCAGGGGTGAAATAATAAGCCAGGCCTTTAACAGAGCCTGTGGGGGTACCTGGGCACCCTCCACAGTAATTGTCCCTTACCGCGTCATGCTGGGCTCTGGCGTGGTGAACCTCTTTCCCGAGCAACCTGTGGGACCAAAATGGAAAACCAAGTCAATTCTTCAATTAGTGGTAGTAGTGTAGGCGACAACCCCTTCGCAAGAGGTGGGTTGTTCAGGTCTCCGCCTAGGAGGCCAGAGGCAATAGTCGGCAGCTCAGTGCGCAGCGCCAGCGTGGGTCACTCAACCTTCCTCTCGGCTAGGGGTTATTGACGGTCCATGGCTTGTGGAGGCGATGAACCGCAAACGCGATGGGCTTTCGGCCTTCGAGGTGGCGACGGAACAGCTGGACGCCATCATCGACTTTGCGTCATCGAAGCATAATATCAGCAAGGACCTCAAGAGGAGCTTGCAGAACCTTCGAAAGTCGATGCTGGACGCCAAGCTGGAGAGGGCGGTCGGGACGGCCAAGTGTAAACCCGTGAAATCGGTGGAGTCGAGGTCTACCCAGACTGAGGAGCGGACTCGGGCAAGGTCAAATCGACCGAAGGCGTGCCAGCGAAGACGGTGGTGCCAAAGTCTACCCAGACTGAGGCTCAAGTATTTGCGGGTACGTCGGGGGTGACTGCTCCAACGGAGCAGACACAAAAACGGGGGAGACAGTCTCCAGGGGATGAGCTCCCTGGGGGCCGCTCCAAAACGCGGAGGGTTACTACCCCGAACAAGGGTAGTGGGGCTGGGAAGCTGAACCCCGGTAAGGTACCTCCAAAACCGGGGGAGGAAGGACCTGGAAGTCGGTTTCATAGGTCATACCGGTGCCCTGTGGTCGAACTCGATCTTCCATTTGTACATGTTATTCACTCATACATAAATAATACTGTCAAAACTTGCATTTGACAAAACAAAAAATTCAGCTAAAAGCTCTATTTTTTGACATCGGTGCACTCACACAACCAATCGACATTAATTGTCAAAAATCAGGGTTACCAACTTGATAACTCTTCCCTTGTCGCCGAGTCTGGCGCTGAGTGCTCGGCGCGGAAACCCAAAGGTGGGAATAAAATTTTGGGATTAACCTATGCGCAATATATAAAAACACAATATGTGCGGTTTTTGACAATTTGTGTAATTGCACAATCAATTACACAAATTGTCAGAGAAAAACAATAAGGTAAAAATATCCCCGACTATATATTGTAACACAGTACAAATAAGAAATTGTTCAAGCGATACATTTATTTGTTTTTGGGCTGAAATGCAAATATACATGATTATGCTTTTCTGAAAAAAATATTGTTATCGCTATAATATCACTTCTTCAACATTCCCCACGTGTGGCGAACCCCCTGAGGTGCATCTCACCCGGATTTGACTTTTTTCAATGTAGGGGAACGGCTCGCCACTTCATCTCATAGCTCCTATTTCCATCCCATCAAAAACAAAGCAATGGAAAGGAATTTGGTGTGTTTATTATTTTTGTAATTTTTTTCAGCAGTGAGCACGCATGTTAACAAAAAGAAGCGACGAATTTGGTGCCGTATTTTTTTGTTTAGCGATGATATGGAGATCGGAACAGTTCCCCTAAATAGTACACTCCGATTTTATTTTGTTTTGCAAATGACTTCTACACTATGTAGAAGGATCTCTAAACTATTAAAAACAATAATAAGAGTTTTAATTTATTGATGATTGTTAACGACTGATTTGTAATTTGCTGGAAGGGTTTATTTTATTGCAGTTATTAAGATGAGCTAAATGATTATTCTTATTCTTCAAGGCTTGACTACAATCGTCGTTAAAGGAAATCGTCGATCTGACGGTAATTGTCGGTAAGTGGTATATCTTCTTCTTCTTCTTATTGGCATTACATCCCCACACTGGGACAGAGCCGCCTCGCAGCTTAGTGTTCATTAAGCACTTCCACAGTTATTAACTGCGAGGTTTCTAAGCCAGGTTACCATTTTTGCATTCGTATTATCATGAGGCAAGCACGATGATACTTTTATGCCCAGGGAAGTCGAAACAATTTCCAATCTGAAAATTGCCTAGACCGGCACCGGGAATCGAACCCAGCCACCCTCAGCATGGTCTTGCTTTGTAGCCGCGCGTCTTACCGCACGGCTAAGGAGGTAAGTGGTATATGCTCATCTTAAAGACTACAAGTCGAAATCACCTGGATTTACCCATACAGTTTTCAACCATTCTTCGTTTTTTGCAGAAGCCTTTTTGTTCGCTACTGTGTGAGAGTCTTATGCCGCACCAGACACACCACAGAATTGAATTTGATCATATGTGGCTCAAAACCTTGAAAGTGTGCTAGCTGCTGATTGTTACTCATTAGTCTTAATCTCTAAATTAGGCGAGAATGAATCAAATTAATATTTCCCGCCGAAAATTGGCCACACAATTATTACATAAAACATTTTTTGGGAGAAAAGAAAACTATCAAGAGTCTGACTATCGTTTAAGATGCTACGAGCTACGAGTGCTGCTGCAGGAGTTTTGTTTTTCTTTGACTGCTTCATGGAATGAATAACATAAGAAATGAATGGGCTCGTGCAGAGCATAGTCTGTGCTCCTGGGTTCAGCATTAGCATTGAGCAATTCGCACAAGTTCGTAACGTGGTACAAGCCTGGACAATCTGTATGTATCAAGATCATCTCTCTTAGATGGCAGCAATGCACTCTCCAATAGCCAAGATCTGTCCTGGCCACGCGTCCTTGCAAATGCTGAGGAAGGGAAGGATGGTTAGTTGGACACCTACTTAAGAAAGGTGCAGAGAACTCTACGAACTCTCATTGGTGCCACGGGAGGTTTTGGAATTGTTAGTGTGGAAGGTTATCGGTAGGAATCGGTTTTGGTAGAACGTGAAACACAGAAAGAACTAAGATAGCAATACAAAGTAAGAAAGGAACGAGCCTGGAATTGAACCCACGACCTCCTGCCTATAAGGCAGAAATGGTAGCCACTAAACAACCGTGCTCGTCTAGTATGTGCTTTGTCGGTTCAGGTACACAAAATTGCGTCGTCGTAGTGGTCTCTCAGGAACGTATGAATTGTGTCGAGCTAGCAGAGCAGGGCATATCTGCCGTAACTTCTCTGCAAAGCGGCCTGAGCAATCCAACATGCATGGAATGGGCTCCATATAACTGCATTCGACTCCAGAATTCATCGTACCATCATTGTAGTCAGTTAACACTCAGACGTCGGTACGATCACAAGTGTGCAAACTTTTTGTCGTGAGCGGCTATCCTTCTTTTGTATAGTACATATGATTTTCATCAAACGGATTCTACTGCCAAAGGCATCAATTGAAGCTACTATGAACAACGCAATGAAAATTGTTTTTAAAATCATCAGCACCACCACATGCTCCACAGCAGCTAGACACCTTACGGTTTATCGTATTCAAGTTGCGAACTCCACCAAAAAGTGTGCATTCAGCTTGAGCTTGAGCTTGATTGACTGCTCGTAGTTGCTACTCCATTATGACCAGATCAGCTGTTCTTTTGCACAGGGAACCAACAGATGGTTGCTTGGGACTAGCACACATCTTCAATGTACAAGTACTGGTGATCTCATTTGTTAGGTCATACTGGCGCCTGCCACGTCAGAATGCAAGTCAATGTAGGGAAGGGGGAGGAAATGATGATGCAATCACTCGCCCACTGCAAGCCGAATATACCTCTGCACTTGCCACGAGTTCATGCGGAATTTGTTGGAATTTCTAGGTTAGGTTGGAGAGGCAGAGGTCCGTCTTGGTTAACGAGCTGCCAATGTGATAGATAGAAGAAGGTAACTGATGGAATTTCTAATTGGATGTAGGAAACGAGCTCTATTAGTTCATTTCCAATTCTAGCAGATTACTGTTAGAATACTCAAGTTGAAGGTATAGGAATAGTAATGGAAACGGTATAGAAGTCCATTTCCAGTTCTAGCGATTGCTAGAACATGAGAAATGAAGCGAAAGATACAAAGTAGGAGAATGGAACGGACCTGGGATTGAACCCACGACCTCCTGCGTATGAGGCAGAAGCAGTCGCCATATGACTACCAAGCCTGCTTACCACCAAAAATGTGCATTCAATCTATAAAGACGAAAACGACCATGCGTTCTACATCAAGTTTCTGGACGAAAATGAATTCAACTGCTTCGGAATTGGTTTGGATGAACAATACATGTTTGACTATTAAGACGATACAAATATTCCAGTTCGAATAGGCATTGCTAGCAGGCTTTTCCGGTACGTAAGAATACATATTTAATCTGTCGCCCGAGATAGATGATAAAGATATTGCAACAGTTTTGAGTCGGTTCGGAAGCATCAAACAACATGTGCGAGAGTGGTGTCCAGCGGATTTGGCTTATAATGAAAACGTTAGTCAGACGATAGTGTAGTCAGAGGTGTACATATGGAGATCCCAGAAGAACTACCAGCAAACCTTTACATTGGTCATTTCAAGGTCGCATCTTTTACGATACTTGCATCTCTAGATTTAATAAATGTCAAACGCAAGTTGAAACAAAAAAACACCAATGTTATCTTCTTTCGCAATGGCTCTAAATTACGATTAGATATGATTTACTCATCCAGCTCTTTTTTACAATATGTATGTTTACAATGAATAGTAATAATGGCTGTCTATTAGTGAATAAGTGACCGGAAGATTTGTCCACAGAAGATGGTCGAAGGCCAGTGAATCGACCGAAACGTCCGGACAGTCTGGCAAATCAATGTGTTGTCTCTACTCGCCGAAAAATAATCGATGAAAATCCCATACAGAATCCTGTGTACATATACAACATCGATACAGTATTATTCACTATCTCCGATCATTATGGAGTGGATTTTACCAACCGAGTAGATGATCAACTCTTTTTAAACTTCCTTGGCCGCGGTTATTGGAAAGTTATTTTATTGCTTTTAAACGACGATCAAATAAACTGTAAACTTGTATCTTTATATATTAGTTTTGTATTATGCCCAGCTGACATGATAGATTAATTGGTCTGAACTCCAAATTTGTTTGGAGAACTTTGGACATGTCAATTTACGAGTCAAAAATTAAGTTCCATTATTTTGATTACATGCACTTGAGAAACACAGTCTAAAAACAGTCTAAAAACTTAATCAAAATTGGACTTCATAATGCGAGGAGTTTGGGAAGTAACATAGATAACTATCGTTCTTTCATAGAGAATTCTAAATTAGATGTTCTGTCTATTACTGAAACCTGGCTTAAATCATCAATTACTAATAAGTCTATTGAACTCGATGGATACAAAATCATCAGATCTGATCGTCAAAATAAAAATAAATCAAGAGGAGGAGGAGCGTTGCCTTCTACCTTAAGAAAAATGTTAAATGCACCGTTATCGCAAAACCTGAAACTGAAAGTGAAATTGATTATTTGTTTATTAAACTTAAGCATGCCAATTTAGTCTGCGGTGTCGTCTATAAACCCCGGACGTTAATGTTTCAAAACTAGACACAATTTTCAGTGTAGTTTCAGAAATTTCATCTTCAAATCCCAATGTTCTGTTGATGGGTGATTTCAACATTGATCTGATGAAACGCGATTCAAACAAAACCATGAAACTAATTGATTATCTGACATCACTGGATTTCAAACTCATCCAAGTTGTCATAGGCCTGGTTCTTCATCGATCATTGATCTGTTTACAGGTAATTGCACGGACATTTTGAGCAATGTGTACCAAGTGGGGGAATCAGTGATTACGATTTTATTTGTGTTTATTATAAGTATAGGCTCTCTGCAATTTCTACTTAGTCTTATTGGACTCGTGAATATCATAAAGTTGATAAAAACTCTTTTATTGCTGATCTTTGCTGTATCAATTTCGATAATGTCTACAACTATGTGGGTGTTTCGGTGTTTCAATGATGTACTCTTTGCCGTTCTAACATACATGCGCCATTCAAGAAAAAGACGACCAAAGATCCTAGAAATCCTTGGATTAACAAGTATGTTGATCGATTGATCAAAAATCGCTCCGAAGACTATGCGTGCTGGACGCGACAAAGGTAACCAGAATAAATGGAAAAAATTCACTTGGCTTCGTAACTTAACCAATCGCGAAATCAAACGCACAAAACGAGAATATTTAACTCGCAACTGAGTGCTGATCATCCTGCAAAGCAGTTGTGGAAAAACATTAAACGATTGGGCTTGAGACGAACGAACACTCATATAGGTGGAGGTGACGTAACTGCTGACTCCTGAATATGTTTTTGCAGCACACTTCCTGCCCTTAGTTTCAATCATAGTGAAGATGTTGAAACACAACCAATGTTTTCATTCAGATGTGTAACTAGTGATGAAGTTTTAGCTGAGTTCGCCACTGCCTCATGCGATGCTGTAGGGTACGACTTTATTCCATTGAATGTTTTAAAAATTTCTTTAGGTGTCACTCTTACGTACATTACTGATATTTTCAATTGCTGCATTACATCATCCGAATTTCCTGTCGATTGGAAAATTGCTAAAGTTATTCCAATTAGTAAGATTGATAATCCATGTATCGAAAAAGATTATCGTCCAATAAGCATCCTTTGCGCTCTTTCTAAAGTTTTTGAGTCAGTACTTTCTAAACAACTGAATGAATATTTAATCCGAAATAACCTGCTATGCGCTTTCCAATCGGGGTATCAGGCATGTAGTACAGTGACTGCACTGATTAATATTGAAAATGACATAAGGAAGCACTAGATAAAAAATGATCACTATCCTTACGCTCTTAGATTTTAGTAAGGCATTTGATTCTATTAACCACCGACGATTATGTGAAAAGTTGAAACACAATTTCCACTTAGACCATTTCTCCTCAAGTTTAATTCTATCCTATCTTTCCAATCGGTTGCAGTATGTCGACTACAATAATCATCAATCCGAAATTATTGCAGTCCAAACTGGGGTACCACAAGGCTCAATACTCGGTCCATTACTCTTCTCGGTGTTTATAAACGACTTACCATTGAGTTTATCTTTCTGTAAATTTCACCTATATGCGGATGATTGTCAGCTGTACATCTCCGGGAACCTAGCACCGCACCTGAAATCGTTTGTCGGATGAACTCAGATGTTCAAAATATTTTAGAGTGGTGTGAACAGAATGGACTGATTCTTAACGTGAAAAAAACACAGACTATAATTTTTCACACTAAACGTGCAACCTTACCTTTTGTTCCTCTAATTAAAGTTGGAAACGATTTCATCACGTATTCTAATGTGGTTAAAAATCTTGGCATTCTTATGGATTCAAATTTAAATTGGACAAACCAGACAAACGCTGTTTCCAGTGAAGTCTACAACGCCTTGCACTCCCTACTTTTGCTGCGGCATTGTACTCCTCAACACATCAGGATTCAACTTGCCAAGTCACTTTTAGTACCTCTATTCGATTATGGAGACATATTGTTTGGTCTTGTATCAAAGGCAAATCTCAAAAAACTAAACCAGGCTTTCAATACAGTTGTAAGATACGCATACAATCTAAAAAAATATGACCATATATCTGCCTATAAGAAGTCTGTACTTGGCTGTGATTTTGTGAATCATCTTAAGCTAAGAACATGCATCCAAACATATAAAATTATAAATGACCCCCCAATTTACCTCCGAAACTTCTTCAAGGTTGCCCGCTCTTCTCGAGCATTACTACTTATTGTTCCAAGAGCCCTTTCTAATAATTTGAGAGATTCTTTTCGTGGCCGTGCTGTCAAAATTTGGAACGAATTACCTCGTAATCATAGAAGCGAAACGACATTTGTCTCTTTCAAACGAAATATGAGCATTCACTTCAATAGTACTTTGGTATGAAATTACTTATTTTATTGTGTTAGAAAATAGTACATAGTTGCGTAAGCTTTGAAAACTGCTATGTGGTTATTTATGCGATTATAAAGATTATGTAGATAAATAAATAAATAAATAAAATAAATAAATAGTAACTTAGAATATCCGGTTTGAACATATCTAGATCGTAAATCATGCTGATGGCCTCTAAAAGGCCTATATGGGTTGCTATTGTCTTTGTATTAAGCCCAGTTGACTTGGTAGACCAATTGGTTCGAACTCCAGAACGTTTTGGAGAACATCTAGTGTAGAAATATCGTAAATCATGCACATGCCATTCAAGTTGGACATTGAACACCATGGGTTGTATTGGCTTGATATCAAGCCCAGTTTTCTTGGTAAACCAATTTGTCAGAAGTCCAGAATGATTTGGAGAACTTTTGAACATTATGTGTGGACATATCTAGATCGTAAATTATGCGCATGGTATCTAAGGGCCTGTATGGGTATCTTGGGATGCTATTGGTTTCGTACCAATCGTAATTGAATACCAAATTTTCAAAACGACTTATCTTCTTTTGTAAACAAAGATTCAAACGTCGATTTGACGATTCTCATAGCATTCCTACGCAAACCAACACAGCAGAAGCCTTCACCAACGTATTGACGGTATTGGTTTGCGTGGGAGTGCTATCAGATTCGTCAAATCGACGTTTTAACCTTTGTTTACAAAAGCAGATAAGTCGTTTTGAAAATTTGGTATGGAAATGATCTGGTAGACCAACACTCTCAAATCCAGAATGGTTTAGAGAACCTAGAACATCTGTAGAAATATTGTCTGCATTCATGATTCGTCATATCTGAAATAGTATTGGGTACATTTCTGAAAAAAGCACTATAATCATTCATGCGCGATATTCGTGTGCAATTTTCGTCCATATAAAAGTGGCCAACTGACGATTCTTTCTCCGACGATTACAGGATGTAGTTGTGGCCGATCAACAATCTGAGGTCAGTTTCGGAAAATTTATGAGCTGACGATTATTTGGGTGATTTTGGCTGAGATATTGCAAATCCGGGTCAATATGACTAGTTGATTCAAAAAAGATTATTTATGTCGTTTCTGTTCGCGTGACACCTAGGTTTGTCCTGGCCTGGCAGCCAAAGTACCGGCAATGAATCACCTGCTTTTAGCGTGCCTACAGCGGCACATTAGGAGTTAACTTTTGGAAATCAGTATGGCGAAAGGCATCTAATGTTTAATATCTTGAAAATAAGCACCTTCATCGAAAAAATATTTGATGGGCGTAATAGCGGACACCTTCCTACATAACTGGTACCGAATAGTTTTCCATGAAAAGTTCCTACTGTTGAGAAAACCCGCGTTAGATGTCTTTCGCCATACAAACTTCAGGTGGTTAACTCATGCAGGCTATTTTTACATATACGATAGCGCCTGGATACCGCAGCGGCGGGTAGGAAACCAACCACTGTATGTGATTCATTCAAGTGTCAAACTGATGTTGGTGATGAAATATGCACTACAACATGATGCATAAGTTATGGCCAATTGCAGCTTGTTAAAGCATAATTTGGCAAAATAATTTAAATAACTACAGCACTACTAGCGTTCTAGTATTTATGCTTCTACTATATGACCCGAACACCGTAAGTGTGAGTTGCTTTTTTGGGAGCCGTTCAGGAACGTCGTACAAACTAGGTCAACGTTCATAGCTTTCCACGAAATAGGAAAAGTCAATAAGCTTCAGACCTTCACATTATTGCGTTCAAAAGTTATTACAATTTGGAAGCGCGATTTGGGTCATATTGACCCGAACAAGTTAGGAAGGTTAAAACCAATCATCAATCAGACCATCCAGCTTGTTCTTTTCAAACAACACCTTTAACAATCTGGGGTGTCGACTTTTCCGAAAAAAGTATAACAATCTGCAATCCATCTGATTGGCGAACTAAAACAAAGTACGTCACTATTAAAAAGAAATTCAATGGGACTCCAGGGGCATCAGCTTCAACCAGTTCAACACAATTTAAGGTGATTATAGAATGAAGCCAGAAATCGGCCATTTTGTAAACCACGTGCTTTTCCAATATTTGTTTTCAAGAGCACGAGATGAAAGAACCATAACGCGTATGTGGCTGAAATAATGGTAGATCGTTTGCTTAGTTATGCTGAACAATCATGATTTGAGTTTCGGCACTGTACGAAAACTATTACGCCAGATTTGGGCTTTTGGAAATGTATGCAGATAAACGTGTGGTGAATTTGAAATTCACCACGCGCTTCATTCTATAATCACCTTAAGCTTGCGATACCCTTTGGAATACCTATCTCAGTCGAATCACCACTACTCACCAGGATATTTTAAATATGATCGCCAGAAATTTTTTAAAAACAATGTATCACCACTTGTTTGTCAGCATCGAAGTTCAGCTTCCCAATAGTTTATCATTATCAAAAATTATTATAACTGGCTGGATCTTAGAAAACCATTTAACACTGATTCTTCAATGACTGAAAACTGCAATCAGCTTAATACCACCAACGAGAAGAAAAATACTTCATTCTTATGGTCAAAATCAATGTCGCCCTTCTGAGTAAAAAGTCCAAAAAATTAAATTGGTAACTCGTAAACACATTGATATAGTCATTTGTGCGTCAAGTCAACCCCACGTTGGTTTCAAATAAATCCCAACTGGCATTTACATCCTTCATCGATCCGATTTTTCCATGCTCTTATCAGTTTCATCACTAACCATCGTCACCATTATCGCATTTCACTGGCAACCCTGAGTAATCGTATTAGTGGTTGATACACCGCATCGCATGGCAGCGTTAGTACATGGTCACCTAAAGATAGCGGCTCATCCATGTGTGTTGTGCGTCGCCGAAGAAGGCAGCAACAAACGTTTGACGCCGCCGTCGTCATCGTCGTCGCAGCCGTTGCTGTCGCGTCGCGGCGTTTCGCCGGGTGGCGGCACACTACAACCAACTAACCGACCAACAGACCAAACCTAATCTGCAAGTGTTCCGTTGAGCGGTGAGTCGGCGACTGTTGAGTCAATTCAATTCAGTTCTTGTCGACCAACGCGTGTGAACGGCAGCAAAGACGGCAGCTACTCGGATCGTCCCATAAAGGGTTCCCCTACAGAGTCCAGGAGGTTTACAGTTCGTGGATCGTAGCGAGCCATGCAAACTAGTTGACCTTCGTCGGGAGGCTGTAAAAGCAAAATAAACAAATCTGGGATCTTGCCTTTGCGATAAGGAATTTGAATCGTTCGATTCGATCGCTCGGTGGTTAGACACGGAACGCAGTGCATCTTTGTGTGTTCTCGGCAGTGAGTCCGCGCGAAATTACAACCTTGAATTAAGCATAGAGTGTGGTTCACCGTTAACGAAGTCATTAAAGTAAAACGTGTAGTACATAGTGTGTATGTGTATAGTATTTATCTAATTTAATTTAACCTCAAAGTGCAATTAGAAGAGTAAGTGACTTACTGCAGCTTCGCAGTTTTGTGGGTGACCCAGCGTAAGAAATAGTAGCAGTGCAAGATGCCGTTGAAGAAAGCGGGGCAGCCTCTCGTCGTCACGACGTACGAGTTTCCGGTGAAACCGGAAAAGACGACCGTCAAGCAATTCCTATACAACAAGAGTACCGGACAGATTCTAGGAAGAACCTCTAAAAATTGGGGTAAGTGCGAAATTAATGGTTAAGGATTTTGAGGGGGTGAGTGTTTCTCAGTCAACAGTTGTGTTTGTATTTTTGAATATTCATGCCTACACAATTCAATCGTGTTAATTACACACACGCAATTCAGTGACACATGCGATGGTATTATGAAATTTAATCATATTTAGAGAATCAGTCGTCTATTATCACGCTACGTCTATCATTATATTTTAAATTCTCACCAGAACTGATTCAAGATTTAAATATTGAATTAAAATATATCTCAATATGGACACACTGATATAACAAGAGACTCAACAAATTGGATGGAATATAATTTTTACTTTAGAGATTAGTGAGCTTGATCATGGACAGTACCTACCTAATAGTATTGAATAGGAAACCTAGCCAAGATGGAACAAATATGCGATTACAGGCAGATTAGCACTCGGTGAAAAGTGTGCTACTTCTGGAGGATCTCACATAGACATCTGCTTTGATGTTTTGATTTGAAATAATGCAGTATCAGCACAACACTATTCAGATTTCTACTGTCATGCCTAATATGTCTTTGATTGATCTGACATTATGTGTAATTTGAAGCCATAATAATTTGAACTATTCAAGTGAGATTGTAACAAAATTGCAGTGTATGCAATTTACTCGGAAAGGTCCCATTTTTCTGTTTGGCATCTCCCAGTGAAACAGTAATTCCACCGATAAGTATATTTCTTATACCAGCTGAAAGATTACATTGTTTGCCTCTCTTATACAGCAAGAGGTATAAAATAGCAGCAGAATCCGATTTTTTGATAGAAAATCAATTAACAAAAAATATGTTCAAGCGTTTTGATCAACATTTAGCCTTACCTTGAAATGTTGAAACAGTATTTCATTATATCTTCAAAACACAATGAACATTCGGGCAGAATTAATCAACTTGTTGCGAGCAAATTGATTAAAATCGTCTTTTCCTTCTTCTTTTTTTTTGTGGGATACATTCACAAAGGCAGACAAGCTCAAATCGTCGAACTTAATCGAATAATGTATACGACTAACGATACGTGATCTTAGTATGAGGAATGCAAAAAAGCATACATTGTTGGCTAAAAAGCCATAAAGGAAGATAACAAAGTTTCAATTTTCAATTCATTCTGAGAAAACCACTTCGAGAGTCCGTCGAATTTTGATTTCCTCCCTAGTGCAAACAATCGAATACGTAACGAAATATATGAACAGCTGGGAGCACATGCGTCACAAATTTGCGAAATTACGAGAACACATGCAGCTTATGAACGACTGAGATAGCAGCGCAATCAATATTTCCGTAGTAGGTAAAATTAGGGGCCCTCCTTAGGTAAAACGCGCGGCTACAAAGCAAGACCATGCTGAGGGTGGCTGGGTTCGATTTCCGGTGCCGGTCTAGGCAATTTTCGGATTGGAAATTGTCTCGATTTTCCATGGCATAAAAGTATCATCGTGTTAGCCTCATGATTAGGGTGGCTCAAATTAGTATGGGAAAAACTTTTTTCAATTTTTTTTATGGGCCGCCCTCTTCTTCGGTTCTATTTGATGCCCTGATGCTCTGGACAAAATTTCAGCCAAATCGGTCAACGTTTGGGCGGTGCTAAACTTGTTGAAAGTTTATATGCAAAAATGTATGCAGAAACATCCAAAAACAGTGAATTGCAGTTGGACGGCACAACTTACGATGAAGAACTATGATACTCGTTCAGATCTTGAAGAATGTAATACAGAATGTTATGCAGAAAACCGCGAGAAGATTAGAGTTTGCCCGGCTAAGTTATTAGCATTTCTCTGAAGTGGGTTTGAGCAAATTTCGTTTCTTTTACCTTTGAAAAGAAATAAATTCACCCCCACAACGCTCCAGTAAAATGCCAATATCTTTGCCTAATAAACTTCTCGCGGTTTTCAGCATAACATTCTGTATTTAATTCTACAAGAACTAAATGAGTTTCATGGTTCTTGAACGTAAATTGTGCCGTCCAACTGCAAATCACTGTTTTTGGATGTTTCTGCATACATTTTTGTATATAAACTTTCAACGAGTTTAGCACCGCCCAAACATTGACCGATTTGGCTGAAATTTTGTCCAGAGCATCAGGGCATCAAATAGAACCGAATAAGGGGGCGGCCCATCAAAAAATTTGAAAAAGTGTTTTTTGAGCCACCCTACTCATGATATACGAATGCAAAATGGTATCCTGGCTTAGAAACCTCGCAGTTAATAACTGTGGAAGTGCTTAATGAACACTAGGTTGCGAGGCGGCTCTGTCCCAGTGTGGGGATGTAATGCCAATAAGAAGAAGAAAAAGGTAAAATTATGGATACTTCAGAGTTTTGCAATCAGTAAATCTCAATTAAAATGAAGTTTGATACGTCAACTAATTTTCCAGTATGCTTTGAATATGAATTCCTATGATGCTGGGTAGGCAACTGTAAGTACGCGTAATATTTAAGAGTGATGGTCGGTGGAGTATGGAACGACTATAATTTCATTCAGATGACCTATATATTATTTACTGAGAAAGATAATGGCTGGTTTCAGAGTTGATGACTCGAATATCTAAGCTCCAAGTTACTCATTAATCAAGAATTTTTTGAATCCGTTGAACAGCTTGATTGATTTGAGCCCTGGGTACCAAACGCAATGGAATCAATTCTTTGAACCAAACCAATGAAATCAATTCTTTGAACATTTTTTGTGAATTTTGATATTTACAATGGATCAATCGCCGCGAAATTGCTGGTGGGGATTCTCATCGATTTGTTTTCGGCGAAAAATGACAAAACAAAACTTTGCCAGACTGTCCGGACGTTTCGGTCGATTTACTGGCCTTCGACCAGCTTCTGCGGACAAATCTTCCAGTCACTTATTTTCTAACAGACAGACAGTAGTAATGGCTGTCTGTTAGAAAATAAGTGACTGGAAGATTTGTCCGCAGAAGATGGTCGAAGGCCAGTAAATCGACCGAAACGTCCGGACAGTCTGGCAAAGTTTTGTTTTGTCATTTTTCGCCGAAAACAAATCGATGAGAATCCCCACCATGAATTTTGATATTTGGATGTGAATTTTGATATTTGGATCAGTTCTTCACTCGTCGATATACCAATGCCAGGGTACACTTAATAAAATGAGAGGGCTTAAAATAACCACCATTAGGTCCAATTTTAGGGCCTTCCACAGTCAAAATTGAATTAAAGAATAAATCTTAACACTAGCATTGATAAAACTCAGAAATAACACTTAAGAGTTTGAATAAAGTTTGGCTTGAAGTTAAAAACTAGTCGACGAAGGTAACATAGACGAAACATAGGCGAACGATTTTATTGTAAGTTGAGAATGAGCATGAGCATGATTGACCACCCACGGTTGCTACTCCGTTATTGCCAGGCCAGCTGTAATTACACAGAGAACCAAAAGATGAAGTTTGGGACTAACATCATCTTCAATGTGTAATAACTGGTGATCCAAAAGTTACACCCAACCGGCGGTTGTTAGATTTTCTAACAATTCTGTATAAGAATTAACCAAAACCTGTATAAGAACTGGACATTTGCGAAATTGCTAGATTCTTATACAAATATTGATTTTCTTACATTTTTTGTATAAGAATCTAACAATTTCGCATATGCCCAATTCTTATACAGGTGTTGGTAGATTCTTATACAGAATTTTTAGAAAATCTAACAACCGCCGGTTGGGTGTAGCAATACAAGCGCCGTTCGTGTCCGAATGCAGGTCAATTAAGGAATAGCTAGGAAATTGTTGACGTGATACTCGCTTTGATAGAAGCCGACGAGTCATCTGCACTTCCACGAGAAATCACTGAGATGTTGGATATATGGGGTAGGGAGTGTGTCAGGGTTCGTTTTGGTAAACGGTCTGCCGTGTATAGCGTGTAGTTTGATTTAAAACAAAAACAATCGAAAAACGCTAAATATTTTGATTATCGGATGCGAACCAAATTTTCACTATCTGATTAACTTACTCACCCGCACAAAACAGAACAAAATTTTGGCGACCGGCCAATCGTTTTGCTTTCCACAAAGCAAAACTAAATTTTGACAACTGGCCGATCGCTCTGCTTACTGAAGAATCTGAAACACGAGAAATCACGCACTGAACTGATTAACTTTATTACCGGCCGCGCAATGCAGAACAGAATATTTCGGCCGATCGCGCGATCGTTCTTCTGTCCGAAACAAGAGAAATCACGCACTGAACTCAATAACATAGACGAAACATAGGCGAACGATTTTATTGTAAGTTGATCCAGAAACCCGGAACTCCAATCTAACTCTTAGTTCCCTCTGGTCGGAAGAAAGCCTCAGTACGGAGACACTTCCGAAAGTGGTGCTACATTGACGAGTTGTACGAGAACCGCGTATGTCCGGTTCGGAGTCAAGAGACGATTTGCTGTTCCTTGCTACTCCCTTTGATTTTCCGCAGTTGTCCAGTAGTGGAAGCTTTCCAGGTCATTTCCCAGTTGTCTCGCACTGTCTTTCTAATCCAAGGTTTAACGTCCCCTACAGAGTTGGTTGACGCAAATCGCCGACCTTGATATCTGACTCTGGCAACGTAATTGGACTTAGTGTTGCCAGGCACTTTTCAAGGACCCGGGATCAAAACAAAGGTCGTATTCGGGAGTATGTTTGTTAGGATGCCTCGGATCAAGGGGAGTTTAGGCGTTCCGCTCTGAAGTACGGAGATAACACTAGCAGAATCGGATGGCACTAGGACGGGCTACATTTCCGTGTATGTGGGGGCGATGAAAGCCGCAGCTGCTTCGGCCGAGAAAATGTTTCAGATGTCCTCGAGACTATCCGAAATAGTCACGTTGATCCCGGTAACTCCGTTGTTGCCTACTCTACGGCCTGAAACGGACCCATCCGTAAACGTCTGTTCATGGTTATTAAATTCTCTGTTCAACTCTGAGCCACTGAATTGTCACCCTTTCGAAAAGTTTGTACTATGGAACTGTTGATGTTGTTTTTGAGGAGTTCCAGCTGCTCGTTCCATGCCAGTGGAGTTACGCCCCTGAGGGAAGATCGACACCGGCCATAGAGTGCAGAATCCGGTCCCCTTCGAAAACAAAGGGATCCTGTATTCTCCGGAAGTTACGACGGCGAAAGATGCTGCTTTGCGTTAGGTAGCCACTTGCACACAATGGCTGAATGGCAAGATGACTGCCTTGGCACAGTTAGATTTGGCTGGCGTAGAGTGTAGCAACCCCGAAGTATTTTTTTTTTAATTCTTCATTAAAGTTATGTTTCAACACTAAATTCAAGTTCATCACTAAACTAATTACAACCTGGAAGCAGCTCAAACGTATGAGTTGAAAGTCAGCGACCGAGTTTCAATAAGGTTACGGTGAGCGATACAATGAAATTTCAAGTAATAGAGTAGGCGGCTATCAATGATAGCTTACCCGATCCTTAACCGGAGCATCCCGTTATTGGTTCGGTGTGGTTTGGCGGGTATCCGGACCAGATTAACTCTGGTCTTACAATCGACTTTGACTCCATGAAAGTGCGGTAGGAATAAGAGCTTCGGTACTTGACAACTTGTGCCTCCAACGGTAGACCTGTCCTCTGAAGCACTTGCTGTTGGCCATTGTGAAGCCCACAGAGCTGGCCCAGCGATAGGCACCAATAACCGTGTATTGTGTTCTTATTGGACCTGGAGTTTCGTCAACGATTACCAGCAGTATATCGTCGGCATAGACGAAAATGTAAATTTTCGGTTGAAGTGAACAAAACCTACCTTTCAAGGCGACAAGAAACAGCGTCACCGTCAAGACGGAACCCTGGGGTTCTCCAGTCTCCTTCGGAAGAGTCCTCGAAGCCTGGTTCCTGATTAGGACTGCAAAGGAGCTCTCTTTGAGGAAATCCAGAACAAAACAAGAGTGATGCCGGAAAATACCCACTAGTTCAACATGGTTCAACTTTTGCAGGTCTTGTCGAAGACCAGGTTGTCGTGTTTGCCCTCGTTGTACGCATCCTACAAAACGTATCCCAAGTTTGCAAAGTATGTGCCCGAACCAGGCGTGCTGCCAGAATCCGATGCTATCTTCTGCTTCTAGTTTGTCGTGCAGCTGCTGGTTCATCAACCTCTCGACGACCTTGGACACACAAGAGGTCAGCGAGATGGGCCGGTACTTCGTGACATTACGAAATCAGATGCGGTTTTCAGCAACAGGGGTAACCACAATTTATCGCCACTCACCCGGGAAGGTTTAGTAAGACCACATTTGGATGGCCATCTCTAGGAACCGGATCTTGACAGAAGGCTGTAGATTTCTGAGTATAGGGTATCCAATCCCGTCGGAATCGAAAGACTTCTCATTGCTGTTGAAGAGGGCGAACGACAGCTCGGCAGCAGAAAACGGTAGATTTGAGCCAGTACTCCTCAAGCGTTTTGGTTATCTCGGGAGGATCGGTAATGGTACGACCATGTGTAATCGAGGTGGATGGGAAAAGATCTGCGCTTGTCACTAAACGCGTTGACTATCGCTCAGAGTTCGGCAGCGGATTGAGTCGGGTTCGACCAAATTGAAAAAATCCACCCACTGTCTTCTAATGTTGATCTCATAAGAAAAAACAAAATAATGATTGATTTTCAGCACACAGTAAAAAATAATTTAAAATAACAGCGCTGGTGACGCATAACATTTCTTGGTAAAATTAGTAACATTAAAAGTTTACCTCAATCTTTTATGATTCAGTGGCAAAAATATGTGCATTTAAATACATTTAAAATCTTTTCATCTGTGTACGAGATGAACCGGCCTAGGGCCGAAAATCTCATAAATAAAGATAATTCAATTAAATTTTTATTTGTGTGGTTGGCAAATCAGGCTGGACGGTATTTACCTTAATAAATTGATTACAAACTTGTTTGAAAAACTAACTAAAAATTAGTTGAAATCTTCTTTATTTTTTGATGACTTACATGATACAGTGAGTGAAGACATTCCATTAAAAAGCTCAAAATAATGTTCTTAATGATACATTAATTTATATTTAAAATTACAGTGTGTTCGTTTATTTTTGCGTTTATTTCGAATATGTGCATCAAAATAAATGTGAATTTATATAATTTATCCGGCTGGGAAACCTTTTGCTACATCATAAATGTTGTAACACGTTGCACACGTAACTAAGTGAAACAATACAACGAATGACGTTTCGCTGGAAACACGATTTCCACAAATTTGAGGTGGCCAAAATAGTGAAGGTTTGACTGACATGAAATTATTCCTGCTAGTAAAAGTGATATCAATAATGAAATTGCAAACGCTAATTAAATTCCATGGGCCTAACTATTTTTGGAATCAAAACATGTGTGGCGGCAATGGTGATTATAGCTGGAATCGATTGTTATTACAGCCTTGGTGTATACAATAGGCTCTGAAGCAGAACACCGTTCGTTACATTTGGGCAATAATGATAATTGAATTCACTCCTAAGCGTGTTCTGTGCAATATTTAGAGGACACGTTCATACACTCAATTGGGGATTCTTACAGCTATGAAATATAAAACCTTGTCACATACTAAACCAATTATATGAAAAAGATAAGCTTTTCTTTCATATAAAACTAGTTGGGAAACTTTGTTCAGCACAGTGGTCGAAATTGTGAACTGATTATGCAAAACTTTCATACAAATAACATTTTTTGCAATTTGACTCATGATTTTAACACGGAAAAAATTTCTGTGAACCCGGATACGACAAGATACCACATTATTTTCATTATTTTCATATAGAGATCTGTGAGTATTTGTAAATCTTGTAAATTTCGGGAATTTTGACATATTTGCTCATTTGAGTGCAGCTCACCAAAGAAGGCTGAATAACTGTTCCCTCAACGATTTTAGAAATACAAAATTGTGAATTCCTCATCTTCTCTGTTCGATCCACGTTCGTTGTCAATTTGGTTGTATTTCCCACTAAATATGATCTCCTACAGGGACGAAAATGTATGTCATTTGGAGCCTCAGATAACGTTATCTCGGCCATGGGTTGCCGGTTGTTAAGTCATGCTACACTACGCTCTCGCAGAGGAAAGTTTATTCTTAGCCCGATCGCATTCGAGCGGTCCTCAGTGTTCACCCACTGCTTCGCACCCGATAAAAGTGGTTAGAACCGGATATATTTCTGCTGACGCTCTGGTATAGGGTAAAAGAGGTCATCAGGTGACGTAGAGCCGAAAAATAACGACCGCCGAAAGGTGGTGAAATCGAAATTTCGGCCGTTCTGGTGCAAACTAGTCTGTCTCAGAGCCACCACTATATGCATTTATGTAACAGGCTGTCCACTACATAAGAAATTAAATGTTTACCAGAACCGTTTCCGGTGGAACGAATGGCTCACGTAAACAGCTATTAGAGATAATGGTTGGCAAATGGTAGATGAGAGCCGAAAATATTCGAACTAGATTATGATGGGCAGATACACCTACAAGCAATGCAAACACACGGGGAACCCTGTTGACGTTATTACTGAGCTGTGTGGCCATCAAGTTACAAGAAGTGGAATGAACCAAAACCACAAATTAATATGTACGTGGTTTGTGTGCGTATAGGGTGGAAGAGGGCAGAGCAGAAACTGTTGAAGGCTGAAACCGAAATCAAGACAACAAAAACAACGCAAAACAAAATACAACTTCCAATGATTCGTTGTGGATGTACATTGTACATACATGGCGGATAGATTTCAAGGACTATTGCCTGAACTGGTTCTAAAACTGAGTGATTAATAGGATTGTAAATTATAAAATAATTCTCACATTAAGATGCAAATTTTTCAATGTACGCTTCAATAAGAAAACAAATTGAAACTGCGTTACCGATCCGGTTATACCTCATAGCTACTACGTTCATCCTATTCAAAACAAAAAAATGAGAATCATATGAGGACGCTCCTAATTAAAAAAAATCAAATGGGAAACGCGTGTTTACAAAAGAAACTAACGGAATTGAAACTTCATTCTTTTATTTAGAGTGGGGTGAATTTATTACCGTGAGATGAAAATTGGGACATTCCACTTGTGCAATTTGGATTGTTTATGACCAAAGTTTATATAGCATAAATTACCCATAAACTAAGTCTAGACGCTTCATTTTCAAAAACGTATAGATATGAAAATACTTAACTGATTAGCGACTCAACATAAACCGTTCCATTCAAAATTTGCTTTGCCTTTCCACAAGACTCCGTGCACTACTCCCCCAATCGTGATGCGAACCGGCAACTTGGCAACAGCAGGCAAAAATTAATCAAAACAAATCACGCACGGAAACGATGCAACCCGAGCCGGAATCTGTCGCACGTGAAGCATCGCCACAAAAAGCATATGTAGGTATAAAGATGTGCCAGTCTGGTTTGGTCAGCTAGTTGAGTGAGGCTAAGGTGGATCAGTCATCATATGCTTCTTGTGCTCAAGGTTCAGCTCCAATTTCAAGCTGGATTATTGATACTTTGGTTTTTGTTGAAACAAGTTTGGAACTTGATTTATGGTATTAGTAGGCAATTTATGCGTGGATTAATCTTTAAATTTTCAAGATACGTTTTCGAGATCAGCAGCTGTTTTGAAGTCGAGTATAACTCACAGTCAGCGCCCATTATTTATTTGTTGTAAGAAAGCAGTGTTGGCAAAGAAAGGCTGAAGATGCAGATTATCGTTAGATAATTGAAACATTTGATTGATCAATAGTAATATTTCCATTTTGTTGAACTGAAAATAATTTTGGAGTTAATAATTTTTGAATTCACATTCTGGTAAATTCGATTCGAGCAAACAAAACTAATATTGCTTTTTATTTGGTCATTCAAATTACTTTACTGAAATTTCGAAACATGTAGTGGAGTTCAATGAAATTTAAAAATTACTATAAAAAGATTTATTTGAAAAAATCTATGGAACAGTACAAACTCGACTTGTCAACTCAGCTTATTCAGTACATCACTCAGATTTTAAACCTAAAATCAACGGCGCCATTATTTTTTTTTATCAGTATCCGGTTTTTATCAGTTTTCGGCTATTACGCCACGCAAGGTTTGCACGAATTCACTTTCGACTTGTCTCAATTTATACAACACGGATTGCAGTACACCCGATTCTGTTTTTACACGGATTTTTTTTACACGGCCGTGTAAAAAAAAATCCCATGCAAAATTTTTGCAAAGTTGCTCCATTTTGCATGATTCGTCGAGAAATCATAAAACTTTTTTTACACGGATTTTCAAATTTTGAACTGAAATCTTTTTTTACACGGAACGCATCCCCCGTGTAAAAAAAGAATCGGGTGTATTTCAAGTAACTCATCTACCATGCGTCTCCACTCTCGTCTCCGTCTTGCTGACTTTTTTCGTTGCTTGTTCAGATACGATTTCTTTTTCTGTCAAGTCAGAATAATGGAAATGGGATATCTCAGTAATAGTTACCCGTATCCCAAAGGCACAATTAGGAAAGAACTGTTTTTCGGTTTTCCGTTCGCAAAAATGCGTTTTTGACATGACTGAAAATAACGACTCCATAAAAGTAAAAAAATATAATACAATTCACAATAAGGAAATAAAGATTTAATATTTTTCATAGGCACATAAAAAACAAAAAAAAAAAATATTTTTTCATATAAAATAAAAAAAATAAAAAACAGAATTATACAAAACGAATTCAATTTGTTTTACATCGAAAAGGTACAAAATTCCCCAGAAAAAATTTAAACTATTTGAAATAATGTGAATAAAATATTGGTTGACTAGAACTTACGAAATTATACAGAGAATCAAACGAATGGGGCTTGGGATTAGCTAAACATTCTATATTTAAACGTTTCGGAACCCGAGTAGCACACATGTTGTGAGTTAGTTGCCGCAACTGATATGTGACGTGCACGCAGCTTGAAAAAACGCTACGTGGGCATCGGCCCTTAAGTTGCTGCAACCAAATCTATTCAAAATATGCTACTAGGGAACCTGAAGACTGAAAATATTGTCAATGACAGTGCCGCCCACGTCCTAATGGTCATATAGGAAGAAAAAGATTATTGATCCCTGACTTTCGTCGCTACATGAGATCTAGAGACCCTGCATCTCCACGATTGTCATGGGATAGTGAGTGCATGATACTATTAGGGCGCAAAATAATCGCAAAATCCAGTTTTGTACTTTGTGCGGTTTTTGAGTTAATAAGGAGTGCATGTTTGTTCGTGTTTTCGAGTATGCAGAGCGAGTTAGTATGCAGAAGAATCGCTCGATCATTCGAAATAAATTGTTCTGCTTTTTGCGGCCGCTAATTGGTGTGCATTTGATCGTATTTGAAGTAAGCACGCCGGCTCGATACGACGGAATGTGAGCAGAATATTTTAAATGCGCATAATTATATCCCATCCTTTAGATCGCATCGCTTACCGAAGTGAATCCAGATAAATTATCCTTTGTAACTAAAAAAAATATCGTATACCAAGACAATTTTGAAGATGTCAACGTATATTCGATTTCTAGTAGCAACAAGAGTCAGACCAACAACTGACCAACAGACCGCATATTGTGTTAGTTACAAAGTATATTATTATGGATTCTCTTCGGTATGTGACGCGATATATGGGATGGGATAAATGTATGCACCTTGACATTTTTCTATTTCACTCTCTCACGAACACCTTCAAATGCGCATCAATTAACAAACTTACCAACCGCACAAAGCGGTCACAATATAGGGGAACTGCTCCTTGAATTCATACCATGTACCCAAATCAATACCATTCGAAAACAAAGAATTGGTGCGCTAATTGTTTTATTTCTCATTTTTGTGATTTTTTTCAGTAGTGAGCACGCCGGAAAACAACAAAACACGTCACAAATTGAGCCTAAATTGCCTGTTTTGCGAATGTTATTGATATAGGAGCATGTTATTAATAATGGAACAGATACCCTATCTCGAATGATCGCACGATTGTTTTGCCACGATTGTTTTGCCTGGGGTTCAGCCAAATCGCACCAAGCGCCAACCAAAAATCGCCCATTTTTTTACTCAAACTTTCGTTTAGCAGATTTAATTGATTGTCAATCGTATCGGATATCCATCAACCCTATAACTGATGATATCCAACAACAAATGTACACATGAACTGATATGGAATGATTTTTCGTTTTCCTTGTACGAACTAAATATTACAAGTCAGTCAAAAACCGCTTGGTGCGGTTTGGTTGAACCCCGACCATATGCAATATGGTGTAAAGAAGGTGAGGTGATCATTTTGTGTATTACACAGCCATTTGCCTGCGGGCAGCAGGGACCATGTCCAAGGGCTTGACGACCCCTCCCCAGCCGTCTGTGAGTCAGGGGGTTCTGCCTAGGAGGTGGTGGGGTTAACAGGGGGCGCTGTTAACTCCCTCCCAAAAACCACATATCCGCAAGCAAACCTTATCAAGCGACCGTGTGCCGCTTAAAGCATACAAGCCCCTAACCCCGAATCCCAAGGTGTCAGGCGACCCGTGCCGAAGGGATGAATGGCCTGGGGGGTGAAACAATTAGCCAGGTCGTTAACGGAGCCTGTGGAGGTTCCACAGAGTGAGGGCTGCTTCGGCGGCAAGCGGGTGGCAGTGGGTGGTACCCACACCCCCCAAGTGGTGCACATGTGGTGCAAGCGAACGGGAGTTGGGGGTATTACTCGTAATACCCCCACAGAATGAGGGACCGAGTGTATGGGTGAGCACACAAGTAAGTCTCGCATGGTACGCATGGTCGGTAGTGTTAGAATGACTGAAGTCTGGTGAGGCCTGGCAGGAGTGTCGGGGGCAGATACCTCTGCGGCACCTCAGAAGTAGGGGACACGAAAGTCTCGCTGCGTCTGGCAGGAGTGTCGGGGGGTTGATGCTTCTGCGGCACCTCAGAAATCGGAGACATGTAAGGTAGTGGTGTGACCCCGTCCCAGGATGGGGAGACCACCACATTGACTGAGGACTACCTGGGCTTCGAAACGTCAATGGGTGGGTGCTACCGGCATAGTACCTTAGGGAGTCCTATTGACAGTGTCAAAGCCCGGGTAGGTGAGTGTTAGGCACGCTTGACGTGCCGGGTGTTCCACGCCCAAACGATGCACAGGAGGTGCACAGAGTGGATAAAATGGGAGATGGGGTATTACAACCCCACTGAGTGAGTGACTGAATGTCAAAGAGAGTGGTGCACAAGCGATGCAAGCGATAGGGACTGAATGTTTGAGCGAGCACACAAGTTAGACTCGCATGGTACGTATGGTCAGAGTAACTGCTGAGGAAGTACATGTGATCCGGCTGCCAGGGACGGATTGAGTGCAGTCTCGCTAGGCCTGGCAGGAGTGTCGGGGGGAGCAGATACCTCTGCGGCACCTCAGAAGTAGGGGGACACGAAAGTCTCGCTATGACTGGTAGGAGTGTCAGGGGTTGATGCCTCTGCGGCACCTCAGAAATAGGAGACATGACAGGGTCTGCCTCGTAGCTGAGGTAGGAGCGGCATAGGAGCCACCAACCTAGGGTCGCCTCCGGCTTGGTAGACAAGTGGTGCCACCCTGTTGCAGGACGGGGTGAACACCACACTGAGTGAGGACTGTCTATGTTGTGAGAGGGCGGCATGGGGTACACCCTGCAGGGTACTTATAAATTGGTCCTTGCAGTCATTCAAGCGGCATAGGCAGGTGAGTGTTGGGGCACATGTGGTGCCAGTGTGTCTTGTGCAAATGTGTTGCATGGGGAGTGTCGAAGAGTTGAGGCGCATACGTGCACTTGTGTACGTCATGGAGGGGGCGCAATGCCCAATAGTCATCCCCCGAAGTATTGCTTAATTGCGGGCCGGGGGAATGACTGGAGAGGAAGGAGTTGGTTTTAGTGGGTCGGGAGTGGTGATCCCATCCCCACACTACCTGGGTTCGCCTCCCCAGGTGTCTGTTTGCAGATTTCCATTACCTTCGTTAAAAAAAAAAAAAAAAAAAAAAACAGCCATTTGCCTGTAGTAGTGTGTGGTTTTAGTCTTGTCTTAGCAACCTTTTCACTGCCTGACGACGGCTTACGTCACAGAGGTTGTTTTAACATTTTTTTCAACTTCCCCTCCAAGCGTTATGCACTGCACCATCGTATCAAGGGGCAACCAGCATTTTGTTATGCAAACAATAACATGGAAAAATATCTCGCGGTGAGAAAGGCTTATTATATATTTATCAAATAACTTTTGATTTTTTTACAGACTATAGCGAGTATCTTTGGATATCGAGAATATTAAACATCTTCTGATTTACTATGTAGCTCAGATGCTGAATGTGTATGACCATTTCCCAATAATAATATGGAGTTTTTACAGCAAAGTGGATGAACGATGCCGAAAAATGTATGCCTCACAGAAAATAGCCGAAGTACATAAATTGAACTGCGAACTGCTCCCAAAAATATTCACTTCGTGGGTCGCAAATAATCTATCAAAATAGGTTTTCTCTAAAATGGTTCATAAAGGTTCATGAGCGAATGGAGTGATGGAACGGTGTGACGTCAATGCCCTCCCCTCAAACTTTGTTTATTTTTTTAGCTGACTAATACTAACAAGCTTGGACTTCCTCCACACCTTTCTTTTACCATATTGCATACAGTGAACTTTGCCTTACTCGATGCACTGTAACTTGATGTGAATCCTGGCTAGTTGATCAGTTTCTTGATAATAACTTCGATTATAATAACGAGTGGCCAATCCCAACAAACATTGAGTGCTGTTCACGGTCTTATTTCGCCAAAAACAAGCAACAAGCAACATAGGTACACGAATTATAATTGGAAGATGTAAGAAACAAGTTTTTCAACAAACAAGTAGGGGGAGATCCCCCAGCGCCGGACACCTCCCAATACCGGACACTTCCAAAAACGGCACTTGCATAGATCCCTCCATCATCTTATGTAGTATAAAAGAAAGCTATTGAAAAGTCCTTAAGTTGCACGGAATATCAGATCCTCATGTTGTAAACTTCGTACAAAATTTGAAATTGAACAAAAATTTCAAAAAAATTTCATGTTTTGCCTTATTTTAGAAGGTTTGAATCAACAATATTAAAATCAATCGAATGTATTCTGATTATGTCGAGATGATCAATATTAGTCATATTTCAAATAGTGACCATGATTTGTTATAATGTATCTATGGCGCAAAATCAATTTCTGTATCCGGTAGCTGTCCCCCAGGTCCGGACAGTGAGTTTTTTTATATGATCAACTAACCATTTTTTGCACCTGTTCTGTTAAATTTGCTTCAATTCAATTATTTTTTCATTCTGAGGTATCAGAAAGACTACAGCAATAAGCAGAAACAAAAATTGAAGATGTCATTGAAAATGGAGGGAATTTTGAGTAGGATGAAAGAAATTGAGCTGGAGAGTCAAATAAGCTACTAACACGTGTGAATATCTACAACGTGGAGGAAGTGAACAATATTACTATTCTAAATGATGTCTTTACTCATGTAATAGGAACTTGATCATATTTGAACACGATGCAATTGTGTCCGGTACTCGGGGATACTTTTCTGAACCGTGAAAATTTTCACTAAAATTCATCATCAAAATACATCGTCCAAAAACGTGTTCAAATGATCAAACATAGTTTGAATGAATCATCAGTGATCATATTTTGTGTATATGGTATACAAGTAAACATAATCCGGATAATTAGAGAGTTTTTCATTAAATGGCTTATGTGTACGGCACTGGTGGATCTCCCCCAACCCACGGAAATACATTTCCTGTTCAAGCGATTGCTGGAATATAGAAAAATTAAAAATTAGGAGAATTAAATGGGCCTGAGATTGAACCCACGTCCTGCGTATGACTACCAAGCACACTTTTTTGTAAACATTAGTTTTCAAATACTAAATAACTGTAAATGACGGCACTTTTAAATTTGACATGTGTCATCCTCGAACAGCTGTGTAGAAGACGGCTACTCTCTAATATCACAGATCCGGAACTGGTGGAAGCTAGTGGTCTTACATGCACCAGCACAACTCTGCGGATGAATTTTAAACTGAACAATTTTTCAACATATTGGTTGAGATCATAGATGGATTTAGAGATGTTATGAGAAAAACCGCGCCGTTTAGTGAGAAAATTGACTATTTTTATCGGTGTTCCGTTGGTGCCGGGTCTTCCGGAGAATCAGCAGCAGATTCATTGGACTTAAAAAATGTCCTCAATGAGAGTATCTACCCCCTCAATTATTTTCCTGCAAATAATCACGTTGATATCATTTCAATTGGCTTCAATATAACGGATTTTCGAACTGTTGTACTTTTTACAACACGTGCGTTCTCGTGTTATGCAAGATGAAGCGATCCTAGCAGCACAATTATGGCTGATTTAGTTGCAGCAACTTATGACTCTCCGGAAGGCTAATCTACTCACAGGCTGCACAAAGCTAAACATCGCTATGATTGCATACAACGCTATGATTGCATTTTTTTAAACAAACTTCATGATTTATAGACTCATAATTGACCAAAAACTGTGAATGTTAAAAATATGCGACCATGGACAATATATGTGTATATGTTGACATACTTTTTAGATGTTTGCATCGGTCGATTCACTTGCAACAAGTTCACTATTCAATATAAGCCCGATCGAATATTGCATTACCAAAAATATTGGAAAAGCATTATTATTTACCATGGGCTATTCCTAAGAAAAAATGAATTTGATAGAAACAGCAGTAATGCTTTTAAATAAATGTAAATTACAGATGCTATTTCTCAATACATTATATGACGAATGAGAAAAGCGTAATAAGGTTGATTAAGCTGGATTTTTAATTTTATTATAAAAATTTTCATATTGATTGTAGCTACTAGTTATTCATGGTATTAGTTAAAATACGTAATACCAACGGAAGCCAAATTTTAATCTCTATCAGACCCTTGCTAAAGCTGTATAACACTAAGGCACGGTCCTGCACTGGCCATGAGCGGTGTTGCATTTTGTTATCGCCTTTATGGTAAGATCGGCTTGGTAAGCTTTAATCTTGATATTTATCTTTATCTTGAAATATTGTACCACATTAGAATCAACATTATTTGCGCATTGGCGCTAGATTTCTTCAATTTTTCATTCATTTTGACTAGTATAGGATGTTCCCGGTCAGTACTTTTTTATTAATTGCCACTCTGCGTAATTAAACTTCAATGTGAATAATAAACCATGAACCAAAAAACAGAAATATATGGATTTGTCAGCATTCATATACACAATATGTAATGTAAAAGTGTCCTCTCAATGAACTGAACAGTTCTTAACTGTCCCTTAACTGGTGGAATAATGTGTCGATAAAATTATTACTATCGATAAGCTTCCGGCTCATAATAACCACGTAGCTAATTCGAGAAGGTGTGTGTTGCAACGGGTTTTTCCCTGCTCGAGCTGAGGTTTGGCAAAAAAAACTCCATTCATATCTGGGGGAGAATCTACAAATCGTAAAAATATTAAAAAGACGATTCGTTATTCCGAAGTTTCGCGCTTATTTCAATCGTTTATAGCAAGGTACTTTGAAACATCAAAGTCCAATATCATAAACCTATAAAGTGCCTATGTCTGAACCAGTTTTCATACAATTAGAAGATAAACATCCCAACCATTATCAGGCGTCTAGATCGAGGCTAATGGTTGTAAAACTGAAGCATTATTACAACAAGGAACTCTACTATAGGTAAGTAAATAGGCACTGTACGAGCTTGATAACATTGAAGTTTAGATATCGTAACGACAGATAATAAAGTAATGACTCGCCATTTTTTCTCATTTGAAGATATCAAGTTTAGCCACTCAGTGATATAAAATGAATCTAAGGGGTGTTATGTACTCATACAAGTGACTTATATAAATACAAATCAGTACCAACAGGTTATGGAAAAATAACCGTGACTTGCAACGATAGATTTTGTTTTCTACAGTAAGCGAATCTCGAAAGTAATATACAGGGGTTAGACAAAAAGGTTAAGATAGGCAAAATTTTGTATGCGTAGAATAGTCCGATTTTGATGAAACCAGGACCATCGGACGCGGAAACTCTTCTAGTATACTGTCCTCATGCAAAACTTCAGATTGGCCATTGGCCACCAGAGATGTTCCGGGTTTTCCGAGGGTATGTCAAAAACGCATTTTTTCTTCTGCTTGTCATTTTATGTGACGTTTACTCACATCATGTTTTATGCTTTTCCCAGAAACAAGAACTAATATGCTGACCAATGCTGGCTGCAGATCGAAAATCCGTTAGGTATAAGCAAAGATATGGCCGTTTTCGTGAAAACGGTACGGGATGGGCCATACACCCTGAACTAATGTCACTTTCGCAGAACACCCGGAACCAGTTACAAATTGACCAGAGAGTCTTACAGTCCTCAAAATGTATTTTTAATAAAGATCCTATATTCATTGTCTTTGGAAAACATGAATTTTGACACCCATATATGCATGGTTCCAGATGGTGCCAAAACCGGCACCTCCTGGAAGGCCCTTGGAACCTGCTAAAAGGGTGGCAGTGGACACTATCATTCTGGAAATGTTTCTGTAATCATCGTCTCGCAAAGCCACGAAGTTAGATACTCATTTTTGCATTATTCCGATCTGTTATCATTTCATCATGTTCCCGGAACCGTTTTTACGGAAATGGCCATATCTCTGCGTAGTTCCGATGGATTCTCGATCTACAGCCACCATTGGTCGGCATATTAGTTCTAGTTTTTGGAGAGAGCATAAAACATGATAAAAGTAAACGACACATAAAATGACAAGCAGTGGAAAAAATGCGTTTTGAACATACCTTCGGAAAACCCGGAACATCTCCGGTGGCCAAGAACCAATCTTAGGTTTTGTAAAGGGACAGACTAGAAGAGTGTCCGCTTCTGATGGTCCTGGTTTTATCAAAATCGGATTATTCTACGCGAAGTTATGCTGATTTGAATTTTGACATAATTTTACCTATCTCAACCTTTTTGTCTAACCCCTGTATACACATGCTACATAGCTATAATTTATCTACGGAATTTTCTCATAATTGACGATTTTGCACTAATTTATCAAAAAAAAATGTTCGATCTATTGCGGATGCTTATTATACCGATCCAATATTGTTATCTGCACGTGACGAGCAGGACTTCAACGTCAAGCAACAGATATGGAAAAATACTGACAGAAATCATTCCTCCCGTTATCTATTCATTAGGGCCAGTTGTCTTGTCATACAGCTTCTTATGATATCGGAAATATCAATTTATTGAGAGTTGATCCAATCTTATGTAATTGTAAATATAATTTATGATAACAAATTTTGTTACGACACATTTGAAATTGAAATACGAAAACGTATTATTCTTCTAGTAATTAAAAATGGTAATTGATGAACCAATCCATAACTATAATTATTTGATATGGCGATCCGTCTCATAACATAAATCACTCATATATGACCAGGTATTGGCGAATAAATTTAAAGATCATACAGCGGCTAAGGCGTTTTGATCAATTATCACCTTCAGCATAACCTTTCGTGCACACTCTTGAGCCACGAATGCCACCTAGCTTCTTATATTGACATTCAATTTGTATAATTAAGTTCTTTTTCCTTTGATGGTTTTTGATTCCATTGTCGACTATTCGTTTTTAGTACCGCTTCTCGTGAATTTCCAAATATTATCGTTATGCTAAACAAGATGCAAACATTCAATCGAATCATGAGCAATCAAGTCCACGGAATCTAGATAATCGAATTTGACCTGTTTTGATGTGTCCAAGTGTAGAATTGCCAATCCGGAAACTACGACTATGATGCTTGTTCCAGTTTGAAGACTCTCTGGGAATTTTGTACCATTGTACTTCCACCACAAGCTACAGTTATTTATAATTCCAACAATGCTAACAAATACACTATGTTGAAAGTTCAAACTCCGGCAAACAAAAATATTCCGGCAAAAATTGCGTGTTCTATATTTTGCTATATTGCTCTGCTTTTCGTTAATAAATTTAAAAAAATAACAGTTAGAAGTTTAGTCTGCAGAATGATAGATAGCGCCGAATTTCACACCAAGGTTCACATCAAGGTTGACTAACTATTTTCATAGTGTAATCCTATCACATCTACTTTAGTCAAAACTAACAAACTGCAAAATATGTAGCTATTCTTCTCCGTGCCGTATGAAATCAGATTGATGGCATACGCAAAGATTTTTTTGCCACCACGAAGGAAGCATAACTTCACTCCTAATAAGCTCTGATAGGTTTCATCCGCATTCAGTGCAGCCTGGCCCGGTAATTAAACGTTCATGAATTTCTTGCTTCCAGCACATCTTCGGAGAAAGTGATAAAAGAAATCCAGTTCTGCCAGTTCCAGTATTCTACACTAGGTCCTCCTTAACGACCTGACTGTGTATGACTCACATTTATTGAAACTTCCGTTGCGGATCACGCGTTTGCGAAGACGCCGCCGCCGCCGCACTGCTACGTTCGTCTGATTGCAGTGCGGAATGTGGTAGCGAAATTCCCGCAACCGAAGTGAGCAAAATTAAAGTGATACCGATTAGAGTCAGTTTTTTTTTGTGCGCATTGTATTATCATTGATAACGACTGACGCCTATGCGGGTATTTGATAAAAGAGTTATTAACATTGGGAAGAAACGTTTCGAATTCGAATTCTGATGACAGACTTATGTTCGATTTATGAGATATCAGATAGGTGATAGTGCATAGGCACGGTATTACCAAGCCTGAAAAGACGGATTCGATTCACGTGATATGTAATTTCATTTGAAATTAATGAGATGAGCGTGTTACTTCAGCGTGATGATTAACGCAATCTGAAGAAACTGAATCAAAGAATTTTTTGCAAGTTTATTGCATTCATCAATTGAAGAAGTGCATGGATCTAGCGTAATGTATCTGAAATATGCTTGAATGAATATTATCACAAATATTTTGGAATTTTTCAGACCTACTTGTATCCGGAATCAAAAAGAATTGAGTCAGTAATTCCGATACAAAAGGACGAGAAAAAGAGAAAACATGTCTGAAGCACAACTTATTTCGGTTGTCCACTCTTAACAAGGAAAGAGGATCATTATGGCTATTTCAGTCACATGGTAACAAGTAGAAAAACTCAAGGAGTTTCGTCCGCTTGCACTAGCTCAAGCATTTATAAGGAAGTGAACTATATATAATTTTATTGCCGTGCAGCAAACAGACCTAGTCGTATATCCTCACTAATTAAAAGCTAACACTCTGAGCGTGGCGAAGACTGCCTCAAGATAAAATCGACGCAAGTCCACTTTCCGGTCAAATGTACCCTCTGAGTGATAAACAACCATGAAATATATCTATGGTACAAAATGCAACAAGCTGCTAGAGTGTGAGCCTCATTAAATCATGCTGTGAAGGGATGTTTGCTTCAATTAATTCGTCAGAAGTCGAGAAAGCTACCTTGCCGATATCAAAGGACACATGTCGGCTAGTGGCTAAGGCAACAAATTGGTTCCACGAACTCATCCATCGTTGGACTTCTTCCATCAGCAGCGGATGCTTTCTACTTAACAAAGTAGCCGACTGGGTGTTGTAAATTTCTCCCGTAAAACAACGTGACATGTGATACGGGGGCTATCATTTAAAAATAAGCGGCAAAAACGGTTCATCATTTATCCTCTTTTTATCACAGTTTATTCATAGTATTATATTTTTGCTGAAACAAAGCCTGTTATCAGTTCATGTCTATGTCAATAATGCCCATTGCCGTAGCAAGGAGCCTTCATATGATTTCATAAATTTCTCTAAAAAATCAGTTTACCTTTAGATCTTTCCAAATCTCTCCTTGCAATGAAGATACTATGCGAATTTCCTAAGTAACACAGACAAGTTCGGGAACTTTCACACACTCAGTTCAGATCGGCATTTTTTATCTTTTTTTTTCAAGGTCAGTACGCTCGGATCGTGGCTGCTGATATCACAGCTGATAGAGTAATTTATTTACAACAGCACTCAAAGGAGTGTACTGTTTGTGATTTTATGTTAAAATTTCAGCTGAATGAATTGTTTTTTTTTAATACAGCACTGAAAGGAACTGCCGATATCGCAGCAAACAAACTTTAACCGAGATTAGTAGATATCTCTTATGGGAACTACACATTGAACATTCTAAATTCTTCGACTGCCGAAATTCCAATAGCTGAGATTTCGGTAATACTTTAAACGCATCCTGGTCAACAGATACCGCAGTTTCGGTAAACATTAACATGTCAAATCCAAAAACCAAAAAAAAAATGATCCCTACGATAATATTGCTAAATAATTTAGTGTGTATAACCCGCAAAAATTCCTTTACTTTTAAATAATAAAACTTTCTGTCCAATAAAAAATATTGATCCCTGAGTAAGGTCAAGTCCAAGGGCCGAAACGTAGGAAACTAAACCAATGTATCGTTTTGATTTATTTAACGATTTATTCGCAAAATTGATGAAATTAGAATCCATGGCCAAAAAAACGACCAAACCCTAGCCCATTACTCAGTGAATATTAAAAATTTGCAGAGACCATTTAGCTATTGCTCGATATAAAGCACATAAATTTCTCAAGTATTTTGGCTAAGCAAATCTCAGTTGTGCCGCAGAAACCATTCATACTGTTGGAATTTTAGCTTCAAATCAGAAAACGAAACCTCGGCTGTGCGGATTTTTGTATAGAATAAAAAAAATGCCGAGTTCAACTAAGAATGAGTTGAGACAAAACGTAACTCGACGTGAAACAATTTACACTCGCCACTCAGATCCAATGGGAGGGAGTAATTGCCAGTGAATGTCCGTTAATACTTATGAGTACTAATGAGGTTCATGAATGCCGAAGAATTTCCGTGAGTACCCATTTGTGCCAATAAGGTACTGCATAAAAGAAATATAGGACCATTCAAAACGCTTACGACATTCTACATCACTGCATGTGAGCATTCATCTACACGGAATCGCGAAACAAATCACTTTATGGTCCCTTTCACTCAAATCTGCCCTTGCGTGGAAGAAACCAAAAATAAGTAAAATGCGAAAAAATCCGGTGAGTACTTGATTCAAATTTATGTTATTTTCACAAACCCGAGACTATGGTGAAAACAACTCTAATTTGGCTTCTTCCACGGGTCGTGTTGTTGGGTCGGTGCAGCTCTCTTTGTTTATAATATCATTCATGAGAGGGAGTGAGATAACTACCTAATATTGAGTTAAAAATTTTAACTTCATCCTCAAAGTTGAGTTCTTTAAACTTTTTTTTAGGCTCTTTATTTTTTCTGTGTATGGTATCACGTGGATGTCAATGGGTGCCTGCTTAAGGGAAAGCAGGTGTAAAGTAAAGTAAAGTAAAGTAAAGAGTTCAAAATTCTTAAATGTAAACATTCGATTTTCTATTCAATAGCCTTTAATTTTTCTTATTTATAATTTATAATTAATTTATATGTACTAGTCTACGACGGTTGACGAAATTAAATTAAATAAATAATTAAATTTCGTAGTTGCTACTCCGTGATTGACCAGTATAATCGCAATTGCACAAGGAGCCAATGAATGGAAACATGGGATTTGCTCCCCAGGTATCAGGTATCAGGTATCAGAACGTCGGCTCAGGAGGCACGTTCCCCTCAATTTGGGAGATTTGTGCCATCGCCTTCACTGGCCTTTCTCGTCATTTACCTGACGGAAAAGGAAGTGAAAAGGGGAAAGGAAGAGGAAGTGAAGTTGGAAAGGAGAATGGAACCATTTATTGGAAAGCCAATTATGTAGACGCATTCAGCTAGGGACTAAAGAGAGGTGTCACAAAAACACAGAGGACGTAACAATGGACGAACGTCAAAGACGAAACACAGAGTGCACTGTGAAAACGCATAATGCGAATCCATATAGGTGACAATCACAAAGTACATTGTAAAAATCGCATAATGCGAATCCATATAGGTGGCAATTTGTTGAAAACTAAGTAAAACACATATTCATAACCCCATTCTTATTGAACCTCACGTTGAGATTGAACAAGAGTAGCCGAACCCGAACGTCAAGAACGAAACACAGAGTACACTGTGAAAAACGCATAATGCGAAACCATATAGGTAACATACACAAAGTACATTGTAAAAAAATGCATAATGCGAATCCATATAGGTGACAATTTGTTGAAAACTAAGTAAAACACATATTCATCACCCCACTCTTATTAAACCTCACGTTGAGATTGAATAAGAGTAACCGAAGCCGAACGTCAAGGATGAGACACAGAGTACACTGTGAAAAACGCATAATGCGAATCCATATAGGTGACAATTTGTTGAAAACTAAGTAAAACACATATCCATAACCCCACTCTTATTTAACCTCACGTTGAGATTAAACAAGAGTAGCCGAAGCCGAACGTCAAGGACTAGACACAGAGTACACTGTGAAAAACGCATAATGCGAATCCATAAAGGTAACATACACAAAGTACATTGTAAAAAAACGCATAATGCGAATCCATATAGGTGACAATTTGTTGAAAAAAACTAAGTAAAAAAACATTTTCATAACCCCACCCTTATTCAATCTCAAGGTGAGATTAAACAAGAGTAGCTGAAGCCAAACATCAAAGACGAAACACAGATTACACTTTGAAAAACGTATAATACGAATCCATATAGGTGACAAACACAAAGTACATTGTAAAAAAACGCATAATGCGAATCCATATAGGTGAAAATTTGTTGAAAAATCAAGTAAAAACATTCATAATCCCACCCTTATTCAAACTCAAGTTGAGATTGACCAAGAGTAGCTGAAGCCGAACGTCAAAGACGAAACACAGAGTACACTGTGAAAAAACGCATAATGCGAATCCATATAGGTAACATACACAAAACACATTGTAAAAAACGCATAATGCGAATCCATATAGGTGACAATTTGTTGAAAACTAATTAAAACACATATTCATAACCCTACTCTTATTTAACCTCACGATGAGGTTGAATAAGAGTAGCCGATTATCTCGGAGAAGTAAAGAGTCAACTACGCCATATCTCCGGTTAGCGCAGCGAGGGCTAAAATACTGTGAAGGGGGCCCTGGTGCTTCACAGGCTCCGTTTGCGGTTAGGTCCTTATTAGACCCCCCTAACCATTCATTCGTAGGCACGGTAAGCATAAAGCCGCATAACACCGAGAATTAGGGGTCACCTGTATGGTGGACTTTTACCACTGGAACAGGCAATCCGTAATGTTATTCTTAGCCAGATAACCAGCTGCCGACACCACACGGCTATCTAGGCTGTTCGTGGAGAGAAGTTGACATTGACTTTACGTCAACTCTCAATGTGGCCGAACAATTATTTGCTTTTCGCGTACCAACGTGCCGCTGTTTTTAGAATCAGTATGAAGAAAGGCATCTAAGTAATGAGCATACCGCACCTCGCATTTCGTAGTTGCTACTCCGTGATTGACCAGTATAATCGCAATTGCACAAGGAGCCAATGAATGGAAACATGGGATTTGCTCTCCAACTTCAATGTGTACAGTCCGAGAGCTCTAGTATTTTAAATGATCGATAATTGCGCTGGCTACGTCCTCACGGTCTATCGGAGATAGGAAGGAATTGATGATGCCCACTGCAATTCGAGAACACCTCTGCACACGCCACGAGTTCATGCAGATTTTTTATTTGAAGCTGGGAGTTAAGTTCTATGGCAAAAGGTTCGTCTTGGTTAACGGGTTGCCAATGTGATAGGAATAAAAGGGTTATTCTAATTGCATTAGGTTAGATTTTTCACCAATTTCTAATTCTAATAGTGACCTGCTAGAACTAGTCAAGTTATAGGCATTGGCGTAATAAACGAAAAATTCTAGGGGGGGCTAATTTTTAACGTAGGAGGACTACGTCCTTTGCGAAGATAGGGAGGTAATTCTGTATATTTAAATTTGAGACCTTCGCAAAAAGTAACGATTTTCGAGATTTTGGTATCAATCGATCGAAAAACTCTTTAAGATTTTCCTCAACTATCAAAAACAACGGATTAGAATGCGCTAGGCGTTGTCGTAAGTGATTAGTGATTAGAGAAGCGCTTTGTGGAAAGAAAATCTGTTCTTCTTAGGCGTCGATTGCGGCCTCGTGATATCCGTGGCGGTGCTGAAATTTTATTCTTAGCGGAAAATCATCGTGCGGCCGTCGTCGGACAGCAGCAGCAGTGAATTTTTAACACAAGTTTCGGATTAACGTTTGATTGCTGTGAGTGATTCGAAAGACGCATTGTGGATAGAAAATCGACCCTTTTAAGGACCAGCATTTTATGAAAAGAAAGGGTTGACAACAAACAATGGCATCGGTTGCATTCCCGCAATACTGAAGGAAGTTTCTGTCAGTATCAGAATCACAAACGCTCGTCGGAGAGCAACGCTGCAGAAACGTTGGCGTCAGTAGCAGTCAAATGATATTTTCTTTCTAAATTCAAATTGTATTTCTGTTTGTAATTGGAAAGGAACATTATTGAAAACAAATCGATTTTTCTCAGATACACTAGAGGAGGTTGAGCCGAGACGAACATACTTCAAAGTGCAAATCATAATCGCTTGGCGACGCTGCATAAGTTTATTCTCCGTGGATGGCAAATCATCTAACGTTGATGTCAGTGTAGACAAAAGAAGTTTTCTTTCAAAGGTTGAGTGTGAGTGACGAATTTTCTGTCGTCAGATTCCAGAAAAACTTTATGCGATTAGAATCACATATGAACTTACCCAACAAGCATTAGAGGCTGATAAAGAGCTTATTTCGCCACAATTTGGCTTGTTCAGCTAAAAATCTAGCTCATTCAACTTAAATTGTTTGTTGAGTAGTAAGACGCCTGTGGAGTTTTATACATCCGAAAGAATTCCAATTTCTTTCTCATTAAAATTTTTGTTACCACTTTCACCGGATTACTGTCCGACATTCTGGCTACGTGCCCGGCCCACCACAGTCTTCCGATTTACGCGGTGTGAACGACGGATGGTTCTCCCAACAACTTATGCAACTCGTGGTTCATTCGCCTCCTCCAAGTACCGTCCGCCATCTGCACCCCACCATAGATGGTACGCAGCACTTTCCTTTCGAAAACTCCCAGTGCGCGTTGGTCCTCCACGAGCTTCGTCCAGGTCTCGTGTCCGTAGAGAACTACCGGTCTAATAAGCGTTTTGTAGATAGTCAGTTCGGTACGGCGGCGAACTCTATTCGATCGGAGCGTCTTGCGGAGTCCAAAGTACGTACGATTTCCAGCCACTATGCGTCTCCGAATTTCTATGCTGGTATCGTTATCGGCGGTTACCAGTGAGCCCAAGTACACGAATTCTTCAACCACCTAGATTTCGTCACCACCGATAGAAACTCGTGGTGGGTGGCTTACATTGACCTCTCTTGAGCCCCTTCCTATCATGTACTTCGTCTTCGACGAGTTGATGACTAGTTCAATCCGTTTAGCTTCGCTTTTCAGTCTGATGTAGGCTACCTCCATCTTCTCAAAGTTACGTGTCATGATATCAATGTCGTCGGCGAAACCAAATAACTGGACGAACTTCGTGAAAATTGTACCACTCGTGTCAATCCATGCCCTTCGTATTACTCCCTCCAAAGCTATGTTGAATAACAGACACGAAAGACCATCACCTTGTCGTAACCCTCTGCGCGTTTTGAAGGGACTCGAGAAAGCCCCTGAAACTCGAACTACGCACATCACTCGATCCATCGTCGCCTTGATCAACCGTATCAGTTTATCCGGAAATGCGTTTTCGTGCATTAGCTGCCATAGCTGATCCCGATCGATTGTATCATATGCGGCTTTGAAGTCGATGAATAGATGATGGGAACGTTGCATTCGCGGCATTTCTGCACTACTTGGCGAATGGCGAACACCTGGTCCGTGGTAGAGCGCTCACCCATAAATCCCGCCTGGTACTTCCCCACGAACTCTCTTGCAATTGGTGTTAGTCGGCGGCATACAATTTGGGAGAGTACCTTGTAGGCGGCGTTCAGCAATGTGATTGCGCGGTAGTTGCTACAATCCAGCTTATCGCCCTTTTTTTAGATGGGACACACGACACCTTCCATCCACTCCTGCGGCAGAACCTCATCCTCCCAATCCTTGGTAATCACCCAGTGCAGCGCTCTAGCCAGTGCCTCACCACCGTGTTTAAACAGCTCTCCTGGTAGTTGGTCAACTCCAGGGCCTTTGTTGTTTTTCAGCCGGCCGATCTCCTCCTGGATTTCCTGAAGATTCGGAGCCGGAAGTCGCATGTACTGTGCGCATGCTTCTAGGTTCATTATCATACCGCCACCGTTGTCTGCCACATCGCCATTCAGATCCTCTTCATAGTGCTGCCGCCACCTTTGGATCACCTCACGCTCGTTTGCAGTTCCGTTTATGTCCTTACACATATCGAGCTGTGGCATGTGGCCCTCACGTGAAAGGTTTAACTTCTCATAGAACTTTCGTGCATTATTAGCGCGGTACAGTTGCTCCGTCTCTTCACGGTCTCGATCTACCTGCTGGCGCTGTTTTCTCCGAAAAATCGAGTTTTGTCTGTTCCGCGCCCGTTTTTATCGGGCCTCATTCACCCTCGTGCTGTGTTGCAGCAATCTCGCCCATGCTGCATTCTTCTCCTCAACTAACTGCTCACATTCGCCGTCATACCAGTTGTTTCTCTGATCCGGGGGAGCGTGCTTAGTGCCGCGGTTGCGGTGCTTCCAATGGCGGATCCGAATATCTCTCCAGCCATCTTCAAGAGACGCTGCGCCTAGCTGCTGTTCCGTTGGGAGTGCCACTTCCAGCTGCTGCACGTAGTCTTGGGCTAGTCTACCGTCTTATAGCCGCCCAATGTTTAGCTGCGGCGGACGACTCTGACGCGTTTTGTACACCGTCCAGAGTATTAAGCGCAGACATACTGCAACGAGGTAATGGTCGGATTCAATATTCGCACTGCGGTAAGTGCGTTCATTCGTGATGTCGGAGATGAATTTACCGTCGACTAAAACGTGGTCGATTAAGTTTTCCGTTACTTTATTAGGTGATTTCCATGTGGCCTTGTGGATATTCTTGCGGGGGACGAAAGTGCTTCGGCCTACCATTCCGCGGTAGGCTGCAAAGTTTATGCATCGTTGGCCGTTGTCGTTCGATACGGTATGCAGACTATCCGGTCCGATGACCGGTCTATACATTTCCTCTCTTCCTACCTGAGTGTTCATGTCGCCGATGACGATTTTGACGTCCCGCAGTGGACATCCATCGTATGTCTGCTCCAGCTATGCATAGAACGCTTACTTCTTACTAATTAAAGAATCGGCATTTTATCCTCAGCTTGCACATCCTTGTGTTGATTGGCTGCCACCCAATGACGCGTTGGCGCATCTTTCCCAGCACTATGAAGCCGGTTCCCAGCTCGTTGGTGGTGCCACAGCTTTGGTAGAAGGTAGCCGCTCGATGCCCGCTTTTCCACATTTTCTGTCCTGTCCAGCAGATTTCATGCAGCGCGACGACGTCTAAGTTGCGGGGATGTAATTCATCGTATATTATCCTGTCGCAACCTGCGAAGCCTAGCGACTTGCAGTTCCATGTTCCAAGCTTCCAATCGTGATCCTTTATTCGTCGCCTAGGTCGTTGCCAATTGTATCGAGTCGTATTATCTTCTATGTCGATCGTAATGATTGTTTTTAAAAGGCGGCTTATTAGACCTGTGCAAACCTCCTGGCTCGTCGGAGGGCCGTTGAGTCTGGGCTGTTTAGCGTCCCACGTTTGGTGTAAAAATATATTGTATGGAATTCCAACTGTTTTCCAATAACTCGTGAGTCCCGCAAGATCACTTTTATTTTCCATTTCCATATACATATGTCGCCTCCTTGATGTTGCATCCTGGTTGCCACTACTCTTTTGCAGACGACACGAAAATTAAAATAATGAAATGTTTGTCGAACTGCTATTATTTACAAAACATGGTGAATATTGTTGACGAATGTTGCGCAAAAACTTGCTTGGGCTAAGTATCGAAAACTGCAACATTGTCCCGTTTTATCGGAAACTTAAGCTGGAAAAGTTGGACCTAAACTAATAATGATCCCTTTCTCTTTCAACATCAGTTTAGATGTCTTACAAAAATGTCAAACAGTTCGGTGACGATTGAGATGCTGCTGGAAAGCGATTTGTGTTTTTTCATATATAAATTTATATATATTTCTTTAATTCTTTGTAAAACTTTTAAATTGTGTTGTGAAAATACTTTACTCATTAACTAAACCAGCGAACAACTCGTGAATTGGTAATAAAAACCCAGATTAATCCACCTAGCGGTGATGGCGCCTTTCTCGCGCAAACAGGTAATAAATGTAGCCTTTACGCTTACACCTCGATGATGTACAAGAAAGGCAAAACAGTTACACCGTCTAATGTTATGATAGAAAATTTACACTAGTAGACGACAGATGGCGCTGCCAAAAGTTTCTCGAATTTCCTATGTTCGAATTTTGACTTTCGGACAATTTCATAGTACTATGAAACTGAACGAAGAGCATACTTACGCCTAAATGCGTGCAACACGAGCATCTTTATAGTACGATGAAACCACAGACAAACAGACGTAACACTAGAAAAAATACCATAGACCATGACTTCAACGATCAATTTGAATTTGATTGGTCGCGCGTTTCACAACTAGAGGCGCTTGCGTCGTTATCCTTCGAGTTTGACATTTCACTCCAGCGCCTTCTGGTGACAATGTCATACAAAATATTGTTTCGTGTAACATGCTCGCAAGATGGTGGTAGAGGAGTTGGGCGATGGATTTTTTTGAAAATCGTTCAAGCTGTTACGTCTGTTTGTCTGTGATGAAACTCTTAATGGGAAGCCACGGATAAAATATTCATAGATGCAAGGCATTTTTCATAACACATTATTGTTTTATGTATCTATGTCTCATCACTATTTTAATATTATCTATTTTTTGCAATTTGCAATTATTATGAAATTCAATAGTGATCAACAGCGTTTTAGTCTCTGTCGGATGCAATTTGTTGCAAGAAAATCGGTTAAGAGTTGCTATGTGAAAATTTGGCTAATGTTTTTTATGGCATTTTGTGCACACACACACGCACACACATACACACACACACGCACACACGGACAGACAGACATTTGTTCAGCTCATCGAGCTGAGTCGAATGGTATATAACACTATGGGTCTCCGGGACTTCTATCAAAAGTTCGATTTTGGAGTGAAATGATAGCCTTTCGGTACAACTTAGTTGTACGAGAAAGGCAAAACCATAAACACTTGAAACATGTAGGACGTGTGAAAAACATCATGTTTTGAACTCGGATGCTTTCAACATAGTTTCGCCCTGTTTCTGCAACAATACACCTACCGACTACGTAAAGCAATTCTCCATCACTTTAGCTCATCGCATACCAACAGAGAATGTATAGTTTCTGCACATACAAATGCCACAGCAGAATCTGTTAATTTAGCTCACTTTCAGTTTTATACGTTTTTCCAAAAATAACTTCTTTCTCCAAGCAGGAAGCCAACGAATGTTATTGGCAAATGACCGTAACCGTAGGTGTACTGCAAACGTGATGTCGGAGCAACAGATTCCTACACCACCGCCGGGCGGGTCAGACAACGCAATTCGGGAAATTGTGAGCTGGTGACCTTGTACTAGTTCGGTTTTATGTACTTTCGGTCGTTAGGCAAAACCAGCTGATATCTCTATCTACTTGCCTCGGTCGGTACAGGTTGGCGTATGCGATATGCATTGGAGGAATCGTTGCTAATGTAAACGACCGCGCGGAGCAGCGTCCATCCATTCTACACTGGGCAAGGTGATGGACCATATGCTTCGAAGCAGGGGGCCTTGAACCGAGTGTGACCATATCTCGGGTACTTATTCAAAAGGACGTATGTGATTTTGTAAACAAAGATTCAAACGTCGATTTGTCCAATCTGATGGCACTCCCACGCCAACCAACACCACCAACAGGTAGCCGAAGGTTTCCCCTACCTGTCTGTGGTGATGGTTTCCGTGGGAGTGCTATCAGATTGGACAAATCGACGTTTGAATCTTTGTTTACAAAATCACATACGTCCTTTTGAATAAGTACCCGAGATATGGATGTGTCACGCGATAACAAACACTGAAGCACTGAAGTGGGTGATAAAAAATGGCAAGATACTTTGAAATCGGCTTGGTTATTTTTACGCAAAACAGCTAAAAGAGTGACGTATCTGGTTAATGGAAATTACACCTCGCGGAACAAATCATGCAATACGTAATACGTCTAAATCAGCATACTGTTTCTGCTTTCTATAGCAACTTCCAGCCATGGTCTTAAGGGAGTTTGAATATAGTTCTGGCATACGCAACGGCTTTGAGTAATACATATTTTAATGGATAGCGGATAATATGGTTTTCCATTTATACAGTTTTCAATTCTAATATGTATAAAAGCAGTGTTCAATAGAATAGAAGTGTTTGGCATCATGAATATAAATGTTACACTATATAAACATGTGTGCTCATGATACATGGCATTTTGATGTTTTACCACATATTATACCAAAAATGTTCAAGGAATATAGGGAAATTACTCCATTACATACAATTATTGTCTACAAATAAAATATAAACGAAAAAAAAATTTTTTTCCGTGTTTGTACATTCGTTACAAATATTCTCTACTGCAATGCATCACTATCCCGCCAATGTGACTCAGCATGAATCTGTTTTAACCCGTTCCAAACTCAAACGGGTATTCAAATTAGCAAGCCTGTAGTCATCAACAAGTTGTGAGTTATTATCATCTATTGACATATCCGAAAGCAATATTTTGACCAATGAACGATCTAAATGGTACCAAATTGAACAAATTGACACTTCCATTTTCAAATCAAATCAACGATGTGAGAATTTTCACATTACGCTACTGGGGGACTTACCCGAGCAGGAGAGAATATCTCATTCATTTCGAGTGTTATTATGAACATGCAAAGAGTAAAAATTTAAAAAAAATTAAAAATTGCGTAATAATTTGTTGTTGGATTGTTAGTGTGATAACACAAACTGATATTGGAGCGTTGTTTTGATGGAGGAGTGATAATATTATTTTGCATCTGAACACACTAGCTGTTGATGTTTACTTTTGATCGGGTAACGGTCGGTGATTTGCAACAAGCGCCGAATCGCAAACAAGGGGAAAGTTTTCTCAGTGAGCTCATAACTCCCGAAAATAAAGATATAGCAAAAATAAAACTCTTTCATGGCAATGGTCATTATTTATATAAACGGTTATAGAAATTAAAAATTCGATGACAATTATTGTTGGCCAGTTCTGATTTATTTCAAAATTTGAAAGAATGTTTTTGGGAATTTCGAACGTAATTGTGTAAACGCTTTTAGGATTTTCGTTGTATTTTTTGTCATTTTGACAATTTTGCTGGCAGTATAATAGCATACTTTGTTGGAATATTTTCTTAAAACAAATAACTCCCCTTTTTATAACGCACCCCTGATCGGGTTGTTGTTGTTATCCAAAGAAAAAATACTTGATCAGGTGTACACATGTTTACATTAATATCGTGGAATTCCGTCACTCTTTTTCGTGATCTTAGCTCTTTTAGGTGAAATAGTTTTTTGCAATATCGTCTAAAAAGTACTCTCTCGGGACAAGCAGGGAATTTCTTTGCAGTTTATCACCTCAGAATGCAAGTTCGCATTGTTTTCTTTTGTTCTGAGGTGATAAACCACAAAGAAATCTGCTGCTTGTCACTTTTATTTAGAAGAGGGGAAGTCGACGAAGAGGTAGAGGGCCAGTTGTGAGAACAGCAGGCATCGCGCGATTTGCCGAAATTTTGTGTTTTGCATTGCGCGGCCGGTAATAAAGTTAATTAGTTCAGTGCGTGTTGACTCTTGAGTCTCGTTTCGACCGTCTTCCAGTGCGGTTGGTTTTTGCGCTCTTTTTGTGCGGTGATTCGCCTAAAAGTAGAACAATAGAACCAGTGCAGTGACCGCGGTCGAAACAAATGTGTAGTGTATAAAAAAGTGCTGCAGATCCGGGAGACGTGCGCATGTTTGTGCTTGCAAGGGCTGATCGATTGTTATCAAGGGCAATGCCCTTGCTAACATTGCGATCAAGGCTATGTAAATGCTCAAACATGTTCAGCGTCAGATTTATTGAGGAGAGGTAAGGTTTTGATGATCCGTAAATTTAACACGCACGCACTCACACAAACGCACACACACATTCACATTATACACACATACATATACACAAATACATACATATACTGATGGACATGAGTGTTCGTCATGTTTTCATAGTAGTTCTATTAAAACATGACGAATACTTTTGTCTATCAGTGTAGACATATAAACACACATACACACTCATATACACACATACACGCTCATATACATCATACAAAAAACACGTACAAGATTTTTATCATATATTAGATATCTATATTATTGGAAGCGTTTGGTACGGGAGGTCCACGCTTTCTTCCTTTCCCCTCGATTCCAAGCTATTGAGTGACTTTAGGTATTCCTGAAGTCGCTCAATATCTAGGAGTCATCTCTGCGGTACATACTGCGTAGTTGGCCTGGCCATATGAAAAGAAAAATGACGGAATTCAGAAACCGTCATTTTCCAGGATGCTTTCAAGTATTGGCTACGCATGTATGAGATTAGATTAGATATCGTCTAAAAAGTACTCTCTCGAATTTTGTTTAGCAGACTGGGCCCGTTTTCGGAGAACTTTTGTCGGCGAATATCGCAGCGGTTTTCGGAAAGGACGATCAACAACGGATCAGATGTCTACCCTGCGACAAATTCTTGATACTTTCCGGGAATACAAATTGTGGATGTGGACTCATCATCTGTTTGTGGACTTTAAGGCAACGTACGACTCAGTAAAACGGAACGAACAGTGGCATATAATGCTAGAACATGGCTTTCCGGCAAAGCTTAATTCACTGATTCATGCGGCGCTGGATGGGTCATAATCGAGTGTCAAAATATCTGAATATCTAAACATCCTATTCGTTTGTGATGTGATGGATTTAAGCAATGCTATGCGCTCTCTGGTCTGCTATACAACAGCTTTTATGTGCAAATAAACGGAACCATGATCAACAAGTCTTACATGCTCCTTGTTTTTGCGGATGACATCTACATCATTGGTGAAGATTGAAGAGCAGTGGGAGAAGTATTCGTGTCTTCTAAATAGGAGACTGAAAGAATAGGGCTGATCACAAATTCTGTAAAACCAAATACCTGGTGGCTGGCAGAGAACGAGGCAGTCCAAACGATATTGGTCCCGAGGTGGAAATGGATGGGATGCGATTACATGTTGTCGACTTATTCATATATTTCGGAACACTCGTTACATATAATAGTGATGTTAGCCCCGATGTGAAAAGACGTGTTGTGGCTGCAAGTAGGACTTTCTACGGCTTGTATAGTCTGCTGAAATCTCGCAGCTTACAGGTACGGACAAAACTGTACACATCATTGATTCGTCCAGTCGCCATGTACGGGCATGAAGTATGGACGTTAAAAGATTCAGAATATTGAGTTCCTGGAGTATTTGAGTGGCAAAGAAATCGTTCAATACTTGGCAGCGTGGTAGAAAATGGTGAATGGTGCAGACGCATGAATCATGAGTTGTACCAAGTGTACATAAATGCAGACATCGGCAGGCTGATAAAATACGGCAGATTACAGTGGACTGGACATGTATACGACGGAGTGTACGACCATCATAGGATAGGTTTCTGCAATACGTAAGCTTTAAATGTTTCACAATGTTGGCCATGATTAATTAATTGTTAATTAATTGTTAATTTGTACGAATTCCTTGAATTCGTGACTTGGAGAACAATCGATATTTGTTAGCAGGGGTCCCACAACGCTCACCCTACCCCCGAGGCAGAATACCTACTGGGATTTCACATCTATTTATTATAATTGAGATGCAATAAAAAAAACTAGTCTTTAAATTACGGAGGTTAGATGAAAAAAAGTGTTAACATAATAGATAGGAAAGTAGAAAAAACTAAGATTTTCCACATTTGGATGAACCTTCTGCTTTACTGGCACTAATCTACGATGTATCACGCACCTCCACGTCTATACCAAATTGCTGATTCGTCGTGATGCGTTTGTCCCCAACAGCCAGCAGTTAATAGGCGTTTGCCTCATAAGTTCTCCAACAACAGAATGTCTTCACGTTTTTTGAAATGTAAATACATATTAATAAATATTATTGAGGTTTTTTGAGATGGCATTAACTAAACTGACATTTTTCGCAAGACTGCTATCATCCGTATACAGAGTATTTATGGAAGTATATGAATGGTTAGTTTAGGGTGAAACATTTTGATTAACCTAAACCACACAAAAATCACATCTGATGATTTGTGAACTTTTCTGATGATCGATCAAAACTAATTGTGTAAAAATACCTAGATGTAATTGAATTTCTACTACAATGTTGTTTGGTTATGTTTGTTTATAAACATTCTCACACTCGTATCATTATATACGAGTGGAATATGAACGCCACGGTTGTCTACTCTTATTACACTTTTTCTAACTAAAAGTTGCTACACTCGTCAAGTTTCATTGAGGAAAGAGCTCACAACACCGATGACATTTTATCGGTAGGTTACAATATTTTTGCTACGGTCAGCATAACGGTTATCAGTAACGCTTATCTGGCCCAAGCAATGACGGACAAAATAACCTTTCATATGGAAGCTAATAAAAGAGGCCTATGAAGGAATTCCTATCGTTTCAATAATCCAACAAATTAGTATCGAATTCTAAAATAAATTAACGCAACTTCTATTTGTGATTTCATCAACGTAAATAATACCAATTGGTCGCTCGATCTACATTTTATTACATTATACGGTTGACTGTCCCGTCGAATAGCTTGGAACGGTTCCAATGCAGCCAATCGCTCGTCAAATTTCCTACAGAGACAGGTTGATCGAGTCATCGAGGCCCATTGCTGCCCAGATGCAACCAAATTTATTACATATTCAATTTTGTCGTTATTCCGGTTCGATGGACTGCACAGATGCCTGGTGGCGTTAATAGTGAAGTGCGATGTGACGAAAAAGGTGGGAGTAGGTAAAACAACTTAAATTCCGTAAAGATTACTTCAAAACCGCAATACTTATTCGCTGATGATGACGATGATTGGCGCTGTGATGAGAGGCGAAACAGTTTAAAAATAAACTAAGTTTAATTCGTTCAGTATTTGAGCTGAGTGTTTACGTTCGTCTGATTTACAACTATCTACCGATGTTGAGGAATATCGGGTCGGAATTATGCGTCTAGTGAGTTATTTTCAAGGCGGATACTGCGAGCGTGACAGAGACAAAGAAACGAAAACAGGTGTCAGTTAAATAAATTCCGATGTGGAAATAAAATTCATATGTAGCTCACCGAATGTCGATTAGATTTATGCAATCACTATTATCGTATGAACTTGTATTGCTTTGATCCAACAGAACTTTAAAAAGTATAACATGCATTTGTTTGTTGTTTCACAGGAATAAGGCCTGTTTGCAAACAAAATAGAGGGATTTGCTGATGTACATATACATTTCATCAATGAATGAAATTAATATGAAAGTGTAAGATATGAAATGGAACACTACCCTTCGTAGAAGCGAGGTGCTTATTTGAAGATTTAAGATCTCTATTCAAAATTCTTCTTCTTCTGTGGCTGTGGGAAGTTGCCCTGCTTTTCAACCTAGTATTCTATTAGCATTCCCTCAGTTATTCATTGAAAGTTTTTCTATACCCGTCATTGCATGAGTATGTATCATGTGTGGCAAGCACAATGGATACACTATGTCCAGGTAGTCGAGAATGTTTCACACTCGAAAACATCCTAGACTGGACCAAGAATTGAACTCGTTATCTCCAGATTGGCAATCTAGATCAATATCAAGATTTTGAATCGTCCGGCTTGGTAGAGTTGTAGGCAGATTCACGACTGTCGAATTCCTGTAAAACGCACTTATCACAGAAGTCACAGGTACAGGATCATGCAATGGCATCAATAGCGTGCCTTTGATTAATAACTTAGGAAAATGGTCTTAGAAACAGAAAGTTGAAAGGAATCTAAAGTTCCACTGTTTGTAGAAATTTCTACATGGATTTTGGTTATTGAATATCATGTTTGTGAAACCGCAAAACTTTTAACAAAAATGATATTTTTAGACCAACATTTTTAAAGGTCGATACAACCAAAAACAGGTTTTACAGAAATCGCTCTCAATATGTAACGAATGAGGATAAAAGAGAGCCAAAAACCTCGTCGAATCATTACATGAAAACAAGTTTATCAAACTTCATAGAAGTGCAACAAAATATAATCGAATAGACAGCGGCATCATCCACCGAAGAGCTATGATAAAACGCTTCGTTCGCGCTCAAATGCCGTGTGGGACAAAGCCGGAGCGTGAACTCTCAGCGCCCTTGGAGAAACCTTTTTGGGCGCCACTTTCTTACGAAGTAAAATCCAATAAAACTGATCTATTTCTCATAGCTGGAATAATGATTTCAGCACCTTCTAAGGCCTGGCGTTTTGGCGGCGAACATAGGAGTAAAAAAGTCAAATCCTGACCAAAACTATTTCTTGCTGTTATTTAGGCTTATTGTGGCCTAGGATGAAGTAATAATTGTAAATTTAAAGTGAAATGTAATTTGTTTGTAATCTATCCACCTTACAGTATAAAATCAGATAAAAACCTCAAAATATGTTTTTCTAATGCAATCCCGTGCTTCCACTACGTAAATTTCTGACCGTTAGGGGTTAAAACGTCAAAAAAAAAAAAAAAAAAAAAAAACTACGTAAATTTCACTTAGTACCAAGAAACCCGTTTTTAAAAGTTACCATGACAATTAATTAACTACTTTTTTTTCTTAGACGTCCTAAACCATCGAAACTACCCTTAATTTTATAACTTTATATCAACAGCTACCAAAAGGCTTTTCTTGTTTTTTTGAAAATTTACAGAAATACAAATTATCCTTGAGGCTTGTATGACTCATAACATCCCGAATCTATCACACAATGTCCGTTGATCTACAAGGAGATGCCATATACTTTGAGTGACGACATAGGACTAGTGTCGTGATTGTAAACCGAATGTTCTGAACTCAAGGATAGTTTGGATGACCCAGGATATCCCAAAGCTATCGTATGATATCTGTTGATCTTCCAAGATGTAAAAGATTGGGTTGAATACATACCAAAATTTTGAGTAACTGAAAAGCTAATGTCGTAGATCGCAAATTCTAAGCTCCAAAATATCCTTAAACAATTTTACCATGTCGGTTGATGTTCTAGAAAATGTAAATGATATGATTGAATGCGTTTTCAAACCTTGAGGGACAAGAAAGAGTTCAAACAAAATTTGGACTGTTACTGATTTCTCTGCATTTAATGCAGAATTTATGGTTTAAATATGAGATTTCCAAAAATATATAACGTGCCTTATGAACGATTTATTATTTCTAGTCATGACAAAATATATGCATACTATCTTTACAACATAATGCATATTTTTTTACTAGCGTCGTTATATGTATTAGTTCATATAGAAAAATGTTAAAAATTTGCTTGAAAATGATAAAACATCATATTTAATTCAAATAGCTCGAATTTTAATTTGCGGACGTATGCGGACGACTTTTCATGTGCTAAGCTTAGTTCATTGATGGAAGTTACATCCTACATGATACTCTTCCATAGATCTTGCCGTATAGATTACCTTTTCCTCCAAAGAAAAACTAGAAAAATAGACAAAAATAGTAGTTTTTAACATAAAATTTATAATTTGATTATAGTGATAAGCAGAATAGAGACATACATTTATACACCCAGGTTTTTTTACACGGTTTGCTTTTGGTCGTTTTAGACCTTCAGCGTCAATGAAGCAATGAGTTAACCCCACGAAAAAATTCACAAAAAATCAAAGAAAATTCAGGGGGTATGTCAAAATCTGTGAAAGTTTAGGATAACCGAGAAATTAATGAATTCCAACCGCGTAAAAAAAAACCTGGGTGTAATTAACTCATTGTGTGCAAATAATAGCCTGATAATAACATTTTTGACATGTAAAAATCAAATTTGCTTGATACTTCACAAAAGTTCAATTCAAAACCTCATTTTTAAGCCAAAATTGTATTTTTTTACAATAATCTGGAACATTTATGAAATAGCCACAGTATGCAGAATGTTCTTGAGTATCTTAAAAAATATATAATACTAGTCGACCCGGCAGACGTTGTCCTGCATAGTAGGCGGAAATGCGTGCGTTGCGAACTGCTCATGCGAAATTTCCATACAAATGTTATTTTTAGTTTTTCATGATTTACTTAACCCTGCCCATGATTTTCACATCAAGAATTATCATATAAACCCGTCGGAAACTATAACGAATGTTTCTGCTGAAGAAATGAAAAACATCCATCCAGCCGTTTTCGAGTTATGCGGATACGAACACAGACCATTTCATTTTTATATATAAGAAGATTGTAAAAATGTTGGAAAAAAAATATTTTGTGTTTTGGCCACGAATTTGTTCTAGCCAACCTAGCCAACAGCACACTATTGCGCTGGTTCGCGACAGAATCTGTGCACACAACATTAAGAATTAAAAAATGATGTAGTCAGTTTATTCAGCACAGTCTTCACTTCAAATGACTCATCCCTTGTCGATGGTTAGATGTATGAACTAAAGTTGGTGACATTTTAATTTCTCGAGAAACAGTTAGAGCCGGAAGATTTGTATTTGTTTCACCCTCCCATTCTACTGGTTGTTCCCTAAGTCCGGTTTTTGTTCCAGTCCTTGCAATTCTCGTTGTTTTCATAAAGAAGCATCAAACTATTTCAAGACTCTATGTCTCTATGATCAGACTCTATGATCAGCCAACTCAAGACCGGAAAAAAAAATTTCAGGATATAGAGGGTTTAAAAAATATAATATTCGATACTACCTCTATGTTGATCTAAAGTATGAAAAGTGGGTTGAACGCTCGTCTGCGTCTATGAGGGCGAACACAGTAGCAAATAAATATAATATGGCTAATCTGAGGCGTTCATAGTAGATTGAGTACTCGTCCGAGGGCACGAGGGTAGACTCAGCAATTCAGCATATTCTTTGCTTCTTTTCTTTTTTCTCTTCAACTAGAAAAGTATTTTTGTAAAAATGTAATGTCATGAACTAGAAAATCATCCTGAAATAGCTTGCTAGTCGTCGACTAACCGCGACCCTTCACTACTATTAGGACTGACAAGCGCTTTACATGAAAACAAGAGCTTTTCAGCAAGATTTTTCAAGATTTTCAAATGTTGGTCTAGATTTGACAAACCGATCCAACCGTTGCTATGAAAAACAAACACACCAGAATATACAGTGTCAGAATTGGAACAAGATTCATCTGCCATTCCCGGTACACGTCGTTACTCTTAATGTTCGCCCTAAAGTGGTGCTTCTTCCGAGGACAACTTGAAGAAAGCACTGGCATTACACGGCACTAAGGAAAAATATCACGTAAAGGTAACTATTCAAACACCACATATTAGACGAGGACGATGAAGACAAAGATGCAAATGCAAGTTCATCAAAAATCATCCGTCAAAACAAAAAAATAACAGACTCAGCAACCCTCGAACCCGCCACCGCCAAATTCCCGGCTTTTGGTTGCAGCGGCTGGTGCAAAGGTGGAGGATGGAATCAAGCTTAAAATAGCACTCACAAGAATAACAAATAACGCCATTATTTCTGTAGATTTCAGTGGATTAAGTAGTGCAGCAATAAACTTGAACAAAATCACATTTTGGAAGAAACACTATATAAAAGAAGCAGCTTCCGTTCCAAAAAATCCGGTTATAGCTGATGCAAAAGCGATGCAAGATTCAGTACAAGTTCCTAATCAGTCAGAGGAATATTATTTTCAGAGGAATCATATGAAGAAGAAACTGATGGGCTGGAAGCCTTAGGAGGAGGCAGGAGAAAAAGAATGCCTCGACATTGTGGATGAAGAACCGTATGAAAGGTTCGAAGAATAACTCATTTTTTATACTAATAATTTATAAGTGATGAATGCTTGTAATCCGGTTGTTTATTTTTCTTTCTACCGATATTTTGCTCAATTTTCTGAGCTGTTGATTTTTTTTGTTGCTGTTTTTTATTGTTGACTGCTCCTTAACATGTTCTGAAACAAGGAATTCAATAATAAAATCTAACTTTCATTAAAACAAATTTGTTGAAATTTTTATTTAATCAAAGAGAATGATAAGATAAACGAGAGATTTACATTATGAGATTAGAGCAGCAACTATCTTTTCCAAACATGAAGTCGTTAAGCAAGATTCCCAATATCGTAGTATTAAACAATAAGGCATGGGGAAAGTCCTTAAATTTACATAAGCTAATCTTTGCTACGTTTCCGTAGACAGACGAAATATGTTACCGATTCCATTCGGTTTTGGCAACATTTGGTTTTGGACACATTCGATTTTGGCAACAAAGCTATTCGATTTTGGCAACACATTTTTTTATTTTATTTTGAAATTGCTTATAAACCACGTAAATCTCAAAGTCCTTGTAAAAAGCAATCGCTAGAACTGGAAATGGACTCCATACCGTTTCCATTTCTATCCCTATACCTTCAACTTGACTATTCTCTAGCAGTAGCTGCTAGAATTGAAAATGAACTATAGAGCTCGTTTCCTACATCCAACTAGAAATTCCATCAGTTGCTTTCTTCTATCTATAACATTGGCAGCTGGTTAACCAAGACGAACCTCTGCCTATCGAGCCTAATCCAAAAATTCCAATAAATTCCGTATGATCTCGTGGCAAGTGCAGAGATATATTCGACTTGCAGTGGGCGAGTGATTACATCATCATTTCCTCCCCCTTCCCTACATGGCTTGCATTCTGACGTGGCGCCAGTATGACCTAACAAATGAGATCACCAGTACTTGTACATAGGAGATGAGTGCTAGTCTCAAGCAAACATCTGTTGGTTCTCTGTTCAAGAACAGCTGATCTGGTCATAATGGAGTAGCAACTACGGGCAGTCAAGCAAGCTCAAGCTAATCCTTGTAAAAAAATATTGAACCCCTGAACCCACGCAAAAAATAATTTGAAAAAATAACCGCGAAAAAACTTTTTTTTAAGGAAAAACCCTTATATTTCAGAATACTCGTTAAAAAAGTTTGTTAGACCCCGAAACCGATCCCGGAAATAAGTGAAGAAATGTGAAGTATCGTGGGCTTTGTGGCCGTGCGGTTAGCGACGTCAATCGTCCAGGCGCATGTGCTGTGGAGTGTGGGTTCGATTCCCGCCCCGGTAAGGAGAAAACTTTTCGTAAAGCGTCCATTGGGTGTTGTGTGAATGTCCTGTCCATTGTCTCATGCTAGATGTTAAATGTTCAGTCTGTGCGACCTTTGGTCGAAGACGGTGATGCTGCCATTAAAAAAAACTATTCAATTTTGGCAACATTGGTGTTGCCATAATCGAATGGGGTCTGTATTAGTTTTGTTCCATTGCCTTCGCAATCCTGAGAAACAAGAGAAACAAGCGCTTAGACATACGTAAACACCTTTCCTACTTGTATATGTTCCGTGTAAACAGATTTTTCCGTGAAAAACGCTAGAGTCTGTTTTTACCGAGTAAAAAACGCGTAAATCCCAAGAATTGCATAAATACCAAAATCCGCGTAAAAACCGCATAACAACGACTTCATCAAAAACCGGGATTTCGCGGATTTCTCGAGTTCTGCGTAAATCCCAAACTCCGCGTAAAAACCTACCCGTAAAAACCGAAAAATGTAGTCAAACAATCATTGAGCTCCTTCCTCCGCATTCCGAATAATGTTTGGGTGCTTCCCAGGACGAGATCCTTCAAGCTAAGGCGTTGGTTGAAACATTCTACGGCTGAGCCTAAATTAAATTTAGTTCAGTAAATTTAAAGTGATTTAGTTTGCAATTCAGAATTGTTTGTCAGATTGTAGATAGCAAGTGTTTGTTTACATATAAATATTTATACATAGCAACCTATAAGTGATAAATATCTCTCTACCAAACGATGTATTATTGATTAAATTGCGTGATGAGCCAACGATACATCCTACGCTAACATTACCTCATATGACCCTATGTACTGCCGTCATACGCATATTTGTCCCATGTTTGCTGGGATTCCTATGTACATGGGACAAATATGCGTATAACGGCAGTGTAGTGAATGTACATAAATTAATATTAATAACGACAGTATTCATTTCTTGGATTTTCACGGAAAGGGGCTATCCATTATACCACGTGGACAAGTTTTGGGCAGTTTTAGATAACCCCCACCCCCAGCGTGGACAACCGCTCATATAAATTTAAAAATAAAATGTATGGATCGTGGACATTTGCCATACACCTCCTCTCCGTTAAACTGTCCACGTGGTATATGGACAGCAAGTGGAATTGTTTTTTTTTTAATTTTCCTTCATTTTTAGCTACATTTGCACCCATTGTGTACTTTTTTCACGAATAGAGAGAGCTCTATCGAACTTTTTTTCTATTTCCAGGAGCCCTCAAGAAACAAGAAGCAAGAAAAATGAAGAAAAAATCCTTCAAGCATATATTTATTATAAAACATAACTCTTTCCAACCAGCGAGAGCATTTCATAGTTTTGTCTGTCTCGTACACCAAATTACTATGTACTCACTCTCATTCGATAGGTTGAAAGCCCCTCATATATTCGAATAAAGCGCCATGTCTTGCTGTGTGCTTGTTCATACCGTTGTGTATATTTGTGTATGAGTGTTCATGTAAAATAAAATTTCCTCACAGGCCTTTAGCATTTTCTGATTTGAAATCTAGGAAAAAATCAAGAATAGAAATGCGAAACTCTTAGTTCCCGCAATTTATTACTTCATCGTTATCCTTACATATTCACAGTAGCGCAGAAACCTTATTTTTATGCAGTGCGTCATGCACGAATTGTGGTATTCAAAATACTGAAGAACACTTCAAAAGATGGATCAAGATTCATGCCCTGATAACTCTTCTAAAAACAGTGCATATGAGCAACTGCAGCAATCAAGAATATGCTGTGGGGTCTTATAAATTGCTCACGTAAGTAGTATTGAAACTATAAAAACCGTCAGTCAATTTTATGTAATAAAACACAGCAACACTATCGGCCTTTTTTCATAAGGACTCTATGCGATATAAGACACGATGGGTAGCTGAAATGAAATTTCTTCAAAGTTATAACATAAATAATGCTTTAAATATTGACTTAAAAAACAACCTCAGTTTAGTAATAGATCATGTCCAGATGTAAATTACATACTGCGCTATCGAATAAATAGCTTTAACACCTACCCTCGAAGGTGAAGGATTGTCGCTGATGTGATTTCACGCCACTCAATTTATTCGAGAAAAAAATAGCTATGATAATATTTTAAATTACCGTGACATGCAAATAACCGTTTATAATCACTCATGCCTGGAGCGAATTGCGCGTAGACAGCCAGTGCTTATTGCTCGAGTGCTTGTGCTTAGTCGGTTAAATTACTCGCTCAAATCAAAGCAAATCTAGCGACGACTAACCGATGGCACATACTTTTATCCCGTCCGATCGGACAACCATGAGGCCCATTACTGACTTTGTTACTGTTTCCGATCCCCTGCAGGTCAGCTGTTACTATTCTACACCATTTTCTACGCTCTACTCGCGGCGATGTTTGCCATTTGCATGCAGGGCCTACTCGCCACCCTAAACACCGAATATCCCAAATGGCAGCTCGAGGATTCGATTATAGGGACCAACCCGGGACTGGGGTACCGCCCGATGCCGGCCACTGTGGACCAGGCGCCCGTGGTCCACTATGCTGCTGCCAACAAAACCGAAGTGAAGGAGTGGGTCGGCCGAATCAACGAATTCCTGGAACGTAAGTATTAATGTGTACCACGCTTCATAAAAACGCTTTCGTAAAAAAAAATTTTACTCTCAAGGGGTTTGTAAAATTTGTAACAAATTTTCACGACTTATCAGAATTTGTAAGCAACGATATTGACATGTCGATCAATCAACAGGTAACATAATGTTTATGATGGCCGTTGATAATTGAAACATTAGAACAAAACAAATGTCTCTTACAAACTAATTAAGAGATTAATGTGGTGTTGTTTTCCAATGCTAAGAAAGATATCAGAGGCCACCGAATAATACAATGGTCCTTAACTAATTGACTGTAATGCTTTTTCTAAATATAATTATGTTGTTTGTCATATAAAATTGGTTACAATTGTTCAAACAACGTGCTCTTCTTCTAGTAGCGATTTTATAGCACATTGTCACGCAAATGAGCAAGCGAACAATACGGGGGTGGCTTTGAAGGAGGGTGATATTACACACTTAAGGGTTCCCCCAAACACAGACGACGCGGCATTTGCGATCCTATCGCTTGGTGACTGCGATTCTGTTGCCGTTGGTATAGAAGGGTACATGGAACATTGCATGCAGCGACCCAACGATAGAATCGCGGCGAAAAGTTGCCGCCGTCGCGGCAATGAAATCGCTTAGGCCTGAGGGAGTCTTTAATTGGATACACCGGTTCTATACGAATCGATTTTGTTTTTCATTAGCTAAATGATGACGATAAAATCTGGTAGAGTGTCTATGGTGTTACGCTTCAGGGAGGGAGCGAATTTCTTTAGCTCGAACAATTTTGCATGGTTTTGTACAAAAAAAGTTTGATGTGGGTAGATTTTTATATCATGCCATCTATCACATGCATGACCCCTGTAGTTTTTTATAATAGAAATAGTGATTGCTTAGTATGGTAATAGAACCGCACTCCCTCTCGTTTCGTTGGTTGGTGGAGACCGTCGCGTCGTCTATTGAGAGGCAGTTGTAGAGAAGAGTGAGTTGTAGAGAAAATGTTGCAAAATGCCACAGGACGTCAAAAAATGCCAATCGCCAATTGTTGCTTCTTGCGTGTTCAAAATTCGCGATTCGCGATGCCGGTCTAGGCAATTTTCGGATTAGAAATTGTCTCGACTTCTCTGAGCCTAAAAGTATCATCGTGTTAGCCTCATGATGTAAGAATGCAGAAATGGTAACCTGGCTTAGAAACCTTGCAGTTAATAATTGTGGAAGTGCTTAATGAATACTAAGCTGCGAGGCGGCTCTGTCCCAGTGTGGGGATGTAATGCCAATAAGAAGAATAAGAAGAAGATTAATTTTTAGATACTTTTTGCATTTCTTGTATTGTTATCGAGGGTGATGAGTGAGTCAAAAGGCGGTGAGAATGCGTTACTTAAAAAAACTCTGAATAACTGTAAAAAAATGTAAAAATTAAATTTTAAAGGACTGTTTTGATCAATTTTTATATTCGATCAACAGATTGTCAGTGAAAGCGATAACCCAATCTCACCCAATAGACCCGTTGGGTGAGGCTATAGTAATTTATTTTTGCATCCCACTACTAGTAAATCCCAGCACAGGGGTCAAAATGTGGGAGCCCAACTAGAGTAAAATTATGTTTAACACATGAGTCTTTCATCATTCAATTGAAGTTTAATATTAATATTAAACCAGTTTCTCGATTGCTTCTTGTTTCATTTTTAACGGAAACATAGGAAAAAAAGCTAGACAAATGCATTTTACTCCTTTATACCCCAACTGTATGATTGCACTGTGTCATTAAGAAGTTTTTACTACGGCGTCGCCGATAGAAGAGAATGTAGGTGCGACTGGAATGAGCTCTGTCGTCGACGCGTCGGGTCGTGACGTTAAGGTGAAACGACTGCGCTTTCTTAAGGGGGAACACAAATTGGCAACAAACCACTACGTAAATCAGTATTTTTTTAATGAGGCCGACTTGAAAGATCTCCATCCTGAGCATTGTCCAGGTATCGATTTAACCTGTTGCCAGGTTAGATTTCGGTCGACTTCTTTTATTTCTTTATTGAGGCTTCGCCGCCAAGAGCCTCTGGGTCTGCCTCTGCTGCGATGTCTCGCTGGGTTCCAGTCTAATGCTTGTTTACAGATTTCGTTTCCACCCCTTCGTAGCGTGTGGCCGACCCACTTTCGATCCCGAATTTCTGTTGCTATCGGGCTCTGGTGACAACGACGATGAAGCTCGTTGTTTGAGATCCAGTTGTGAGGCCACCAGGCCCGAATTATATACCGCAGGCATCTGTTGATGAACACCTGAAGCCGTTGAGTGTTCTCCACTGATACACACCATGTTTCGCGTATAACAGCATAGATTTCACGTTAGAGTTGAAAATTCGTATTTTGGTGCGTTCACTTATCTGCCTGTTATTCCAGATATTTCTTAAACTGACGCCTACCAAGATATTAGAAGCCTTCAACATTCTCCACTGGTTGCCCGGCTACTGTGAAGCTGAAAGGAGTCACCGTGTTTACATCCAACGATTTGGTTTTGTTGACGTTGATGACTAAACCTGCCGAACAGGAGCGCTCGGCAAGGTCGTTGAGCTTACTCCCCGAGTAGACGAACATAGCTCAATAATATCAAATGTTGATAAGATAGCAAAATGAGATATGGACATGATTGATATAAGAGATAAAAGATCAGACGACAATATCAATATTTTGCACTATAATATCATAAGGATATCAAGATATGTTATTTGTAATAAGTGATCGATATCAAGTGCCATTAGTTTGTTCTTATCCATAGCATATCTTGATATTTAAATGATATTTCGGTGCGATTTTTTGATATTGTTGCCTGTTCTTTTATCTCTTATATCAATCAAGTCCATATCATGTTTTGTTATTCTGTTCATGGCTTCTGCCCGGGTCTGCATGTCAGAGGAACAGGAACAGTAACGGTGATAGAATACATCCTTGCCTCACACCAGCTACGACCCGGACAGGGTCGGACAAGACCCCATTGTGCAGCACTCTACACGAGAAGGCCGATGATTTTCTCCGGAACCCCCTTGCGTCTCAGGGCGCCCCACATATTCTCGTGATTGACACGGTCCAAAGCTTTTTCGTAGTCAATGAATACCAAGTAAAGGGACTCTTGGAATTCGTTGACCTGCTCCAGAATGATACGGAGCGTGACAATACGGTCCACACAGGAACTTCCGGCACGGAATCCGGCCTGCTGCCGCCGGAGAGTCGCATCGATCTTCTCCTGAATCCGGGCTAACATAATTTTGCATAGAACTTTGAGAACGGTACACAGCAACATAATGCATCGCCAGTTATCGCATACAGTCAGGTCACCCTTTTTGGGCACCTTCACTAAGATACCTTGCATCCAGTCGACCGGGAAAGTTGCGGTGTCCCAGATATTACGAAATAAACGATGCAGTAATTGAGCAAATGTCATGGGGTCAGCTTTGAGCATCTCGGCTGATATGCGATCGACCCATGGGGCTTTATTCGATTTCATACTTTGGATGGCTGTTTGAATCTCTAGCAGTGATGAAGCTTCGGTAATGACGCGTGTTATACGTCGGATCCTAGGCAGATCATGCCGAGGTGGTGATGGCCTGGCTGGCACTTGAGACTTAGTTCTTTAAATCGTTTGTTTTGACATTTTGGACTTATGCTCCAAAGACACCTATGATCTATAACCTGTTTAAAAAAATATGAATTACTTAAAATTGTTAGATGGTGGCAGTTCAAATTTTGTCTGAATATGGTTCAAACTTATGTCTTTGATATCGAAAAGAAAAAAAAGTGAAGACATGTGGAGCTTTTTGTCTATGATTGTTCCAAATTTAGTATAATTATGCATTGAAAATCAACAAATTACCGAAATTCCGAAAAAAAAAACGGATGTACGATATCTCCGAACTAGACTTGTATTTTTTGCTCTACCACTAGGGTGGCCAATTTCGGATATGGTGATCCAGAGGATATACAGAGGTTATACGAGAAATAACGTACAGCGCCATTTACAAAAGTTATAGAGCATAGGTGTCTTCGCAACACCATATTAGTTCCAACATTCAGAAAATTAGCAGACAGTATACTGCCGCTAACCGCATATCGAGCACATCTGTATATGAAAGCCCATGCTCGACTAGCGGTTAATGGCAGTATAGATCGCTATGGAAAATCATAAACAAGAATAGCTTCACTGTGAAGCTTACAATAGTGATAAAATTGAACACAAGACTGATTTCGGGCGAACACTCCAATTTGTTCGAATCCCGCTGAGGACTGCGGCAAGATGATGAACTTCCGTGCCTATTGTTCAATATTGCGCTAGAAGGTGTCATGCGGATATCTGGGTGCAGTGGTCAAAGAATTTGTCTACCTTGGATCCTTGCTAACGGCTGATACATATTAGGGTGCCAATGGAGTGGGAAAAATGGGAAGAATTTGACCGTTGAACTTCAACAACGGGTAGTGCTCAAAAGTTTCATCTCCTCAAAAAAAGTCCGCATGCAAAATTTCAGCTCAATCGGACTTCGTTAAGGGTTTGACCAAAGCAGTCAAAGTTTGATTTTTTTTAAACACAAAAATTTCTAAAAACAGGAAAATTTCGAAATCGAATTTTCATTTTTGATGCCAAATGCATGAAATGTCGAGATCTGGTCGGAAAAAATCTCGGAAAAAACATTTGAAAAAATTACTTTTTGAAATTTGAAAATTTTTGAGGTTTGGAAATTTTTTAGAAATCGATTTTCTCTATGCCAAATATCTTAGAAATGCATAAAACGTCGAGATCATGTAATCTTAAAAAAAATGAAGGTAATTGACTTTTTGGGACTTCGAATTTGTTTATGCCAAATGTCTGTCAAAAAAACCTTGATTGATCCATCTAGCGGTCTTTGTGCCTTTCTCGTACATTAGATACACTAAAAAAATTGAGTGAGAATTTCTTAGCGTGTTTTTTGTATATAAATCGTATTTTGGCCATAACTTTTGATCCCATAGTCCGATCTGGCCAATTTTCAATAGGAAACAATGGGACAGGATTCCCCGTCGAATGCAACTTATTGCGAACGAATCGAATGAAGATAAGTGCCTAAAAGATGAGTGAATATTATTTTGCGCACATACATACATACACACAGACAGACATCATCTCAATTCGTCGAGCTGAGTCGATTGGTATATAACACTATGGGTCTCCGGACCTTCTATCACAAAATCGTCTTGGAAGTGAATATATAGCCTTTTCGTTACACCTTGGTGTACGAGAAAGGCAAAAATGTTTAAGATGTAACACCACATCTCGACGTTTCATGCATTTCTAAAACATTTGGCATGAAAAAAATCGATTTAAAAACAAAACTCTCAAAGTCCCAAAAAGTCATTTTTTTTGGAAAAAAAATTCCGAGATAACACCAGACCTTGACGTTTCATGCATTTCCAAGACATTTGACATTAAAAATAAAAATTCGATTTTGAAATTTTCCTGACTTGGGAAATTGTCAAAAAAGTCAAACCTTGACCGCTGAAATTTTGCATACCGTGCGGGACCGAAATCCGTCCACCTTACGAGATATCAACAAATTAAAGGGGGTTAAAGCTAATTAATGTAGAAATAATTTACCTTTTCCTGCTCTGATACTTGACAGTAAGCTTTTAGGGCATATAAATGCAAAGAAGGCTTTGAAATTAAAACGACAAAAATCAAAAACAAATCTCCACCCACCAAACGCGGAGTTTTTGCCGCCATTTTGTTTTCGGGTAGAGCATAATGACACCAAAAGTAACTGCGTTTTAATTGCTAATTGCGAATCATTACATGACATGAGCGGAATACAAATCGAAGGGATCGCTTCTCAAGGTGCGTATCGAACTATTTACAGTGGTAGTTTAGTCTATTAAACTGCTTGAATTTAAATATTAAGTTAAAAAATAGCTGTACGGGTTTTGATCCTTTGATTCGAAATCCGTCCACGGTGGACGGATTTCGAGTCGGGAGTAGTTGAATTTATTCATTATTTTATCATGTTTTCGTAGTTTTTAATGAGTAAATGTGACACACCTCAAAAGTAGAAGCCTTCATGCTCCTGTGTCAATGACAAATGTTTTATTTATATTCGATTTATTTTCTAATAATTTTTTCATATACTAAGGTGCTTAAGTGTACGGATTTCGATGTCCCACGGTAGGGACTTTTTTGGAGGAGATTTTTTTGGAGAGACTTTTGAGCACTAGCCGTTTTTGACATTCGAAAACGAACGGGTCCTCCGAACAGAAGCTAACTTTCACCGAAAAAATCTAACCTCCAAACCTCTGAACTGCTGCAAATAGGCGTTGAGCCAATGATAGACTACTAGACGTACCTTTGGTAAGGGGTCATTCAACAATGATGTCACAGGTTTTAGGGGGGGGGGGTCTAAAATTTGGTGACACTGCATATATTAGGTATACAAAAAAGCGTGACAGATGGGGGGTCTAGAAATCTCAAAAAGTAGTGGACGTCATATTTGAATCATACCTAAGCAACGTTGACGAAGCTGAGCTCATCGAATCGTATTTAACGCAGTTCTGTACGGGTCGCCCTCTGGAGATTGTCTTGGACCGATCCTTTGCGTAACCTGTTCGACCTTACTCAGCTTTGGAGTTGCACCGGTTGATCCCAGGCGTCGTCACAATTCCGCAACCCAGCTCATTTCCAGCTCTTGCTTCTCAGTAAGCACTCGATTTTTTTTTCTCTCTGCCTTCTTACTGAATTCCAGCAGAGACGTCACCATATTCATGCTCTGGTTCACTCCCTTCTTCACTTACCGGGTCATCGCAGCTTCCATGACCTTCACCAGAGTAGCCCCATCCATTTTTCCGCGGACGAGCGCGTTCTGTGACTTGCCAAGTTCCTCCTTCTGTTTTGGTAGGTGTGTCCACACAGTGTGCGTCTAAATATGGCACTCCTCCGTGACTGGCCTTACACTAGACCCTTGCCGGAACCACGCTTTCTGAATAGGTACGCAATAGGTGCCTCTCTACAATGCTTTTAGGCTGCCTTGTTCGAGTCAATTAGCGGTAAAAAACTTGGCTCCTTTTTTAGCCATATGGCCCTAATGTTAATGCCTCATTTGGTGCTCTCTTATTCTCGTGCCACGTCCACTCTTGACATTGTTTGACATTGATATTTTATTAGGGTTTTCGGTTATCCACACTAATAAGGCAAGTCAAAATAATGCAAGGAGAAGTCTGCGAGACCGTACCAGTACAAGTACTACCGGAAGCATTCATGTCCACGCATTCTTCCAGACCACATGTTCACATTAAATGTCTGAAATCTGAAGTTTTAAGATCATGATGATCAAATTTTCAGATCATGATAAAAAAAACTGTAATGACACAAAATTCTTTAATATCTATTTACAGCGTACAAGGATCATAAACTTCTCCCAGGTGGAGGCAAAAATCAAGTGATCTGTGACTTCCAGAAACCTCCCAGCCCTAACACTGTGTGCGCCGTTGACGTTTCCAAAATGGGGCCATGCAATGCTGAAGAAGGATACAGCTATAACAAATCGGCTCCGTGCATATTCGTTAAGTTGAATCGCGTAAGTTGCCTCCATTCCTATGATGCTAGCATTGAATCTAACTAACCCAAACTGTTCTACGGCAGATCTACGGCTGGGTGCCAGAGTACTACGACGATATCAACGATTTGCCCGAGTCGATGCCCAGTGATTTAGTGGAGTACATCAAATCCATCCCAGAGCAAGAACGCAAACAAGTGTGGGTGTCGTGTAACGGAATCGCTGCAGCGGACATTGAAGCGATCGGTCCAATTCAGTATTATCCACAACGTGGCTTGCCGTCGTTCTACTACCCGTTCACCAATACTCAAGGATACCTCAGTCCACTAATAGCTGTGCACTTTGCCCGTCCAGCAGGTAAGCCCTTTGCGTAAATCATTTGAGAAGAGGTGGATTTAATTTAAAATTTTAATTTCTTCCCCAGTTAAAACTAGCATCAACGTCGAATGTCGCGTGTGGGCCAAGAATGTGATCTACCGTGGAGGACAACGAGATCGGCAAGGGTCGATTAATTTCATTCTGCTAATCGACTAAATCAACTGATGCCCTGGCGCTTGGTGACTTCCGTCGTCCATCGGTTCATGACGGCGGATGCGAAACAAAACACATAACCCAATGTGAATCGAATTTTTCAGTAGCGCAAAGCTTTCCGACTCGTAGGTTGTATATTATTTCATCATATTAGTTGTTTTCGATTGACTTACCTGAACCCAGGATATTGGCCACGTTCATGCTGGTCTGCCTGTGAACTAAGCTGTAATTTATTGACAAGCCATACACGACGTACATACCTCCGAATCAGTTGGAGAAATGATAAATATAGCTTAAAAAGTTGATAGATAGTAGGTAATTCATCGAAGATTGAAATGAACTTATTTACTTAATTGAGATGTGATCAGAAATGTATTAAGGGCCCATCCAATAATTTACATAAGATGTTTTGACACCTTCCCTTATTATAAAATTACGATAAGTATTCATACTTTTTACGATACATTTTTTTATCATGTAGTATGTTTTGTTAAACCCACGAGTCTTTGTTGATGAACCGAAAAAAAATGTTTATAATATTGTAATTAGTAAGATGGCCTGGTTTTGTCTGTTATCAATGTTATCGTTAGTTTTCAACTTCTTTACTTTTTAAAAGTAATCTTTTGTAAATAAGTACTATTCCTAGTGACCATCTTTTCCTTCATCTAAAATGCAGTAGAACTTTAAACAGCATTTTTGCACTTCTTCTCGATTCTCATGTAATTATTAGATGGGCCTTCAAACAATGCGAACCAGAATAAATTATGCGTTTTATGATATACCGTTCGGTGTATTTATTCGTTCGAATATATTAACACAATTTCTGGTGTTCTTTGACATCATCGACGTTATCCGGGAATAAAAAAATACTACGAAGCTCGGGCGGATAAACTACAGCGTTACAGTTTTAGATTTCCAAAATTTTGCGCAAGAATCTAAAAATTAGCAAATACCAAATAAAATACAATTGATCTATTGTGTCATCATAAATTACCTTTAAAAGATTGGATTGAGCCAATCGCTTCTGATGAAACAGTGATTTTGATTGCTTGTTATTTGTTTGTCACGGCCACGCTTTGTTATAACTTTTTTAAACCTCTCAAAGAAGGTGAATAAATGCAAATATTTAGGTGCTCCGCATAATGCTACGTTTAGACAAGGCAAGTGAATAGAGCAAGTCGCTTGAATCGAATGCGAACTGAACGTGTAAACACCTTAATTCAATTCACTTGAACGAAAAGAAAGTTGAACATGTTCAACTTTTGGCAAGTCAATTGAATTCAACCAAGGGCCTCATACGCCTGTCACTGGCGAACAAAGCTCGTGTACTCTGCATCGAAGCTTAGAACCGGTGTTAGGGCGCAATCGTTAATGTGAACATTTTTATATTCGGTTAGTTACAGCAAATAAATTCTTTTTCGAGTCCCTATAATCAAGCAGGTATCTCAAGCATACCACATCGTTATATTGCTGCATGATTCAGTGTTTAATTTTGATAAAAAAAAAACGAAAACAAAAGTGTGCATAAAAACCATAAAAATTGCTTCGCCATAACAAAAAGGTGGTAGAGAATTAACACTGTTGTTTACAGTTTAGAACCAAATCCAGATGTCGCACATGTTGGGGTAGGGATTCAGTGCTCCACCTTCTCCCCCTGAATTCAACTGAGTTGTTCAATTCACTTGCCCTGTCAAAACGTAGCATAAGTGTTTAGTTTTGAAGCGAAACTATTAAAACGTTTCGCTAAGGGGATCACGAACAACAAGAAACTATTTTCTAATTGGTATACCTGCAGCGAAAAATAAACTTTTTCGGAATCAACTTGTTCGTCGAGGTCTCTGTTTTAGTAAGTAAGGACGGTGAATATTTCTGACTAGGTTTTCGTATGGAAATATAATCACTAAACGTCTACTACACAAACTGGAGCAATAAACGAGATGCGGTACGTATGGTTCCTGTTTATGATTGGAAATAAATTTGAACGCTTCCCCAGCGATACGCTGAAGTTTTTGATTGAAAAAGTTTTGAGAAAGCCACAACAGAGACAACGCTCATATGTAGAGTCCTGCAAAGCGTGAAGCCGTATTTGAAGATGGGCTAATTGATCGGGGTTCTATAAAACCGCTCAAAGCGGCTTTTGGGCTGACTTGTGATATTTTGTTCGTGAAAAGAAAATGGAAATTATTTCGTATCATGTTATACGTACATTTATAGTATGATTTCCTCAATTACGGAGTTTAGGGATAATCCATACGATTTGTGATCTTAATCTGCTACACGAGCACTTGATGAAAAAAGTAGTATTTTTGATGACGCTTGGTGCGATTTAACAAAACCTTGGCCAATTGTTTCTCAGCAAGGAACTAGGATGTACGATTATACAGGAATCGAACATGAAACCACACAGATCTGGATATTCTGGATATAGAAACTGCAATTTCCCGAAATATCGACCAGCATACATACCAAGATGGGAGGAGAATTTTGAAGGAGCTGGAGGAATAACCAGTATAGTAAATGAAACCGGATAAAGATAATGCAGTATTAATAATGGGCGAAGAGGACTACGACGAAAATCAACGGGAGATCATACAGGCATTTGAGCAAGGATCATCCAATTGAAGTGTTCCAGTAAAAGACTTTCAAAGCCTTCCCTAGCAGCACACATGTTCCACATAGATTACCACATTAGATAGTAACCCACAATGAAGTTGCTGCAACCATTTTTATTTATCATGTTGTGCTCGGGTTTTAAAGGATTGGCTACTAACAAAAAGGACGGGAACAACATGACGAGGAAAGGTGAAGATGTATTTCAATCTGGAAACACTATGCTTGACTGAGAACTTCTTTACATTTTGTAGAGGCTACTACAAACAGACGAAAGAAGCATCTATGGGAAATCAGTTTACACCATGTGAACTATTTATGGTTAATTAGGAGAACAACCTACAGGAACAAGGAGCACTATCCGAGTAATGGTGGAGATACGTCGACGACATCTTCAGCGTTATCGACCAAAAGGATACATTGAGGGTTTCGGAAGCGGTTAACAACGTACATAAGGACATCAAATTCACCCACGAGGAAGAAAAGCATGGTTAATTAGTTTCCCTTGGATCTACTTGTCACCAAGGAAGCAAATGTAACATTTAACTTTAAAATCTACAGGAACCACGCAAACAGCATGGGAGTCATCCCATCAAATTATTCAGATCAACATAATATGGTAGCATTTTATCACACGATCCAGGGCAGAGTTTCGGTGTCCTGAGCACATAGGACCAACGTAATAAAAAAAACCTGAGCGGCTGCTCGTTTTAGCTTTGACATGGGCTCAGGTCAGATTCCTATCGACTTCCTTCATTTATTTGTTCTGACTTTGTCGCCTCGAGTCCCTGGGTCTACCTAGATTCCAGTCACTCGCTTGCTGTCAGATTTCGTATCAACGCCTACATGGTACTCTCCCAAATTTTATGTCGTCGACGCTAATCGGTACTAATTGCATCAGGGTTCGTGGGGCATTGCAAGAAAAATTTGGAACCCTGGAAAATGAAAAGCGCCTCCAATGAATATTTTCCAGGCTAGTGATAAAAGCAGCTATTGCTATATTTGCGATGTTTTGTTTATATTTATAATTATGAAATTCCTAGAAAATATGCATTACTGAACAGAAAACACATAATTCAATGAAATGTTGAAAATATTTGAAATTTTGTGTGTTTCAGGGATCAGCGGAATCACTGCTATTTGTGGCGGGATTTGACTGCGGGCTCTGGTAACCTTTTGCAAGGTGTTTCGCTCAGAACCTAGCTCAGAACGCAATCTCGGTATTGGTGGGTCTCTTAACAGACCCGGCACGAAGACTTTTGGGCGAAATGGAACGTCAGCTCAGGTTCAATAGGCCGCCGATCAAACCAATTATTACGAACAGTGTAAGCGGGACGTGTAATATGGAAGCATTTTTTCTAATTTGATATGAAGTCGAGATTATGTAAAATATTCTATTCATTAGCTTTCCTAAGTAACTGATCCACTGAAAATTAAATTTCTGCGGAGAAAACATCAATAACGAACTAAACTGCGGTAAAACTGATATTGATGTGAAGGTTTTCGTAATACATTGGTGCAAGCGATCAATCCTTTCCATTTCGGATTAGTTTACACCTAGGCAGAAAACTGATAATTGATCTTTCCATGTTTATGGGCACGCCATTCAAATGATTGGTTTGCATGACAGTTGATTTGTTTCAATAATTTGAGCTCAATTCAACGCACACTATGCATGATTTGTTCTATGCGGAGATTGCCCTCTAGGCGTTATTTCCGCGGAGCTATCCAAATTTTTCTTTTTCTCCGTAATACCACGCAGGATTCATAGATAAACGCTCTACCACGGACTAGGTATTCGCCATACGCCAAGTGTTGCAGATATACCGCGAATATAACGTGCTTACACATCATCGACATGTACCCACATTCATCAACCTCAAAGCCACATATGATATAATCAATCGAGACCAGCTATGGCAGCTAGAGCACGAATACGGATTTCCGGATAAACTTATACAGTTGGTCAAGGCAACAATGGGTCGGGTGATGTGGGTAGTTCATGTTTCAGGGGTATTCTCGAGTCCCTTTGAAATGCACAGAAGGTTGCGGCAAGATGTAATTCGTGCCTACTATTCAACATCACTCGTTGGAAGGGGCATTACGAAAAACCACGTCCAAACTAATGGTTCAGTTTTTGATCCGTTCAGCTATTTGGTTTTGCTGCGCACTTGAAGTTTCTGAAAGTAAGACAAGCCTTCTTCTTCTTATTGTAATTACATCCCCACTGGGACGATTGGTTCGACGAAGAGTGCAGACAGATTCTGGAGGAGAAGGACGCAGCGCGGGCGGTCGCGCCGCAGTAAGGTACTCGGCAGATACGTTATAGACGGAAGCGGAAACAGCAGACCCGCCTTTTTCAGGAGAAGAAACGCTACCTAGAAGAAGCGGAGTGCGATGAGATGGAGCAGCTGTGCCGTTCTCAAGGAAAACGCAAGTTCTATCAGGAGCTCAACGCATTCCGCAAAGGCTTCTTGTCGTGAGCCGAAATGTGCGGGGATGGGAGCATCTTGACGAACGAACGTGTGGTGATCGAAAGGTGGAAGCAGCACTACGAAGAACATTTGAATGGCGCTGAGAGTACAGGCAGTGAAAGTCGAGGCAGCGGAGGAGATGACTACGTCAGTTCAGCGGACGATGGAAGCCAACCAGCCCCAACCTTGAGGGAAGTAAAGGATGCCATCCAACAGCTAAAGACCAATAAAGCAGCTGGTAAGGATGGTATCGGAGCAGAGCTCATCAAGATGGGCCCGGAAAAGCTAGCCACTTGCCTGCACAAACTGATAGTCAGAATCTGGGAAACTGAACAGCTACCGGAGGAGCGGAAGGAAGGGGTTATATACCCCATCTACAAGAAAGGCGATAAGTTGGAGTGTGAGAACTTTCGAGAGATCACCATCCTTAATGCCGCCTACAAAGTGATATCCCGGGGACTAAGGCAAGGTGATGGACATGAAACATGGACAATGCTCGAGAAGAACTTGCAAGCACTCGGAGTATTCGAGAAACGGGTGCTTAGGACCATCTTTGGCGGTGTGCAAGCAAACGGTGTGTGGCGGCGAAGAATGAACCACGAGCTCACCTAGTTCTACGGAGAACCCAGTATCCAGAAAGTAGCTAAAGCCGGAAGGGTACCATGGGCAGGGCATGTTACAAGAATGCCGGACAGCAACCCTGCAAAGATTGTGTTCGCTACCATAGCAAATCCAAACCAAATAATAATAAAAATATAATAAATATTACAAAACCAGTTAGTTTTGCTTCAATGCGTCCAAAAACTGTTTGAAAAAAAGGAAAATAGAATTGGGTATGCGATCTTTCTTCAAAACGGTCTCATTTTTCTCTATCGAAATAATTGCCAATATTAGTTGGTCAACTTTAAATTTATTTCTCAACTCTCTTCTTGGTACCATCATCACTCGTAACACAATTTGTAGAAATTAACGACCATCACTTTTCATGTTTCGGCTTGGTACGCAATTCATTTCGCGGCCTGGTACGCTCTCTAACCGCTTACCACTATTGCTTGTCGCCATTGCATTATCTTATCTCCTATTAGGTTTTCCTTAAAAGCATTTTAAATATTTAGTGACACTCCGTGTCTCGCCGCAAGCTTACTAAATCTTTCAACTATTGCCAAGCCTTACAACCTCAACTGCATTCTTTATTGTCACATCATGTTTAACACCGCTTTTCCATTGCACTCGTACTCTTACGCATCAAACGATTTAGAAAATGTTTCCTTGTTTCAATCTAATATTTGCATTACAATTTCCGCTTTCTCGAGACAGGAATGTTTAGAAAATACTTATCAATCTATATCAGTTAGTTACTTGCGTTCCTTGACGACGGATGGGGTCTTGTTTTGTGTTCTAACGAATCATCTACCATGCATCGTTAGAACGCTTTCTCGCCTATAAAAATACAAACAACTTAACAATATCAACAGGTGCTCCTCAGCTAAAATCACAAATATATCACAAACGCTGTCCTCCTCGTATCTATCAATTAATAAAGCTGTACCTTTTTGCTCGAAATTGGTAACCACTGGTTGAACGGCTCTGCTTGACGCATTTTGTTTATAAATATTTAACATTGAAGTATGAAGGATACGATTGTTTAAGATTAGAAGAAAACTCATTACTTTGTAGTGAATTATAGCCAAAAAAAGAAGATCGCTATTCTGAAACACTTGGTAACAGCCACTTGTTGCTTGGTGTTTGTAGTCCTGCTCGTCCCCTAGTTTTCACGCCATGGGTCCGTCTCGCGATACATTCTGTCCACGTTATCCTTGAGTAGTTTTTGTTGTTCTGTGAAAACGAAAACATTATGATTTTTTATATTGAACATACGATAGAGCAAGCTCCTGTCGATTTAGATGGTAAAATTCATCCAAAGCATTCTAGTGGAAGTATTCTAAACAATTAGTAAACATTTTAAAGTTTATTTAAAGGAATGTATGGAATATGAATTCATACCATTTACCTCAATTTATTTTGATACTCAATACTTTTGATAGATTCGAGCCAACCTTGGGCTGAAATGCTCGTTAATAAAGACAAAAAAAATGACTACAAGAAATATTGACAATTGACACTAGAGCATTTAGTTGACCACATCTGATTCTTTTGTAGTTTACGTGTATCGTAATACGAGAACAAATTTTTTTTTAAAAAAGGTTGTACCATAGTTATTAGGTAGTGCATAATTATAAAAACTGTAATACACAGCGTAAAAAATCAGTTGGGCCTGCAACAGTTAAAAAAAAAGCAATATAATAGCACTATTTCATTTAGAAATGGGGTACTTCCAAATGCGAGTATTTTTTTAACTTCTATTTTGATCGAAAAACTTTCTAAGAATGGAACAAAAGTTATATTATTTTATTTCATATGAATGACTGAAACGAATCATGCATCGTTATTTCGAAGAAATTCTCGCAGTTTCCTGTTGATGCCGCTTGTCAGTCGGCGCACACCTCCTCCAGTCATGATTTTGGCTAGTTGATTCCACCAATTCTTCATACGGCCAATGTCAGTGGTGACTGCTCCCATGATCTTCAGTTTCTGGTAAATAACTGAGAACAATTTGATGGATTCAGATTTTTTGGGATGAACTGGGCTCCACTATTGTAGTACCACACAGAAAAAAAAAAAAAAATAAACAGCGCGTAAAACTTGACATGCGAAAATTTACGCCATTCTACGCTGAAATGCTCCTCTTGCTAACCAGATTGCTTACAACTTGTATGCAATATTGACGATTCGAATATTGTATACATTTAGGCTATATCCCGTTTGAAATTACGCTAATAATGGCGTTCCATTTATGTGCATGATTTTTAGTGTAAATTTCAGTGGATTTTTCTATCTGTGCATTGTAGCACTTCCTCGCTACAATGGCAGCTGGCTTAATCTAGCTAAAACGTAAATTGGCCATCATGTGACTGATTGGAAGAGTTAAGTGCCCCATTTCTAAATGATCTAGGCTCTACTGGTAGAGAAAAAACATATCAAAATGGTGGGATATGCGACGGGTTGCAATCGTAGCTCATCACCACACAGATAGAAAAATCCACTGAAATTTACGCTAAAAATAAATGGAACGCCATTATTAGCGTAATTCTTCACGGGATATAGCCTAAATGTATACAATGTTTGACATGAAACGTCGATATTGTATACAAGTTGTAAGCAATCTTTATAGGAAGAGGGCCATTTCAGCTTAGAACAGCGTGAATTTCCGCATGTCAAGTTTTACACGTTGTTTATTTTTCAATATTTTTCTGTGCACAAAAATCAGCTGGTGACAGCAAATTGTTAAATGATTGGATGCGAAATTTATAAAACCAGCGTAATTTCATGATGATTTTCAAAACAACAAGGTTTTTGTGACTCTCTGAGGCATTTAAAATATGTTTTAAAATGGGCCTGGAGCAAAACGTCCGAAAAGTGTGTAAAAAAACTCATTTGCATGTGGAATAAAGGTTAACGCATGGTTGTTTGTTATGCCTGACCGTATTTAGCGAAAATCTTACGGTGATAAAGAATCACAAATCTTGAAATTTAATTAAAAATGTATGGATTTTTCTCAATGCAGCTTGATAACGAATAACTTGTAATATTAGCATTCGTTAAGAAATGCCTTGGGACCCTCCTTAGCCGTGCGGTAAGACGCGCGGCTACAAAGCAACACCATGCTGAGGGTGGCTGGGTTCGATTCCCGGTGCCGGTCTAGGCAATTTTCGGATTGGAAATTGTCTCGAATTCCCTGGGCATAAAAGTATCATCGTGTTAGCCTCATGATATACGAATGCGAAAATGATAACCTGGCTTAGAAACCTCGCAGTTAATAACTGTGGAAGTGCTTAATGAACACTAAGCTGCGAGGCGGCTCTGTCCCAGTGTGGAGATGTAATGCCAATAAGAAGAAGAAAAAATGCCTTAAAAAGATTATATCTCGGGCCTACCAAAAATAACGCAAATGTATTTCTGCTCCAATATTCGAAAGAAACATGTTTCACAGCAGCCCAAGGTCATTTGCAGAATAACACAAAAGAATCAGGAATGTGAATGCTTGGACTTTGCTGGTTTCTGAGCGAATCACTGCACTTGTGAAAATAAGTGAACCTACTTTCCAGAAACAAAGGTAGAACGATGAAAAAATTATGGAATTAAAAAGTTAAGGAAATTAGGAATTGAGGAATTTGGAATTCAGGAATTGGGGAATTTGGAATTAAGGAATTAAGGAATTAGGGAATTAAGGAATTAAGGAATTAAGGAATTGAGGTATTAGAAAATAAAGAAATTAAGGGATTAAGGAATTAAGGAAATATGGAGTTAAGGAATTAAGGAATTCAGAAATTAAGGAATAAAGAAATTAGGGATTAAGGAATTCAGGAATTGGGGAATTTGGAATTAAGGAATTAAGGAATTAGGGAATTAAGGAATTAAGGCATTAAGGAATTAAGGAATTAAGGAATTAAGGAATTAAGGAATTAAGGAATTAAGGAATTAAGGAATTGAGGAATTAAGGAATTAAGGAATTAAGGAATTAAGGAATTAAGGAATTAAGGAATTAAGGAATTAAGGAATAAAGGAATTAAGGAATTAAGGAATTAAGGAATTAAGGAATTAAGGAATTAGGGAATTAAGGAATTAAGCAATTAAGGAATTGAGGAATTAAGGAATTAAGGAATTAAGGAATTAAGGAATTAAGGAATTGAAGAATTAAGGAATAAAGGAATTAAGGAATTAAGGAATTAAGGAATTAAGGAAATAAGGAAATAAGGAATTAAGGAATTAAGGAATTAAGGAATTAAGGAATTAAGGAATTAAGGAATTAAGGAATTAAGGAATTACGAATTACGAATGAATTAAGGAATTAAGGAATTAAGGAATTACGAATTGAAAGGAATTGAAATTGAGGAATTAAGGAATTGAGGAATTAAGGAATTAGGAATTGAACCATGAATTAAGGAATTAAGGAATTAAGGAATTACGAATCATGAATTAAGGAATTAAGGAATTAAGGAATTAAGGAATTACGAATTAGGAATTGAACTAGGAATTAAGGAATTAAGAAATTGAGGAATTAAGGAATTAAGGAATTAAGAAATTAAGGAACGAAGGAATTAAGGAATGAAGGAATTAAGGAATTACGAATTAAGGAATTACGAATTAAGGAATTGAACTGAGGAATTGAGGAATTAAGGAATGAAGGAATTAAGGAATGAAGGAATTAAGGAATTAAGGAATTAAGGAATTAAGGAATTAAGGAATTAAGGAATCAAGGAATTAAGGAATTAAGAAATTAAGGAATTAAGGAATGAAGGAATTCAGAAATTAAGGAATTAAGGAATTAAGGAATTAAGGAATTAAAGAATTAAGGAATTGAGGAATTAAGGAATTAAGGAATTAAGGAATTGAGGAATTGAGGAATTGAGGAATTAAGGAATTAAGGAATTAAGGAATTAAGGAATTCAGGAATTAAGGAATTAAGGAATTAAGGAATTAAGGAATTAAGGAATTAAGGAATTAAGGAATTAAGGAATTAAGGAATTAAGGAATTAAGGAATTAAGGAATTAAGGAATTAAGGAATTAAGGAATTAAGGAATTAAAGAATTAAGGAATTGAGGAATTAAGGAATTAAGGAATTAAGGAATTAAGGAATTAAGGAATTAAGGAATTGAGGAATTGAGGAATTGAGGAATTTAGGAATTAAGGAATTAAGGAAATAAGGAATTAAGGAATTAAGGAATTAAGGAATTAAGGAATTAAGGAATTAAGGAATTAAGGAATTAAGGAATTAAGGAATTAAGGAATTAAGGAATTAAGGAATTAAGGAATTAAGGAATTAACGAATTAAGGAATTAAGGAATTAAGGAATTGAGGAATTAAGGAATTAAGGAATTAAGGAATTAAGGAATTAAGGAATTAAGGAACTAAGGAATTAAGAAATTAAGGAATTAAGGAATTAGGGAATTAAGGAATTAAGGAATTAAGGAATTAAGGAATTAAGGAATTAAGGAATTAAGGAATTAAGGAATTAAGGAATTAAGGAATTAAGGAATTAAGGAATTAAGGAATTAAGGAATTAAAGAACTAAGGAATTAAGGAATTAAGGAATTAAGGAATTGAGGTATTAGAAAATAAAGAAATTAAGGGATTAAGGAATTAAGGAAATATGGAGTTAAGGAATTAAGGAATTCAGAAATTAAGGAATAAAGAAATTAGGGATTAAGGAATTCAGGAATTGGGGAATTTGGAATTAAGGAATTAAGGAATTAGGGAATTAAGGAATTAAGGAATTAAGGAATTAAGGAATTAAGGAATTGAGGAATTAAGGAATTAAGGAATTAAGGAATTAAGGAATAAAGGAATAAAGGAATTAAGGAATTAAGGAATTAAGGAATTAAGGAATTAAGGAATTAAGGAATTAGGGAATTAAGGAATTAAGCAATTAAGGAATTAAGGAATTGAGGAATTAAGGAATTAAGGAATTAAGGAATTAAGGAATTAAAGAATTAAGGAATTAAGGAATTGAAGAATTAAGGAATTAAGGAATTAAGGAATTAAGGAATTAAGGAATTAAGGAAATAAGGAAATAAGGAATTAAGGAATTAAGGAATTAAGGAATTAAGGAATTAAGGAAATAAGGAAATAAGGAATTAAGGAATTAAGGAATTAAGGAATTAAGGAATTAAGGAATTAAGGAATTAAGGAATTAAGGAATTAAGGAATTAAGGAATTAAGGAATTAAGGAATTGAGGAATTAAGGAATTAAGGAATTAAGGAATTAAGAAATTAAGGAATTAAGGAATTAAGGAATTAAGGAATTAAGGAATTAAGGAATTAAGGAATTAAGGAGTTAAGGAATTAAGGAATTAAGGAATTGAGGAATTAAGGAATTAAGGAATTAAGGAATGAAGGAATTAAGGAATGAAGGAATTAAGGAATTAAGGAATTAAGGAATTAAGGAATTAAGGAATTAAGGAATTAAGGAATTAAGGAATTAAGGAATTAAGGAATTAAGGAATTAAGGAATTAAGGAATTAAGGAATTAAGGAATTAAGGAATCAAGGAATTAAGGAATTAAGAAATTAAGGAATTAAGGAATTAAGGAATGAAGGAATTCAGAAATTAAGGAATTAAGGAATTAAAGAATTAAGGAATTGAGGAATTAAGGAATTAAGGAATTAAGGAATTGAGGAATTGAGGAATTGAGGAATTTAGGAATTAAGGAATTAAGGAATTAAGGAATTCAGGAATTAAGGAATTAAGGAATTAAGGAATTAAGGAATTAAGGAATTAAGGAATTAAGGAATTAAGGAATTAAGGAATTAAGGAATTAAGGAATTAAGGAATTAAAGAATTAAGGAATAAAGGAATTAAGGAATTAAGGAATTAAGGAATTGAGGAATTGAGGAATTGAGGAATTTAGGAATTAGGGATTAAGGAATTAAGGAATTAAGGAATTAAGGAATTAAGGAATTAAGAAATTAAGGAATTAAGGAATTAAGGAATTAAGAAATTAAGGAATAAAGGAATTAAGGAATTAAGGAATTAAGGAATTAAGGAATTAAGGAATTAAGGAATTAAGGAATTAAGGAATTAAGGATTAAGGAATTAAGGAATAAAGGAATTAAGGAATTAAGGAATTAAGGAATTAAGGAATTAAGGAATTAAGGAACTAAGGAATTGAGAAATTAAGGAATTAAGGAATTAGGGAATTAAGGAATTAAGGAATTAAGGAATTAAGGAATTGAGGAATTAAGCAATTAAGGAATTAAGGAATTGAGGAATTAAGGAATTAGGAAGTTAAGGAATTAAGGTATTAGAAAATAAAGAAATTAAGGGAATAAGGAATTAAGGAAATAAGGAGTTGAGGAATTAAGGAATTAAGAAATTAGGGATTAAGGAATTAGGGATTACGGAATTAAGAAATTAAGGAATTGAGAAATTAAGGAATTAAGGAATGAAGGAATTAAGAAATTAAGGAATTAAGGAATTAAGGAATTAAGGAATTAAGTAATTGAGGAATTAAGGAATTAAGGAATAAGGGAATTAAGGAATTAAGGAATTAAGCAATTAGGGATTTAAGGAATTAAGCAATTAAGGATTTAAGGAATTAAGGAATTAGGCAATAAATGAATTAAGGAGTTAAGGAATTAAGGAATTAAGAAATAATGGAATTAAGGAATTGAGAAATTGGAATTAAGGAATCGAGGAATTAAAGGGTTTGGTAAAAAGTAATTAAGGGTTTGGATTTACGGAATTAAGAAATCAAAGGAAATCAAAGGAATTGGGGAATTTGGAATTAAGGAATTAAGGAATTAGGGAATTAAGGAATTAAGGCATTAAGGAATTAAGGAATTAAGTAATTAAGGAATTAAGGAATTGAGGAATTAAGGAATTAAGGAATTAAGGAATTAAGGAATTAAGGAATTAAGGAATTAAGGAATTAAGGAATTAAGGAATTAGGGAATTAAGGAATTAAGCAATTAAGGAATTAAGGAATTGAGGAATTAAGGAATTAAGGAATTAAGGAATTAAGGAATTAAAGAATTAAGGAATTAAGGAATTGAAGAATTAAGGAATAAAGGAATTAAGGAATTAAGGAATTAAGGAAATAAGGAAATAAGGAATTAAGGAATTAAGGAATTAAGGAATTAAGGAATTAAGGAATTAAGGAATTAAGGAATTAAGGAATTAAGGAATTAAGGAATTAAGGAATTAAGGAATTAAGGAATTAAGGAATTAAGGAATTAAGGAATTAAGGAATTAAGGAATTAAGAAATTAAGGAATTAAGGAATGAAGGAATTAAGGAATTAAGGAATTAAGGAATTAAGGAATTAAGGAGTTAAGGAATTAAGGAATTAAGGAATTGAGGAATTAAGGAATTAAGGAATTAAGGAATGAAGGAATTAAGGAATGAAGGAATTAAGGAATTAAGGAATGAAGGAATTAAGGAATTAAGGAATTAAGGAATTAAGGAATTAAGGAATTAAGGAATCAAGGGATTAAGGAATTAAGAAATTAAGAAATTAAGGAATTAAGGAATGAAGGAATTCAGAAATTAAGGAATTAAGGAATTAAAGAATTAAGGAATTGAGGAATTAAGGAATTAAGGAATTAAGGAATTGAGGAATTGAGGAATTGAGGAATTTAGGAATTCAGGAATTAAGGAATTAAGGAATTAAGGAATTAAGGAATTAAGGAATTAAGGAATTAAGGAATTAAGGAATTAAGGAATTAAGGAATTAAGGAATTAAGGAATTAAGGAATTAAGGAATTAAAGAATTAAGGAATAAAGGAATTAAGGAATTAAGGAATTAAGGAATTGAGGAATTGAGGAATTGAGGAATTTAGGAATTAGGGATTAAGGAATTAAGGAATTAAGGAATTAAGGAATTAAGGAATTAAGGAATTAAGGAATTAAGGAATTAAGGAATTAAGGAATTAAGGAATTAAGGAATTAAGGAATTAAAGAATTAAGGAATTAAGGAATTAAGGATTAAGGAATTAAGGAATTAAGGAATTAAGGAATTAAGGAATTAAGGAATTAAGGAATTAAGGAACTAAGGAATTGAGAAATTAAGGAATTAAGGAATTAGGGAATTAAGGAATTAAGGAATTAAGGAATTGAGGAATTAAGGAATTAGGAAGTTAAGGAATTAAGGTATTAGAAAATAAAGAAATTAAGGGAATAAGGAATTAAGGAAATAAGGAGTTGAGGAATTAAGGAATTAAGAAATTAGGGATTAAGGAATTAGGGATTACGGAATTAAGAAATTAAGGAATTGAGAAATTAAGGAATTAAGGAATGAAGGAATTAAGAAATTAAGGAATTAAGGAATTAAGGAATTAAGGAATTAAGGAATTAAGGAATTAAGTAATTGAGGAATTAAGGAATTAAGGAATAAGGGAATTAAGGAATTAAGGAATTAAGCAATTAGGGATTTAAGGAATTAAGCAATTAAGGATTTAAGGAATTAAGGAATTAGGCAATAAATGAATTAAGGAGTTAAGGAATTAAGGAATTAAGAAATAATGGAATTAAGGAATTGAGAAATTGGAATTAAGGAATCGAGGAATTAAAGGGTTTGGTAAAAAGTAATTAAGGGTTTGGATTTACGGAATTAAGAAATCAAAGGAATCGAAATAAAAAAATTGTAGATTGAAGATATAAGAATTTAGGTAATCAAGGAGAAAACGATTGAGACTCTAGAATTTAAAAAAATGACAGCCAATTACGACCTTTAAGCATCCCAACATATTAAATACTGACGGCCAGTATTATCAAGCTCCAACAAAGACTGAAACTTACCATTGTTTAGATTAGCTATGACACATTGTTTCATCAGGAATTCATAACACAGTTCACGACTTAAGCCAAATGCATGCATATTGCACGTAAAACTCCTAAAAAAAGCAAACCGATTAAACTAAAACTCTAAAGCGTTTATCGAAGGCACTTTATACCCCAACTGCCCAAAGCTGAGATTCTGATGATACTTCTTGTCCTCGTGCAACTCGAAAGGATCCGTTCGATCACAGGCACTAGTAGACGAGGAGCGCTCGTTTTCAGGCACCACGAGGGTATTGCTGCTGGTGGCTTCGTCGCTTTTATTCTGCTGCTGGGACGTCGTACTCGTTATGGAGGTCACTTTCGTAGGCGGAACCGGATGGTGCTGGCGCTCCGTCTGGAGGGCGTCGAAAAAGGCTGCATTCCAGAAGCGTAACGAATGCCAGATCGGCTGATCCCGAAGGTACGTGTACAGATACTCGCGGTACGGCTCACAACCAGGAACATCAACTGGAAATTAGAATTGCAATTGTAATGGGAGGTTTTGTTTGACTCGAGCAAATGGTCATCTCACTGTCATGATAAAATGTAAAGCACATGTTCATGAGGGTCTTTGCCGGTGAGAAGTCTTCGCTTTCGGCGCACTCGAACAGTGCGATTGCGAAGTACTGAATCAGCGAGTAGAACGTTGATTCATCCACTCGTTTGGACTTTGCCCTTTGTGCGTTCACCAACCGAGAAAACCACAGTCGACCGGTTTCAGTCTAGAATAAAAATAATTGATGGTTTTAATCGAAGTCGCAAAAATGATTACAATAAGAAAAAACTCCAAACACTTTTTTAAATTGTTGATTGTACTCTTGAGATTGACTTGTCTATCTCATACGCAGGAAACCGTGGGTTTAATCTCAGGCTCGTCGCTTTTCTTAATTTTACTCTCAAACAAGCCTAGGATTGTATCTCCTACGATTTTTTTGCGTGTCGTGTAAATATAACTTGTATTCTTATCAATAGACAGGTATAAATTGCTTTGGAGAAAACGTTTGGACTCTTCGCAACATTAAAAAACAATCTTCGAAAGCCATCTCGACTCGATCGAAAACTAATTTGAAATCATGTTCACATTATTCCAAAGACTTACCCTTGCATATTGCCCAAAGTCTGACTTGAGCTCCAATGTGATGGAAGAGCTTTCCCGAAATAAAATTTTCACAAAACGTTTCATGAAGTCCAGAATGGCTTCTTCTGATTGGCTATCTAAACTGATTGATGAAGCCCACGATGGGACAGAGTTTTCCGATTCGGAACGAATCCACATTTTCAACTCGGAAGATTCCAGGGTCGCACTAAGCACACAGGACTCATTGTCGCTAGTCGAGGCACTGCTGGGAATACCTGAAATTGTGTAATTCATTAGTATTTTCTTTTCTAGCTCAATACTACGCCAATTTCACATTTACCTAATTTTGGTTCTCTTATGAAGTCCTTACCGGACGGAACTGCTTCCACTGCTGGTACGGATTTCGAGGTCACTTCCACTGCCAGGTCACTATCTCCATCAGGAGGTGGTTGAGGTGATTTCGAGTCGATCGAACAGGAATTATTACTATAGTTGCTATGGCTAAACTCAGTGCTAATACTGTTTGATGGCGGCCGTTCCACGGGTGGTGCTGATTGTATACTGCCGTTTGATGTTGCAACTAAAAAGTGCAAAAGAACTAGGTATTAGTAAATCCAACCAAACAAGATGATCAAAAAAAATAACTTACGATGGCTAAATGCTGGGTTTCTATAACGCCCTGAAAGCACCTCTTCATGGGCTCTTCTCTCCTTAGCTCGGCGAAGTTCAAAATCGATCTGATGACTATCGGAGTGATCATCTGTGGAACAAATGGAATAAATTTTGAGTTTGTTTAAAACATATGCAGATATATTTTTTAAATTCTAATCTATCCCGGGAAATAAGTAAGCGGTCTCTTTGGCTAAGGTGGGCGCCGTGGAAGGTGATATTTACGATCGGCAAATCACCTTCGATTAATTTTTCTCATTAGTTCGTCAAGAAACCTTGATCAGCTGGCAGCAGAAATGGACAAATGGGGATTAGACTGGCCCAGGATACAAAAAGTCTTCCGATTCTACGGGGCACCCCCCAGGTTTTTGCCTTTAGGCAAGAAAATCATTCTCTGAAAATTTCAGCCTGATCGGTTATTGCATAAGCTGGCGCAATTGATTTGAAGTTAATATGGGGGTTTCAGCCGAAATATATGGGAAAATACACCTCTGTTACTATCTCGTACAGGAAATTGGATGGAAAAGCCCAATTGAGCCCAGATTTGCAGGAAATGAAGTTAACATGCCAATGAACAATTCGACATAAAATTCTACTATGATTAAATAAACTTTAAATTAGTTTTTAGCTGATTTATTTAGAGTTTGGTTAACCTTTCCGTCCCCAACGTCTGTTTTTAAGGGCTTTCAAAAATCTAAACTGCTGTTAAAATCGCATTTCTTGACCGATTCTTTCGCAACAAGTTGCATTCCATCCGGATGGATCCCAAGTTTTGACTTACACTAGTTTCGAGGCTATCCACAGTACGGTTCCAGAATTATTCCAGATTCCGTTGGGGTCAGTTGTCCCCGGAATAAGTGGCCATTTACAATTTTAAGTCAAAACAGGTCGTGCGACACCTCAAACTTCATGATTTCACTAAGCAATGATGGGAATCATATTTTTGGGGTTCCTGTCCCACTCGGACTCAATCTGGCCACATCGGTTACAATCCGGGGACCTACGGAATGGCCATTTTCTAAATTGATTCAAAATAGGTCGTGCGACACCTCAAACTTCATGATTTTACAAAGCAATGATGGGAATGATATTTTTAGGGTTCCTGGCCCACTCGGATCCATTCCGGTCACAATCCGGAGGACCTACGGAATGGCCATTTTCTAAATTGATTCAAAATAGGTCGTGCGACACCTCAAATTTCATGATTTTAGAAAGCAATGATGGGAATGATATTTTTAGGGTTCCTGGCCCACTCGGATCCATTCCGGCCACAATCCGGAGGACCTACGGAATGGCCATTTTCTAAATTTATTCAAAATAGGTCGTGCGACACCTCAAACTTTATGATTTCACAAAGCAATGATGGGAATGATATTTTTAGGGTTCCTGGCGCACTCGGACTCAATCCGGCTACATCGGTCACATTCCGGGGACTTACGGAATGGCCATTGTCTAACTTGATTCAGAATAGGTCGTGCGACACCTCAAACTTCATGATTTCACAAAGCAATGATGGGAATGATATTTTTAGGGCTCCTGGCCCACTCGGACTCAATCTGGCCACATCGGTCACAATCCGGGGACCTACGGAATGGCCATTTTCTAAATTGATTCAAAATAAGTCGTGCGACACCTCAAACTTCATGATTTTACAAAGCAATGATGGGAATGATATTTTTAGGGTTCCTGGCCCACTCGGATTCAATTCGGCCTCATCGGTCACAAGCCGGAGGACCTACGGAACGGCTATTTTCTAAATTGATTCAAAATAGGTCGTGCGACACCTCAAACTTCATTATTTTACAAAGCTATGATGAGAATTATATTTTAAGGGTTCCTGGACCCAGGAGTTCCAACGAAAAAATGTATACAGAAATTATACCATAAATGAGATCAATAATGGAATTTTCGGAGGAATTCCTAGATTAATTCCCAAAGAAATCCTGAAAGAATTCCGGTGGAAACTTCAAGATTTCTACTAGGAGATCCTTCAGGAGTTTTTCCGAAACTTCCTTCTTGAGTTCCTCCGGGAGTTCCACGTGCAGTTCCTCAAAGAGTTCCTGCTGGATTTTCTCCGAGAATTATTCCGGCAGTTCTATCGGCAGATCGCACGGGGATCCCAAAGTTCTTCCAATAGTTTCTCTGGGAGTTCCTCTAGGAATTCTTCTAAGAGTTCCTCCTGAAATTCCTCCGGGAGTTCTTACGGGAGTCCTTCCGGCAGTTCCTAAGGGAATTCCTCCGGGAGGTCCACCGGCAGTTTCTATGAGCATTCCTTCGGAAGTTTCTACGGCAGTTCCTCCGAGTGTTTCTCTAAGAAGGAACTCGTGGAGTAATTTCCGGAGGAGCTCCCGGAGGAATTTCTGGAGAAATTATCAGAGGAATTTTCGGAGGAACTTCCGGTGGAACTTCTGGAGGAATTTCTTAAAGAACTACAGGAAGAATTTCAAGAGTAACTCTCGTAAGAACTCCTGGATGAACTTCCGTAAGAGTTCCAGAAGGAACTCCTGGAAGAATTCTCAAAGGATCTCCCGGAGGAACTCCAGGAGAAATTCTCCGAGGATTTTGTAGATAAATTCCCACCAAAAGCCTGAATGAATTCCCGGAGGAGTTACTGGTGGAAGTCCCGGAGGAATTTTCAGAGGAACAGCCGTTGGAATACACGGAGTTAAATTTCAAGAGGAACTTCCGAAATTCCATTTCCCGTGAAATTCCTGCCATAGTGCCATATATCCTCTCCTGGAGGACCTCCCGGAGGAACTCTCACAAGCTCTTCCGGAAGAATTCTCACAAGGAAGTCCTGAACTAATTCTCTCATGAAGGAATTTCTGGATAAATATCTGAAGGAACTCCCGGAAAAATGCAAGGAGGAATTAATGCAGAAATTCCCAGATGAAATGCTGAAGAAATTACCGGATGAATTCCCGGAGGTTAGTTCTGAAGAAATTCCTGGAAGAACTCTTGGAAGATATCTTGGAGGAACTCTCAAATTAATATCCGAATGAAATTCTGGAGTAAATTTCTAGTGAAGTCCGAAAAGCATTCTAGGACAATTTCGCGGAAAAATTTCGGGAGTAATTCCTGGAGAAGTACCTGAAGCAATTCCAGGAAAATACCGGAAAGAATTTCCGAGGAAATACATGGACGAATTCCTGGAGAAATTTCTAAAGAAATTTTTAGATGAATTCTTGAAGGATATTCTGAAGTAATAGCGGAAAGAATTCCAGAATGAAATCCTAGAGGATTTCGCTATTAAATTTATGGAGGTATTCCCGGAAAAAAACTCCTGAAAGTTATCCTGGGGGAATTAACGGAAGAATTCCTGGAGGAATGCCCGGAGAAGTTCCTAGAAGAATTTCCGAAGGAATTTCTTACCCTAGTAGCACATTTCTGGCAGATTTGGTTGCAGTAACTCTTATATGACCCAATTTGGTCGCATATGAGTCACAGAAACTCCTTTATAACAAGTGTGTTGCTCGGGTATAGATTTACAAGTGAAATTATGGAGCGAAATCGGAGGATTTCCGTCATAAATTTCTAAAGAAACTTCTAGTGGAATTTTGGAAGGAAATTCCGTTTGTATTCTTGAAGGAATTTTCGTATGTATTCCTGAAGGTAATGCCGGAGATTTTTCTGGAAGAATAGCCAAAGAAATATCTAGAAGGAAAAATTGGAGAAGAAAAGAAATCTTCAAGGAATTTCCTCATGAATTTCCTAAAAAACAAATTTAGTGAGGGATTTCTAGACAAGGAGAAATTACAACTACATGAGAAAAATTTTCGAACGGTTTTCAGAGGAATTTGTGGATAACTTTCCGGAGGAATTTAGAAGTTCCTAGGAGAGCTTCTAGAAGAATTTCAAGGAGAATTCTTGAGCCCGAAGTTTTTCAAGTTGTTTTGCACCAACCTACCCCCTCTGGATACGCCCTTGTATCATTCCCATCATTGCTTTGTAAAATCATGAAGTTTGAGGTGTTACACGACCTATTTTGAATAAATTTAGAAAATGGCCGTTCCGTAGGTCCCCGGATTGTGACCGATGTGGCCGGATTGAATAAGAATGGGCCAGGAACCTTAAAAATATCATTCCCATCATTGCTTTGTAAAATCATGAAGTTTGATGTGTCGCACGACCTATTTTGAATCAATTTAGAAAATGGCCATTCCGTTCGTTCCCGGATTGTGACCGATGTATCCGGATTGAATCCGAGTGGGCCAGGAACCCTAAAAATATCATTGCCATCATTGCTTTGTGAAATCATGAAGTTTGAGGTGTCGCACGACCTATTTTGAATAAATTTAGAAAATAACCATTGCGTAGGTTCTCCGGATTGTGGCCGGAATTGATCCGAGTGGGCCAGGAACACTAAAAATATCATTCCCATCATTGCTTCGCAAAATCATGAAGTTTGATGTGTCGCACGACCTATTTTGAATCAATTTAGAAAATGGCTGTTCCGTAGGTCCTCCGAGTTGTGGCCGGAGTGGATCCGAGTGGGCCAGGAACCCTAAACATATCATTCTCATCATTGCTTTGTAAAATCATGAAGTTTGAGGTGTCGCACGACCTATTTTGAATAAATCTAGAAAATGGCCATTCCGTTCGTTCCCGGATTGTGACCGATTTATCCGGATTGAATCCGAGTGGGCCAGGAACCCTAAAAATATCATTGCCATCATTGCTTTGTTAAATCAATGAAGTTTGAGGTGTCGCACGACCTATTTTGAATAAATTTAGAAAATAACCATTCCGTAGGTTCTCCGGATTGTGGCCGGAATTGATCCGAGTGGGCCAGGAACCCTAAAAATATCATTCCCATCATTGCTTTGCAAAATCATGAAGTTTGATGTGTCGCACGACCTATTTTGAATCAATTTAGAAAATGGCTGTTCCGTAGGTCCTCCGAGTTGTGGCCGGAGTGGATCCGAGTGGGCCAGGAATCCTAAACATATCATTCTCATCATTGCTTTGAAAAATCATGAAGTTTGAGGTGTCGCACGACCTATTTTGAATAAATTTAGAAAATGACCATTCCGTAGGTTCTCCGGATTGTGGCCGGAATTGATCCGAGTGGGCCAGGATCACTAAAAATATCATTCCCATCATTGCTTCGCAAAATCATGAAGTTTGATGTGTCGCACGACCTATTTTGAATCAATTTAGAAAATGGCTGTTCCGTAGGTCCTCCGAGTTGTGGCCGGAGTGGATCCGAGTGGGCCAGGAACCCTAAACATATCATTCTCATCATTGCTTTGTAAAATCATGAAGTTTGAGGTGTCGCACGACCTATTTTGAATAAATCTAGAAAATGGCCATTCCGTTCGTTCCCGGATTGTGACCGATGTGGCCAGATTGAGTCCGAGTGGGCCAGGAACTCTAGAAATATCATTCCCATCATTGCTTTGTAAAATCATGAAGTTTGAGGTGTCGCACGACCTATTTTGAATCAATTAAGAAAATGGCCATTCCGTAGGTCCCCGGATTGTAACCGATGTGGCCAGATTGAGTCCGAGTGGGACAGGAACCCCAAAAATATGATTCCCATCATTGCTTAGTGAAATCATGAAGTTTGAGGTGTCGCACGACCTGTTTTGACTTAAAATTGTAAATGGCCACTTATTCCGGGGACAACTGACCCCAACGGAATCTGGAATAATTCTGGAACCGTACTGTGGATAGCCTCGAAACTAGTATAAATCGAAACTTGGGATCCATCCGGATGGAATGCAACTTGTTGCGAAAGAATCGGTCAAGAAATGCGATTTTTACAGCAGTTTAGATTTGTGAAAGCCCTTAAAAACAGACGTTGGGGACGGAAAGGTTAAGCACTTTGAAATTCATTAATTGCCTTGAAAACAAGCGCATGTTATCAAAGGTAGCTGCGATATGTGTTGTGGCGCGCATACATTTACTTATGTTTCAGTGCGCGCGAAACCACGCATCGCAGGCACCTTTGATTGCATGCGTGTGTTTTCATGGCAATTAATGAATTTCAAAGTGCTCAACCCAACTCCAAATAAATCAGCCAAAAACTGACTTAAAGTTTATTTAGTAATAGTAGAATTCTTAGTGGAATTGTTCATTGGCATGTTAACTTCATTTCCTGCAAATCTGGGCTCAATCGGACTTTTCCATCCAATTTCCTGTACAAAATAGTAACAGAGGTGTATTTTCCCATATATTTCGGCTGAAACCCCCATATTAACTTCAAATCAATTGCGCCAGCTTATGCAATAACCGATCAGGCTGAAATTTTCAGAGAATGATTTTCTTACCTAAAGGCAAAAACCTGGAGGGTGCCCCGTAGAATCCGATGACTTTTTTTCTCCCCATACTAGGCTGGGCCAGTCTAATGGGGATGATGGCTGCTTTCAATTCGCCCGCAGGTGTCGGAGCGTCCATGGTTCAAAAAATTGAATATAGGACGAGACTTCTTTCGAACCATGTGTCGTCTAATGTCCAATCGCTACACTTTAAACGCACATCTTTTCAGAGTGGGGCGCTCGGAAAACAATCTCTGTGTTTGCGGCGAGGATTATCAGGACATTGATCATGTCGTGTGGGCGTACGAGGAGATTCGCGGCCCCAGATCTGCATTAACTGAACATCTCCGGGTCCGAGCAAAACAACCAAAGCCTATTAGAGAAGTGTTGGTGGGCTTTGATCTCGAATAGATGTTCCTCGTTCACCAATTTGTGAAAGTTGCTTATGTAAGATTGTGATCTTAGTCTGCCCACCCCCTTGTATGTCGTACCCCATATCAAATGTCTTCTTCTTGTTGTCCATTTCAATGTCTGTCGTTAACCCTTTTCGTATGTCTTCCTCTCATTGTTGTCTCCAAAAAAAATGTTTGTCCCGTTACAGATGTGAAACATGTCAACTATGTGAACATCAGCAACGTAATTACTTAAGCACCCTAAATTCCCTTCCTTTCCTACTATATTATTGTATTCCCTAACCTCGACCAAACCGCGAGTCTTTCGGTTCCCCAAAACTAACATTATGTATAAGATATAGGAAATGAATTGTTAAACTTGATTTCGGCTCCGTAACGCTTCACGGCAATTGATCCTCTAAAATAAACGAAAGATTTAAAAAAAAAATTAATCGTGTACAAGTAATTTAGTGCTCGGAAATATAAAGCACAATTGATGAACAATTGAATTTTACTTGAAACCTTGTTTGGATTTTCACTAATTTTAGTAGTTTTCATTCGGAAATGCGACGGCGATTTTATATATTCTACCGCAATCATAAAATATATATAGTATAAAAAGCAAGGTGCGTAGCGAGCAAGATGGATTGATCAGTTGGAAGCAGAGCATTAGTGATTAATCATAGGTTTAATCATGATTAATGAATAATTGGTTATTTAATCATTATTCATTAATCATAATCATACAAAGAATATGATTTGATCATTAATCACTAATCGTTATTCATCGAAATTTGCATTTGTTCATTAATCACTAATCATATTCATAACTGTTTTGGGTTTATTCATTAATCATCAATTTTAATCAGTGCATACATCGCTTATATTCATTAAACTTTAATCATAATCATATAATTTTTATACCTTTAAATAACCCAATTTGGCAACAAGGTTCTTGATTATTGATCATTATGCACATCATTCAATTTAGTTATTCATAATCATTAATCATTAATCATATCGATCGTTAATCATTAATCATACATATATTGTGTAAACATTTAATCACGATCGGTAATCATTAATCATACTCAAAACGTTAATCTTAATCGTAGTCATAATCGTAATTAATCGTAATCATAATCGTTAATCATTGTCAAAAATTAATTTATTCGTTAATCATAATCATTAATCATTGTCACAAATGAATAAATCATTAATCATAATCTTTAATCATAGAGTTGAATGATTTAATCATAACAAATTTAATCATTCATAGGAAGCTTTATTCACTAACGCTCTGGTTGGAAGACGGTTTTCGGACCATTCGATGATGTGCAGCTACGAACCGAATAGAATGGGAACAATATTTATAAACGGCACATACAAACAACTCCGGTCTTAATTTAAAATAATCAGCTACATAATCAGGCATCATTTTGGAATCTATAGTCTTATTGAACACAGTGTTCTGAGGGTTTTTGAGTGAAGGTTCTAAAATAAACGGGAAAGAATTTGCAAGCCTATCATCCATGTACAGTACACTTCCTTCACCTAGTGGTGAATGACAGACTCCACCGAAGCGACCATATGCCGCTCAAAGCGTTTTTTCTGGTGTTGGGTTAGCCAATAAACAGACCTGGCATAACGGCCCTCCGGCGAAGCAGAAGGTTTGTGCAGGCCCAAAAAACCGTCTGTAAAACCAATAATTACGAAAATGGATGTGGAACTTGCAATGGAAGAGCAGCTTGACGCTGCTTCTCTTGAGGATGGCTGGAGAGATATTCGATTCGCCGTTGTTTAGCACCACAACCGCACCACCAGGCACGGTGGCCCCGGATTAGAAAAACGACTGGTATAACGTCTAATATGACCAGTTAGAGAAGGAGAAGAATGTACCATGGGCCAGATCGCTGCAACACCACACAAGGGCGAACGAGACACTACACTAAAACTTAAACACACGAAAGTGCTATGAGAAGTTGAACCACTCACGTAACGGCCACGTGCCACAGACTGACATTTGTAAGGACATAAACTGGAACCATTTTACGAACGAGCGGCAGCACTACGAAGAGCATCTGACTGAGCCATTCATGTGGCATAAAAACGATGATGGTATGGCGTCGAACCTGGGAGCACGTGCACAGGACACATGTTTCCGTCTCCGGATTTCTAGGAAATCCTGAAGGACACTGGCTGGCTGAAAACAACAAAACCCCTACTGGGGATGACCAACTACCAGAAGAGCTACTTAAACGTGGTGATGAGGCACTGGGTAATTACACAGATTTGGGAGGAGAATGTTCTGCCGCATCAGTGGATGGAAGGTGTCGTGTGTCCCATCTACAAAATGGGCGATAAGCTGGTTTGTAGTAACTACCGCGCAATCACACTGCTGAACGCTTCCTACAAGGTACTATGTCGTCGAATAGCACCAATTGAAACAGAGTTTTTTTTTTTCGTTTTTTTATGATCTTTATATATAAAAAACCACTTACCAGGTGTTCGCTTTACACCAGGTATTGCATAAATACAGCGAGTACAACGTGTCCACACTTAAATCTATCCCATCACCGACTTCAAAGCCTCCTATGATACAACCGATTGAGACTAGCTATTGCAGCTAATGCATGAACATGGATTTCCAAATAAACTGATACGGTTGGTCAAGTGACAACCCGAGCAGCACAACTCAGACAAAAATGGTTGCAGCAACTTTACTGTGACTGAATCTGGTCACATATGAGTTGCAATAACCTATGTGGAATATGTGTGCTACTAGGGAACGTATCGGATGATGGACGTGGTTCGAGTTTCAGAGTTTCGTTAGAGTCCGTCTCCGAGTAAGCATTGCTGTTAGCATCTCTGTGGAACGCTTCCCAGCATTAAATAAAATACGAGTGATACTATTAGTAAGACCCCTACTACGGTCCTTATCTTAGGAGATATGAACGCCCACAACCCGACCTGAGGAGGCGCAAGGTTAGACCCAAACTAGTTCCCCTCTACCATAGTTCATCCACTTTTTTTTAATGTCCATATCGACATGACCATCATCCACCAGCCCATCCTTCCCGTGTTAGAGTTGGGGATTGCTTCCAACCTCTATGAGAGCAATTTCTCCAACACCTCTCCCTCTAACATGTCTAAAAGGCTGCACAGTGGCGGAAACCTTCGTTCAAATTTTCTTTTAGGTGAAAAATTCAAGCAGCATATCAGGTTTTGTACGGCATTTGTATGGGGGCCCGCCACTGTGGGTACTTCGCGGGGTTAAAAGACGTCCTCCAAAGCGCCATGGACAAAAAAACACGTCGATCTAGTTTCTCTGGATATTTCGAAGGCGTTTAACCGCACTTTTACCCCACTAGTGCTTAACTGTTGGTTGACGGGGTTTCACTGTTAACATCCTAGCCTTTGTTTACATCTTCCTATCCCGTCGGTCTTCCGGATCCTTGTCCACAACTCCGCATTCAGAACCTACCCAGAGGAGACTGTGGTCTGTTCTGTCGGTTACCCTGATTCTGATTGCCATGAACAGGGTCTTCAATGGCCTCTACAAGAACATCTACATCTTCGTCTACGCGGACGACATCTTGCTGAGCGTCGAAAACATTCAAGCGTGAACGCGTATCCTAACCTAAAAAGCGGTTAGTGCAGTCCATCGGTAGGTAGATAGGATAAGGCTTCACCATATCGGCCGGAAAATAATCCGTGTTCATGTGTGCAACGGGTGACAACCGATCCCAAACCTGAAACTCGTAAAGGTCTATCGACCGAGGATTGTCGTTTATCCTTAATTTCAAGGTAGTGAAAGCCAACTATAGATCGACGTTTAACCTTGTTAAAAGCGTTGATTGCATGTTATTCGGCGACTGCACAAATGCGCATTTTTTCGAAGGTGATGTACTTTTTACAATGGTGCGAGTTGTGGAAAGATAAAAGCTTATCAATAGGGGAAGAGGTTCGGTTGTGGGCACCCTTTTGTCTTTGATCCATAACTTTGGCCCTAGTTGATCTTATGCCAACATTTGTATACCAATGGAAAGCTAGACTAATAACCTTACTACTAGCGAAAAAAATAGTTTGATTTCATCGGTTTGAAAAAAAATATTGACAATTTTTCTAATTTGACGTTTTTGGACATTTCAATTTTGTGGTTCGGTTGTGGGCACCCAAGAAAACTCGGCTAAAAATAAAGAAGCATGAATAGAAACCACCCAGATTCAAAGAAAAGGAATAATTTATTCATTGTAATAGCCAGGAGGCACTAAAAAATCAGATCAATCCACTTAACAGTGATGTAGCCTCCATCGGTGCCTTAGGGAGGATATTGAAAAAAAAAAACACATAAGAAAATTCTAAAATAGCACTTTAGGTAAATGGGTTTTAATTTATCATTGATTTACGTTTTATTGAATCCTGAATAATCACCCTAGCGGTAAAAGCACATTTCTCGTTCATTATAAAAATTAATATTTTGGCCATAAATGTTGATCCCATAGTCCAATCTGACCAATTTTCAATAGTAAACAATGCGAATAGTAAACGAATGCGAATGCAACTTGTTGCAAGAAAAAAGTGTGGATATAATAACTAGACATACCCATAGAACAAAACTATGAATTAAACTCATTATTTCAATCAATTATGTCTAAATAATTATAAAAATGCATAAAAACGTCATTTGAAATAAGGTAGGGGACAACTAAAACGATATTGAATGATTTGTTAATAAAATAAGGGTGCCCATATAACCGAACCGAATTTCGCAGCCTTTTTGGAAAATGAAGAAAAAATATTTTGCGCTAAAATTTTAATGGCAATCGTCATTGAACCTCAAAATAGATTAAATTTACTGTATAAGTATGCATTGAAACTACATTTTTGAATTAAATCACTTCAATTTATGACAATTTGAAAAAGGCTAGAAAAAACTTTCGTGTTGTTTTATTTGTAAAAAAAAATGATTTGTTCCTAGTTCAAAGTAGAGATCCCCATCCGGTTTGATATTGAGCACAAAACATCATGTTACAAAAGCAAACTAATAACGGTTGTCAGAATGACAGCATCTGTTATCTGTCAAAAGATACGTAGGGATGCCCACAACCGAACGGTGCCCACAACCAAACCTCCTCCCCTACCATATAAGAAGGGGCCTCCTTAGCCTAGCGGTAAGATGCTCGGCTATAAAGCAAGACAATGCTAAGGGTGGTTGGGTTCGATTCCCGGTGCCGGTCTAGGCAATTTTCGGTTTGAAAATTGTCTCGACTTCCCCGGGCATAAAAATATCATCGTATTAATTAGCCTCATAATATACGAATGCAAAAATGGTAACTTGGCTTAGAAACCTCGCGGCAATAACTGTGGAAGTGCTGAAGGAACACTAAGGAGCGAGGCGGCAATGTCCCAGTGGGGGATGTAATGCCAATAATAATAAGAAGAATACCGCATAGGCATTAGTGTAACTAGCCCCGAGGCATAAGAAGGGCTAAGGTCCCTTCATCTATTTTGATCTTTTTTTCGAAAATTCGTGTACATTTTACCAATGTACAATGTTCCAGGAATTTCGACGGGAAGCAAAACTTACAGGGATTCTAAAGGCAATCCATCAGGGATTCCAAGGAGTCCGAAGGGAATGTTTCAGGGATTATAAATCCACCCGGAATGTCGACGGGAACTCTCCAAAGATTCGGACGGGAATGTTTTAGAAAATCCGACGGAAATATTTTAGGGATTGCAATGCGAATCTTCTAGAGATTTCGAATGGAATCCTCCAGAAATTCTAAAGGAATATTTCAGGGATTCCGACGGGAATGTTCTAGGGATGTAGAAGCAAACTGTCGAGGGATCCCAAAGCAAATCGTCGAAGGATTCCGAATTAATCCTCCTGGGATTCCATAAAGAATCCTCCAGCGGCTCTGAAGGGAATCCTCAAGGAAGAGATGTTGAAGCAAATCGTTGAGGGATTCCGAAGCAAATTTTCGAGAGATGCATGGTCCTGCTTTGTAGTCGCGCGTCTTACCGAACGGCTAAGGAGGGCCCCCGCTTTAGCATTAGCATTAGCATTGTTACGGTGTAATTCGTAGATTGGACACTAGTGATACTCATGTTTTACTTTTGAGATCCTTATCTAGAATGCTATCAGGAATCAAGAAGGGGAGTGGTCCTTGATTCCAGTCTTAAACAAAAATAACAAAAACATGAGGATTACTACTTCTGGCCACGCTCATCTTCACCGTAATAGGAGAGGAAGGAAGTGTTGATGTGGTACTTACTTAACGAGAGGCCACCGACTTAGCGACACCCTCATAAATACCACGGAGTTGGATAATGAGGAAGGTATTCGTTGGGTCAGGATTTGCCTGTAGCTGGCAATGTAACCTTGGTAGATCTTACCCCGTAACACACCATGTAAAGGTGTCTACCCAGCGTTACGGATAACTGCTAGGCAAGCGGAATTCTGCTGGAAAACTTTCACTCCAATCCGTGATGGTTGACCACATGTCTTTAACTGCTGGCGTTCGCTTCGGCTTCGGCTCTCCGTTGTTGTTCATAACAAACTTACTTTGATGCTTTCAAATTGCTTTTTCATAATTAACACCAAGTTCAATTTCACTGCCATACAGGAATCTTTCTCAACAATGAGAAACAGGCTCATTTGTCCTCCACTCATTTCATCATGATAGTGTGAATATGGAAGATTACTTGTTTGTCTTCAAACTTTTTCATTACCGTCAACTGGGGGGAAGATGATCATTGAGGTGAAGATGATCATTTGATGTGTCAGTCAAAAGTGCCAAATTTTTTTTATGAAACGGTAGTCAACAATATTCTCCGTTCAAGTAATGTTACCGCTAGGTAGAAATCCGAGTTTTTCGATTATAATCATGAAAATGTATTTTGTGGAAGAAAGAGAGATAGTCATAAATGACGCTATTTTCGTTTCAAATATTGACTTCGTAGACTTCTTTACGTAGTAAATTCAACATTCATACAAATAACTTAGTGTATTTTGACTACTAGGTCATAATGATTTTAGTAGAGCTGTCTTGATCAACTTCACCCCAAACCAGATTACTCAAAAAATGTGTGATAATTTATTTTTCTAAAAATAAATACGAACGCATTTCAGAAAACTAAAGTTGTTGATTATTGCAACGGATAGCAGTACATGTTTTGAAAATATTTGTTTCGATTTAAAATGTAAACACACATTGTTATTGCATGTTTTGTCTTAAAAATGATCATCTTCCCCCCAGTTGACGGTAATTCATTATGCTATATGTTGAAAATTGATATCACTTATAACTAACTTTTTAAATCCCAGGGGACTAATTTTTTTCTAGGGAGGGCTAACAAATATACGCCAATGCGCATAGGACAAATAACAGGGCCACTTAGTTTCATGACATCGGATACCCTGGTCGACGTTAAAGCCTGGATCAAAAAGAACTTACACCAGGATCGGGAGAACCAACGGGCAGCTTCCAGGACCACACAGCTACGGGAGGTCAAAGGATCCTCGGCACCCTTGATCAGCCTCAAGGACCAGCAAATCAGATTTTCACAAAATTTCGACAGTATGCCCTTCTAGACCATTTGTGAAATTTGCGAGGTACAAAACTCACTCGGAAATAAATCCGAGGCGAAAGCTCCCTACACTGGCACTGGTGTTATTGCTTTCAGCCTCCTCTTCTGACAGTTACTCTAAAACTGGTGATATCATGACAATTACAGAACTAATGTCATTTCAAAATACACGAAATAAAAAAAATCAACACAAAAATATAACACTTCACCTTTCGGAGACCAGTAGGACATATTTTTTATTAAATATTTGAAGTTTGAAGTGAAGTTCAAACACATTCTTGTTATCTCTTATGAGATTCTAATTCGTTTTTGTTCAGGGACTGATTTCATTGCTTTTGGCATTTTGGATCTTGTATGCAGCAAACTTTTACAGAAATGCTTTTGGGAGGTATTCCACTTGCTAACTAATAAAATCACAGAGAACGAACATGAAAATTTTAAAATTCATTATACACGTATGTAAAATCGCTACACAACGACGCCAACGCAGAATGCCTTACATACAAACCCATTCTCACTCATTATCTAGACTTAATTTATCGCGAAAACGACAATTTTTCACCGCATTAGTTACTAGTAGCACTCAAAGAGTATTTCTGCTTCTGCTACTCAAAAGTAAAAATGCACACATCTTTGCCTTCAAATAATGCAAATATTTATCTCCAAATTCTCCAAAAACTCTCAAACCCTTCAGCAAATGCTCACCAGGATGCGTCCGCTGTGCAGCTTCGTACTTCTTCCGCAGCATATTGTCTACCTTTGCTTGATTACGATGCTCCGTTGTTTCGGTGTCTTCCGAGGATGATAAACTCAACGCCGCATCAATCTGAAAAAACACCAACCAAAGAAAAACAGATCCATTTTAGAACCGGACGCAGACCAAAATGGTTTCTGAACACAACCTAAATCGACTGCATTTCTTGCTGATGTCATACAGTATAACTGGCTGTAAATTTGATTTTGAATTTTAAATTATATCTACACATGAGACCATCTACCTCCCTATCCTTCATATACACAAGTTGTCGGCACATAAGTTTTCAAGTTTGAAGCACTGATACGGGTATTCAAAATATCTATATAGGCAATAAATAATTCACTTGCAAACAAAGTACCTAAAACACATGCTGCTGTGCGGTTTGTGGACACGATGAGCACCTTTACACAGCATAGCTATCATATCTACTGCCGTCTGTCGTGTTCGTGACAATAGTCGTGCCAGAGTGCTAAAAGGACAAAAGCTTTCCGGAGGTTAAATTTATTGCGAAATTTTATCGCAATTAAAATCTAACCGTGCCGGAACGGCAATGTAACTGCTGCTGCAATATTTTGGAAATCGATAGCTTTGAGTGGCTTCGAAAAAGCTGATATTGGTTTCATCTGAGAACTCGTATTAAGTTTCTGGTTGGTAATCCTTCTGAAACATGAATAAGGTGAAACAACATGCTTTAATTTGTAAGAAGGTGCTCCTAAAAGATATCTAACAGTTGAAGCTCTCCAGAAATTTTCCCAGTTGTCTCGCACTATCTTTTCAATCCTTTTTTACATCCCCTCAAGGGAGAAATGATGGTATTTCCAGGAACTTCGCAGTGCCCCGAGATCTAATCAAAGGTCATATTCGGAAGCATTTTTGCTGAGGCGTTTCGCTCTGAAGTGCGACGATATAACTTGGCAGAATCAGATAATACGAGGACTGGTTTCCTGGACGGGTGGGATGCGTTGATGAAAGCCGCTACTTCGGCCCAGAATATTGTACAGATTTTCGGGTGTCCTATCCGTCATGTTGATTCTAGTGACCCCGATGCCTACTCCACAGCCTGAATCGTAGCTTCCTAGCAAACATCATCCTAACCATCAATAGGGGAAGGTGGGGAGACTTGATCACCCCCTGTTTTATCGAAAACTAAAGTAGTTTTGTTCTAGCGTATTTTTTAGTATAGATCCTCTAGGCAAATGACCTTTATGTGGTGAGTTATTTTTTGGATTGACAGCCTTATTAATTCTGCAGGGCGGTTTGTATGTTTTGACCTTCCTAAAGATTTTTTTATTGGCCACGCAAAATTTGAACAACTTTTCATAACAATGACCAAATGCTTTCGTTTTTTCACAGCAACAAGCCATAAATACGCTTATTGATCTGTACTGATGAAAATGTCAACATTCCATCAAAGTTTTAGGATATTTGGATTTGAAGTTATTGCCTCAATATGGGGACACTTGATCCCCCGTTAGTCACCCATACAAAAATTTGGCGAAAAAATTCAAAAAAATTAAAAACCTTTCTTAGGCTTCTAATTTTTTGTAGATTTGACGGATTTGATGAAGGGTTGGCTGGAAAAATTATTTATTGCGTAGATATCATAGAAAGGGGATCAAGTCTCCCCAAATTTTAAAATTGCATATGCTGTCGAATTCAATAACAAAAATCGTTCAAGTATACGCACAGCAATTCGATAATTCCGCGTATTTTGAAGGGAAAATATTTAAAAAATCTGAGGGCACCTTACTAATTTTATCAAAGCAAGTTCTTGGAGAGGGATCAATTTCCCCAAATATTTTTAAAGTCGATTTTTGACAGCACTCCAAAAAATCGATTGTGTATCAATAACAACAATAATTTAAGGACTGTCATACATCAGTAAAGTTAAATACTATATTTCTGAGTCCGTCTGAGAGTCTGTGTGGAAATCGCGTATGTTTATTTATTTTTGGTTGTGATACATCGGAAATCAGAAAAGGGGATCAAGTCTACCCAGTCTCCCCTACATTCCCCAAATAGTTGATTCGTCTAGGAAAAGTTACTTAAAGACAGTGCATAAAACACGTTTCATTGGCATGAACAAATTCATCAAAATCAGGATATTAGGACATCAGATAAAGTGATGTTTCCAACAAGGTCAATACTCTTCCATACTGTGCCAAGCTATTCTGGACATAACCTCGAACCTAGAACTCAAACATGTATGTAAATCACCATTACCAAAAATTTAACGGCTCCTGAACAAATTCCTTAAAAGAAAAAAACCTTAATATCATCATCTGTGGGCCATCGCCTGCAATAAAAAAAATGCATTTTTTGTGAGCATAAAGATTAATTAAAGATTGCTTGAATTCTGACCAGTAAATAGCCCAGAAGCTAGTTCCCAACTACGCAGTTTTGTGAGGCTGTTCTCGCCTTTTTCAGTCTATTGAAGGCAGCTAAAACGTTATTACATCTATCATCCGACGTTTCGGTGCTGTGCAATTATGTATGAGTTGTGTCAAAACAATCAAAATTAGGGAAGGTAAACCGAACCGTTGTTTTACATTTTCCATAAATAAAGTAGTGCAACAATCTCGTTGATACTTTCCGAACCACCCTTTTAACGGGACTGTCGTGTATTCTATATGTAACAGCTGTTCGAAACTAGTTTACAGCTGCGAAAATGGGAAGAAGTAAGCACTAACTGATAAGCTACCACAGTTGTAGGTCACGCCAATACCATTTGTTTTTAAATATGCCTTTGTTCTTTATTACATTCACCTTCGCGTACGGAGCTCAACCTTACGGAAGGCTGTGCAGTCTATTGCACCATGATAATCGTTCTAAGTGAATGACATAATTTTGAAACAACTAGTATAGGACTTATTCGATATTGACAGCTAAAATAGTTGATTTCACACGGCGTCCAATGTTGTCGGGTTTTACTCCTCTTCTACTTCATAATTTGCAATACATGTAAATTGAAAATCATGCTTCCCATCACTACCCTTTCCGGTTTTGTCCGGCATTCCGCAGGATAACCATCTAGGGCCGTTTTTATTCCTGTTGTTTATCAACAACGTTAATTTTGTTCTCAAATGTCTGAAGCTATCATCGATCTGATGACATTTTTTAAATTGTGCAAAATCTCAATCCTATTGATAATATTTACATTTAAAAAAAGTGGTGATATTTCGTAGCAGGAAAACTCACGCGTCGGCGAGACAGCATTCTGGTATGGACAATGCGTGGAGACGCGTAGTACATTGTAGATTAGTTCCACTAGGGAACGTTTTCCCTCGCCAAAATGTTTCTATCTATTATTTTGACGCTTTTTTCGCCTAACCTACATAATTTTAGGTCTAGTTTTGTTACGGCCATCTCAAACACGGAAAATATGAGGAAATACCCAGAAGTTGTTTTGCCTCGAAGTAACGTTTTGGGGTCTCTTCCGCTAAAGCATTCTCAAGACGCAATGTTTTTGCAACAACGACTTGAAGATTTTGCTGAATGGTACCGTATCATCCGAATGACGTTAAATGTCGCACAATGGTCTATTCTGAAGAGATGATCGCAGGGATGGGGTACGGGGTGAACTCTTCTCAGAAACAGAAGGATTGATGGTAACCATTCAGGATCGGGTAGTAACGATGATGTACTATCGGCACTACACACTTAAATGTTGTCACCAATCATGGCTGTGCAAATCTCGGTTGAAGTTCATAAGCTGAAATATCAGTTGAATTGACGTTTGGTTACGGTGGATTCTTTGAGTGCCACAATAAACAAACATTTTTTTCAGCAGGGATATCTGCTGAACTCAACGAACCGAGCACTCGGCTGTGCGGATCTCGATCAATACCATAAATATATTAATAAATTCCGGGAGTACAACTTGCAAACTCATCAACTGTTCATTGATGTCAAAGAAGCGTATTAATCAGTGAGAAGAAATGAGATGTGACAAACAATGTCTGCACAGGGTGCTCCGGCGAAAGTGATTAGGCTGATAAGTGCACCCCTAGATAGCTCGAAGTATTCAGATTACAGACGAAGTGTCAACCTCGTTTGTGACCCATGGTGGATTAAAGCAGAGTGATGCACTTTCGAATTTATTGTTCGATATTGCTGTTTGATTTTTTGGCAACCGACCCGGCAACGAAATAAGGACTATGATTGGAAATTCGGTACCTGGAATATCAGGACCCTAAATGAACGGCGAACTGCAGAAGGTTGGAGTGAACGTGGCCGCTATTCAAGAAGTCCGATGGCCCAGGTCCGGAGAACGTGAATTCCGAGCCGTGGACCCCACGACCAACACTGCATTCAAGTATAACATCTATCACAGCGACGGTGAAAAAGCAGAGCATGGAGTTGGTTTCGTAGTGATGGGCAAGCAGATGAAGCGAGTGATGCGGTGGAAACCCATTAGCGAACGAATCTGTGTGTTGAGGATACGGGGCAAATTCTTCAAATACAGCCAAATCAACGTTTACGCACCGACAAACGATAAATCCGAAGACGTGAAGGACACGTTTTATGAATGTCTTGATAAAGCCTATGGAGAGTGCCCAAAGTATGACGTGAAAATTGTTATCGGAGACGCTAACGCTCAGGTTGGTAGAAAGGACTTTTTCCGTCTCATAATCGGTAGGGAGAGCCTTCACTCCGCTACCAATGACAACGGCCTACGGCTAGTAAATTTTGCTGCTGCCAGAGCGATGGCCATCAGTAGCACCTACTTTGCACGAAAGAACATCCGAAAGCACACCTGGACACACCCAAATGGTGAAACTTGCAACCAGATAGACCATGTTCTGGTGGATGGGTGCCATTTCTCGGATGTTATCGATGTGCGGACATTCTAAGGTCTGATCACTACCTCGTTGTCAGTAAAATTCAATCACGGTTGTCAACTGTATCGAACGAAAGATCACAGCGAACGATGCGTTACAATATCCAGCGATTGTCGGCGGAAGGAGTATCAACTGAGTATCGCCAGAAGCTCGACGAACGACGAAGCGACAACATCAACGATCTATGGGAGTCGATCCATGGAGCGGTGAGCACAACAGCACGAGAAGTGGTAGGCACTGCACAGAGGCGACCCAGGACGGGTTGGTTCGATGTGGAGTGTCAGAGAGTGGCAGACGAGAAGAACGTTGCCAGCAGCCGGATGTTGGTGTAAGGGGCCCGATCGAAGAGAGATGGGTACAAGGAAGCAATAGCAGCCGAAAAACGAACCCACCGCAGGAAGAAAAAAGAGTACGAAGAACAAGTTATTAGTGAGGCACAGGAAAACATGGAGCAGAACGATATGCGGAGGTTTTATGAGTCTGTCAATGGCGTGCGGAGAAAGACAGCGCCATCTCCCGTCATGTGCAACGACCAACAAGGGAATTTGCTGACAGATAAAACTGAAGTGGCTGCCAGGTCGAAGCAACACTTCGAGACTTTGTAGAATGGAGGAAGTGACGGTGCATCGGTGAACAGAATAAATATTAGCGACGATGGACAAGCTGTGGAGTCACCTACACTAGATGAGGTTAAAAAAGCTGTTAAAGAGCTGAAAACCAATAAGGCTGCGGGGAAGGACCAGCTTCCGGCTGAACTTCTCAAACACGGCAGTGAGCAGCTTTATGAAGTGCTGCACCATATTATGTCGAAAATATGGGAAGACGGGGAAATGCCTGCTAGCTGGTTGGACGGCCTCATTTGCCCTCTATTTTAGAAAGGGCACAGACTGAAGTGCGCCAATTATCGAGGAATAATCCTCCTTAATTCGGCGTACAAAATTATGTCTCGTATTCCGTTCAACAGATTGAGACCGCTTGAAGAGTCCTTCGTCGGTGAATACCATGCAGGTTTTCGTGAGGGCTGATCATCGACGGATCAAATGTTTACCCTGAGACAAATCCTTGATAAATTCCGGGAGTACAACTTGCAGACACATCATCTGTTTATTGATTTCAAGGCGGCGTACGATTCAGTGAAACGGAATGAATTATGGCAAATTATGCTTGAACATGGTTTTTCGTCGAAACTGATACGGCTGATTCATATAACGTTGGACGGATCGATATCAAGTGTAAGGGTTGCGGATGAAATATCGATGTCATTTGTTACCTTAGATGAATTAAAGCAGGGTGATGCACTCTCGAATCTACTGTTCAATATAGCGCTCGAAGCGATACCATTATCACATGATCGCATATGCTCCTGGGATTTGCGGACAATATCGATATTATCGGGATTGATCGCCGTGCCGTGGAAGAGGCTTTTGTGCCTTTTAAGAGGGAGACAGCGAGGATTGGACTCACAATCAATACCAGCAAAACGAAGTGCTGGCAATCAACGTGGGTTCATTAGTGGTGCTGGTAGTGAAATGGTGCTGGATGGTGAAAAATTTGAAGTGGTAGAAGAATTTGTGTATCTTGGAACATTAGTGACGTGCGATAATGATGTTACCCACGAGACGAAAAGGCGTATTGCAGCTGCAAATAGGGCTTATTACGGACTTCGTAACCAGCTTAAGTCCCGTAGTGCAAACGAAAACAAAACTCGCGCTGTATACTACTCTGATTCTTCCAATGACTTTATACGGCCATGAGACATGGACGTTAAAGAAGGCTGATCGGATAGCTTTGAGCGTAAGGTGCTGCGGACAATACTCGGCGGTAAACAGGAGAACGGTATCTGGCGGCGTCGCATGAATCACGAATTGTACCAGGTGTATAAAGGGCTGGATATTATTAAGCTTAAACACGGCAGACTTCGGTGGGCTGGTCACGTTGTTCGTATGCCGGAAGAACGTCAAGCGGAGATAATATTTAGTAGAGAACCCGGAAGAGGACGCAGGCTTCGTGGAAGGCCGCGTACCCGATAGCTTTTTGCAGTTGAATAGGACTTGAGGGCGCTCAATGTTCAGGGCGACTGGAAGCGATTGGCCCAGGATGGAGTCCAGTGGAAAAGGATACTCCATTCGGCGTAGGTTCATCGAAGAGCTGTAGCCCATCAAGTATCAAGTAAGTATTGCTGTTGATGGTGCGATTAGGAGATTGGACGTGAAGAAGAACGGCACTATCATGATACGGTCGCACATGATGCTGAGTTTTGCGGACGGCATCGACCGCAGGACAGCAGTGGGTGCTTTATAACGGATGTACTCTGAGCAATTATCCTAACTCAATCAAAACGAATCACCAATCTAAAAAAGGTGCTTTCATCCTTAACGCGTTCGGGTCAATATGACCCGAATAGCACTTGTAAATTGTAATAACTTTTTAACGCAGCATTATGAAGGTCTGAAACAACTTGGCTTTTCCTATTTGATTAGACATTTTCTTTGAGGCAATATAACTCACGAACGGATGGACCGATTTGCAAGGTTCCCTTACTTATTGATTGGTCTTGAGATCACCTGTGTTCATGCATATGAAAAGATAAAACATTTCGCTGGGTAGTCAAACAAATGAATTTAAAAAAAAACATCAAGCTCAACTAAATAATCAACGAATGACAACCCGAGCAAAATCGGGCAGGTTCGTCTTGTATTGTATATTCGTGAATTAAATACCTTTTTCGATAAATTTTATAATGTACGAGAAAGGCATCATCATCACCACTAGGTAGATCAATCTAGGATTTTATATTTGTTTTCACTGTTGTAATTTAATGTAATTCTGTAATTCTCTAATAACAGTTCCCCTGTCTTCTATGGAAAATTCTGTAATTCTCTAATGGCAGGAGTCTTCTATGGAACATTTCTTTTTTTTTCGACAGGGCGCTGAACAACCATTGTTATCCATTACAATGCATAAAGACAACATTTGCCGAATAATAAAATCCCATATAAAGAATGTGGGTTTCTTCAGGCTTCAACATTTCGACTGCTGTATTTACATCTGCAGCATTATACTAAACAGAAAGCAAAAATACATCATAAATTACATGCAGTATGGACATCGTTTATCTCTATCCTCACTCTGCTGCCTACCTTATTCGATATCCCATTGATGATTTCAGTGCTATTGCCCAGAACGGATAAAAACTTGGACTTGATTGCACTTGGAGTTTTCCCCATGAACGACTTGAGCTTGGTCGCTCGAGCATCGGCTGTGTTGGTTCCATTGAGCGAACCGGACGTTTCGCCACTGGTCAGGTCATTTGGTTGACTGGCTCGGTCCCTTGCCTTGGTGGCCATCGTTGACGCAAATGCTGCAATATCCATTACTGTTACTGAAGAGCACACTACGACGGACGAATTTCACTTTTTGCTGCGGATAACTGCCACAGGATCACGAATCATCCGAAGGGGGTTAAAAATAGAAAATAATTCTCTCCACTTGTCTCGGACACAATTTTATCCTGTTGTGCCAAGGTATCAATTTGCTGGAGCACTTCGTTACATTGCTGAATGTGCCCTCTTGTGGAACACCGTGCGTCACCTTCACACTTTCTTCCCCTTGGAGCCTTGCGCTCTTCACTGATGCCACCACAAGGGAAAACAAAATTTATGTAATCCTCTCAAGGCTTGCAACATTGGACTAATTTCCCGAAGCTTTTCATCACACTTTGCCACTTGTTTCACGCTTTTTTCTTGCAACTCGACATATATCAATTTGCCATCAGCACCACTTCACGATTGAACCGAGAATGAGAACACCGTCTAATTGATTAGAAATTAGCTACGACAGGGACAGTTGAGAGTACGTTTAGCGTCCTTAAAAAACATTGAAAATAGGCTTATAACATCAAACTTCTCCTTTTTCCAGAGCGTACATCTAAAGCCACACCAAAATAAGCCATCTAACCTACGGGAGAGTTACGGAAAAACTGATCCATTGCGACGTTTTCCTTCGTGTGAGACCGGTTCGCAACCGATTCGGGATGGAATGGATGTGTGAGTTTTCCTTTCAAAATAAAGTGTATTTCCCGTGCTGTTGATACATTCAGTACCACCCATGCGTTAGGCGGATTCACAACCTTGCTCGCAGTTAGTTTGACTCGTACTAGTGGCTATGTAAGCACTATAAAACCGAACTTTTGATTCAAGTTCGGATGGCTATAGTTTTACTCATACTCAGGAGCGTTCAAAAAACATCTTAGACCGAACAAAGAAGCGAACCCAGCAACCTTTACTATGGTCACGCTTTTTTACCGCAAAACAAAAAAAAACCTCACTGTTTTATGGCAAGGCTCTAAAGCAAAATTTTTTTTTTTAAATAGTGGCTGAATTCCTACTAAACCAAAAATGTGTAAGCATAGCGAAAATCACCTGAGTTTTTTTTCAAAGGCTTGGCAAATAAAAAACATATTGGTATTGTTGATAATATCGTAATTATTTATTACTAATTTTGGTTTATGTTTGGAAAACGGATTTCCTTACAGACAATAGATAATTTTTCGGTAGAAATTCCTTGAGGTTGTTTCATTTCATCATTTCGAAAAATTTCACTTTAGAAGTTTTTTCTCCTATTTATTTAACAGAAAACAACAAACAACGGTGTGCCGCTGCATTTTCTTCAATCGGTCTATTTTTTAGAATTCTCGTCTTTTATAATTTACGTGTCACCCTGTATCGGAAAAATCACAGCACACACATAAACAACTTTTGCTGAACCGGTTCACCCACACCTTCGGCACGTACTTACATACACTGTTGGCTGTTGTAATTGAGGATAGCATTTTCAGCTGACAAATGCATAAACATGAAAGCCGCACCACGCTTGGTGGGTGATGTGGGTGAACATTTTCCTTGCGAACACTCCCACCATGTAAACACTCACTCGAGTAAAACTCGAAAAGCGTGGGAAGTAGGACACAAACAAAAACATGAAACCGATAGCTGGAAGTGCGTAAACTAGCAAGAGCATAACCCAGAACGTGCGACAACGTGAAGTGTAATTAAACCTCCAAAACGTTGTGAAACTTCCACTGAATACCACGTGGTGACTTCTCTTACAGCCATATAATAGGGGAATACTCATCCGAAACTTTTTAAAAAATGATAGGAGTATGCAATATACAAGCTTTTCAAAATTTGGCTTTCATCATAGCCTTTTATATTTTTATTCATTGATTCATTCATGTTGTAATCTAGGCATCTCATTTCCAACAAAATAAATATGGTTTAAATTTCGATAGACGGGATAGAAGATATTTGATTCACAACTAAGCTTAGTTGGCTGTACGAATCAATAAATTCATTTTCCGTTTTGGACTTTTACCAATATAATTATACATGGGAAGTGGCCCTTCAAATTTGATTTTTAACATTATTTTTATGATTGAATTGTGCTTTTTAATAATTACCTCCATTTTATCCTTGAATTGTTCGATTTCAGAATTGTTTCAAGATTTCAGCCCTATTTACACTAATATTTACATAAGAACTTGATAACCTAGATTGGAACTAGTGCCCTAATAGCAGCCTGGTACGAAGTTAAGCAACTGAATCGATCTTTACTCTCACCAAAGCGCTAATGAACAGTTTTGATACCGGTCAGACGGTGGCCCTCAGAAGTCCGTGTCCTGAAAATAGTGTTGAGGATCATCACTTGTTTTGTACTAATTGGAGTTTCAGATGATGAGTTTTAGCGCAGCTCTCTCAGACCGGCAAACCGTATTGGATCACGGGGGGTGATTTACTTGTAGCCCGCCATTTTAGGGTTACAATTAAAACCCCATGGTTCTTGGGCCAATTTAGCTCAGACCCCAAAAAACTCAAAGGTTCAGCCCAATCGGGTTGTACGCAAAGGTGACGTTGAACTACGTAGCTGTATGTAATCTACAGGTTTCCGACAGTTCTGTGCGATGAGATCAAAGCAAGCGTTTTTCAAGCCCAGCCTGAATCTGCTTTCGATGTGATGTATATAAATTTTGGACCAACATTTGAAAATGAAGATAAAAATAAAATTTTCAAATAATCGAGGATGAACAACACTCTCAAGCGTTCACATATCCAAATTACCAATTGATAAAAACTCGCTAGAGAGTAAGAATCGTTCGATAATTGTATCTCGATTCGAAGCATTGGTAACAATCCCAAACATCCGATTGAACTTCATTGTTGACATTAAATTGGTATTATTTATGTTTATATTATTTTAAATGATAATCGATTACACAATTTGAAAAGCACAAGCCTGACTGATAGTGTACAGTTGCAACCATCACCGACGCAAACTGCTACAGAGACTTACCACCCTTCGCTAAGTCAGTCTAAGCCCCTGGTGGCTCATTACAGAAAAAAACCATTGCGAAAGCTGGGCTGTCAACGGCGTTATTGATAATAATAATTATTCCTTCACGTGAAAGTTGTTTGAAAGCAGTGTTTAATCTACCAAGGTTGTATCCAACGGTTGATCTGTATAAAAATTGTCCATCATCGATACTACCAGTTTCTGCATTAAGAGAGCTCCAGTGTTTGCTGCAGATTCACAATAACATGCATAACATGGAAGCACATCATAATCAGGTTTTGGAGTATGCTTCCCATAGATATTCGCTTCGAAAAGCTGCTGTTCTAGTAACGTTACGCACCAATACAGAGATGGCTAAGAGAAGTGTATCTTATTACAGCAAAAATGCTTCAATGATCTGCCGATAACATTGAAACATGAGCGTAATGTTAAAACATTCAAACAAGCTGTAAAAACATTAATACGATCGCAAACTCAACGCTACGTCAACTAGCAGCTCATACTTACCTCGACCTACATCAAATTCGAGCTCAACTCGCTGTAAAACAAACTTCGGCTCTCCTAGCTCGTGTCAGCGGTAGACACCTGTTTCTGTCCCAGACGCACGGTCAGCAAGAAACGCCAGTTTCCATCTTAGCACAACATGCTTTTGGTAGCCTCTTCTGTCATGTCTACTGTGGTATCTCCAGCTCCAGTTGCTAGGTCAGCAAGAAACGCCAGTTTCCCTTCCAGGTAAAAGAAATTGGTATAGGTCTGGCCGAAGCCAATGATACTGCTCCCGTTTTCAAAATATTGAATGGTTCCAGCACAACACGCCTTTGGCAGCCTATCCCATCATGGCTCCTGTGGACTCTCCAGCTACATCTGAAGTCGCTCGGTCAGCAAGAAACGCCAGTTTCCCTCCCAGGTAAAAGAAATTGGTATACGTCTGGCCGAAGCCAAAGATACTGCTCCCGTTTTCAAAATATTGAATGGTTCCAGCACAATACGCCTTTGGCAGCCTATCCCATCATGGCTCCTGTGGACTCTCCAGCTACATCTGTAGTCGCTCGGTCAGCAAGAAACGCCAGTTTCCCTCCCAGCACAACATGGTTTTAGCAGCCTCTCCCGTCATGGCTCCTGTGATCTATTCAGCTCCATCTGTAATAGCTCAGTTTCATTAGTCTATTTGCCTATTGCCAAAATATCGCCACCTCATCATCAGTTGTTAATGTTAATGTTTCATTGATTATGTTTATATGTATAGTGAACAATTCTGATGCTCTAAATTTGTTAGTAGTATAGTTTATATGTTCTTAGTAATTATTATGTGAATTGTAAATGAACTATTGTACTTCCTTAAAAGAGAATATTTCTCACTGGAAGTGCACCAAAATTGTACAAAAAACGAAAAGAAGAGGAGGTTTTATGCCTTTGGGAGAAGTGCTTCAGTATGAATTCCACTCCCAGGGGCTTTTCCCTGCTCCAAAATAAAAAATAAAGTAAATAAAGTAAATAAAGAAACACAAAAAAAAAAATTGCGTCGGACTTGGCGTTTACTCCGGCAGACACCTACGAATCAGCGAAAACGAGCCGAAGTTTTACAGAACGCATCCACTGCAGCAGCGAAGAAGATTCCGAGCCCCTCTACTGCATCAACAGACGTAAGCAAGAAGCTATTGTCAAATGCCCCTAAGCTTTCCAAGGAAAACGCACGTTTAAGTTAGCATAAACGAACTGCACCAGCTAAAAGCCCTGCAATGGCGGACATAAAAAAAACTTTCAATGAATAACTAAAGAAATGCTGATAAATTACTAAGTTGAAAAGCAGGCCAAGTTCTAGTTGGAATGTAGTGCTATGGAAGAAGAAGCTTGCAATGCACTTACGAGATTGACTGATTCACCGAAATCAAGTGCTAAACTGTTAGCAAGTTTTTAATAGTAAATATTATCATACATAGATATTGTAACACACTAGAGTCGATTTTTACGCGAAAGCTATGGGCCGCGTAAATTAAAATAACGTAAAAAACCGCGTAAATCCCAAAGTATGTCTGAAGGAACCGCGGAAATCCAGAAACTCGCATGAATAAAAAATCGTATAAAAAACGATTCCTGTAAAAATATCCGCGCAACAAACGACTTCAGTGTACATCGGGTATGAAGCGTTGACTCTTCCTTAATCGAATGGTTCAAGAAAATTGAAAATCCATCGAGAAACGGCTGAGATATTAACGATCAAAGTCTATCATATTTTCGTGACGATTTTCAATTTTTTGCAATCGTAAAGTGTACCCTAATATAGAAAAGACAGACGTAGTTCTACGTCAAAATTGTAAATATATGTTTCCGTGTTCGTCTACTAATTTATTATTAAATGTCTGTATATAAAATAAATGTCTATGGTCCATTTTGTATGTTTGACTGATATTTATTTTGTATATAGTAGCTTTAGGGTATAAACGAACAATTATATTAATTAAAAGATGACGTTTGAGTCCAAATTTGTATATTATATTTAGTTGTTTGTTTACCTCCTGGTTGGTGTTGATAACATATATTTATTTACAGTATTTACATTATTTATTTACATTATTTATTGGATTCCTTATTTACATTATTTATTTGAATATTTATTAAACCTATTTATTAAAATTATTTACACTACTTACATTTAAATATTTCTATACATAATAAACTAAATAAAATAAAAGAAATGAAAAAATAACACGAAAACAAGCACTGAGGGCCGAATATGTACAGGTTTTGCATGCAATCTAGCTAAAATTGAATGAATTTAATTTGAATTTGAATTGAATGAATTTAAATTAATTTGATAACGCAACCCCAACCAAAACCCCTAGATATTATACTAAAAAAACATCAACGAGAAACGCAGCGATTCACCAAAACGCAAACCGGAATAACGAAATGGCAGGCTATGGGCGTTATACTTGGGGCGGCAAGAATAGAATAAAAGGGCAAGGCCTCCATAGAATCGCTCTCTTAGTATTTTTCTACCGGTCCAGAGGAGTGAGGTAACAAGTGACACTCGCGAAATTGAGATTTCTAAAGCTTTTTCGCAGTTCCGTAAGTTTGTGAGAAGTGAACGATAATTAAAACTTGCAAACTAATTAGAAACCTTAAAGCTACAGTGATTAAACTAATATTCTCCGTTGCAAAGCATCCCCAAAACGTTAAAAAAAATATCACGTAGTGAAGTTCTGTACGGACCTATGCCTGCCAGCACCACAACGATCGGAATAAAGAGTAGACACAAAAAAAATTAAAAGTTAGATTTCGATCGAGTCAGGATGGCTAGGTTGTTAACGTACAAAATAGATCCTGAGCGAACGTGGCGCAAAAGTGAATATACCTATTGACTATGAACGGTGGTCTGAGCTGATGGATGTGATGTGATGAACAATTGGAAGCACGTTTTGAACGGTGGTGTTTGGTAAAGACAACGGTCGTCAGCTTCGGTGTCGTTCGCTCAGGTGGACCACATAGTATACTGCGCGCGCGAAAAGTGAACCACTCCCTGGACCAACGGAACATTGGTCAAACGTTATTTCAAGGCCATAGTGTCACTAGTGGTTCCCCACTGTAAAAGAGGAACGAAGAATCAAGTGCTCCCTGTATATTGCCTAGTAAAGACAAGCTCCGGTGCCCGCCTTCGGAAGAAAGCACCCCTCTCTACGCCGCCGTCGTCATCTTGGAAGGACAACCCTGCAACCCGCATGCTGAAGTCGACCAACGAGTGATCAACGATCGGCCGCAACGTGAGTGATTATTGTAAAGAGATGTTGAATAAATGAACTCGAGATTCAATGCAATTAAAATGCACACGCTAAATAAATTTTTCTCAAAAGTCACTTCAAAATTAATGTTGAAAAGTTTTGATTCTTCAAATCAATAAAATTGTTTGATCCTGATCTGAACTAAATTGCCTAGAATTATTTTTATTTTATTACAGTCCATTTTGTTGCGTTTTTGCTTGTTTTCTACCTTCATATTGTTAATCGATTGCCCAATAACCACGTGGGAAGCTTGTCCACCAATCTCTACCAGGAACTCAAAATCATATAAACGACCCTATAACTTATAACTATCACATTAAAGAGGCTGTTGTAGAGCCCACCCCAAGTGGACACCGTGGCTAGACCAGTGTCCAGGGGAGTAGCCAGGGGTCCATCTGACCCTTGTAGACCTTAAGATAGTTTCACTGGCGCCCAACGCAAAAGAAAAAGTGGATTACTCATCAAAAAAGTAATTCCCTTTTTCAATCGGTTCCGGGGAGAGATTGCCATTAAATTTAATTAAAGTCAATTCACGCGTGGTCATTAGGTAATTCCAATCTGATCTGAGTTGTGCTGAGTGATTTTTAGAGTGCCTTTGATAAACTGTTGCGGATGATGATAAAAACCAAATTTAATACTGTTCGTGTGTTTGTCGAAAATGATCAGAAATCTTAGACCGGTTCATTGAAAATATTTAATCAATTTATTATTGCTAAAAGTGAATTAGAAATTGAGCTTTGATTTATTCTCATATGTATGGCAAGCATTTTTGCGTGTTTTTTCTCAATTTAATTTGAATCATTTTTGCTTATTACCATTTTTTTTATTTCATCAGAGTGGTATTAATTGTTTTTGAATTTAATTGAAATTATTTTTGCTGAATTAGGTTTTTGAATTTAAAGATTTTTTAACATGGCCAATTCACAATACACCTACGATCAGGCAAGCTTACTCCTGATGCGATGGTATCACACCATGAGGGTTGAGTTGCTGAATGAGGACGAATTACACGAAGAGCTGCAAGCTCGCAATGTCACCATCACTCGTGACATGGATCTTGCCAGGAAACGTAAGTTCCTGAGGGATCGATTAAAGCTTGAAGGCGAAGGGAAAAATACCGATTCTTTGTTCGTTCCTAAAGATCCTACAAAGGATCTAGAAATGTGTGCTAAACGATGCTCCGAATTGAGAGGTCTGTTAGATGGGGAAGAAGATGAGGCAAATAAACGTGTTTTGCAGCACCGTCTAATACACTATGGTGCGTATGTCGTGCAATTGTCTGAATCGCGGGGTTCACCCAATCTGCATGGGTGTATGCAGGGGATGGTTGTTGAGATGGTTGATGCGCTGGAACATTATTTCAGTCCACAGGAGCAGTTTCAGAATGGTTCTGGAACGCAGACCACAGGTGATGGTGTCGCTGTGGTAATCAGCGATGTACGAGTGGATGAGCAAGAAGAAGAGCAGGGAAGAGAGAATGTACGTGAGGAACTGGCTGCCCCGGTGGCGCCGCGAATGTTAAGATTTAGCGAAGACGAGTTAGATTGGATTCACAGACTAGAAGCACGGTTGGTCGGTCTAGAGCAAGAGCTGTTTGCTCGCAAGGCAGGTGTGGAAATAGCCATACAGACTGAACCGATCGATTCATTAATGCTCGATTCATCCCAGAATCCTTTTCCAGTATCCCAACACGATTACAGTAACTTTTCCCATCATTTTTCTCAAAATCCGTTCCGATCTGCAAGTAGTTACTGTAATTTTCCTGGAATCAATCGTTCGGAACAGCAATTCCACCCACCGTCCAATCCGCATCCCACCTTTGCAGCTCCGCAACCTTATTCTTCGCGTGTACCGTTGAACTGTACACATACGTTGCCTCCCGTGAATACTTTTTCGAATTTCCAACAGTCGCAAAATCCACAGTACCCGCGAGCTGCATACCCAGCTAGTAACCCACATCCTTTTCAGAATCAATCCCAACATGTTCAGTATCAAGTCCCGTATCAACCCCGTCATACTTTGCCGGTATCCAAATGGAATATTGGCAAGTACAGTGGTGATGATCAGGGCTTGAAACTAAACGAGTTTCTCGAGCTTGTCCAAGCTCTTTCCCTGGCCGAGCATGTTTCGAAGGAGGAGTTGTTTGAGTCCGCTATACATCTGTTTACCGGTTCCGCTTTAAAGTGGTACATGACACAGCGAACGACAGGTCGTTTGATGAATTGGGAGCATCCCTAGCAGCACACATGTTCCACATAGGCTACTGCAACTTATATGTGACCAGATTCAGTCACAATCAAGTTGCTGCAACCATTTTTGACTAACTTGTGCTGCTCGGGATCTGGTGTTCGAATTGCGACGAACTTACATGCATCCAGACCTGGATGCTTTAATCAAAATGAAGATTTACCAAAGAAGGCAGCAAAAGCAGGAATCTTTTCACGAGTATTATTTTGAAATGGAAAAGCTGTTTCGGAGTATGTGCGTACAAATAGCGGACCCTGAAAAGGTCCAAATCCTACAACAAAATATGCGAATCGATTACAAACGTCAAATGACTTTCATTCCCATCCTCAATCTCGAGACGCTCGTAGCTGCCGGGCAGAAGTTAGATGCGCTAAACTTTTCGGCGTACAGCAAGGTGTTTGGTACCGAAAAGTCGGTACAGGCTATAGAATCCCAGGAAAACATAGGTCGAAGTCAGGTTAAACCTACCCCTCCACCCCCACAACTACAGAAACATCCAGCAGGTCAGTTCAAAGATCAGGGTAACCAAAATAGGAACAATACCAATCGTCCGGGTCCTTCTAACAACCCTCCGCCTAGCTTTGATGCAGGTACGGCTCGAAATTTCCATAAATCGCCTCCGATGTCGAACCTCCGCCGGCCAAATGAGCCAAAGTCGCCAGTCCCCGGCCCATCCGGCAATTCTTCTCGTCCTCAGCTAACCCTAGAACAGGTCGTCAGTGGGCATAAGCCTCCACACCCCAATACGTGTTTCAATTGTGGAACACCCGGACATCATGTCGCCATGTGTCGCCAGCCACGTCGTTTGTTCTGTGACAACTGTGGACTGCATGGCTTTCCGACAAGTTTTTGTCCGTATTGTTTAAAAAACGGCCAACGGGTGGACGAAAATCGCCGTTCACAGAACCCTCAGGCGTAACTACTTCAAGTTCTCTCAAAATCCCACCAGTCTTCTGGGAATCCACTTCCGAAGACTACTATAACCGACCGGAGGAAGTCTGTTTCATAAATTACCCATTCAAAGACGATAACCGTCCATTCGTTTCAATAAAAGTTTATGGACTTCCGCTAAAAGCTCTGCTGGATAGCGGGAGCAACTATACAGTCATTAGCGAAAGTATTTTCGCCCGGTTAAAACCAAAGAAACTCCACAAACCCCCTAGAAATATCTCACTACGTTCGGCTAGCGGTGACAAGCTCACCATTCTTGGCCAAGTTCACCTCCCGATCCGTTTCAGCGACAGGATGAAAATTGTTCCGACCCTTGTTATCCAAAACCTATCCCTCGACTGTATATGCGGCATGGATTTCTGGACCAAGTTCCAAATTCAGCCCACGATTATACAGAACGAGCGGTTACCTGATTCAGGGAACGTTGCAACTATCGATCCATCGATTCCAGAAACCATTCTATCGGTTGACGAACGTCGGCGAATAGAAGAAATCAAAACGCTGTTTCTTCCAGCGAAAGCTGGGCAGCTAACAATCACACCGCTTACGCAACACCGAATTGTCATTAGTGACGAGTGGAAGGACAAACCTCCTGTCCGACAATTCCCCTATACAATGTCCCCGAAGACGCAGGAGTTGGTGGCAGTAGAGCTACAGCGGCTACTTGATGTGGGAATAATTGAACGTAGCAGTTCTGCTTGGTCCTTGAACTGTGTTCCCGTGATCAAACCCGCCAAGGTAAGGCTCTGCTTGGACGCGCGCAAAATCAACGAGAGGACTTTGCGCGATGCTTACCCTTTGCCCCACCCTGGTCGCATTTTGGGACAACTACCAAAAGCAAAATACCTCACTACGATAGATTTATCCGAAGCCTTCCTACAGGTTGGCCTCGAACCAAGCTCTCGTAAGTATACAGCGTTCAGCGTCCAGGGTAAAGGGTTGTTCCAGTACACCAGGATGCCTTTCGGCTTAGTAAACAGTCCAGCTACTCTGGCTAGGTTGATGGATACTGTACTAGGCCATGGTGTACTGGAACCGAACGTTTTCGTGTACCTTGACGATATCGTCATAGTCACGGAAACGTTCGAGCATCACGCAGAGCTCCTCGTTGAAGTTGCGCGCCGTCTAAGGGAAGCAAATCTCAGCATTAACTTGGAGAAATCCAAGTTCGGTGTAAATGAAATTCCCTTCCTAGGATATCTTCTGAGTACCAGCGGTCTCCGGGCGAATCCTGAGAAAATCAGACCAATCGTAGAATACGAAAGGCCCACTACCGTTACAAAACTCAGAAGATTCCTAGGAATGGCGAATTATTATCGTCGTTTTATAGCCAACTTTAGTGGGGTGACATCCGCTCTAACGGATTTGCTTCAGACCAGCTCGAAAGTCATTCGATGGAGCGACGCTGCCGAGCTAGCCTTTTGCGAAATAAAGGAGTGCCTAATCTCCTCCCCAATCCTCGGGAGTCCGGACTTTACCCGCGAATTCGTGATCCAAACAGACGCGAGTGATGTGGCCGTTGCCGGTGTGTTAACACAGCAACAAGAAGGCGGGGAACGGGTAATCTCCTACTACTCGCACAAGTTAACGACACCGCAGAAAAACTACCACGCGGCAGAGAAAGAGGCTCTGGCGGCGATTCTAGCCATCGAGGCATTCAGAGGATATGTAGAGGGGTATCATTTTACCCTTATTACAGATTCCTCTGCTCTCACCCATATTCTCAGTTCCAAATGGAAGGTAGGATCAAGGTGTAGCAGATGGGCTTTAGATCTCCAACAACACGATGTGACCGTGGTGCACCGTAAGGGAAAGGAGAATGTGGTCCCGGATGCTTTGTCACGGAGTGTTGCTGCGGTCCAGGACACGTCTACTACATCTTGGTACTCCTCCATGCTGAGAAAGGTGTCCGATAAACCGGACGATTTCGTCGATTTTAGGGTGGAAAATGGCAAATTGCTAAAGTTCGTAGCGACGCAGGGTGAACTCTATGATTCGCGCTTTGAATGGAAGCTAATTCCGACGACAGAAGAAATCGACAAGATTCTACAGGAGAATCACGATACTGTCTTTCACCCAGGCTACGACAAAACCCTTGGCCGGATCCGGCAAAGGTACTACTGGCCTCGGATGGCCACTGAAATCCGTCGGTACTGCCGGAAATGCGAGACCTGCAAGGAGGTCAAAGCGCCGTCTGTCCCGGTGGCACCAGAAATGGGCAAAATGCGAATAGCAACACGCCCTTGGCAAATCGTTTCCGTTGATTACGTCGGTCCACTACCCGCAGTCGGCGCGGAAATCAACATCTTCTTGTAGTGGCCGACTATTTTTCGAAGTGGGTCATGATTCAGCCTGTAAGAAGTATCGGGAGTTCAACCCTGTGTTCTATCTTGAAAGATCAGTGGTTTCTCCGAAACTCCGTCCCGGAGATAATCATAACCGACAACGGGAGCTGTTTTCTGTCCAAGGAGTTCAGGGAACTGTTGGATCGGTTCAAAATAGCGCACTGGTTGAATTCTCGATACCACTCACAGGCTAATCCTGTGGAGAGGGTTAACAGGACCATAAACGCGGCGATTAGAACCTACGTAAAGGAAGACCAGAGGCTTTGGGATACCAAGGTGGCCGAAATCGAAATGGTCCTCAACACCAGCGTTCACTCGTCGACTGGGTTCACACCTTTTTTTGTGACGCACGGCCACGAGCAGTCTGAGATGGGAACGGATCATCAATTAGCTCGACACGACGAATCACTAACTCCAGAACAGCGAGAAGAGCGGAAGAAAAAGATGCTGGCCGATGTCTACGGTGTGGTCGCCAAAAACCTCGCGAAGGCCCACCAATCATCAAACGCGACCTACAACCTTCGGCATAGAAAGTTTGCCAAAGCCTTCGTCCCCGGTCAGCTGATCTACAGGCGGAATATGAAGCTGTCGAGCGCTGCCGAGAACTACAACGCCAAATACGGACGCCAGTTTCTTCCCTGTCGAGTCAAGGCCAAACACGGCACCTCTTCCTACGAGCTCGAAGATCTGACAGGCAAAAACGTAGGGATCTGGCCTGCTGTGCACTTTTATCTCTTAACCCGGCTAAAGAAACACCTCCCTTGACGACTCGTTCTCCAACCAATTCAATCATCCAAAAATAGCCGCACGACCTAAAATTAGAAACAAATTTAACAAATATTTCCACGTAAACACAGCAGCATTCAATGCTCGGAGCATCTAGGTACAATCATTAATTGGGCTTTAACGTCTTCCAGCCAAATAGTCACGAGAATGACGGGACAGATCAGAAACGTCAATCAGTCGACTTTCAGGGCTGTGTCGCCAACGTTAAGTTGGTATACAGCCACTTTCACTCAACCACTCGAATGACCAGCTATTTCTTTCAGTAGTCCTCAAATTTATTCTCTCGAAATACCGAGAGAGATGCTTGCGAGGAAATACTATAATGAGATGCTGATTCCTTCTTGATTACGTTCGCGTGCCTCATTAAGATGAGTAACGTAGAAATTAGGAAATCAATAGTTATTAAAGGGTACCCGAAGTATAAGTAAGCTAAATAGGTAATCAGGAATGAATGTGGAACAGTGTATGAATGACTATTGATTGAATATTTAAGGGTGAGTGTATGATGCTTGGAATAATGAGTGGAGCACACGGGGAATGAATGAAAGTGTGTTGTGTATGGGATGAATGAATGTAAAATTGTATGAAAGTCTAAAAGAATTTAGTCCAAGGAAATCTTGTGACGGCCATCAATGAAAATGAGATGTCTAGGACTAATCTCTCAATTCATGTTCAGTTGTAATAGATCATCATCCACAATAAAAGCGACAGTCGAAGCTCATTTAATCTGACGCACCTAGAACAGTTTCGTCATTGAAGCTTGGAGTCATTCTAATAAATTCGGCTATGAAAGGAATTCACCTGATTTTGACTTAATTTCCCTGTGTGTTATCAAGGTTGGACAGACTCACTTCGTCTATGTTATTCCGTGGAAAAGAGCTCTGGTTTTACTACGAATAATCATTCCACGGAATGTTCTGAGGAAGCAGTAGCCGCAGCCAAGGTCGACAGGTTGAAAAAAAAAACCCTTCGTTTTTTTTACCCCGACTACGGGAGGATTGTAACCCGCCATTTTAGGGTTACAATTAAAACCCCATGGTTCTTGGGCCAATTTAGCTCAGACCCCCAAAAAAATTGTAAATATATGTTTCCGTGTTCGTCTACTAATTTATTATTAAATGTCTGTATATAAAATAAATGTCTATGGTCCATTTTGTATGTTTGACTGATATTTATTTTGTATATAGTAGCTTTAGGGTATAAACGAACAATTATATTAATTAAAAGATGACGTTTGAGTCCAAATTTGTATATTATATTTAGTTGTTTGTTTACCTCCTGGTTGGTGTTGAAAATATATATTTATTTACAGTATTTACATTATTTATTTACATTATTTATTGGATTCCTTATTTACATTATTTATTTGAATATTTATTAAACCTATTTATTAAAATTATTTACACTACTTACATTTAAATATTTCTATACATAATAAACTAAATAAAATAAAAGAAATGAAAAAATAAAAAGAAAACAAGCACTTAGGGCCGAATATGTACAGGTTTTGCATGCAATCTAGCTAAAATTATTTGAATTTAAATCTACAATTTGATAACGCAACCCCAACCAAAACCCCTAGATATTATACTAAAAAAACCATCAACGAGAAACGCAGCGATTCACCAAAACGCAAACCGGAATAACGAAATGGCAGGCTATGGGCGTTATACTTGGGGCGGCAAGAATAGAATAAAAGGGCAAGGCCTCCATAGAATCGCTCTCTTAGTATTTTTCTACCGGTCCAGAGGAGTGAGGTAACAAGTGACACTCGCGAGATTGAGATTTCTAAAGCTTTTTCGCAGTTCCGTAAGTTTGTGAGAAGTGAACGATAATTAAAACTTGCAAACTAATTAGAAACCTTAAAGCTACAGTGATTAAACTAATATTCTCCGTTGCAAAGCACCCCCAAAACGTCAAAAAAATATCACGTAGTGAAGTTCTGTACGGACCTATGCCTGCCAGCACCACAACGATCGGAATAAAGAGTAGACACCAACAAATTAAAAGTTAGATTTTGATCGAGTCAGGATGGCTAGGTTGTTAACGTACAAAATAGATCCTGAGCGAACGTGGTGCAAAAGTGAATATACCTATTGACTATGAACTGTGGTCCGAGCTGATGGATGTGATGTGATGAACAATTGGAAGCACGTTTTGAACGGTGGTGTTTGGTAAAGACAACGGTCGTCAGCTTCGGTGTCGTTCGCTCAGGTGGACCACATAGTATAGTGCGCGCGCGAAAAGTGAACCACTCCCTGGACCAACGGAACATTGGCCAAACGTTATTTCAAGGCCATAGTGTCACTAGTGGTTCCCCACTGTAAAAGAGGAACGAAGAATCAAGTGCTCCCTGTATATTGCCTAGTAAAGACAAGCTCCGGTGCCCGCCTTCGGAAGAAAGCACCCCTCTCTACGCCGCCGTCGTCATCTTGGAAGGACAACCCTGCAACCCGCATGCTGAAGTCGACCAACGAGTGATCAACGATCGGCCGCAACGTGAGTGATTATTGTAAAGAGATGTTGAATAAATGAACTCGAGATTCAATGCAATTAAAATGCACACGCTAAATAAATTTTTCTCAAAAGTCACTTCAAAATTAATGTTGAAAAGTTTTGATTCTTCAAATCAATAAAATTGTTTGATCCTGATCTGAACTAAATTGCCTAGAATTATTTTTATTATATTACAGCCCATTTTGTTGCGTTTTTGCTTGTTTCCTACCTTCATATTGTTAATCGATTGCCCAATAACCACGTGGGAAGCTTGTCCACTAATCTCTACCAGGAACCCGAAATCATATAAACGACCCTATAACTTATAACTATCACATTAAAGAGGCTGTTGTAGAGCCCACCCCAAGTGGACACCGTGGCTAGACCAGTGTCCAGGGGAGTAGCCAGGGGTCCTTCTGACCCTTGTAGACATTAAGATAGTTTCAACTTGTAGACAGCAAGCTTATTTTTTAGGGACAATGGCAACCGACGGTTGATCGAAGGGTACAGTAGTTTCAACTTCAACTGAACGTTACACTTCGTCACCACCTTGTCAACCTGTTGCCGGAAATAAGCTTGCTGTTGAGGGTCAAGCCAAGCTAGGAGCCATTCCATAGCCATTCCACAGTCATGTAATTGAGGATGATTTTACAGTCGCCAGGCGGAATATGTTTAGGGGGAAATTAGTGGGGGAAAATGATGACCTGGGTCTTCCACGCGTTGATACAGATGTTCCAGCTGGCGATGTACTCTGTCAGGTCATCCAGGCCACGGTGGAGTTTTTTCACTAGCGCTCAGATCATTCTACCTTGATAAACGATGGAGGTGGCATTGTCCAAGTTTCATGTCCGTATAGGACTACCGGTCTTATCAGCGTTTTGTACACATGTACGAAACATTTGGTTCGGTAGTGAATCTTATTTGACCGCATTTTCTTCTGAAGCCGGTAGAAGGCCCCGCCTTCCACAGATGATGCGCCTACGTATTTCACGACTAACATTATCATCAGCCGTTAGCAAGGATCCAAGGTAGACGAATTCCTCGACCACCTCGAAGGTATCCCCGTCTATCTATTCCCAGGCGGGCCCTGTCGCGCTCGGTCCTGTCCACAAGCATGTACTTTGTCTTCGACGCATTCACCACCAGTCTAACTTTTGTTGCTTCACGTTTCAGGCGGGTGTACAGTTCTGCCACCTCTACAAATGGTCGGCCGACAATGTCCATGTCATTCGCGAAACAAATAAATTGTCTGGATCTGTTGAAAATCGTACCCTGACTGTTACACCCGGCTCTCCACATGGCACCTTCTAGCGCAATGTTGAACAACAGGCACGAAAGTCCATCACCTTGTCTTAGACCCGGCGCGATTCAAAGGAACTGAAGTGTTCACCCGAAATCTTCACGCATTTTTGCAGGAAAATTATTCTCGTCCATAATTTTCCATAGCTCTACGCAGTCTACAGCATGTCGTATGCCGCCTTGAAATTAATGAACAGATGGTGCGTTGGGACCTGGTATTCACGGCGTTTTTGAAAGATTTTCCGTACAGTAAAAATCTGGTCCGTTGTCCAGCGGCCGTCAACGAAGCCGGCTTGATAACTTCCCTCGAACTCATTCACTAATGGTGACAGATGACGGAAGATGATCTGGGATATTGCTTTGTAGGCGTCATTAAAGATGATGAGCGCTAGAAAGATCTCACACTCCAGCTTGTTGCCTTTTTTGTAGATGGAGCATATGACACCTTCCTTCCACTCCTCCGGTAGCTGTTCAGTTTCCCAGATTCTGACTATCAGTTTGTGCAGGCATGGGGCCAGCTTTTCCAGGCCCATCTTGATGAGCTCAGCTCCGATACCATCATCACCAGCTGCTTTATCGTTCTTTAGCTGTTGGATGGCATCCTTAACTTCCATCAAGGTTGGGTTGGGCTGGTTGACTTCCATCGTCCGCTGAACTGACGTAGTCGTCTCCTCCACTGCCTTGACTTTCACTGCCTATACTCTCAGCGCCATTTAAATGTTCCTCGTAGTGCTGCTTCCACTTTTCGATCACCACACGTTCGTCAGTCAAGATACTCCCATCCTTATCCCTACACATCTCTGCTCGCGACACGAAGTCTTTGCGGGATGCTTTGAGCTTCTGATAGAACTAACGTCTTTCTTGAGAACGGCACAGCTGTTCCATCTCCTCGCACTCCGCTTCTTCCATGCGGCGTTTTTTCTCCTGAAAAAGGCGGGTCTGCTGTCTCCGCTTCCATCGTTCCACGTTCTGCCGGGTACCTTGCTGCAGCGCGACTGCCCGCGCTGCGTCCTTCTCCTCCAGAATCGGTCTACACGTCGAACCAATCGTTTCATCGACTTCGTTCCACATACCCGACGATGTTCTACGATGTGTCGTTAATGGCTGCTTTAACTGTATTCCAGCAGTCAAGAGGGGCCCCATCGAGCTCACCCTATTCCGGCAACGCTGCCTCGCCTCGAGATACTGCGCGTATGCAGTGGCGACATCAGGTTGCTTTAGCCGCTCTAGGTCGTACCGCGGAGGTCGTCGGTACCGAACATTGTTGATGACGGATAATTTTGAGCGCAGTTTAACCATCATCAGATAGTGGTCTGAGTCGATGTTAGCGCCACGATATGTCCTGACATCGATAATTTAGGAGAAGTGCCGTCCATCAATCAGAACGTGGTCGATTTGTGATTCTGTCTGCAGTGGTAATCTCCAGGTATACCGATACGGAAGGTTGTGTTGGAAGTAGGTGCTGCGAATGGCCATATTCTTGGAGGCGGCGAAATCAATTACTCGGAGGCCATTTTCGTTCGTCAACCGATGGGCGCTGAACTTCCGGAAGTCGGTATAAACTCCTCCTCTTGGCCAACAGGAGCGTTCAAATCTCCTGTGATGATTTTGACGTCGTGGCTTGGGCAGCTGTCGTACTCACATTCCAGCTCCGCGTAGAATGCGTCATCAGTGCTTCCGGAGTGTGTGCTATGGACGTCGATTATGCTGAAATTGAAGAACCGGCATTTGATCCTCAACTTGCACATTCTCTTTTTTTCAATCGCTAATTCCTTTTCGTCTCTTGTTGATTATTTGTTGCGTGAGTTTGTTTAAGTTTGCAGCAGGGACTATGTCCAAGGGCTTGACGACCCCTCCCCAGGCCATCTGCGAGTTGTGGCGCCTGCCTAGGATATGGTGGGGTTTGACAGTGGGCCCTGTTAAACCTCTATAAAAAGCTGCATGTATCCGCAAGTAGGCGCCGCCAAAGCGACCGTGTGCCGCTCAAAGTGCACAAGCCCAAGTCCTGGTGTTAGGTGGGACGCTAAACAGCCCTGACACGACGGCCCTCCGACGAGACAGGAGGTTTGCGCAGGCCCAATAAGCCGCCTTTAAAAACAACCATTACAAACGACATAGAAGATAATACGACTCGATACAATCGGCTACGACCTGGGCGACGAATAAAGGATCACGATTGGAAGCTTGGAACATGGAACTGCAAGTCGCTAGGCTTCGCAGGTTGCGACAGGATAATCTACGATAAATTACATCCCCGCAACTTCGACGTCGTAGCGCTGCAGAAAATCTGCTGGACAGGACAGAAAGTGTGGAAAAGCGGGCATCGATCGGCTACCTTCTGCTAAAGCTGTGGCACCACCAACGAGCTGGTAACCGGCTTCATAGTGCTGGGCAAGATGCGCCAACGCGTGATTGGGTGGCAGCCAATCAACACAAGGATGTGCAAGCTGATGATAAAAGGCCGTTTCTTCAACTATAGCATCATCAACATGCACTGCCCACCAAGGATGTTATCGATCATTTAGTAATTTGGGTTTGATCATTTAGTAGTTTGTCAATAACTCATTTCAGAAGCTGAATTTCAAAATGTGTTGTATGGTGGACTTCTAGTGCGAAGGTTTTTCTACAACTCTACCTAAAGGTTCGTTGTAAGAATTCAACTAATAACGGAGTTATAGCGCTAGTTGCAGTAACTCAAACTAAATGATTAGAATTTTGTTATCATTTAGTCTAAGTTACTGGAACTATAGCAATAACTCCGTTACTATTGGAATTCAATGGACGAACCATGAGACAGAGTTGTAGAAAAAACCTTCGCAATAGAAGTCCATCATACAACACGTTTTGAAATTCAGCTTTTGTAATGAGTTATTGATAAACTAAGGTACACCGGGGCAAGTTGAAATGCGGGGTAAGTTGAAACGGAAGCTGTAATTTAGATCAGCAATGACCGAATGCCCTGATTATTTTTTTCAACAAATTACTCCCCTAAACGCACCTTCTGACTGCCATTCCCGGAAGATTGCAGCTACAAAAAGCAATCCCTGCCATTGTTTATCTTTCGCCCTTTGCAAAATTCGAACCAACTTTTTGACGTGCCAATGAAACAGGTCTTAAAATGATGTTTGAAAGCGTTTTTTCATCAATTTTTCACGGTAGGTAATCATTCAATGTTGAATAAACATAATGATTATGAAAAAATGATAGAAGATACGTTTTATTTTTTGTATTTTGGTAGTTTGATATTGATCCGTATTTTAAACCCATCGGGGCAAATAGAAATGCGTGGTGCGGGGCAAGTTGAAACAACGATTCAAAACGTCACCCTCGCAATTAAAATTTCCAGAATTCAACATGGTCCGTAAATAACAAACAAAAATTAATAGAAAGGTCCAAAACTCTGAAAGTTAATTTAATAAATTTCTACCCATTCCGTCGTGAATGCAACCCTCCTACAATCTCAACTGAAGAATAGAATAAAAAGGGGCCATGTTTAAGCTGCATGGTCTAGTTTTGAGATTCTTAATCTACTTTGCCTCGCTGTGAGCACTGGCTCTCAAAAAATAAATCATAGAGCATGTAAACATTTCGTTAACTCCACCTTTCACTTCCCCAGCCCCCCTTTCTCCAATCGAGGGTCTATGAAAGATACGCTGGTTAATTAATGTGAATTTATAAAGAAGCCACAGCCGATTTAATCAAGCGTACAATTCTAAGAAAAGAGCATAGAGTATCAAAATATGGAATGTGACTTTTATGCGAGTAAATATCAAGATGAGACAAGTGGGATTTGATTTTCAAATTTCTAGAACAAAGCCTACTATTTTATCAGGGTTTTAGGAGTCAATTTTAAGCTAATTTTTGAAAGATAATCAAAATCGTCAAAAATATACATGGGACTATTATGCGAATTTTGGCAGTATAGTCACCTTTACAACCTCGTGCATCTTGAGTCACACTTCGTACATATATTTTATTTTTGATACGGTACAGTTAGTTTATTTTTGTATTCAGCGCAGTGTTTCAACTTACCCCGATATGCGGGGCAAGTTGAAACGGAGCATACACAAAAATAATTTTAGTATGCAACATATTTATAAAAAAGTTTGGTAAGGATGCTTATTTTTTATGTATAATCTTTGGCCCGAACTAGCAAACACCGCAAACGGACTTAATATTTACCAAAGGGTGATTTTTTACAGCACTCAAAGTTCTACTTTAAAAAAACCGTTTCAACTTGCCCGGTGTACCTTACTAAAAGATCGAACGCAAATTACTAAATGATCGATAACATCCTTGCTGCCCACACGAAGGGAGATCCGACGACGAGAAAGAAGCGTTCTATGTACAGCTGGAGCAGACATACGATGGATAGGAAGGAAGGAAATGTATAGACCGGTCATCGGACCGGATAGTCTGCATACCGTATCGAACGACAACGGCCAACGATGCATAAACTTTGCAACCTCCCGCGGAATGGTAGTCCGAAGCACTTTCTCCCCCCGCAAGAATATCCACAAGGCCACATGGAAATCAAGTAACGGAAAAACAATTCGACCACGTTCTAATCGACGGTAAATTCTTCTCCGACATCACGAACGTACGCACTTACCGCAGTGCGAATATTGAATCCGACCACTACCTCGTTGCAGTATGTCTGCGCTCAAAACTCTCGACGGTGTACAACACTCGTCGGAGTCGTCCGCCGCGGCTAAACATTGGGCGGCTACAAGACGGTAGACTAGCCCAAGACTACACGCAGCAGCTGGAAGTGACACTCCCAACGGAAGAGCAGCTAGGCGCAGCATCTCTTGAAGATGGCTGGAGAGATATTCGATCCGCCATTGGAAGCACCGCAACCGCTGCACTAGGCACGGTGGCTCCGGATCAGATAAACGACTGGTATGACGGCTAATGTGAGCAGTTAGTTGAGGAGAAGAATGCAGCGTGGGCGAGATTGCTGCAACACCGCACGAGGGCCAACGAGGCACGATACAAACAGGCGCGGAACAGACAAAACTCGATTTTCCGGAGGAAAAGGCGCCAGCAGGAAGATCGAGACCGTGAAGAGACGGAGGAACTGTACCGCGCTAATAACGCACGAAAGTTCTATGAGAAGTTGAACCGTTCACGTGAGGGCCACGTGCCACAGCCCGATATGTGCAAGGACATAAACGGGAACCTTCTTACAAACGAGCGTGAGGTGATCCAAAGGTGGCGGCAGCACTACGAAAAGCACCTGAATGGCGATATGGCAGACAACGGTGGCGGTATGGTAATGAACCTAGGAGCACGCGCGCAGGACATGCGACTTCCGGCTCCGAATCTCCAGGAAATCCAGGAGGAGATCGGCCGGCTGAAAAACAACAAAGCCCCTGGAGTTGACCAATTACCAGGAGAGCTGTTTAAACACGGTGGTGAGGCACTGGCTAGAGCGCTGTACTGGGTGATTTCCAAGGTTTGGGAGGATGAGGTTCTGCCGCAGGAGTGGATGGAAGGTGTCGTGTGTCCCATCTACAAAAAGGGCGATAAGCTGAATTGTAGCAACTACCGCGCAATCACATTGCTGAACGCCGCCTACAAGGTACTCTCCCAAATTTTATGCCGCCGACTAACACCAATTGCAAGAGAGTTCGTGGGGCAGTACCAGGCGGGATTTATGGGTGAACGCTCCAGGTGTTCGCCATACGTCAGGTATTGCAGAAATGCCGCGAATACAACGTGCCCACACATCATCTATTTATCGACTTCAAAGCCGCATATGATACAATCGATCGGGACCAGCTATGGCAGCTAATGCACGAAAACGGATTTCCGGATAAACTGATACGGTTGATCAAGGCGACGATGGATCGGGTGATGTGCGTAGTTCGAGTTTCAGGGGCATTCTCGAGTCCCTTCGAAACGCGTAGAGGGTTACGGCAAGGTGATGGTGTTTCGTGTCTGCTATTCAACATCGCTTTGGAGGGAGTAATACGAAGGGCAGGGATTGACACGAGTGGTACGATTTTCACGAAGTCCGTCCAGTTATTTGGTTTCGCCGACGACATTGATATCATGGCACGCAACTTTGAGAGGATGGAGGAAGCCTACATCAGACTGAAAAGCGAAGCTAAACGGATTGGACTAGTCATCAACACGTCGAAGACGAAGTACATGATAGGAAGAGGCTCAAGAGAGGTCAATGTAAGCCACCCACCACGAATTTCTATCGGTGGTGACGGAATCGAGGTGGTTGAAGAATTCATGTACTTGGGCTCACTAGTGACCGCCGATAACGATACTAGCAGAGAAATTCGAAGACGCATAGTGGCTGGAAATCGTACGTACTTTGGACACCGCAAGACGCTCCGATCGAATAGAGTTCGCCGCCGTACCAAACTGAATATCCACAAAACGCTTATAAGACCGGTAGTTCTCTACGGACACGAGACCTGGACGATGCTCGTGGAGGACCAACGCGCACTGGGAGTTTTCGAAAGGAAAGTGTTGCGTACCATCTATGGTGGGGTGCAGATGGCGGACGTTACGTGGAGGAGGCGAATGAACCACGAGTTGCATCAGCTGTTGGGAGAACCATCCATCGTTCACACCGCGAAAATCGGAAGACTGCGGTGGGCCGGGCACGTAGCCAGAATGTCGGACATTAATCCGGTGAAAATGGTTCTCTAAAACGATCCGACGGGAACAAGAAGGCGAGGCGAGAAGGCGGGAACAACAGCGGGCAAGGTGGATCGATCAGGTGGAGGACGATTTGCGGACCCTCCGCAGACTGCGTGGTTGGCGAAGTGCAGCCATGGACCGAGCTGAATGGAGAAGACTTTTATGTGCAGCACAGGCCACTCCGGCCTTAGTCTGAATAATAATAATAATATTTATTTATTGCTCAAACCCTGATTTCTTTATTGGCAATTTCCTAATTTTTTATGGATTTTTTTTTTTAATTTTCAGGGGGAGTTTTTATTTTAGTCGTTTACATCCGGGATCTCTGAGTAATTTACTCAATCCAAATTTTCTTTACGGTCCCTGAGTTCCCCAAAAAAAATTCCAGGGTGCACAAGTTCCTACCTGCAATTTTATTTTTACAAAGGATGGATCGCTACGAGTTAATGTTTGAAATTCTCAATGATAATTTTCATGTGATAACAGACTTCTGCAATTGTAGGATTTTGCATTGAAGTTAAGTAATTAAATATGACGTCTACTACCTTTGATAGTTTTTAACCCCCTTCTTCCTTTGACAATCTTCATATCATTCTCAAAAAGGCACAAAATCTTTCTGTTCTGTTTTTCGTAGAAAGCAAAAATCTTCTAAACAAAGAGGAACGTGCCTCCCGAGCTGCCGTTCTGGTGGATGGCTTCCTAGCGTTCTGACCAAGTGGGTAAGATTTTCTAGCCTGATCTACTTGTTAAATATTTTTTGCCATAATCAAAGGTGGCTCAATATTCAACACAAAAAATTGAGAAACTCATCTATATTTCCCGCGAAAGTGTATTTTTCAATCATTGTTTCGGGAGACTTATTTTAAATAATGGTTTCAGTCACGTTTTGAAAAACGTAACTGGTATTCCTGAACCAGTGATTTAGGTATATTTGTGCTGCTGCCACATGAAATCGTCATCGCTTTTTTTGTGTGAGGAGCCCAAAACTATCGTTGTATCGGACAGATTAGAAAAAACATCCTTCCTAAAGCACCCACTACACAACATTGTAGAAGTTTATTCGATGAAGTTTGGTCTGAAGCTTATCTGTAAGGGCTTCTAGAAATGAACTTCCATATTAGTATTTCAAATTTTGGAAACTCGCATCGCCTTAAAAATGCTTAGACTGTCAGAAAATCTGCTAAATTTTCATGCCTTTTTATCTCTTTAAATTATTAAGTGCATTGAAAAATTGAATTAGTTTATATTGCACTTGACTAGATTAATTGTAAAGACACAAAAAAAAAAAAAAAAAAGATTAATTGTAGCTTTCCACTTGAAAGAAAAACACTATTTTCGTTCGATTCAATAGATGAGTGATTGAAATGTCGCTCATTGATGATTTATCAATATCCGCTCATGCTATGTTCTTATCTAAGCCTAATTATGAAGGTTAAGAAACTTATAACGAATTTGTTTTTTCAACTGACTTTGAAATACACGGTTGTTTTGATCCCCTATCCAACGCCTATAATACCAGTATCACCACCCAGTCACTGTACAACAAAGAAATAAGGATCTCTCTTAGCAGACCAAAAGGAAAATCGCCACTGACGGAAAACTGAACGAAACCACTTTTGTCACATTTTCCTTGTCTGCAAAAGACGGCAACTTGACGCTGATCGCGATCAGTCAGTTTCGAGACGTTCGGGCGTGCAAACCTCGTTCCGTTGCGGTCCCGCGGGGTTATATAAAGTTTACTGGGAAATTGTTGGAAAATTCACCGATAGCCAATAGTGTAATGTTCAACAATTGAACGGATATGCTTTTCCATGCAGGAAAGTTGCTAGAAACAGTGAAAAAGTTCTAAGTAATCCTTTTTTCGCAACCTGGTCAGCAGTGAAAAGTTATTTTTATTAATATAGTGCTCCCGGGAATGTACTGCGGGTTTATAAGATGAGTGTAAGTGTGTACAGGTTTATATAAATAGAATGCCGTTTTCCACCATAAGATATCAGCTTAGAGCGAAACGCCAGTGGAAAACGCAGTTGAAAAGTGTACTCTTTTACGCAAATCGCGTGGATTCTGGAATCTAACCGGCGCTTTCTTTTATGAGTAGTGGAAATTCTGCACATGTGACTATATTTAAAACGAAGAAATCAGTCTTTTGTTGGATAGCAGAGAATGCGGAAAATGTGCAATATAAAATTTTACGCACCGCAAAAACGTGTTTAGCTCGCGCAATGTTTGGGCATAACTTGGAGCAAAAATTAGATCAACCGTGTACTGTGTAGACACCTTCTCGAGACAGCTGAACAAATATTGCATAATATTGAAAAATGAAACGAGAAAAACTTCTATAGCGATTGCAGAGCTATTGTAAATTTTCTTCGGTTACATGAAACAAGGCGAATACGAAGAGTATCTTTCACAAATGTCATCATCGGCGCACAAAAATGGCCGGTCCGTTCTGCTGGTGTTGAAAATGCTTGGAGATCGTGACTTGACAGTCACGGCAATGAAGATTGGTCAAGAGAAAACGAAAAGATAATCGGAATTTTACAAATTAGTGACACAGACGAAGGGTTGTTGAAGTGAATTCTGTTCCATCGTTTTCTATAGCGACAACGTCTGAGCTGCTGCAGAGATTGGTGACGAAAAATTTTGCAACTAGGATTGTTGAAGTTGCTGAAGTGCAAGGTTCAGCTCAAAATGTGTGCTAGCTGTGCGTAAATTTGGTGCTAGTGAAGAGCGTTGTGAGACATCACGAAGGCTAAATATAGTTAGAAAGTTTTTGGAAGCTCATGTGTATCGTAGACGGTGCAAACAGAACAGAACGGAGCAAATCGTTATACGAAATCTAAATTGGGATGCGGAAATATCCACAGCGCCAAGCACTTGACAAATTTTAAGGCAATTTATGCGGTATCGTGACTAGATATAGTATACAAGACGAAGAAAAGTTATATTAGTGGATTACAATATGTAAATGGCAATTTGATGACTGTAAGTCAGTGACCACCCAATTCAATCAATATATCAATTCTGCCAAAAAAGACAAAAAAGGTAGTATCAAATACTCTCTTAAATTAATAAAAGTTTATATTCAATATTGATATAAAATTCTCCATTTGTCATAAGACATTTCACTCTAAAGCTCTAAATTTTCTTCCAAAATTTCTTTTTTTTAACTGGCATGGCATCCTCAACACAGCTTAGTACAATGAATACAATTTATATATTCTAGAACAGATCAAAAATCGAACTCACCATCTCTAGATCCAGGCAATCCTATGCCTTTCGAATGCACGAAGCTCCAAGACCTCGTTCTAGCCTCATGCCCCTTATTTGTTATGCATTCCGGAAGACTTTGGCCTTCTGAGTAATAGTTAGAAAATAATAAAGCGTGGGGTAAAATGAGCAATATTTTAGCTTCTTTTGTTGTGCGATGGACAAAAATAACTACACTCGATCTAATAGGCATCAAGTCGTTTTCAAGTTATACGGATTCGAGCACAGACCATTTAATAAATTAAAAAAATATCACTGTTTAACTTGTGTCCACGATATTGTAGTTTTATGCTACACAGCTAACATTCCATCCAATTTTTTAAAACATACTAAACTGATTTTCAATCTATTGTCCCGAACGAAAGTAATATATTAATAAGTTACGAAACCATTTATATTTCTTCATTTTCTTCGAAAGTGTCTTCAACGACTCCTTGTGTCCATTATCTCCCAATTTTACAAAGTATATTGAAAAACCCAGGTTAATCCACCTAGCGATAATGATACCTTTCACGATTCAACAGTTTTTAGTGTAATACACATCAAAAATAATTGCCTACCTTACAGCTATTGCGAACGCTTCATAGCGTCGAATGCAACTTGTTGCGATAAAATCGGTTAAGGATTACTTTAAGAAAAGTTTTTCGGTTTTCTTGGGCACACACACATCACACGGACAGATAGACATTTGCTCAGTTCGATTGGTATATACCTAACATCATGGATCTCCAAGCCTTCTATAAGAGTTTGATTCTGGAGTGAAACGATATTTTTTCGGTGCAACTTTGTTGTACGAGAACGGTGAAAAATCAGATCCGACCAATTTTCAATTGGAAACAATGGGACAGTATTTTCTGTCAAATACAACTTGTTATTCCGTGCCGATAGTTCGAACGAGCCAGATGTGTGTGCTGTGTCTCATCGCGGATTGTGTTCGGTAGTGCGAGTGCTATTGTGTGGTGCGTATCCTACCTACGGATCCAAGGCGATCACTGTCAGCGAGGGGAAGTAGCTGCTTCTGGCGATGCCAGTTAAGCAGGCTATTGTTACTGCTGCTACATACAGCAGCAGCCACAGATAAGAGGCAAAGATTGTTGTATTGTTCTCCCACATAGTGGGTCCGATTAGAATAGTTTGAATTAGTTTTTTTTTATTAGTTTTTTTTCTAATTAGTTAATAGTTATTAGTTCTTAGCTTGTAATAACTATACTTCCAACACCTTGCGAGGTGATAATGGAGGCGGAGACTGCGGAGGGCAGTGGGCCTCCCAAAGATGGTGGTCGCACACGATTCTACCATGCATCTTCTCCTGGGCCTTGGGTTGTTTACTTTCGGCAGAAAGTGAAAATCCCAGATTTTCTCGGCATTAAGCGAGATTTGACGCGTCGTTTTCCGAAAACTGATTTCCATCAGGTAAATCGGAACAAACTACGCATAACCGCACCTACATACAAGGATGCAAACGAAATCGCTAAAGACAAGGCGTACAATGTTGAATATATGGTTTATGTCCCTCGCGGAGGTCGAAATCGAAGGTGTGATCAACGCAGCGAGCCTGACTTGCAAGGATGTACTTGCGGGAAAAGGCCGCTTAAAGACTGCAATGGAGTCTACTGTGGATATTCTGGATTGCAAGGAGTTGCATTCAGCTCCCATGGTAGATGGTAAAAGAGTGGATTCTAAGTCAGGTTCGCTTCGGGTAACGTTCGCCGGTTCGATTCTATAGATGTTGAAAATATGTTATTTCCGGTGCGTCTTTTTGTGCCGAAGATGTTCAATTGTATCAACTGCAAACAGTTAGGGCACACTGCCGAGTTTTGCGACAACAAGCCACGTTGTGGCAAATGTTTTGAAAAGCATAGGGAGGAGTCCTGTCAACAACAAGCTACAAAGTGCGCCCCATGGTTTGCAAGAATGCCCGGTGTACAAAAAGCGCACCCAAAAAGTTAAGCGCTCGTTAGTACAGCGCTCCAAGCAGTCGTATGCGGAAATGGTTAAGTCGCAAGACACATCCGCCACAACCACCGCCACGGCTGCTATTTCAGCTGCCGTCCGAGTAAGTGATTACTACGATTCTATTGCCACTGATGAATTGGACTCCGACGTAGCTGATATGGATGATTCTTCGAGGTACACGTGCCCGAAAAGAGGAAGCAACCGTCTTCCCCGGGATCGCGCCGTAAGAGAACAAAAGTCATCCATAAAAGCTTGCCAAAATCTGAAGGTAATGGGGATTATTTAAAATCCCGAAGCAATCTGTCTTCACTGCTCCTTTGGATCCTAGTTGCAGCAAGACATTCCCGCCATTGCCTAAAACCGATGTTTCCAAGAAACATCCGGTTAGGAGAATCAATGAAAGAAAAAATGCAATTCGCACTTCCAGAAAAATATTCCGTCCAAGCGAGGATTGATCTCCTTTAAGGACCTCGTGGACCGTTTTTTGAATTTGTTCAATATTCCGAATTCATTGAGGCCACTCATTGACCTCTTTATACCAACAGTAGAAAGTTATCTGAAGCAATTGACTGTTTCATGGCCCTTCTTGCAGAAATTGTATCTTTCGATGGATAATACGGCCATGCAAGATACAATCACTGTGCTGCAGTGGAACTGTCATAGTCTGAAAAATAAATTAGACGTGTTCAAGTTTTTGATTCGCAATTCCGATTGCGATATATTTGCACTCTGTGAAACATGGCTTTCTTCTGAAGATGAAATCAACTTCCACAATTTTAATATTATTCGCCAAGATCGGGATGATCATTATGGTGGCGTTCTTTTGGGGATCAAAAAGTGCTACTCCTTCTACAGACTGACCCATTCCGACTGTTAATGGTTTAGAGATCGTCGCTTGCCAAGTAAATGTAAAGAATAAAGATCTTTGCATAGCTTCAGTGTACATTCCTCCAAATGCCTCTATTAATCGTCGACATTTTTGGAGCGCCGTCTCCCTCCTATCATCTCCAGTATTGATATTGGGTGATATGAACGCACATGGTATTGGATGGGGCGAAACGTATGACGATTATAGAGCGCCTATTTTCTATGATTTGTGTGACGATTTCAATTTGAATATTTTGATCACTGGTGAAGTAACTCGAATAGGACCAAATGGTCAACAAAGCCGTATTGATCTGTCTTTATGTTCAAATTCACTATCATTAGATTGCACGTGGAAGGTAATTCAAGATCCCCATGGTAGTGATCATATGCCGATAGTCACCACAATTAAGAGTGGCTATCAACAATATGAGCCAGTTAATGTTCCTTTCGATCTCACGAAGAACATTGACTGGCAAAAATTTGCATGGGTAAAAATTGGTATTGAATCAACTGATACTCTTCCACCTTTGGATGAATATCGATTCCTTACTGAGTTGATTCAAAGAAGCGCACTAGAAGCTCAGAAACGACGCGTTCCAAGTACATCTGTCATCAGAAGACCAGCCACTCCTGGATGGGATGATGAATGTACTAAGTTGTATTCTGAGAAATCTGATGCCTTCAAGGCCTTCCGTAAACACGGAAGGTCAGAGCTTTTTGAAGAGTATTTGAGGCTCGAAAGAAAACTCAAAAATCTTCTCAAGGCAAAACAACGTAGCTACTGGCGACGTTTTGTCGAGGGACTATCACGAGAAACCTCAATGACAACACTTTGGAAAACGGCTCGCAACATGCGGAACCGCATTTCCACCAATGAGAGTGAAGAATACTCCAATCGATGGATATTCAACTTCGCAAAAAAGGTCTGCCCAGATTCCGTACCAGCAGAACCGCTATTTCGAGAATCAGTCACTGATCCCGGTTTGTTGGGTGGACCATTCTCAATGCTGGAACTTTCTATGTCTCTTCTTTCATCGAATAACTCTGCTCCGGGATGCGATAACATCAAATTCAATCTTCTTAAAACCTCCCAGATATCGCAAAAGACGATTACTTGACCTGTACAACTGTTTCATGGAGTACAACATTGTGCCACCTGAATGGCGACAGGTCAAAGTAATAGCTATTCAAAAAGCCTGGGAAACCAGCGTCTAATCACAATTCATACCGACCGATTGCCATGCTATCATGCATGAGAAAATTATTGGAGAAAATGATCCTTTCAAGAGTCGACCATTGGGTCGAAGAAAATGCATTGCTTTCAAATACTCAGTTTGGATTTAGAAAAGGGAAAGGAACAAACGATTGTCTAGCGTTGCTTTCTTCAGATATACAACTGGCTTTTGCGCACAAGGAGCAATTGGCTTCAGTATTCTTGGACATTAAGGGCGCTTTTGATTCAGTTTCCATAGAAGTACTGTCAGACAATCTGCACAGTAATGGATTACCCGTTATTTTGAATAATTTCTTGTACAATTTGTTGTCAGAAAAACAAATGAACTTCACACTCGGCACTCTGACAACTTCCAGAACTAGTTACATGGGCCTTCCCCAAGGTTCATGTTTAAGTCCCTTGCTTTATAATTTCTATGTCAAAGATATTGACAATTGTTTGGAAGGACAATGCACGCTGAGACAACTTGCAGATGATGCCGTGGTCTCTCTAAGAGGTCCATGTGCAGCTGTCTTGCAAGGACCATTGCAAAGTACCCTGGATAATCTGACTGTTTGGGCCAGACATTTAGGGATCGAGTTTTCACCGCAAAAAACTCAGTTGGTTGTGTTTACTAAGAAGCGGTACCCTGCTCAACTGAAACTAAAGCTGTTGAATGATGACATCAACCAATCTTTATCTTCTAAATACCTTGGGGTCGTGTTTGATTCCAAATGTACCTGGAAACTCCACATTGAGTATTTGATACAAAAATGCCGGAAAAGGATCTATTTTCAATGTTCTATCTCATGGTGGGGTGCTCACCCGGAAGACCTCATCAAACTCTATAGAACGACTATTCTCTCTGTTTTAGAGTATGGCTCCTTCTGCTTCCTCTCAGCAGCTGATTGCCACCTGATCAAATTGGAACGAATTCAGTATCGTTGTTTGCGTATTGCCCTTGGCTGTATGCATTCAACGTATAACATGAGCCTGGATGTGCATGCTGGAGTCACTCCTTTAAAGCATCGTTACTGGGAGCTCTCACTTAGAATACTCATCAGATGTGTAACTAGTAACACACTTGTTCTAGATAACTTCGATAAAATGCTTGAACTGACTTGTCGTTCAAGATTCCTGAGAATTTATCTCAACTACATATCATCAGATCTTTATCTTCCGTGTTATAATCCACCTCGAGTTCACTTAACCAATGACAGTTCCTCCATTGAATACGATCTGTCCATAAAACATGCTATTCATGGGATACCAGATCATATTCGAGAAAAATCTATTCTATCACTTTTTCTGAAAAATATGAACATGTCAATTGCAACAACAGATATTTCACTGATGGTTCTCGCATCAACGGATCCACTGGCTTCGGTGTTTTCAATGTAACTTCAACCACCTTCCGAAAACTTCAGGAACCGTGTTCGGTTTATGTTGCTGAGCTGGCAGCAATTAACTTCGCTTTGGGGATAATTTCCAATCAGCCCGTAGACCATTATTTAATCTTCTCGGATAGTCTTAGTTCTATCGAGGCACTCCGGTCGATGAAACCTGTTAAGCACGCATCTTACTTTCTTACAAACATAAGAGAGCAGATGCGTGTTTTGGTCGAAAGATCATTCAAGATTACCTTTGTTTGGGTCCCATCTCACTGCTCAATCTACGGCAATAAGAAGGCAGACTCGCTGGCAAAGGTGGGCGCACAGGAAGGTGAGGTTTATGATAGACAATTCTCGAGTAACGAGTTTTTCCCATTAGTCCGTCAGAGTACTCTTCAAAGTTGGCAAAGGAATTGGACACACAATGAACTCGGACGGTGGCTATTTTCCATAGTTCCAAAAGTTTCTGGGCGAGCGTGGTTCAGAGGTGAGGACTTAAGTCGAGGCTTCATTCGCGTGATGTCGAGACTTATGTCCAATCACTATTCACTAAACGCACATCTGTACAGAATAAACCTTGTCGATAGCAACTTATGTAGGTGCGGAGCCGGTTATGATGACATCGATCACGTAGTTTGGTTCTGCTCGGAAAATGACGCCTCCAGAGAGCGACTATTGGATACCCTAGTGGCCTGAGGTAAACAACCCTTCAGGGAAATTCGAGGTGTTTTGGGGATCGTGATGCGGTCTATATGCAGGCCATTTAGAGTTTCATTTGTGATTCTGACATCAAAATCTAATTGGTTTTTCTTCTTCGGTCAGAGTGTTTTTGTACTGTCTCTGTCTCTATGTTCCGTAGATCTCCGTTACTCAAGCCATCCGGAAGACGCTCCCAGTAGAACCAATCCTCGAGCACGACGACACGCCACATCGTCCCTTACGCCAAATGCCCGGATCAGCAGCCGAAATTCCTTGATTCCGAATCCTAAGCCTCGTCCATCCTTTAATATTGTAAACTAACCTCGAGTCACCACGAGTACGCTGGCTCCTATCCCTCTCTTACTAACTGAAAAAATGACATTGATTGTATATATCACAAAGAAATATGGCTCCGTAAAGTGTTATACACGCCTGAGCCTACCAAATAAACGAACTTGGGAAAAAAAATGCAACTTGTTAATTAGCTAAACGTTTTTTGCGCTGTTCCATAAAAGAAAAGCCATATTAATCCACCTAGCGGCGATGATGCCTTTCTCGTACATCATGAAATGTATAGAAAAAATTACATTCGAAAGGTCAAAAAAGCACTTTACGAGTCTAAATTGCATTTTTTCTATCTTTTTGCATGTTTAATTAATATGCATTGCCATCATTCTTGAATGAAAAATTAATTTGATTTTTTCCAGAGGTAATTTCTTGGGTAAAAAACTATCGTTATAAAAATGTAACAATCACGAGCTAAATTGAGGAAATTGTGAGCAGCTTAAATAAATATTCGTATGGGAATTTGGCATGAAAAGTTGAACTTTTGGCAGTGGCTGGTTTTCTACCCGCCGCTGCCAACATCCAGGCGCTATTGTAAATGCGCAGAAAGCCAGCATGAGTTAACCGCCAGAAAGTTGTATGGTGAAAGGCATCTAACGCGGGTTTTCTCAACAGTAGGAACTTTTCACGAAAAACTATTTGGTACCAGTTATGTAGGAAGGTGTCCGCTACTACGCCCACCAAATATTTTTTCGATTAAGGTGCTTATTTTCGAGATATTAAACATAAGATGCCTTCCGCCACACTGATTTCCAAAAGTTAACTCCTAGTGTGCCGCTGTAAGCACGCTCAAAGCATTTATTAGTTAAAGAAGTTAGTTGTATCAATTCTTTACTTTCTCCTCTAATTCTATCATGAACACGTACACCCAAGTTTGGAAGATGATATTAGCATTTGCATATAATTGTAAATCGATAAACTTCACGTAGAAGTAATACACTCAAATCATTAATTAGAATATTTACAGTAAAAAAATCGCAAAGTTGGGCATAATCTCACCCCAGCTAAAGAATTCCGAATGATTTTGACATCCAATTTTGATGTTTGACTCCTCTACAATTGGATTTCGTTCAAATCAGCAAGCCACCAATTAAAGAAAACTCAATTAGCGAACGTCTGCTATACATCACACGTGCATGGAGACGCATGGTTGCTCATTGTGGTGTTTACTCTATTGATTTAACCCATATTATCTCCAAGGCCTTCTAATAGTGTTGGTTACTTTTGTTGAGAAGATAAATAGTAAAAAAACTCCGTTCATGGGGTAAAATGGCCACATACACACGGACTGACAGACATTTGGTCGGGATTCAGCCAAACCGCACCAAGCGGCTTTTCGACTGACATGTGATATTTTGTTCACAAAAGGAAAACGGAAAGTATTTTTTGTCAAATCATGCGTAAGGAAAGGGGGGGGGCAAAATGCCCTAGCTAAGCAAACACTTTATTGTCTTATTTGTAACGCTATTCATGGGTATTTTTACATTATGCAACAGTTAAACAAGATAGCTAGTTGATGCCATTCAAAAATTGTCAAAAATCTCAATCATATTGATAATATTCACATTTCAAAAAGTGGTGATATTCTGTTGCCGGAAAACTCATAAGGCAAAACGCCTTTTAGCTGGCAACTACTAGGAACAAAGTACCATGCGTCGGCGAATCAGCATTCTGGTATGAATAGTGCGTGGAGACGCAAGTACATTGTAGGTTAGCGCCACTAGGCGTTTTGCTTCGCCAAAATGTTAGATGTTTATTCAAAATGTGGAAATTTTCGGTTTTTCCGACCTTCCCATACACTATTTTGAAACTTTTTTCGCCAAACCTACATAATTTCAGATCTAGTTTTGTTACGGCCATCTTAATGACGGTAAATATGACGGAAACCACAAAAGGCGTTTTGCATCGGGGGCGTTTTGGGGCCTCTTCCCCTACATTTGTTGTAGGATATCTTCAGCTATAGCATTGAACAATGTCCGATGCGATTTGTGATTAATTGAATCTGTTACACGAAAATTTGGACTAAAAAATTAGAAATTTTTCATTGGCGCTTGGTGTGATTTGGCAGAACCCCGACCATTTGTTCAGTTCGACAAGATGAGTCGATTGGTATGTAACATCATGGGTCTCCGAGATCCATTAATTACGTAACGCAAGAAAAAAACATTTTCAATCCCCCTCCCCCAATGTCACACTTTTTGAATGAATTATTTAATTTTTTTGTATGGATTGTCACACTTCGGGAACCCCCTTCCTCTTCTTAGCGTTACATAATTTTTGGATGCTCCCTCAAAAGTTCGATTTTGGAGTGATATAATAGCCTTTCGGTACAACTTTGTTGTACGAAAAAAGCAAAACTATAATGCTCATTCAATTCTTGCAGAACTAAATACAGAATATTATGCCGAAAACCAAAAGAAGATTAAAGTTTACTCGGCGATAGTATTAGTATGCTTTTGAAATGTTGTATGGGTAAATTTATTACTTTTCTAGTAAGCTTCGCAGGGTAAACCAGACTTTCCGCCCTTGACTGGTCAAGAATAGGTCGTGGCGATGCAAGACCGCCGAACATTGTTAATAACAAATAGTTTTGAGCGCAGCATAAGAGACAAGAGTCGATGTTACCGGTCCTGTCGTCGATAGTGCCGTCCAGCAATCAGAACGTGATCGATTTGTGATTCTGACTGCAGTGGTGAACTTCAGGTGTACCGGTACGATAGGCTGTGCTGGAAGTAGATGTTGCGAATGATCAGCGAAATCAAGTATTCGGGTTTCGTTCGTTACCCACGTGTGCGCTGAACTTTACCCCTTCTGACCATTCTGAGCGCTCACATCTTCTATGATGATTTTGATGCTACGATGTCGAATCCGCGGTCCTTCAGTACATCGGCGAGTATAAGTGTGCTCTCGATGTTGTTGAGAAATTTCCTTGTTGATTGTTCGTTGCTTGGCTTTTCTAAGGCTGGGTTGCACGGCCTGATCCCAACCCTCTATTTTTCTGGAGGACCATGGTGCACAGTTTTGCTTGGAGGACTTCGCTGGCACTCGGACGGTGATCAGCCGTCCCTAACATGGAGAACAGACGCTGTTGCAAAACATATCTTCTTGGTACGCTGTTGTGAGCCGTATTTCCTTGGTATCCTGCGAATACATGCAGCATTTTATATAAGTTTAGAAGAGCCCACTGTCAAACCACATCGCATCCTAGATAAGTTCCACAACTCGCAGGGACCTGAGGATGGTTCGTCCATCTCTTACACATAGTCCCTGTTGTCCCTAAACAGCAACCCATAGCATATTCACAAACGTCATTGTCACATGTCACAAGCGTTATCAAGCACCAGCTTAGCACCAACACCACTAGGTCTTCCCCTATGTCTACCTGCCACCATGTAGTTTGTCTTGGTAGAGTTAATGGGTAAGTTTATCCTCGCCGTCTCCCTCTACAGTGGGACAAAAGCCTCCACTACTGCTCTGCGATCGATTCCAATGAGGTCGATGTCGTCCGCAAAGCCCAGAAGCATATCCGACCGTGTGATGATAGTTCCGTTTCTCTGCACATCAAATCTCCTAATAGCGCCCTTGAGTGCAATGTTGAACAATAAATTCTAAAGTGCATCACCCTGCTTCAGTCCGTCTAAGATAACAAACGAGGTCGACATCTCGTCTGCAATCCGGATGCTTGATTTCGAGCCATCCAGTGTTGCACGAATCATTCTAATCAGTTTCGCCGGAAACCCATGTTCGGACATTATCTGCCACAGCTCATTTTTTTTCACTGAATCGTACGCTGCTTTGAAATCAATGAACAGATGGTGAGTCCAAGAATGTTATCGATCATTTAGTAATCTGCCTTCGATCATTTAGTAGTTTGTCAATAACTCATTCCAGAGGCCTTAGTTCAAAATATATTGTATGGTGAACTTTTAGTGCGAAGGTTTTTCTACAACTCTCTTTAATAGGTGGATGTTCAAATTCCACTGGTAAAGGAGTTACGGCGCTAGTTGCTATACTTATACTAAATGATAACAAAATATGCAATCATTTAGTCTAAGTTACTGTTACTAGCGCTATAGCTCCGTTATTAAGTGAAATTCAAACAACGAACTGTTAGGCAGAGTTGTAGATAAACATTCGCACTAGAAGTCCACTATACAACACATTTTGAAATTTAGCCTCTGGAATGAGTTATTGACAAACTACTAAATGATCGAAGGCAGATTACTAAATGATCAATAACATCCTTGGGTGAGTCTGCAAGTTGTACTCCAGGAGTTTAACAAGGATCATCCGCAGGCTAAACCTCTGATCCGCCGTTGAACGGACCTCACGAAAACCTGCCTGGTATTCGCCGACGAAGGACTCCTCAAGCGGTATCAGTTTGTTAAACAGGATACGCGACAGGATTTTGTCCGCCGAGTTCAGAAGGGTGACCCCTCTTTAATAGGCATGCTTTAGTCTGTGAAATTTTTTAATTGAAATAACTGGAAATTGGATAAATTTTTTGGAGTCTGGTTATTTATGGAATATTATCGTTTTATCCAACTTTATTTTGGTTCGGTAATCTACATACCACGGTGGCGTATCGTAATAACATGTCTATTCAGCAGATATTCATAACCCTCATACCAATTATAATTCGATCTAAAAAACACAGATTTAACCACCTAGTGGCGATAATGCCTTTCGTGATCATTTTGATAGGCTTTGAGTGAAATATGATGAAGCTAAATCAATTATTATTTATTTACTAGTCGACCCGGCAGACGTTGTCCTGCATAGTAGGCGAAAATGCGCGTTCTGAACTGCTCAAGCGAAATTCCTATACAAATCTTAATTTCAGTTTTCACCATTTACTCATCCTTACTCGTAATTTTTACATGAGGAAATATCATATAAACCCGTCGGAAACTGTAACGAACATATCTGCTGAAGGAATGAAGAAAATCCATCCAGCCGTTTTCGAGTTATGCGGATACGAACACAGACCATTTCATTTTTATTATATAGATTCAGACTAAGGCCGAAGTGGCCTGTGCGGTATATAAAAGTCTTCTCCATTCGACTCGGTCCATGGCTACACGTCGCCAACCACGCAGTCTACGGAGGGTCCGCAAGTCATCTTCCACCTGATCGATCCAACTTACCTGCTGCGCACCTTGCCTTCTTGTGCCCGTCGGATCGTTGTCGAGAACCATTTTACCCGGGTTACTGTCCGACATTCTGGCTATGTGCCCGGCCTACCGCAGTCGTCCGATTTTCGCGATGTGAACGATGGATGGTTCTCCCAGCAGCTGATGCAACTCGTGGTTCATTCGCCTCCTCCGTGCGCCATCTTCACCTCACCATATATGGTACGCAGCACTTTCCTTTCGAAAACTCCAAGTGCGCGTTGGTCCTCCACGAGCATCGTCCAGGTCTCGTGTCGGTAAAGAACTACCGGTCTAATGAGCGTTTTGTAGATTGTCAGTTTGGTACGGCGACGAACTCTATTCGATCGGAGCGTCTTGCGGAGTCCAAAGTACGTACGATTTCCAGCCACTATGCGTCTCCGAATTTCTCTGCTGGTATCATTTTCGGCAGTCACCAGTGAGCCCAAGTACACAAATTCTTCTTCCACCTCGATTTCGTCACCACCGATGCAAACTCGCGGTAGGTGGCTCACATTGTTCGGCAAATGGCGAACACCTGGTCCTTGGGGGAGCGTTCGCCCATAAAACCCGCCTGGTACTGACCCACGAACTCCCTTGCAATTGGTGCTAGTCAACGGCATAAAATTTGGGAGAGTACCTTGTAGGCGGCGTTCAGCAATGTGATTGCGCGGTAGTTGCTACAATCCAGCTTATCGCCCTTTTTGTAGATGGGACACACGACACCTTCCATCCACTCCTGCGGCAAAACTTCCTCCTCCCAAATCTTGGTAATGACCCAGTGCAGCGCTCTAGCCAGTGCCTCACCACCGTGTTTAAATAGCTCTCCTGGTAGTTGGTCAACCCCAGGGGCTTTGTTGTTCTTCAGCCGGCCAATCTCCTCCTGGATTTCTTGGAGATCCGGAGCCGGTAAAATTATGTCCTGCGCGCGTTCTTCATCACCATACCGCCATCTTCGTCTGTCACATCACCATTCAGGTGCTCTTCGTACCTTTGGATCACCTCACGCTCGTTCGTAAGAAGGTTCCCGTTTATGTCCTTACACATATCGGGCTGTGGCACGTGGCCCTTACGTGAACGGTTCAACTTCTCATAGAACTTTCGTGCGTTATTCGGTCTCGGTCTCGATCTTCCTGCTGACGCTTTTTCCTCCGGAAAATCGAGTTTTGTCTGTTCCGCGCCCGTTTGTATCGTGCCTCGTTCGCCCTCGTGCGGTGTTGCAGCAATCTCGCCCATGCTGCATTCTTCTCTTCTACTAACTGCTCACATTCGCCGTCATACCAGTCGTTTCTCTGATCCGGGGGCACCGTGCCAAGTGCAGCGGTTGCGGTGCTACCAATGGCGGATCGAATATCTCTCCAGCCATCTTCAAGAGACGTTGCGCCTAACTGCTCTTCCGTTGGGAGTGCCACTTCCAGCTGCTGCGCGTATTCTTGGGCTAGTCTACCGTCTTGTAGCCGCCCAATGTTAAGCCGCGGCGTCCGACTTCGACGCGTGTTGTACACCGTCAAGAGTTTTGAGCGCAGGCATACTGCAACGAGGTAGTGGTCGTTCGTGATGTCGGAGAAGAATTTACCGTCGATTAGAACTTGGCGATTTGGTTTTCCGTTTCTTGGTTAGGTGATCTCCATGTGGCCTTGTGGATATTTTTGCGGGGAAAGAAGTTGCTTCGGACTACCATTCCGCGGGAGGCTGCGTAGTTTATTCATCGATGGCCGTTGTCATTCGATACGGTGTGCAGACTGTCCGGTATGATGACCGGTCTATACATTTCCTCCCTTCCTACCTGTGCGTTCATGTCACCGATGATGATTTTGACGTCCCGCAGTTGGCATCCATCGTATATCTGCTCCAGCTGGCATTTAACGGCCTTTAATCCACAGCTTACACATCCTTGCGTTGATTGGCTGCCACCCAATCACGCGTTGGCGCATCTTACACAGCACTATGAAGCCGATTCCCAGCTCGTTGGTGGTGCCACAGCTTTGGTAGAAGGTAGCCGCTCGATGCCCGCTTTTCCACACTTTCTGTCCTGTCCAGCAAATCTCCTGCAGCGCCACGACGTCGAAGTTGCGGGGATGTAATTCATTGTAGATCATCCTGTCGCAACCTGTGAAACCTAGCGACTTGCAGTTCCATGTTCCAAGCTTCCAATCGTGATCCTTTATTCGTCGCCTAGGTCTTTGCCGATTACACCCAGGTTTTTTTTACGCGGTTGGAATTCATTAATTTCTCGGTCAACCTGAATTTTCACAGCTTTTAAAATACCCCCTAAATTTTCTTTGATTTTCTGTGAATTTTTTCATGGGGTTAACTCATTGTTTTATAGACGCTGAAGGTCTTAAACGACTAAAACCAAACCGTGTAAAAAAACCTGGGTGTATATCGAGTCGCATTATCCTTTATATTGTTCGTAATTATTGGTTTCCAGGCGGCTTATTGGGCCTGCGCAAACCTCCTGTCTCGTCGGAGGGCCAACGTGTCAGGGTGTTTAGCGTCCTAACACCAGGACTTGGGCTTGTGCGCTTTGAGCGGCACACTGTCGCTTTGGTGGAGTCTACTAGCGGATACATGCAGCTTTTTATAGGAATTTAACAGGGCCCACTGTCAAACCCCACCACATACTAGGCAAGTCCCACAACTCGCAGATGGCCTGGGGAGGGATCGTCAAGCCCTTGGACATAGTCCCTGCTGCCCGAAATATTCCGCCGAGATTAAAAAAAAATTAAGGAACGAACGCAATAAAAAAAACCACCAAACCGATTCACGTTGCCGGTACAAAGCTTTCTGCGTGACGGCAAAAACGCAGCGCCGACCAAGATTATGACAAACGCCGATGTCGACGATCTTTGTACTGGCGAACACCTCTAATCTCGAACAAACTATTTAAAGGTGTGAAGCAGCTTCAAGTTTTGTTTTAGAGACAGTTAAAATTTTATTTCCTAAATCTTACGGTGTTAAAATTTTATATTTTCATTTTCTTTTGGCAGCTCAAAGGAAGGGAAATGAATTATTATTAGGCGTACATTATTTTGTAAACAAACATATAACAAAAATTGTAAACAAACGTATAATTGATTCCGTAGAATGTTAATGTTCCCTCCTCGCTTAATACTCTTGTATAAAAGAGGAGAGCTTATTTTGTCGGATACATGCCGTGGTTTTCATCTCCTTTAGCTGAAATGTACTTTCCAATGTTTGTTTGTTTGGTCCCGATTCAATGTGTAGTTTTTGTTATTCAAATTCAAGGCACGTCCATTACAACTGTTAAATAATTGTTTCATTTCAACTGGACGTCATAACCGACCAAAATCAAACCGCATAAAAATACACCTAGGTATATTCCTTGCTTCCAGTGCGGTGATAGTACATCCGCTTCAGGTGTTTACTATTCCTCTAATTCGTGTAGCTTTTACTTCATTCCTACAAACTACCATGCGTCTCCATTCAAATTCGTTCCGACTTAGTTGCATTACATATTCGAAAAGCATTGTGGTTTTATCAATTGATTACATTATTCAGCAATACATCATGATAAAGAAGTTCGAAATCGAAGAAAGTGAACAAAAACAAATCAACTAAATGCTGTCCATGCAACGTCCTAAGAAAGTCGTCACTGATGTCATCGTAAGCTGAACCAGTGATACAGTTCGACTATTTATTTTTAAGTTCTTTGATACGTATTTTAAATAAAAGGAAAAGCCGCAAATAGACCGGTCGAAGAAAAAGCAACATAAAGAAGCAACAGTTCCGCTGTTCGATCTTGGTTCGTACGTAGCGTATGTGAGTGTTCGACCGCATTCACGCCAGCTGCCAATCACATTCTTGGGTGCAAAAAGAAAATCAGAAACTTTCGTTAAGTTTACCGAATCGTGTGCCGCTTAGATTTGTAAACGGTATTTTTTTGTCGAGTTGGATAAATTGTAAATAAATAGAAGCCGCGCTACACCCACCGGCGTGGTAGCAGCAGGGGTAAACAATTTCACAAGTGTATGTTCGTGAATGAGAATAGCATCATGCTAATTTAAAGCGTGAATGTCTGCTGCCAAAGTTTACGCAACATCAACAGTCTGGCGTGAAGGTGTCTATTTAGTATAAATTTGTCTGCCGTTTAAGTTGTGTAGGATGATATTTATTTGCAGTACCAAACACACGTTTCTCACTGATCTTTTCGAGTCACTTGAAATGACGATAAAATGAAAAAGAAAAGCAACAGCATTTGATATATTCTAATCAATGTGGTATCCTTGCAGGGTAGCGTGCCGTTGAGATCGCCAACGCCTCCAGCTATGGCAAACCATCCATCGTCTAGATTTAGAATCTCGAGAACCATGCCTTCATGGGTGGTAAGTATATTCAGAAATATTTATTTAAATGTTCAATTACGATCAGTTGAACGATATATTCCAGACCGAGAGCAGTGATCGGGTAGGACCTGCACCACCTCCTCCGCCGGTAAATATGGACCCGGAGTACGAAGTCATAGACGTCGCTAATCAACAATATTCTAATACTCCACCGCCAATTCCAGTGAAATCAGCTGGTAAGTATCGCTCTATTACCAATATTAACCATTGTTGAAAATAAAAACAAGATTGGATCAATGAAGAATATTCTATCGCAAATGTCAGTTATTATTCGATTCGTGTAGTTCTGGTTATGCTTTATTCGGATGCATCATCATAGGAGAAAGAACTGAGAACGGTGGTTATCGCCTAATGGGTAAACCCTAGGTAACTCATGAAATGCAAGCTTACAAATAAATAGTCCCGAAGAAATACTTCTCTCTATATAATCCAAGAAATTTGGATTACATTTTTCTAGAGAACCTATTAGAAATTAAGTAAGAAACAGCTTGGAATACGATCAAATTGGATTTCTTCATAAAACTATTACAAATTCATGGACAGACGCACATCACATCACAAGAAGACTCGACTTTGCAACAAATGTTCAAATGGCATTCTCTTGAATGATAAATACTCAAACATTCGAATTCCTTCAAGCGAGCAAATTAAATAACGAAAAAACATGTAGACGTAAAAATAAAATGATTTGGAGGTGTTTATTTAATATTGAACAGTTTTTCTGAAACATTCTCTTTTGAACACGAACCTTCCCACATATAGTTTATATGAAGCGTTCAAACTAAATGAGTAGCTCAATTTACTGTAATTCAGACTTAGTACTAAATATTTTAAATCACCAATTAATTGAAATCCGTATTTATTATTATTATTTTTTTTTCATTTATCTCTTCCGTTCTATGAAAGCATGTTGCAGCACCAATATTGATCAATATCTTGAGTTTATATTTCGTTCCAACTGCCATGATGTTTTTGTGGCTTTTTTAAGCAAATCTTTTATTATTTTTATCTCTTTATAGATATTAAACGAATGACCGTTATGAAATGCGACTTATGCGGATCTGTGACACCGGCAGTACGTTGTGCGCAATGCGACAATAACTTTTTCTGCGCATCTTGCGACGATCGCTACCACCGTCATCCCAAACGTCAGACACATACGAGAACCGTGAGTTGATTGATTTTTTTCACCTGTAGAATAACTTTTGCATGACCTTTCGGAGCACCAGCACCTTCTCACAATTCAAACGGATCACAGACATCCCGCACAGTGCGATTCCACTCTTTCTTTCCATGGATGCAAAAATTTGGCAAATTGTAATGCATCTCTCATCTAATTGGCTCTGGAATAAAATCATGATCTCTGGCGTATTGGAATGCCTTCTCACCGCATGACACATATTTATATTTAAGAAAGATCAACTGTAAAAACCATCCTTCATATAAATCATGTCAAACTTCCTTCCATTCGGTTGCCGATTTAACCGCCCAAAATTCGTTTCTCTTTCTCTCACCAACCCCGCAGCCCGTAGAATTGCAAACCACTCCCGCGGCGGTCGCCCCTACCACTACTGCGGTGAAACCACCGCTGCCGCCGAAGGGCGAGGCTGGCACGAGCGGTCCCCTGCCGCCGCCCCGAAGAAACAAACGCCCCGGTAGTTTTCACTTTCCCAGTCCCCTGCTAGGACGCAAGCAGGACCAGGACCAGGTACGCTGCTGTAGCATTTCGTGAGGAACTAGTTGTGTTATGACTAAATCAAACCGTCAACAATCGTCATATGAGTGCATCATGAAATTTTCCATCATTATCTAGCATATTATTTGCCAAATTAGTTCTACACTTTTCTTTGCTTGTCAGGCGCTTTGTATATATGTAGATCTAGGAGAATAACTTTAGTTATTTTTTGCTTTACTCGAGCTTCTTTTACCTATGTAGGAGGAAATTTGTAGAGTAAATCTTTAAGTTTTAACATTTGGAGGAAAAAGTTAGATTTCAATTGATTTTTCAAAAGTTTTCTCATCGTGATTTTTTTAAATAAATTCGATTGATTAAATAGTCCTGTCAATTGACTCGACTAATTTTGAGTAATGAATAATTGGTAGATTACTCTATTTTAACAATCTATTGGCTATTTTGTACTTCAGATATGCTTTTTTAGTTAAATATACGTTTTGTTTGGAACTAAACCCGCATGTGTTTCATTTTTCTTCTCTCACATCCTTAATAACCAAACGCTTCATACTAACCCCTATGAATAGAAAATCCTGCCGGAAATAGAATTATCAAATTCCTCCAATCACAATTTTGGGTCCCATGTAGATGCTATATTATGCTAAATAATTGTGTTAAATCTCGCTATATATCAGTTATCGATCCATAATAAATAACAAACCAATTTTAATTTATTCGAAATCAGTCCTGAGTGGTCTATACAGTCGTCTTCATTCATCTCGGTTCATGGCTGCACGTCGCCAAACACGTAGTCTACGGAGGCTCAACAAATCGTCTTTTTCATGACCTGCGCACCTCACCTTCTTGTGTCCGTGGGATAATTATGGAGAACCATTTTTACCGAATTTGCCCGGCCATGCCCGGCTCACTGCAATCGGCCGATTTTTGCGGTGTGATAAATGGATGGTTCTCTCAACAGCTGAAACAGCTCGTGGTTTATTCGTCTCCTCCATGTCGTTTTCCTAAAGAAATGGAAATCTGCGTACAGACACCGATGAACACACTAGCGAACGGAGCTGGTTGCTGTTAAACCGCTTAATCTACCCTGTTGACACTCTTGCCTTTCGGCAGTACTTCAGATAGGAGCCTGTGCTACTACGCACGCCCGCGTAACTACCCAATAGTTTCAATCCCTCTTGATTAGCTACCTTCTAATCAACGCTTGCCGACTACTCGGCGCAAGCAGGCAATCTTAGTGGTAGCGGACGAGACTGCTTTCAACTATTCCACATCATGACACATTCTCTGAATAATATTATCCGGAGTAGTGTCCTTCCCGCAAATGTCAAACATTCCTCTCCGCTCCACGACGAAACGAGGACATACGAATAATACATGCTGCCGTAATTTGAAAAAGTGACGTATACGCCATTTCCCAAAAAAGGTGTTAACGAGTAGTACTCATCGAGCTCTTTAACAGAAAAATGGCAAACATGCGTGTTGTAATTTGGCGCATACGTCACTTTCTCAGATTACGGCAGTACGGTGAGCTAGGCCCAGCTGCCTAGACCTCATCCCCTGCTTAAATATGGTTATCCCATAGGCAGCCATCAGTTCCACCTCAACAATCGACTCCCCTTAAACCTCCAGCGTTATATCGTCGGCAAAGCCAAATATCTTAACAACGGGATGGAACTTCAGGTTTAAAACACTGTCATGCATAGTGGTCCATAGCAGCGGGCCCAGGACCCTGCGGTACTATTGCGGTGATAGAAGCATTATACTCCGACCAATATCGGTCTCGTATAATAGTACGCGATTCTGGGAATAACTTTACAAAATGTTGTACAGGCCCACCGGCACTCGGCACGCCCAACCGGAGTAACAAGAGCGCGATAGCTTTTTAGCTTGCGTTGGTGTGATGCATTATTGACGTCACCGCGTCGCGACCGCACAGTACAATGTTCCCCTTCATACATTACAGTACAGTACAGTACAGTACATACGTTGAATCGCTACCTCCACTGTTATCACAGAGTTGTTGATAGCATCCAGTATGGATCTACCATTTTAGCATTAGCATTAGCATTAGCATTGTTACGGTGTAATTCGTAGATTGGACACTAGTGATACTCATGTTTTACTTTTGAGATCCTTATCTAGAATGCTATCAGAAATCAAGAAGGGGAGTGGTCCTTGATTCCAGTCTTAAACAAAAATAACAAAAGCATGAGGATTACTACTCCTGGCCACGCCCATCTTCACCGTAACTAGGGAGAGGAAGGAAGTGTTGATGTAGTACTTACTTAACGAGAGGCCACCGACTTAGCGACACTCTCATAAGTACCACGGAGTTGGATAATGAGGAAGGTAATCGTTGGGTCAGGATTTGCTTGTAGCTGGCAATGTAACCGTGGTAGATCTACCCCGTAACACACCACGCAAAGGTGTCTACCCAGCATTACGGGTTCATCCAGCATGGATCTACCATTTCGAAACCCAAACTGATTGTTTGAAGACGATCTTCTGAGGCAACTTCCCCGTGGTGTCAAGAAGGCAGAATTGTATATACGGCCAATTTCACAGCATTGAGCGTTACGGGCGTTCACACTTCTTCATCTCTTCGCGAGCTCTTAACATACTTCGCCTAGCCCTAAGGGAGGTTGGCCGAAGGTCTGCAAACGCTACACTCCATCAGTAAGTCGGGGTTCTGCCCTTCCTGCATACTGGCATCGAATGCGCGTGATGGAACAGCTATCAGCGCGTCCTTGTTAAGACTTTCGGTGTTGCCCTCCACTCACAGGCTACAGTGCATACTGGGCCACGTTAGTCCGCAAAAACATCTTTTTAGAGCCAGGGGATACGCAACTTTGAGTTGGAATCGTCGGAAGAGTGTCGTGTTTTGAAAAAAAAAAAATTCATCAGTCATTTTCGCCACATGGATAGGGCTGCGTTACAAATATTTTTATTTTACGTCGTCGGCAAAGTTGACGAAATTGTAGAGTTTGGGAAAATAACTGTAGTTGTCAGAGGCACATAAGTTCTATATATTTTAACCCACTGGAAGAATGAAAACTCATGCATCATTAAATTATATGTATTTGACGTTTGATAAGTTATTTTGAACAATTTCTGCTAGAATAGGTAAAAATCATAGTAATTTTACATTTTCATCTACATTTCTGAAGTTTGACACCGACACCAACTCGAAATTACGCATCCACTAAGCTCTAAAGTATTTTTGCGGGCTAGCTTCGCCGCGTGGCACGAACCTGACGAGGATTTTTCGACCTCGGTTGCTGCACAGTGCGCACCTTAGCTGACCACGTAGTGGATTACAAAATATTCGCTATGGGTGTACCCCTCATCGACCCTTCACATTAGTCCCCTGACCAAACCAGGGCTACAGAATTTTTTTTTATTTATCATCAGACTAAGGCCAGAGTGGCCTGTGCTGCACATAAAAGACTTCTCCATTCAGCTCGGTTCATGGCTGCACTTCGCCAACCACGCAGTCTGCGGAGGGTCCGCAAGTCGTCCTCCACCTGATCGATCCACCTTGCCCGCTGTGCACCTCGCCTTCTTGTTCCCGTCGGATCGTTGTCGAGAACCATTTTCACCGGATTACTGTCCGACATTCTGGCTACGTGCCCGGCCCACCGCAGTCTTCCGATTTTCGCGGTGTGAACGATGGATGGTTCTCCCAACAGCTGATGCAACTCGTGGTTCATTCGCCTCCTCCACGTACCGTCCGCCATCTGCAACCCACCATAGATGGTACGCAACACTTTCCTTTCGAAAACTCCCAGTGCGCGTTGGTCCTCCACGAGCATCGTCCAGGTCTCGTGTCCGTAGAGAACTACCGGTCTTATAAGCGTTTTGTAGATAGTCAGTTTGGTACGGCGGCGAACTCTATTCGATCGAAGCGTCTTGCGGAGTCCAAAGTACGTACGATTTCCAGCCACTATGCGTCTCCGAATTTCTCTGCTGGTATCGTTATCGGCGGTCACCAGTGAGCCCAAGTACACGAATTCTTCAACCACCTCGATTTCGTCACCACCGATAGAAACTCGTGGTGGGTGGCTCACATTGACCTCTCTTGAGCCTCTTCCTATCATGTACTTCGTCTTCGACGTGTTGATGACTAGTCCAATCCGTTTAGCTTCGCTTTTCAGTCTGATGTGGGCTTCCTCCATCCTCTCAAAGTTACGTGCCATGATATCAATGTCGTCGGCGAAACCAAATAACTGGACGGACTTCGTGAAAATCGTACCACTCGTGTCAATCCCTGCCCTTCGTATTACTCCCTCCAAAGCGATGTTGAATAGCAGACACGAAAGACCATCACCTTGCCGTAACCCTCTACGGGTTTCGAAGGGACTCGAGAAACCCTGAAACTCGAACTACGCACATCACCCGATCCATCGTCGACTTCATCAACCGTATCAGTTTATCCGGAAATCCGTTTTGTGCATTAGCTGCCATAGCTGGTCTCGATCGATTGTATCATATGCGGCTTTGAAGTCGATAAATAGATGATGTGTGGACACGTTGTATTCGCGGCATTTCTGCAATACCTGACGTATGGCGAACACCTGGTCTGTGGTAGAGCGTTCACCCATAAATCCCGCCTGGTACTGCCCCACGAACTCTCTTGCAATTGATGTTAGTCGACGGCATAAAATTTGGGAGAGTACCTTGTAGGCGGCGTTCAGCAATGTGATTGCGCGGTATTTGCTACAATCCAGCTTATCGCCCTTTTTGTAGATGGGACACACGACACCTTCCATCCACTCCTGCGGCAGAACCTTATCCTCCCAAACCTTGGTAATCACCCAATGCAGCGCTCTAGCCAGTGCTTCACCACCGTGTTTAAACAGCTCTCCTGGTAGTTGGTCAACTCCAGGGGCTTTGTTGTTTTTCAGCCGGCCGATCTCCTCCTGGATTTCCTGGAGATTCGGAGCCGGAAGTCGCATGTCCTGCGCGCGTGCTCCTAGGTTCATTACCATACCGCCACCGTTGTCTGCCATATCGCCATTCAGGTGCTCTTCGTAGTGCTGCCGCCACCTTTGGATCACCTCACGCTCGTTCGTAAGAAGGTTCCCGTTTATGTCCTTACACATATCGGGCGGTGGCACGTGGCCCTTACGTGAACGGTTCAACTTCTCATAGAACTTTCGTGCGTTATTAGCGCGGTACAGTTGCTCCGCCTCTTCACGGTCTCGATCTTCCTGCTGGCGCTTTTTCCTCCAAAAATCGAGTTTAGTCTGTTCCGCGCCCGTTTGTATCATGCGTCGTCTCCTCAACTAACCACTGCAGGGCTACAGAAGGTTATGTCAAAAACGACTCCACTCCATTTTGACGGAATGTGGTTGTTGAGCACCTTGAGCCTTGCTAGGGCGTCTAGCAAAGCCTGATGTTTTTGATTAATATAGCGGCTACTCTACTTCCCTGTCCAAGCATTGAAGTCATCCGCGATGACAACCGGTTTACTACCCACGAGGTCCAATTGGGTGAAAAGCTCTATTGACAAATTGGGGGAGACATAGCACCTACATTAGAACATCCTAACCGGGAGCCGGGCATATTGCCCAAGCAATATCACTTGTTTCTCAGTGAGTAACAGCAACTATGGTGTGACCGACTGAAGGTCTGAATTATGCACAACGCGTCGTATAGGTATAAAACTGCCTGGTAACTAAGAAAGCACAAGAGGGGTAGTATATGTGGTGGAGCAGTAATGAAAATTAAAACATCAAAACCAATTGTGATTCGAACCTTGGAACTTGAGGTTTACAACGACCTCCTGCTTATAAGGCAGAGGCGGTACCCACTAGACCACCGAGCTCGTCCATAAGAAACAAAGTTATTTGTAACTTAATTGTACCTTTTAAGGTACAAAGTGTTGCGCAATAACTTCAAAAACATTGTGGTATCAGAAATGATCCAAAATGTTACTATCTGAGCAACTTATCTGTTTTGTTTCTAAAATGCATATTGAACCCATGATAATCTAAGAAGTCAGTTTCGAAACAGGTTGCGATGTTGGTACCTAGAACGGAAATGAAACATTGTCTGTTTCTGAAACATGAAATGGCTTTTATGAGACTTGGTGTATTCCCAGAGTCTTGGTAAACTGTCCAGAATCCAAATCATTTGACCTCGCGTTTTCAGAGGCACAAATCTCAACAAAGAAACATCGAATTACTGTCAGCTTTTATCTTAGCTTTGCTTCGTCGCAGCAAGCGTAGAATAAAAAGATGACAGCTGCTCTTTGCTTGTTGGGTTAACACGATCGAAAAAGCTATGAGTCGATTCCTAATTATTTTTACTGATACATTAAAGTCAAAGAGGTAAAAAATTACGTTGAACTTGGCAGTCACAAATTTTATTGGATGATGATGTTTTGATAAAATTTAGGACCCACATTAGAAAATTAGAGAAAAAAAAACAAATTTGCAGAGATACGGATATGCAATGTTCCGCAAAATGTAGCTCAACCTGTTTCCAATAATCCTGCAAAAAAAAATCTCTAACTTTTAAATTATCCGATTTCGAGCAATTTTCCCAAGTTTACTTAGGATGACCCTTAAAAAAGCAGTTTTTTGTTTCGAATTTCTGAGCAATGTAGTGATCAGACCACTTTTAGAGCTTGACAGGGGGCTTTTCATGGACTTAGCGTTGACGTATCTCATGCGGATCAAAAGTTATTTAGGTTTTTCTGCGAAAAAACGCTTTCTTTTAACGGCTGTATCTATGATTGATGCAAATATTTTTTAAATCTGTTTTCTCGACCTTATCCTACTAGTTTCAGCCTCAGGGTATCTAAATCAAGGAGATAGTTGAAAATGTATCGCTTTTTTTGCCGTTTTCAAGCACTATTTTGCTATTTTCATGTGTTTTGCTTCTCCCATGGCATACTTCATGATATGGCAAACGCCTTTCATTATAGAACTCAAGCAGAAGCTAAGATCTTTAAAACAGCAATTCGTAAGAACTTGATGTGAATAAGAGTTAACATGACAAAAATGATCAATATCCAGAATACTTTAAGTATAACATAATCAGATATTTAAATATCAAACGAACATAATTTTGTTATGATATTTTGTTATTACACCTCTTATACAAGTTCACAATAGTGTGGGGTATCAACAACAGAATTAGGTATTTTTGAGTTACTTCCTTCTACTCGTGATCCCAACCACCTTCAACATTATCTTGTTACACTACTGGACTACTAAGTGCATTGGCCAAACCAATGAGGACCAATGTAATGTGTCGTGATTTTGATGCCAGACTTGATGAACTTGCTGGTAGGATTGCGCTGTTTATCTAATAAGAGACCATTTTTTTTAACGTTGAACTCCGTGCTGCCAATTGTTGCTCCTCTATCCGAAGTTCTGATTCAGAACCGCCGTGTTCCGCTCTCGTTCCGCCGAACGAATGAATGGCCTACACGGTTAGATGACTTTACCCATTAATGGGTACTATGTTATTGTTGATATTATTCCCACCGTGGTGGCGGGTAGTGGCGCTTTTTCAAGAAAATGGGTGAATTTTTCACGGTGGGAATAATATCAACAATAACATGGTACCCATTAATGGGTAAAGTCATCCAACCGTGTACGACACGATTTAAGGTGTGAAATGTTCTTCCATGTTTGTTTCAAGCCAAGTCGTTGAGACCAGGCATTGAAAAAAATCAGATCATGAGTAAAAATCAGCTAAATTCATGCCAACTTGATGTTCTCCTGCGGTCTAATCGCTGATGCTTTCTAGATCGTTGAAATTTGGCGTTCGTTGATTCAATGTTTAAAGATCTTCATCGCTCACCAATGGAAGACAACTGAGCGAGGCAAATCACTTGGTAACCTAACAATGAGTGTTGTTACCACACGCTGTTAGAAAAATCTTTTCAGACATTAGGAAAATTAAGTCCGCTATGAGAATGGAACTCGGATACACTGCATGGGAGGCTTCGATACTTTCTCTCCTCCATCCCAGCAACTTGAAAGCAGAGTGAATGAAGCAGAACACCTGATGTGTTTTGGTTTTATTCTAGTAGAGCAAGCGTAATAGAAATGCTCCAGTCGTAGCTTCCCTGGATACCATACCAAGTTTGGCTTGGCGAACCCTGTTGCTCGTTGTTTACGCAGCAACGATCGCTCATCATCGTTGTTTGGTATCCATCTGAGCAAGGCTGTTCACTCACTGGCATTGGATGCTATGATTGAATTAGATCAACGCTCGTCCGCTTCACTCGCGAGTCAAGTTAAGAATGAGCGAAACGTCCGAGTTAAGAATGAGCTAAATAATGCAAAGCACCTTCTTTTATAGGTGAGCCAGAGCACGCTCCAACCAATTAGAACGATCGGACGGGAAACAAAATGAGTAAATATGTTTTGCTAGGGATGCTGTCAATTTGACTTGCGATAAAGGATGACGAAGTTATTTTTCTTTTACTCTCGACATAATTTTGAATAATTTAGAATTAGTTATTTGTATAACATTTTGTTTATTTTTTCAATGCTCCATCTATATACACTACACAATGGAGCATAAATATTAACTTTAGTCAGTAATGACGACGAGTCAATATCTCCCCTCAGTAGTTTAGTGACGAAGATCGCTTGTGATACGTTTCTCTAAGGTTTCGAGTCCTAGTAACTGGCAACGTTCACCCACGTCGAGTACTCGTTGCACATTTCCAACGTTTTCCCTGATAGGGTGTATGGAAACTGGATAGGTCTTTGTTTCCTACTAAACGAAATTACTTGGCATTTATCAATGCCTAACGTCATGTAGTTTCTTTGGCACCAGTCTTCGAAAGAATTGATGAAATTATGGAGGCAAGAATTTATCCACACTGCGTCTTCTTTTCCTGCGCCATCACCGTACCTCTGAAGAAGAAGAAAATTTCGGTATGCGAACCTCCCTCTGCCTTCTCGCTTCCAATCGACTTCGACCTAGTGGATCCCGGGTAGAAGCCCGCTGAGTGTGTTGACAGGCAGAGTATCACTCTGGCTATCGCCCTCCAATTAAGGGAGTGCTAGCGCTAGACACCTTTCTCTCCCTATTAGGGGGAGACCTTGCTAGACCTCTTTCAATTCTAGACCAGCATTTGAAAAGGGCATAACATCCAAAATTTATTTCTTCTGATTCCTTTTCTACATATATAGCTATATATGTAGGCAAAGAATCAGAAGGAATACATTTTGGCTGTTACGCCCTTTTCAAATGTTGGTCTAGAATTGCGTCTCCCGTTGCGCTCGAAGTGCCCCTAAAGCCTAAACTTAATTTTACATTTCAAGTGAGTCTCTCTTGCAGCTGCCATCAAATCTTACTAAAGTAGTTTTGCCTTTATGATCGCATGGTTGTCTATGCATGCAATCATGCATGTGGATTGACATTCGCTTGTTCAAAGCTAAATTGGTGTTAGTTTTGCTAGGCTACAAGATTGGACAGCGTACCACGAGGCTCGTCACAGTTGTATAGGACAATGGTTTCATTTGCCCACCTGAAGGTTCGAATCGGTGTCACTCGGCTTCACTAAAGGAAGTAGAATAGCCCGGTAGTAAGCTCTAGCTTTACATAATATAACAATATCCAAAAATATTACCTATCACGCGCCTGCAAAAAAAATTGAGACCTTACTAGCATCAGCCTCAATGCGCTGTACGCGCTCTTTCGTTGTTGTAGCTCCTATAGCAGCCAGACCACGTCAACTTCTGTTAACCAACCCAACCATCGCAACGTGGGTACCGCGCGGAAGCGAAGTACACCTCCTCCTCACCTTCTCCATATATTGTCTGCCATCTGCACTCCACCATAGATGGTCCACAGTACTTTCCTCCAAGTGTGCGTTGGTAGAGAACTATCGGTCTAATAAGCGTGTTGTAGACATTCAATTTGGTACGGTGGCAAACTCTATTCGATTGGAGCGTCTTGCGGGGTCTTGCCACGATATGTTTACCTCCAATAACTGCTGGTATCGTCTTCGGTGGTCGCCAGTGAGCTTAAGTACATGAATTCTTGAACCACCTCGATTTCGTCACCATCGATAGAAATTCGTAGTGGGTGGCTAACATTGTCCTCTCTTGAGTCTTTTCCTATCATGCATTTTGTCTTCGAAGTGTTGATAACCAGTCCGATTAGTGCAACTTCCTTCCTTAGTCTGCTGTAGGTTTCCTCCATCTTCTCATAGTTATGTGCCATGATATCATGTCGTCAGTGAAACCAACCAGCTGAACAGACTTCATTGGAACCGTACAACTCGCGTCAATCCTTAGCCTACCTTTGACCACCACCTTACAATTAACCTCTGAGCTTTCAAAAGGGACTCGAAAACGCTCTGAGACTCTAACTACACACATCACAAGACCAATCGTCCCCTTGATCAAACGTGTCTGTTTATCCGGAAATCCGTATTCGTACTTTAGCTGCGTCAGCTGGTATCGGTCGATTATATCATTTGCATCTTTGAAGATGATGGTTTCTACTACATATGGCGGACACCTGGCCAGTGGTCCCGCCTGGTACGAACTTGGTATTAGTCGCTGGCATAAAATTTAGTAATGTACCTTGTAGACGACGTTCTGCATTGCGGTATTTGCTTCAATTCCAAGCACAGAACCTGACAACTAAGACTATTTAAGTCATAACTAACCAATTTGTAACTTCTTGTCATTTGATTTTCAACTTCCTTACGTCGTCACGAGCCCCGGGGTCGGCCTCTACTGCGATGTTCTGCCGGGTACCAGTCCGGCGCTTAGTCATAAGTTTAATATCCGGTCTTTCGTTATATGTTCTCCAAATTCTTTTGAATACCGTCAACTGGGGGGAAGATGATCATTTTTAAGACAAAACATGCAATAACAATGTGTGTTTACATTTTAAATCGAAACAAATATGTTCAAAACATGTACTGCTATACGTTGCAATAATCAACAACTTTAGTTTTCTGAAATGCATTCGCATTTATTAAAATAAATTAAATTATCACACATTTTTTGAATAATCTGGTTTGGGGTGAAGTTGATCAAGACAGCTCTACTAAAACCATTATGACCTAGCAGTCGAAATACACTAGGTTATTTGTATGAATGTAGAATTTACTACGTAAAGAAGTCTAAGAAGTTAATATTTGAAACGAAAATAGCGTCATTTATGACTATCTCTCTCTTTCTTCCACAAAATACATTTTCATGATTATAATCGAAAAACTCGGATTTCTACCTAGCGGTTACATTACTTGAATGGAGAATATTGTTGACTACCGTTTCATAAAAAAATTTGGCACTTTTGACTGACACATCAAATGATCATCTTCACCTAAATGATCATCTTCCCCCCAGTTGACGGTACCTCCAGATTTTGTGTGATGTCCATGGCCATCATTCTGGTACCATAAAAAAATAGAGCGGCCCATTATAAAAAAATAAAATATTTCTATTTTTTATTTCAAGGAATTCCAATAAATTTTGCTCAAAAAAACTTGTTCTGTAGCTTTTAAGTTGGCAATTTTACCTATTTTGATTAGGGTGGTCCTCAAAAAACAGTATTTTTTATCTACTTTTGTTTTTGTTTAGGTTTTCTCGAAATAGTCGTCTTTGAGTGACTTTTAAGGCTAAGAAAAATGCAACTTTTGATGGGTAAATATGCTCAACATCTTTTTGGCGATCAAAAGTTATAATCGTTTTTCTGTCAAAATTACGTTATTTCAAATATTGATATCTCCAATGAGGGCAAACCAAAAAAATACGTTAACACGGCATTAAAAAGAGCAACTCATATTCTTCATTATGTCAAAAAATTGGAAATATATTTTTTTATGTCGAGTTTCACAATCTTCATCTAGTAACTAAAATATCTTTTATAATAAGTGACCATGCGTTTCCATTAGACTGGTCCTGGCTCATTTTGGTAACAACTTTCTGGGCTCTAATTCAGCTGCTAGTGCTAGTTATCGACGATTGAGCTTTTATGATGAAAATTTGAAGTTAGTTAAAATTGCTTAAGCTTCTTGTGATTGTATATATTTTATTTGTTGAACAAAAGCATATAGATAGATGCCCTGACACTTTGCTCTCATGAATAAAAAGGAAATAAAAATAAAGACATTAGACGGCATATTGCATCAATGTTAGATAGACGAATTGGTCGTTCTTTCAGTACCCTAGTCCCTATGGTGAGAAATAATGTGTCAAATTCTACGGGGCACCCTCCAGAATGTGGCATTAGAGTGATTCAAATTTTGACTTTTTTGCTCCCCTATACTTAAACGATGGCATTTGCTATTTTAATAATCGTCCTAAATTTTTACCTAATTTGGATGTAATTTGACTGAGCACAAGCAATTTGAAGCTTGTATGAAAATTACTATGAAAACAGCAACTTTTGTGAAAAACCGTTCCCCATCATTGCCCATTAAGCTCTAAAAATGTATGAATACGTTAGCAATATAGGAAATTTAACAAGGGAAAATATCGTCGTTGTTGCTAAACGATTTAATACTGACCACCAAAGTTATTAGGGACATTCTGAACTGTGGGAAATTCAATTTAACACGACGTAAAAGAATAACATCAATATCAATAATGAGCATTTTTCTTTTCTTTATAATTTTGCTCGCAAAAGTCAGATTGCTTCGCAACAACAACTGACTTTCAGCTTAGGATCTATTCTATGATAGCGAAGCGTTAAATATATTCAAATAGATTCCGGGCTGCTTCACGAAACGATCCTTTACATAAGTGGCAATTCTCATAGTAATTTTCATATAACCTTCAAATGGCACGTGCACAATCAAATTACATCCAAATCAGCTAAAATTTGGGAGGACTATAAAAATAGCAAAAATAATCGTTTAAGCACAGGGGAACGAGAAAGTCAAAATTTGAATCACTCTAATGTGGCATATTAGTGAAAAAAAAACCTCAGGTTTTTTTGCGTATATTGTTGTAAGAGCAATACTAATTAAGTATTAATAGTGAAGACTCGGTAAGACGCGCGGCTACAAAGCAAGACCATGCTGAGGGTGGCTGGGTTCGATTCCCGGTGCCGGTCTAGGCAATTTTCGGATTGGAAATTGTCTCGACTTCCCTGGGCATAAAAGTATCATCGTGTTAGCCTCATGATATACGAATGCAAAAATGGTAACTTGGCTAGAAACCTCGCAGTTAATAACTGTGGAAGTGCTTAATGAACACTAAGCTGCGAGGCGGCTCTGTCCCCCAGTGTGGGGATGTAATGCCAATAAGAAGAAGGAGAAGTGAAGACTCGTAGACGATTAATGAATACGAATCTGACAAAATTCTTCGTTGAATAATAATTTGGTGAATCAACAATTTGAAATACTAACTTTTGATTGCGTTCTGCTTACTTTGTCTTTTGCTACTTTTGACATCCACCATCTTTGACCACCGGATCGAATTTTTGCATAGTAGGGTAACCGGCGGCAATGTTGGCCCTGGATGTAACATTGGCTCATCACGCAAATTAATCAATATTTCAGCGATAATACGTCGATTTGTAGGAGATATTAACCATTGCTTCTTTAGAAACGTGTATCAAACATATATCTGCCTCATAACTCTAGATTTATACACTTCTTAAACTATTAAAAGCAATTATCTTGCGTGAAGAATCACTTTGACTCGGTTTTTAGCAGCCATGTTTCGTTGACTTATGCAGGCTGGCTGTGCTAGAGTTTTTCTTTTGCCCAATAAAAGAGTTTTCTGAATGAACATACCTGCTTTCGCACATCAGATGAATGGGTAACAACCACACTATGTCAGCTATTATTTTTATTTCACAATTTCCATTAGAATAGCGACATAATTAACCAAAACATTTTTGGACAATACTGGGGGCACCCGTAGCCAAATGGTGGCATGCGCTTTCGATTTATAGCACTACGATAGTATAGGTGAAACTTTAAAATCAAAACATTCTCACCAATAACCCGTACTGAAGAAAATAACCGAAAGCTGCAGATGGAATATCCGATGGTTGCGATTAGTTTGCTAAGATTTTTTGTAAAAACAGGTTAATCCACTCAGCGGTTAAGTTTCATTCGCAAATAACATAACGCTAAACTCAACCCACACCAAGCCTCTAGTAATGCTTCATGTATGGTAGGTTTCTGAAATTTATAAAGTCCTTAACGCTCAGACAAGTACCTTCCCACAACCTAAAACGTCTTGTAGTTTGTAAATGGGCCCTCATGATGCTTTTCTGGAATCACGATATAATCGCTTTCATTCGCAGAACATACCAAAAATAATTGCCTACCTTACGGCTTTCAAACACGATTCAAGCAAAAGCGATTCATTTTCTTCATAATTTCGCAAATAAATGATTCAATTAGTGTAAGAATATTTATGTCGAATTCGTTTTTAAACCTGGGTCAGTGCCAACCCGAACCCTGAATAAAAAAACATTTTCAGTTCCATCTGTCATTGGATATGTTGGTGTGCGTAGCATCGTGTTTGTTTTGATTCGAAACATATGATCCAGGTCATCCAGTGCACTGGCAGTGCGTTGGCCTAATCAGATCATGATAAATAAATATGTTTAGTGCGTGAACTGATTTTTGCGGATAGTGGAATTTGCTTTTGGGTGTATATAAATAAGGGAACTGCTCCTAGAATTCATCTCATGGCTCCGATATTCATCCCATCAAAAACAAAGCAATGTAAAGGAATTCGGATTGTTTGTTATTTTTGCGATTTTTTCAGCAGTGAGCACGCATGTTGACAAAAAAGGCGACGAAATTGGTGCTGTATTTCTTTGTTTCCCGATGAGATGAATATATGTTCAGTGAGATGGAGATCGGAACAGTTCCCCTATTCAATTATATTCAATAATCCTGTGCACATTTTTATACCGAGAATTCCGTATAGAATTCATGTCAAAGAGATTTTCCATTCTACAAAAATTCATCTATTTCTGCTAAAGTTTTCGGAGAACACTCAGAAGCATGTAATAAAAATTCTCCAGGATTCGCTTATTATTTTTTCCTCGCTACCTCTCCTGATGAAGGTAGCCTCGAAGCTCAGGAAAATTTTGCACCAGATTTTGGTGGAGAATTGCTCAAGGTACTTCCGGGGGAATTTATGTACGAACCTTGCTGAGCAATTCCTGAAGGAAACTTCGAGTTAGTTCCTGTATTCCAGAAGGATTTCCTGAAGGAATTATGTTGTAGGAATTTTAAAATTAATTCCTGGAGCAACTTCCAGAAAAAATCCTGGAACAGTCTTCAAAGATCTTCCTAGAAGAATTTCCAAAGGAATTCATCTCGAAAGGATCCCTTGGAAAAAAACAATTGGAGGAATGCCTGAAAGATATCGCCAACAATTCAAGAAATAATTACTGAAAGAATTTCTGAAGTAATTTCTGGCAGAATTCCCGAAGAACATTCTGAAACGCATGAAAGAGTTTTTGGAAGAATTTCAAAAGAAACAATTTCTGAAGTAATTTCCGCATAAGAAATAATTCTATTCGGTATTCCTCAAATATATTTTTCTGACTATTCTTAGCGGATTTTGTGAACGGGTTTTAAGGGGGATTCCCAAACTACATAATTCCATCCACCGACCTAATTTAGGAAACAATCTGTGAGGAAAACCTGAATGAACTTATGAATACATAACTTCCCTAACAATTATTTTTTTAAATGAATCTAGACAACAGCACAGGATTAATTTCATTTAAAATTACAATGACAAATATCACAAAATTCCCGGAAAAAAAGATTTTCAACGCGCGTTTCATTTTAATAAACAGACAGTTTCGTTTCTCTCTTCTGCTTGTTCATTCCACCCAGTCCCACCCACCCACGTGGTTTTGACAGTTGAAATACAGTTGTATTGGTGAACCCGATGCGAAACCGTGAAACAACACAGTGCGAACCCGACAGCTTTGGGGTTGGAACTAGTGCGAACCTAGTTCCAACCTGAGCGAATAAAAAAACACTTTGACAGCACTTAGGTTGGAACTGGTTCCAACCTAGGTTGGAACTTTTTAAAAACGAATTCGACATTAGTTTTATCATCTTTCGCACGAATTCTGTAATGGAATCCATTTCTCATTTAATAATGGAAAGATACAATGGATCGTATGTTTCATTAGATAAACTTTCAATGTCATTTCATGGGAATAATTTCAAGTCAAATTACTTGACAAATACCTTAATCATAATTTAGATTTATTATTGCTTGCAAAAAGTATTTTGATCTGTAAAATGATACCGAAAAAGTATTCTTTCAACTCGGGAAGTTGAAACACGTGAGAGTTTTTAGAGGATTCACAACAGCTGATCGATATAGAGAGGAGTGGAATCAAACGCACGTACCAAACATGAAGCTTTAATGCAGGCAGAGTTGTAAACAAACATCGAATAATTGAATTTATGAATAATTGTGTAATAATATCAGGTAGTTGGCACAGTTATAACTGTTTATGCACAGTACAAAGCAAGGAATTGCCTAGAATAAGTTTTACAATTGGCTTTCTTCAGTAGTGCGTTATGCATCATCCCCACCTAAAGCATTGTTTACGTTTTGGAAAAAAGTTTCTTTGAGAGTATTGCGAGAGCGAAAGCAACACAACTGCCATGGTTTCAACTAGCAGTAAATCTCAAAATTATGCGGCAGCCAATAATTAACGTATGAAATTTGTTTGAAGGCACAACATGAGGGCTAGAACATGTAGCCTTTTTGCAATTGCAGTTTTTAATACAGTTTCCATTTTTCTAAACTTCTTCACTTGCAAATATGTAAATATTTGGGAAATAAATTATTCATATAATAGTATTTTCGTTAGCATGTCCTTGATAAGCGTGCTATTGGAGGAATCTGAAACGCACTCTCACAATCAGTCTGGTAGCATTTTGCATGCAACCAATTAGAACTCACGCTCAATAGGATGATTTGATTTTCTCTGTTTGTTTGCATGCTGCCTTTATTCAGCGCATGAAAATGACTGGTACTATAAACAGCAACCCATCTTTATCTCTCGTATGTTCGAAATCAACAATCACTCGTCCCAAGTAGAGTTTCCATTTCCCGGCCATTTTCGTTGTCCCGGGATTCGGGATGAACTTGCTCGTATATCCCGGGAAATCCCGGGATCCCGGGATTTTTTTATGTTTCCTTAGAAAACTTTTTTTTTATTTAAAAACGATTTTATTCAATGTTCAGGGGTAAAGTTCATATTTAAGAAAGGCCAGATAATACAGATTTCAAATTGGAACTCAATTCAATTCTAATTTGATTCGATTCTTTCGAAAAAAAAAACGACTTAAAGAAGCAAATAATTTTCACGTTTTTCTCGGAAGGTAGAGTACCCTTTTGGAATATATGATCGCCGAGTCTGAGAAGAAGGGTTTGCTGGCGGTTGAAGTCGGCTTGACTGTTTGCATTGTTTTGAATATGCATTGGGTTGCTGGGATTGCATTCAATACCCTAGTGACGAAAGATGGAAGATGGGAACCCCCTCATACTACTAACCCATGGCAGGCTACTAATTGATACTTTTTCCAAGAGCTGCAGCTCCTAATCTTAAACAGATCGCTTCCTAATCTTTATGTTAATCGTTAATTTATCGTTATCGCCGATAAAGTTAATTGTGTTCAATACTTGCTGCGATGAAGATGAATCAACTTATTATCGAAGTTCGATAATTTAACGATAATGGTGTTAACAGATTACGCGATTAAAGTTGGTATATCATTCTGACAGAAGCCGAGAATTGGACAAATTGATTGCAGCCTGTTGACCATAGTTGATTTTGATTGAAACGATATACAAAAAAAAATAGGCATGTGCTGGAAAGTTTGTTGTACGAACGTCGATTAGAAGGACATGAATTGGATCAAGAATTGTTTTGGAGGCAAGAAGCTCAGGAAGACTGACTCAATGTTGGGCGGCGCGAGGAGATTAGCAAGGCGAATATCAGCTAGTGTACACAACCACGCTGTAGACGGGAGATGGGTAGGAAGCAGGCGCCAAATAGATGTAGCTGATCTTGTACTGTAGATACTTGTCGTTTATTTAATAGAGAGCTGTAGGAAAAAGTATCAGAAAAAAAAGTCAGTAGCCCTCCATTGAGTAGTATAGGGGAATCTAATATTTTTTGTGAAGGTGTCCTATTAACTTTCTCCGATATTTTCATGTCTGTTCCTCTCTTACTAACCTAATAATAAGATGATATCGATTGTGCATCACAAAGAACCTTGGCTCCGTATACATACCTGAGCCTACCAAATAAACGAACTTGGAAAAAAAATCATGTCTGATGGGATAAAAATATGATATGAGTTTATCACCTAAGTTGGGTTTCGCGTTCAAAACAAATAACTTTTGTAAGAAGAAAAATTACACTGTTTGCGAACCGGAAATGAAACAATATTTTTTGTCCCGGGTATCCCGGGATTTTCGGGATTTCAAAAATAATATCCTAAATCCCGGGATTTTTTGTCCCGGGATGTCCCGGGATGGAAACTCTAGTCCCAAGTGGGCTGAAAAATTATCCACCTGATAGGGACAAGGATGCCGAAGTTTTGTCCATTTCTCTCGAGACTTTCGCTGGTTTTAATGAGATATTGCGGATATTTATCGTCGTTTTTTGTTATTTGGCGTCAAAACCAAAAGTAAGCAAGCTGGCTAGTGGAATAATTCTGGTTGGAAATGCAATATATGAAGATTTATAACGATAAATGTGCTCAACCATAGCATAATGGGCCAAGGTTTGAGCCGTTACCCCTATATCCCACCTGATAAAATGTTTCAATCGCTTATTATAACAGTTTAACTTTTTTAAATAATAAAGGACGTGCTTATATTAATCAAATTTCGCCACATAATGTGCATCTTGATTTGAATAGTAAGGATGTTTTCAGTATTCAGTGTCGCCTAGATCACTTGACTGGAGTTGAATGGAACAGAATTATATTTAAGTACAATATAATATATTGAAAATTTCGGTACTGGGATTCCAGAGCTTTGTTTAATATGGAATTATTAATGTTATATTAAACACATTAATTTTAGTCCTTAAATTAATTGTTCTGTAATGGTAAGCACCCATTCTAGCTTGTCTTGTTCTTATAGACTGGTTTATATCGTTCCAGTCAACTCCAGTCGTGTATGATATTAGTTCTTGTGTAAAATGGTGCTCAACGAGTAGTCTGATCATTACATATTTTCTTCCTAGACTATCCCCACTACCGTCCCGCAAGGATCAATCAGTACCCAGAAACCACCGCAACCTCCTCCAAGTCCGGCTCTATCTCTTCGCGAAAAAATGAATTCGCTAAAACGATTCATACACCCATCGAATAGACCATTGCCAGATCCACCGGAGAACAAAATCCATTGTAAGTCTTCGCATAAAGTCACAACCTTCCGTACATTAAACAATCATTGATTTCAGCTTCCACGTCGTCGCTGGATACGGTTTCCAAACGATCGTTTTCCACCGGGGCTCCCAGGTCCGTGTCGAGTACAATGGAAAAGATTCAAAACAACACGGCCGCAACGCTGGATCGAATGACCATGCTGCAACAGCGCTACCGTCAGCACCAGGAAACCATGCGGACCGATAGCGATCGAAGCCGCCGAGCGAGCCTGATTTCTAATGCCGATATGCAGGTATTGTTGTTTCTGATATTCTTAATGAGTAAGTTGAATTGTTAAATTGTTCCATGAAATTGTTTCCAATATCCAACCACCTACAGAGCAGTGTTTTCCTCTTCTATATTTGTTATATTAATGTTGGTTTACAATTAATGCTTTTCAGTCATCATCGCAAACTATACGCACAAAACCACCATCAGTTCCATCAACAATACTAAATCAACAGCAGCAGCAATTCCATCAACAGCACCTTGCGTTGCAATCGAGATGGAACGAGCCACCGACACCCAGAATAAGATCTGGCAGTGTTGCTTCGGGTATCAATCTAATGCCCAGTGCTTCTTCCCCAGTGCCTAACGAGAGCAATGCTCCCAGCATTAATAATCAATCGTTCATGTTCCCCCCACAGCGTACGGATTTGGGTGGAAGTCCCGACCCAGGACTGCCTAATCCTCGCAGTACCTCTGTTTTCAATCTGAACCAGATGCACCAACAGCCAGCACAGCCCAATATGTGGGGTTTCACTCCTTTACAACAGGTAGGTCCTGTGGATTGTTTTGCAACCCATTGATAAACAAATTATTTGTACTTTTATTCCCACTATTAGGCTCAATCAATGGCGCAAATGAGTTTCAATCAAATGGGTTGGAATCAAATGAACCCTTGGATGGCAGGCCAGACACAAAACGGTTCGAACATGAGCCTCAACATGCCATCGTCCCAACAAGGTCGCTACCCACCCGACCCGTCAAGATATCCGCCAGGGTGGAACAATGCATGGGGCGGAATGTATCCGTATCCTATGGGGATGATGCCAATGATGCATGGTAAGCTAAATAATTGCTTGAATAAAAGTTTGTTGCCTGCGGTACCATGGTCTGAAGGTGGCTGGGTTCGATTCCCGGTCCGGTCTAGCAAATTTTCTAGTGGCAGTAAGAAGAGGAAGATGATCAATTCTGGCTTCAACGAATAACAATAATGAAATAAAAAAATCAACAATGTAACATAACCTTCATTTTATCAATCGCTTGAAGTAGTTTAGTGGCCTTGGCCTCGGAATTGTACAAGATTGGCTAAGATTGAACAATCATTCTCTCTGTAGAAATTCTAGTATTCTAAGGGCAATCTTTTCATAATCCACACATGACCGTTTTTTTTTCAATTTGCATTTTAACGACACTCTCTTCAAAACTTGGTGAACTTGATAATTCCTCTCCGCTGCTCTCCGAAAGCAGCCCTACTTATTATTTCCCATGTAGTGACTATATTTACTAGCTAGTAATCCCCCAGATCAATTTGAGCCATAAAAATTGAAATGTCAATTTGAAAACGTTTTTTTTACGAACAGATCGTAAGTTTCGAGTGGAAGATGGATTTTCAGTTATAATTCGCTGAAAAATGACGACAAAGATATACTTTTACCCATTGGTAATAATTATTTTGAACCTTATGTGTTAGATTATGGCGTGACGCTAATCATAATTTAAAAGGAAAAATACTTTGCCTTTCTTGTATAGGGTAACGGTACCAATAGTGGAGGTATTAGTAGATCCATAAAAGAAAATATTTTTTAAAAATTCAAAATTATGGGAAATTTACAGCTTTAATATCTTAGTTAATAGATAAACTAATAAATTTGCTAACAAAAATGAGATAGATGTCATTTAACATCAACAATTACTAAATATTGCTTGCGCCACTATGGGTACACTGTTCCTTTAGTGGCGGTAAAAATTAATTTTGGTTCCTATAGTGGTGCTATCCATTGGTTTCTTATGAGACTCGCCACTATTGGCACAGTTGCACCACTATAGGTGCAAGCGAGTCAATTTTGTTAAGGAAAATCATTGTTTTCAATAGTTTTTCAAGCGAAAACTTAAGGTAAGTTGCATTTAACAGGATATTTAAAGCACGACGCATCAACTGAAACCATCGTAAAGTCTATAAATATGATAAATCTCATTAAAACACAACTGCCTCAACTACTGGTGCTACATCCACTAAGGGTACGGTTACCCTATTTGGTTTTTGGATTTTTGACAAAATTGCTTGGGAAAAAAGTGTAAAACAAATTTTTTTTGATTTGTTTTACGTAAAACCTATTTTTTTAAATCTCTTGTTTATTTTTGTTGCATTTTTTCCCGCTTGCAAGGCAGTGGCAAATAAAATTCTCCGACATTGTCTGCGGAATCCCCATCAAAATGGCTCACGTGCTCCAAAACCCAGCTTTCTTATATCTAATGATGTAATTCCATTAGCCCCGCCCCTTCATTAATCATTATGAGTGTACATTTTATTTACACCCATATCAGATCACAAAGGGGCGGGGCTAACGGGCTTAATTTATTACATACAAGAAAGCTGCTGTTCGGCGCGCGCGAGCCATTTTGATCGAGATTCCACAAAGAGCGGTGACATTCGATGAAGCGGAGCGGACATAGCAGCACGAAGGCGTGAGTGGCAGTAGCAATGCGGAAAATTTATTCCAAATTTTGGAGGCTTATCGAAAAATCATCAAGTGGCGGTCGGACAGTTTCAACGCAAGGTGTCGACAAGCGATTGGATGCAGTTAGTTATTGGAAAGGCGCATTGGGAAATGAAAATTGGTTCTTCTCAGGACCAACATTTTATGGAAAGAAAGAGTTAATTGCGTTAATGGACTGTTTCGGTGGCATCGGGTTTGGCGTGGTAGCTTGGTTGCTGTTAGTGATCCCATCCATTCTAATTTACTGCATCATCTCCCTCCGACGCGCTATCAAATTCGCTATTTACGATTGAGTTTTGCACTTTGAAGAAAGTTTATTTCGGATAGTCGGATCAACCTTCTTTTGCATAAAATCAATGAAGGAGCCACCTCTGTGGAAACTATCTACAGCAACCACCCATTTTTTTTTAAGCTTTATTAATGTGTAACAACCACCAGTGAACGTCGCTCGGACAGACAGATGCCAAGAGATAATGTTGGGTAATATGAAGAAACTTCGTCTTGAGTCACATTTCTGTTGTTATTCTTCGCAACAATACGCATCTTAGATAACCAACATATCATAACCAAATTCGGAATTAGAGTTTCCATCCCGAGACATCCCGGGACAAAAAATCCCGGGATTTAGGAAAATACGGGATTTCTCGATTCCCGGGATATTATTTTTGAAATCCCGAAAATCGAAAATGATTAACAAAACTTCTATTTTGAAAACGCAAAACACCCAGTTAAACGATTATTTTATGACCAACTGTGCGGACCAAATTCCTCAGCCTAACCGAATCATACTGAATAGGGGACAGGGTTAGTTCACCAATTCATTGAGAGTATTTTTACTCGGTGCAGGTACTCTATGCCTAGAATGCAGTATTGCAGGTCGCTGTATCAAATATTGTTTTAGAGCTTGGATCCCAACATGTTGCCGAGGGATTCCGACTCCAGCTGCTTATTCTTGCTTATCCGATAAGAAGGATTGACAAAGAAAAAGTCATCATGCGTCGGCGGTAGAAGCGTATATATATTGATGTACATCTGTCTGGGTAGTTCTTATTAGAACACCTATGCGGCATTGTGAAATATCACTAAACAACCAACAGAACACCTCACTTTTCTTGGTTTTGAAGAGTGTCAGGCATCACTTCTAGAGTGTATCGCTTCTATCAAAATCAACTCTGGTCAACAGGCTACAATCAATTTGTCCAATTCTCGGCTTCTGTCAAAATTGTATACCAACTTTAATCGCATAATCTATTAACCCCATTATCGTTAAATTATCGAGTTAATTTACGTTAAATTATCGAACTCCGATAATAATTGAGTTGATTCATCTTTATCGCATCAAGCGATTACGTTGAACTCAATTAACTTTATCGGCGATAATGATAAATTAACGATTAACATCAAGATCAGAAAGCGATCTGTTCAAGATTAGGAAGAGCTGCAGCTCTTGGCAAAAGTATCATTTAGTAGCCTGCCATGAGTTGGAGGATACTCTAGTATTGTGTTTTCTTTGTGAGGGGATCCCATATCTCCAATCTCCAAGGTTATGGGCCCAGTACGATTCTACTGCGCATCTTCCATTTTTCGTCACTAGGGTATTGAATGCAATCCCAGCAACTGTCTAAACCCAATGCACATTCAAAACAATGCAAACAGTCAAGCCGGCTTCAACCGCCAGCAAAGCCTTCTTCTCGGACTCGACGATCCTATATTCCAAAAGGGTACTCTACCTTCCGAGAAAAACGTGAATATTATTTGCTTCTTTAAGTCTTTTTTTTCGAAAGAATTGATTCAAATTAGAATTGAATGAGTTCCAATTTGAACTCTGTATTATCTGGCCTTTCTAAAATATTAACTTTACTGAACATTGAATAAAATCGTTTTTAAATCAAAAAATAAGTTTTCTAAGGAAACATCGAAAAATCCCGGGATCCCGGAATTTCCCGGGATATACGAACAAGTTTATGGGCCCTCCTTAGCCGTGCGGTAAGACGCGCGGCTACAAAGCAAGACCATGCTGAGGGTGGCTGGGTTCGATTCCCGGTGCCGGTCTAGGCAATTTTCGGATTGGAAATTGTCTCGATTTCCTTGGGCGTAAAAGTATCATCGTGCTAGCCTCATGATATACGAATGCAAAAATGGTAACCTGGCTTAGAAACCTCGCAGTTAATAACTGTGGAAGTGCTTAATGAACACTAAGCTGCGAGGCGGCTCTGTCCCAGTGTGGGGATGTAATGCCAATAAGAAGAAGAAGAAGAAGAAGAAGACGAACAAGTTTATCACAAATCCCGGGACAACAAAAATGGCCGGGAAATGGAAACTCTATTCAGAATCTTGCGAGAAAATTTCAAATGATTCTTAGAATTTGTCATTCTCCGAACCGAACGGTCCGTTGTCTGCTGCGGAATCCCGATCAAAATGGCTCCCGCGCGCCGAAAAGCAGCTTTCTAATATCTAATAAAGAAATTTCATTAGCCCCACCCCTTCATTAATCGTTAAGAGTGCACATTACATTTACACCCATACAGATCACAAAGGGGCGGGGCTAACGGGCTTAATTTATTGGATACAAGAAAGCTGCTGTCCGGCGCGCGCGAGCCATTCTGATCGGGATTCCGCGGAAAGAGCGGAATGAGCGGTTCGACAAAATTTGATACAGCGGAGCGGACACAGCAGCACAAAGGCGTGGGTAGCAGTGGCAATGCTGAAAATTTATTCCAAATGGTGGAGGCTTAGCGAAAAATCATCAAGTCTCGGGTACTTTTTCAAAACGGCGTATGTCGCAAATTGTAAACAAACCCGTTTTCAACAGCATATGGCATCAAATTCATCTAAAAATGTGTATATCTTCAAAGCTACATGAAAATGTGTAATTAAAAATGTAAATCAATTTTTTACAAAACGGTGTAACATCATTGTTGAAAATATTGCACATACATCGCTTAGCAGAAAATGTACTTTAAAAAGTTTTTTCGAACAACTAAATAGTTTAAAACGTGCGTCTGCTTGTACTTTTTCATCACTGATTTCAAAATTAAGCATGTTGCTTGAATATTCTGATTTTCGTTAAGAAAAACATTTTACGTTGTTTTTCTGCAGCAAATGTTGTTACGTCGTGTTGTAAGTGTTTCAATTTTTTTGTCGCATGTGCGTGAAACGTTTCAACTTGACGCAACATTTCGACGTATCAACAATGCAGCGTACGGAGCAGCGTAACATTTCGACGAAAGTAGCATGACCTCGGACATGCTGACGTATCAAAACGACGTATGTGATTTATCTGTTGCAGAACGTTGTAACATATATTTTTATCAAAACAACTGAAATGTTCACACGCAGTGCAGATTTCAGGGTCAGTGACGATGAACCTTTTCATAATGTATCGTTGAGGTGTATTCAATTGCAATAAAAATGATTACTTTCTAAATAGGAATAAAAATAAAATCTGAAAACTTCCAAGCTCATTTTCTCAGCTTGATCAAAATGTTACATACGCCGATTTGTAAAAGTTCCCGAGAAGTGGCGGTCGGACAATTCCAACGCAAGGTGCTGACAAGCGTTTGGATGCATTGGGAAGAGAAAATTGGTTCTTCTCAGGATTAGCATTTTATGGAAGGATAGAGTTAATTGCGAAAATGGATTGTTTCGGCGGCATCGAGTTTAGCGTGGTAGCTTAGTTGCTGTTAGTGATTCCATCCGTTCAAATTAATTGCATCATCTCCCTCCGCCGCGCTATCAAATTTGCTAGTTACAATTGAGTTTTGCAGTTTGAAGAAAGTTCATATCGGATTGTCGGATCAACCTTCTTTTGTATGAAGACCTTTTTGGAGGACTTACTTGATACTTGATGGGCTACAGCTCTTCGATGAACCTACGCCGAATGGAGTATCCTTCTCCACTGGACTCGATCCTGGGCCAATCGCTTCCAGTCGCCCTGAACATTGAGCGCCCTCAGGTCCTCTTCAACTGCAAAAAGCCATCGTGTACGCGGCCTTCCACGAAGCCTGCGTTCTCTTCCGGGTTCTCTACTAAATATTATCTTCGCTTGTCGTTCTTCCGGCATACGAACAACGTGACCAGCCCGCCGTAGTCTGCCGTGTTGTATAAGCTTAATAATATCCAGCCCTTTATACACCTGGTACAATTCGTGATTCATGCGACGCCGCCAGATACCGTTCTCCTATTTACCGCCGAGTATTGTCCGCAGCACCTTACGCTCAAACACTCCGAGAGCTCTCCGATCAGCCTCCTTTAACGTCCATGTCTCATGGCCGTATAAAGCCACCGGAAGAATCAGAGTAGTATACAGCGCGAGTTTTGTTTTCGTTTGCAGACTACGGGACTTAAGCTGGTTACGAAGTCCGTAATAAGCCCTATTTGCAGCTGCAATACGCCTTTTCACCTCGCGGGTAACATCAGCACTATTTCGCTACCACCACCACTAATGAACCCACGTTGATTGCCAGCGACCATGTACTTCGTTTTGCTGGTATTGATCGTGAGTCCTATCCTCGCTGTCTCCCTCTTAAAAGGCGCAAAAGCCTCTTCCACGGCACGGCGATCAATTCCGATAATATCGATATCGTCCGCAAATCCCAGGAGCATATGCGATTTTGTGATAATGGTACCGCTTCTTTGCACACCAGCTCTCCTAATCGCTCCTCGAGCGCTATATTGAACAGTAGGTTTGAGAGTGCATCACCCTGCTTTAATCCATCTAAGGTAACAAATGACGTCGATATTTCATCCGCAACCCTTACACTTGATTTCGATCCGTCCAACGTTATACGAATCAGCCGTATCAGTTTCGCCGGAAAACCATGTTCAAGCATAATTTGCCATAATTCATTCCGTTTCACTGAATCGTACGCCGCCTTGAAATCAATAAACAGATGATGTGTCTGCAAGTTGTACTCCCGGAATTTATCAAGGATTTGTCTCAGGGTAAACATTTAATCCGTCGTTGATCGGCCCTCACGAAAACCTGCTTGGTATACGCCGACGAAGGACTCTTCAAGCGGTCTCAATCTGTTGAACAGAATACGGGACATAATTTTGTACGCCGAATTAAGGAGGGTTATTCCTCGGTAATTGGCGCACTCCAGTCTGTGCCCTTTCTTAAAGAGAGGGCAAATGAGGCCGTCCAACCAGCTAGCAGGCATTTCCTCGTCTTCCCATATTTTCGACATAATATGGTGCAGAACTTCATAAAGCTGCTCACTGCCATGTTTGAGAAGTTCAGCCGGGAGCTGGTCCTTCCCCGCAGCCTTATTGTTTTCAGCTCTTTGACAGCTTTTTTAACTTTTTTAACTAGTGTAGGTGACTCCACAGCTTGTCCATCGTCGCTAATATTTATTCTGTTTACCGATGCACCGTCACTTCCTCCATTCAACAAAGTCTCGAAGTGTTGCTTCCACCTGGCAGCCACTTCAGTTTTATCTGTCAGCAAATTCCCTTGTTGGTCGTTGCACATGACGGGAGATGGCGCTGTCTTTCTCCGCACGCCATTGACAGACTCATAAAACCTCCGCATATCGTTCTGCTCCATTTTTTCCTGCGCCTCACTAATAACTTGTTCTTCGTACTCTTTTTTCTTCCTGCGGTGGGTTCGTTTTTTGGCTGCTCTTGCTTCCTTGTACCGATCTCTATTCGATCGGGTACCCGACACCAACACTCCACATCGAACCATCCCGTCCTGGGTCGCCTCTGTGCAGTGCCTACCACTTCTCGTGCTGTTATGCTCACCGCTCCATGGATCGACTCCCATAGATCGTTGATGTTGTCGCTAACGTTGATTGCACTTATCCGTTCGTCGAGCTTCTGGCGGTACTCAGCCGATACTCCTTCCGCCGACAATCGCTGGATATTGTAACGCATCGTTCGCTGTTATCTTTCGTTCGATACAGTTGACAACCGTGATCGAATTTTACTGACAACGAGGTAGTGACACCATCCTCAAAAATGGCCGAAATAAAGGAGAAATAAGCAGAATCAGAAGTGGCGTGAAACCAAACGCAAATATATTTATTTGCAACGTTCGGTTTTCGCCCGCGATGTAAGCGTACGTTGCAAAGTAAAGATTGTGATGTCCCCGACTGAAAGCCAGTCGAGTGACTTCAGCGGCCGAGAGTCATGTTAATTTCACGGTTAGAGATTCAAAGTCCATCCAACTGGGAACAACTATTCGACCTCTTGATTCAGTTGACCTCCGAGTAGTTTGCTCAATGTTAATAAAACGACACAAATTATTATGGCAAATACCATCAATTTCGAATAGCTACGTAGTCCTACGTCACCTTTGCGTACAACCCGATTGGGCTGCACCTTTGAGTTTTTATATTAGCTTTACTGCATCATAAAAAATCAGCTGTAGCTTAATTTAGATTAGTGCCGTTGAAAATACGAAGTGGAAGCATCGGCACATTGTGACGGCCATGTTTGAATTTAAAAAAGATTGTCCTTAACACTTGAGTAATGAGTATGCGCGCTGCATATTATTGTATAATCAGGTGCGAACAGCAAGGTTGAGTTTTTTCATCCTGCGTACAAGTACATACCACTTTACATATTATTTTTTACTTATGAATTTGTGTATGATATCACAAAGTAACGTAAAAATACACTACTATCGCCCCTTCGATCTTTCATTGTTGTGCATTAGAGTGATTCAAATTTTGACATTTTCGCTCTTCTATACTTATACGATGACATTTACTGTTTTATTAGTCCTCCTAAATTTTTAGCTTGTTTGGATGTAACTAGACTGAGCACGCGCAGTGTGAAGTTTGTATGAAAATTACTGTGAAAACAGCCACTTTTGTGGAAAACTGCTCCGCAGCGTAGCCCATTAAGTTCTGAAAATATATGACTACGTTGGCAACGTAGAAAATATTGCATTGAAACTGATCGTCTTTGTTGCGAAACGATTCTATGCTTGCAAAATAAGTTATTGAGAAATACTGAATCGTGGTAAATTCAATTTAACACGTAAAAGAATAACATCTATATCAATAATGAGCATTTTTGTATTCTTGATAACTTACAAAAGTCAGATCGCTTCGCAACAACAACTATCCTCTAGCTTAGGAAGTATTCTATGAAGTCATCGGTTCGATTACATTTGAATAGTCAATAGGTAGCAACGCGGAACTGTATTCCAGTTAAGTGGCTATTTCTATAGTAATTTTCATACAAACTTCAAACTGCGCGTGCTCAGTCTAGTTACATCCAAATAAGCTAAAACTTGAGGAGGAATTATAAAATAGCAAATGTAATCGTTAAAGCACAGAGGACCAAAAAAGTCAAAATTTGAATCACTTTATTGTGCATGCTGGAATAATAACTAATGACATATCTGTATCATCAACAGGAATGGCGATGCCCCCACCGCGATCGCGAGCTCATTCGCGTGCAGCCTCCCCAGCGCTCAGTATCAAATCGCGTAAATCCACCATGTCTATGCGTAATCGTAGCAGCTACATCAACGATCTAACCGATGATGAAGATTCTGATGAAGATTTTGGAAAATCCCGAGGCAGACGAGACCGTCGTCATCGAGTGAATTCAAACAGCAGTCTGGATTTCGACGAACCAGAACCGAACTCATTTGTTCGAGCGTCAAGTGTAAAGCATTCTCGTTTCAATCGGGATCGCCGTGGAACATCTTCAGCAAGATCATTGATAGACTATCCGACATCATACAAACGTGATATTCATCGTTCCAAATATGATCGTGAAGAACTCCTGCGTGACCGATTCGATAAGATGTCACTATCGTCGCAAAGGAAGGTGACTTCCGATTCGTATACCAATGATTCCGATTTGGAAACGAATCGACGAGGATCTAATAAGTCTAAACCAAACAACGAAAGCTTGACTACTCCACGCAAGATTACGTCAGATTCCTTGACAAATGATTCCGATGGTGAAATAGAACGGCGTCGCGTGGCGAAGCAAAGCCGCTCTCCCAGCAATGTATCTTCTCCAATGAAAGTAGCTTCGGATTCATTTACCAACGATTCAGATGCTGAATTTGAACGTAGGAAACAGAGAAAAAATTCTGGACTACTGTCGCCAAAACGCATGGAATCTGATTCGTTAACTGGTGAGTCTGATGTGGGGCGAGAGAAAGTCAAGCCTGTGGGGATCAGAAAACTTTCCGATACGGAAAAGGGTAAACCTGTTAAACCTAAAGCAAGCAAAACAAACCCTAAGAAAGTTCCATCGGACTCTCATACGCCTGATACAGATGGCGATCAGAAGCGAAGATTTGCTACCAAGAAGCCAATGAAGAAAAATTCCAGTACTGAATTCATTCCAAATGATTCAGAACCTGAAACTGATAAGCAAACAGAAATAAAGCGGAAAATATCTATAATTGTTCATGAACCTCCAGAAATAAAGTCTTTATCTGAATCTAACAACGAAAACGAAAATGATCATTCACAAAGCATCGAAATAAAGAATCAAATCAACGAAACCAAACCAGAAGCAATCCAGTTTACGACAGAAGAATCACCGCCTCCCCCACCTCCGATAATTGCACCAAATCGTGAATGGGAATGCGCGTTCTGCACATACGTCAACGAAGCTGGAGTCAAAATATGTGCAATCTGCTGCAAAACTGTAACTGTAGATGTCGAAGCGCCCACAAAAATAGATCCCGAAACTCCACGATCACCACCCCCGGATGTTGTTCAAGAACCACCGTGCGAAAAACGAACAGTTCAAAATCCGACAACGGATGTGAAGAAACTACAAACGATCATACCGCCAGTCGCCAAAGAAGTCGATAGCAAGAAGAAAGGTAGGATGCGCAAAATATCCTTTTGGCCCGGCACTAAAGCGAAATAGTTGAGTGTTGTTGCACCTTAAACCAAAGAGAACGTGTTTTGTACCCCCCGAAGAACCACTCCATATTGTATCTATATATTCATGTAGCCCTAAAGTCAATTCAATACCGATACCTAGCAAATGACTTTTGTACAGTTACGAAATCCAACATTTCCCAGCACCTTTCCTAAAAATACAGTTTTACAATTAAAGTGTGTTGTGTGTCATTGTGTAATAATAGCATTTTTATGATTTCGTGTAATTAGCAAATAAATATTTATTTTGCAAATAAAATGCTTGTCGAAGAAGCCAAACGTTTTAATGTGTGTTGTTTCTGTTCTCGTTATAGACAATGATGATCGCTTTGGTGGTGGTGTTGAACAATCAGATCAGGTTGATGAGTTTTTACTCGAGGAAAATCAGTACGAAAACTTTGAAATTCAATCCGCCCTCCCAGTCAAATTAGAAAATCCCAAAGGCAGTGGTGAAATCAAGCAAAATTTAGACAGTGAAGTGACAAAACTTGTGAACAAGGTAGTGAGAGAAAAAGTATCCACAGGATGCGGCCCGTCCCCCCCGCGGGAGTTTATCGAGGAAAAGGAAGCTATGGATACTGTCGATAGTAGACCGTCTTCCTCGGCTAGGGCCTCGATCGGAACGTCTCCTCCTCCACAGGACATGTCCACACAGGTTAGTGAATGCGTTTGTGTAGATCACATTGATAGTAAAGCAGGCGAATATATATTACATCTTCATCGTAGTCTGAATTCATTTTTAAAAATATTACTGTTTACTAGATTTGTCTCATGATTATCTTGCTTCGTACGAACAACTGGCCATTCTGCGCAAATATTTTTTTCTGATAAATTGATAGAAGGTCAATTAAGTAACAAGAGTTGTTGCCATTTTGACATTTAAAAACCAACTTCTATTATCTCATGTTTTGCCTTTCTCATAAAACAATTTATATGGTCGCTCCAAAAACGAACTTTTTATAAAGATCCGAGTCGGACAGTCTGTGGGTAAGTTGTACGACTATTGGACAGTAGGTACAACTTGCCCACAGACGGTCCGACTTTACTCCGACCGAACCAAATTTCCTGGAGGCGGAGACATAGTTGTACAACATGTCGGAGCGTGTGTGGGGCCTCTTACCAATCGACTCCGCTCAATGAATCGAACTGATGTCTGTGTGTAGTATATGTAGTATGTGCGCAAAAAAACTCACTCGTTTTTTAGCACTCATTGACCGATTTATACGCAATAGGTTCCATTCGACGGGGAATATTGCAAATGGGCCAGATTGGACAATGGAATCAAAAGTTGTGACAAATTAGGATTTTCAGAAAAACACGCTAAGAAAACCTCACTCAAGTTTTTTTAGTATATCTAATTAGACCTGTGCGCGCCGCCGATCATAATTTTGCCACGCCGGTGACTAATCGCAATAAAAAAAATCAATTTACTTAAGTCGAGTCGAGCCAAGCACGGACACTGAAAACGGCCTAATAATTGAGGTCGAAATACGTATCTATGAAGAAATAGTTTGAATGAGGCTTTATCTAGAATAATAATACATAAATTGTTAAACTGATCTTTGGAATGCGTTAAGCTAAGGCCTAATTCAATCTATTTTCATTACTATAGTGACACAACTAACCAAAACTTTTTTGTACAATATTAGTACACTCGTTGCCAAAATTCGGCTGACGATTTTCACTTGAAGCAGCACATAAAAATTGCCTAAATTACGTCTTATACAAACAATTTACAATGAATAATGCACCAACATTTCATGGGCCGAAAAAGGATCCAACACCAGAGCCAAGTTTAGGAAAATTGGCCGAACATAAAGTTCATTTCGCACAAAACTTTTGATGGATTAAATAATAGATTTTGAACCATTATTGTTGTTTTTTGAATACTTAGCGTAATAACCAAAAGTAAGAAAGTCGTTTGGTGGCATAGTTTCGGTAAGATCTTCAATATATGAATATTTAAATCGATAAATGTGCTCAACCACAGCATAATAGGCTAAGGTTTGAGCCTTATACCCTATTTTCAAATATTACGAAATTTAATTTTATTTTATTGTCTCGAAATTATTTAATACTGCACTATGGTCCAGGATACAGATTTACGCGGAAAGATGCATTTTACGCCAAAACTATGTTTTTTAGAAAAAACTGTTGTTCTACAAAATTGTTCGAAATAGTAAGGCCATCATTATGGTTCTACCAAAAAGTAGGGTGGCCCATCATATAAAAAAAATTAGAAAATATTTTTTTTATTTTTCGAAATATTGACATGTTATGTTCTACAAAGTTTTAGCGTAGCTTATTCCAATCAATTTCGCCAAAAAAAAATTTTCTGTGGCTCTTAAGTTGGCTGATTTAGAGCAATTTTACCTAATTGGATTAGGGTGTACCTTAAAAAAACAGTATTTTTGATCTACTTTTTTTGTTTTAGATTTCTCGAAAAAGTCGTGTTCAACTGACTTTTAGAGCTCGTAAAAATGCAACTTTTGATGGGTAAATATGCTCAATATCTTTTACCGATCAAAAGTTATAATCGTTTTTCTGTCAAAATTACATTTTTTCATAAGTTGATATCTCCGGTTAGGGCAAACCAAAAAATTATATTTACACGGCAGCTGAAAGAGAAATTAATATTCTTTATTATGTCAAAAAATTGGGGATATATTATTTTTTTATCTCAAGTTTTATCAATTTTACTAAAATCATGTTTTTTCAAATAAATTAATATAACTCGACAACTGAAGAAGTCACAGACAATGTTCTTATAGCAAAACACGCGTTTTGACAAGCCCCAAAAGTCTTCAGAAGATGACATTCGTGAGAAATGAAAAATAAAAAATCTACAGCTTTAATACTTTTTATAAGTTTTATCATTATCATCGTATTGCAAGATTTACGAGAAAAGATGCATTTTCGGTCTGAAGCATACTTTTAAGAAACAAAGTTTGTTCTACAAAGTTGTTCTGGATACTTGAGCCCTTATTATAGAGTTACCGAAAAATAGGGTGAGCCATTTTATAAAAATGTGAAATTTTTATTTTTTTTTATTTTGCGGAATATTGACATAAAATGTTCTACAAAGTTGTAGCGCAGCTTTTTCCAATCAACTTTGCTATATAAACTTTTTATGTAGCTCTTAAGCACTCACTTGTTTAGAGTAATTTTACTTACCAGGATTAGGGTGTCCCTTAAAAACAATATTTATGATCTGCTTATTTAATTTTTTATTTTTCACGGATGTCACCTTTTAAAGACTTTTGGGGCTTTTCAAAACGCGTGTTTTGCTATAAGAATATCGTCTGTATCTTCTTCCGTTGTCGAGTTATATCAATTTATTTGGAAAAAACATGATTTTAGTAAAATTGGTAAAACTTGAGATAAAATAAAGAATATTAATTTCTCTTTCAGATGCCGTGTGAATATATTTTTTTGGTCTGCCCTAACCGGAGATATCAACTTATAAAAAAAAGTAATTTTGACAGAAAAACGATTATAACTTTTTATCGGAAAAAGATATTGAGCATATTTACCCATCAAAAATTGCATTTTTTGAGCTCTAATAGTCAGCTGAAGACGACTTTTTCGAAAAATCTAAAACAAAAAAGTAGATAAAAAATACTGTTTTTTTGAGGTACATCCTAATTCAATTATGTAAAATTGCTCTAAATCAACCAACTCAAGAGCTATAGAAAAAGTTTTTTTTAGCAAAATTGATTGGAATAAGCTGCGCTCAAACTTTGTAGAACATAACATGTCAATATTCTGAGAAATAAAAAAAATATATTCTAATTTTTTTATATGATGGGCCACCCTATTTTTTGGTAGAACCATAATTATGGCCTTACTATTTCGAACAATTTTGTAGAACAACATTTTTTTCTAAAAAATATAGTTTTGGCGTAAAATTCATCTTTCCGCGTAAATCTGTATCCTGGACCATAGTGTACTGTATTGTAAAAGCCTTATTGTAAAATTCCTGGAATTTCTAAGAATATTCGAAGAAGTATCGTTTAAACATTCATTTATGAATTCCTTAGAAAAATACTCCAGAAATTAGTTCGGAAATAAATCAAGAAATTTATTTGATAACTCCTCCAGATATTCCTCCGAAAAGTAACTTTTAAAACACCTTACAAGACCGTCTAAGACGAGTTTAGTACTTTCCATTTAATTCCACTAAGTTTTGTTATCTTTGCAGATACGTATTTCGACCTCAACAATGTCTTGTACTTGACTCGACTTTACTGGAAAGTACGAAACTCGTCTTAGACGGTTCAATACATTCCACTAAAAAGATTTTAAAATATTTTTTTTTGAACCTTAGAAGATTATTTTAGGAATTCTTCCTAAAATTTTTAGGGTATTCCTTCGAAGATTCCTTAAATTCCTTAATAATTTTCATCCTACTTAATTCTTCAGAAAATTCCTTACGAATTTCTTTCGGAAATTGCTTAAAGAAATGCTTTCGGATTTTGTTCCACGTATTCCTACATTCTCTTTCGGAGACTCCTTGAGGAATTCCTTTGGAAGTTTCTTTAGTAATTCCTGCGGAAATTCCTAAAGGAATTCCTTAAAAAGTTACATTCGTTTTTTGAGAATTTCTTCGGAATTTTTTTGGAGAATTTCTTCAGAAATTTTTACTTTTGAAATTGTTTCGGCAATTATTTCATGATTCGCTGGAAAAAAATCTTCTAAATATCCATAAGGCATTCATTCAAAATTTGCCTAAGGAATTTCTTCAGAACATCTTCCAGCAATTCCTTTAAAACATTCTCCGGGAATTCTTCCGGAACTTCCTGCAGGAATTTCTTCGAAAATGCCTTTATCTTTCCGAAAGTCTTTTAGTGTTTGTTGTTTATTTTTTGATTTTTTCTTTCGAAAATTCAATAAGTAACTACATTGCAAACAACTTCATTTTCAATAAATTTCAAAGGATTTCCTGGAAGATCTACCGAAAAAAAATCTGGAGAAATCTCCGAAGGAAATCTCAGAGGTTTTTCGAATAATCTTTTAAAGAAATCCCTGGAGGAATATCCGAAGGAATTCCTGGCGTTTTTTTTTTTTTGATAATTTAAGAAATAAAATTCTTGAGTAGCTCCCAAATAAATTTTTGGAGACGTTTTTGAAGAAATTTGTGTTGGGTTTAGTGCAGGAATTTCCAAATAAATTTTTGAAGGCATTCCCAAAAGAGAACCTGAATGGATTTTCGAAAATAATTCCTAAAGGAACTTCTGAAAGAGTTTTTGAAGGTAAAATACTTCCCTAAAGAATTCCTAAAGGAATTTCCAGAGGAATCCATAAAGGTATGTTTGTGGATTTTATGATGGAGTTTCCGAAGGAATTATCAAAGGATGTATGAAACGAGCTTTTAGTTCATTTCCAATTCTAGCAGCTACTGACTGAACAGTCAAGTTAAAGGTACATGATAGTAATGGAAACAGTATGGAATTCCATTTCCAGTTCTAACGATTGCTAGAACATGAAAAATATAGATAAAGATACAAAGTAGGATAATGAAACGGACCTGATTTGAACCCACGACCTCCTGCGGCAGAAGCAGTAGCCATATGACTACCAAGTATTGTCCCTAGGAAATTGCCTCAAAAAGTTCTACAAAAACTCCTCCGGAAACGAATTCCAGAAAGTTCTTCGGAAATTATTTCGGATATTCCCTTTTATTTACCTCAGAAATGACGTCAATTTCCTCCTCGTATTCCTTTGTTTAAGAAAACCTTAGGAAATTTGTTAAGGTTCGTTCTTTTGGAAAATCCTTTGAAAATTTCGTAGGAAATTGCTTTAGGAATTGCTTCATAAAATCCTTTAGGAATTCTTTCGTAATTCCCTTAGAAAGTCTTTCGAAAATCATTCGCAAATTCCTTTTGAAATATCGACGGAAAATATTTTAGAATTCCTCTAAAAATTCATTCACAGATTCCTTCGGAAATATGTTTAGTCTTTGAAAGTTTGCTTAGGAATTTCTTTGGAAATTAAAACGGAGAATTATTTTACGAATTCATTCGGATTTTTTTAGAAAAAAAAACGGATTTTTTTAGAAATTCCTCTAGGGGCTCCTTAGCAAGTTCTTTGGCAATTTTTTTCTGAAATTCCCATAGGAATTCTTTCAGAACAACCTTAAGCAATTCCTTTGGAATTTCTACGGGTAATCCTTTGAAGATTCTTCGGTAACTTTAAGAAGAAGTTCTTGGACATTTCCCTCAGTAATTCTGTCACAACATTCTCCATTTCTTTTGTTTTTTTCGGGAATCTCATTTCATCTCATCTCAATTCATTCAAAGAAATTTCTTCGGAAATTGCTTTTGGGAACCATGCGAAAATTCTTCTAGGAATTCCCTAGAACATTTTTTCGAAATTTACTGAAAAGATTCTTTCTAGTTTTTCTGCAGGAATTGCTCCGGTTCCCTAATGTGAACTTTTTTTGAAGTCGGTGCTACAGGGAAAAATTATAGAATACCTATGCATATAATAAGCAAGGCCTGCGTGTCCAAACCTTTGTGCCTTATGACGAATAAACAAGTCTACATTTAGCAAGCAAAAAAGCTAGTTCGGTTTTGTATTTCCTTGGTGTGAATTGTCAGTGTGGAAGTCAGTCGTGGGATCAATAATGAAGATGGCCAAGTTCGGACGAAGTATATTTACACTAAGTTCTTTCGAAAATTCCTTCAAAAATTTTGATAGAAATGTCTTGATAAACTTTTTTCGCTATTCCCTCGGAGTGTCATTTTTGAACCCCTTCGAAGATTTTTTCAACAAATTCTTCGGAAATTGTTTTAGGAAGTCTTTCGGAAACTATTTCATTCCTTAATAAATTTCCGAATGAAATCCTGAAAGAATATGCTATGGTTTCACCTGTGGTTTTACTAAAGGAATTTCCCAACGATAACCGTAATGGTTTTTGAAAAAATGCCTATATGAGTTTCCGCAGAATTTCTTATATGGTTTCACAAAGGAATTTTTAATGAAACTTAAAAAAAATCGTAGTTTCCTCCGGACATCCTTTCAGGAACTCCACCAAGAACTTTTCTAGAGCACACCCTATAATACAGACTATTGAGGCTATTACTCCAGTGAACACTACCTACTGCTGGATACCCGGGAATTGCGGAATCAGGGGCAACGATGAAGCGGACCATTTAGCAAACCTCGGAAGAAATGCTAAAAAATGGAAAATTAACGTAGCAGGCACAGACATCAAATCCTTCAACAAAAGGAAAATAACCGAATCATGGGAAAATCACAGGTAGAAGGATAAGCTCACCAGGAAAATAAAAGGTTAAGTCACGCCATGGTCCGACAGGCACAGTCGGAGGGAACAGCAGATCCTATCGAGATTGCGAGTTGGACACAAGAAAATTACGCACGACCACTACATATCAAAGAATAACAAACCCATATGCTCCAATTGTGTGACCCCGTTGACGGTAGAACATGTGTTAGTCAACTGTCAAGAATATACAGATGTGCGTTTAAGGCTGAAGTTGAAGGCAACAATCAGAGGCATACTAAGAAACGATGATGAAGATGAATCCAAAGTGCTCGAAATTTTAAGGAATTTGTACAATAGAATATAAGTCCCCTAATTCTTTTCAAGAAGTGAACCATTCATTTCATTTATTTAGTTAACATCTAAACAGATAACACTGAATCAACAATTTGACGCCACAATGCACGGTTCGAGGCCGCATCTCTCCATCCTCGGATACGCCCCACGCTCCCCAAGTCGTTCTGCACCTGGTCTGCCCATCTCGCTCGCTGCGCTCCACGCCGTCTCGTACCTGCCGGATCGGAAGCGAACACCATCTTTGCAGGGTTGCTGTCCGGCATTCTTGCAACATGTCCTGCCCATCGTACCCTTCCGGCTTTAGCTACCTTCTGGATACTGGGTTCGCCGTAGAGTTGGGCGAGCTCATGGTTCATTCTTCGCCGCCACACACCGTCTTCTTGCACACCGCCAAAGATGGTCCTAAGCACCCGTCTCTCGAATACTCCGAGTGCTTGCAAGTCCTCCTCGAGCATTGTCCATGTTTCATGTCCGTAGAGGACTACCGGTCTTATTAACGTCTTGTACATGACACATTTGGTGCGGTGGCGAATCTTTTTCGACCGCAGTTTCTTCTGGAGCCCGTAGTAGGCCCGACTTCCACAGATGATGCGCCTTCGTATTTCACGACTAACGTTGTTGTCAGCCGTTAGCAAGGATCCGAGGTAGACGAGGTGAACCAGTCCGAAGCTGAAAACCTCTATAATAAAAGGAAAAAAACTTTTCTGGCATATTTTTTCAATTTTTGAGGAAAATATTCAATTTGGTTGGTCATCGTGCCCCAGTCTTACTCAGCTAGAGCACATTTTAGTTATGTTGATCATCTAACGTTATGTTGATCAAGAACGCGAGGTGGGCAGTAATCTGTCCATTGTGGTTGTCATTAGTGGATTCCATCGTGAATGACCAAGGGTCACAGCAGGTGAACGAAGTAGCACTGCAAATTCTCTAAATATACTGAATATGCAGCCGTTCAAACATTGCCCAATTGTATATGTAACACAAAGAATAGTAGTTAGAATTTTTCTGAAATTTAGATATATTGAGAAGTAAATCGACTGGAGTTTATCAAAATCCTGAATTGGGAAAACTTTTATGAAAAACATAATAACAAATTAGTCCTATGACACCGAAGTCTAATTCTAAATACTGCTCAAGGGTTACGAAAAGTGAAGCACATACCATGATGAAGAGAGTTGACTGCAGCAGGTTAAAATCACTGCTATTTTGCCAGTAATGGTAATAATAGTCACCATGCTACTACCCAAGCCATTCCTGAGCGAATGATAGACAAAAAAACAACGATTTCAACAATGCTGTTCTTACAATAGGACCTCTAGTAAACATCAAATTCTGTTCCCTTCGTACTTGTCGGATGCTTGCGATGTCGGGACCTGATATTCACGGCATTTCTTGAAGTATGTGCCGTACAGTAAAGATCTGGTCCGTCATCGAGCGGCCGTCAACGAAGCCGGTTTGATAACTTCCCATGAACTCATTCACTATTGGGTACAGACGGCAGAAGATGATCTGGGATTTCACTTTGTAGGCGGCATTTAGAATAGTAATCGCTAGAAAGTTCTCACAGTCCAGCAAGATTGTAAGGTTTTGTTCTAGTTCATAAAAAAAACTACCATGCGCCTCCATGCGGATACTGAAAAAATAAATTTCCGCAACTAAGCGACGACGCAGAGTAGACTTAAAATAGATTTCAGTACAGGATACCATATTTTCTGAAATTGAAACATTGGACAAATGAGACAACATAAGCCACTGATCGCCGTGCTGGTTGCTATGGGAATATTTTTCTTGGAACTTGAATAAAAGAGTAGTCAATTTAGTTAGGGGGAAAGACGGCTTTGGCAGGTTTTGTTCTATTATTGTCAGGGGGGTTTTTGTCGACCAAATTTTATGAAATTTGGCCACAATATTCTTTGATATGCAAAGAATGTGGAGGCCAAATTTGAGCATAGTCAGTCATAAAAAACCCCCTGCCAATAATAGAACAAAACCTGCCAAAGCCGTCATTCCCCCTACCTCAATATTGACAAAAATAGTTTGATGAATATTAACAAATTTTCGAATCGCCTTTTTCTCTAACGCAATGCCCAGCTTCTCTTAACTTTTCGAATACGAATGGAATAAAATACGTTGCTTGTTATAATTGTATGCCGAGTTATAAATACAAACCTGCAAAGTGAAAAGATTTCCTAATGTCGATAAACAATAAGATATCAACGTTTCCTAAACAAGATGAAAACATGTGAATAAAGAAATACTGTTTGTATCCCTTATAAGTTATGCCGCTTGAGAGATAAAAATGAATTCAGACTACAGTAGATATCAAGTTGTTTTGCACATCATTGTAACATCACCCAGTTCATCATCACCCATTAATTTATCCATGCTAGACCTATGAAACGTTCGAGAAAGTCCGTGAAGATTCGTCGACCATCGAATCGGTGCAGGTCCAGTCCAGCAACAACCTGACCCAACCACCATCAGGCGGTGTTTATAAACGATCCCATTCACTAGCCACTCCACAGTTACTGCAAGTGGCCAATTCTCGCCCGGACAACATCCAACAGAGCTTCTCGACTGATACGCAGGTTCGGAAATAAAAACTAATGAGTCGTATTGTTACGACTGCATGAATAATAACATTTATTGGAGTCTACGCTAAAACCATGCGTATGCTTTTACTAAAACATGTACATGCATCCGATTGATTAAATTTTCTCCACAAAACATTTTGAATTTTCAGATAGGACGTATAACGATTTGTGACAAAACAAATCTAAAATATTCTCCCAAACGCAGTTGACACACAGTAAATTAATTAAATTACATAAATCTGCTTCGAGAGCTAATTATAACACCGATGACAACATCTTGCTAACACACTTCTGGTTGATCTGTTTCTAATCGCTTCATTTATATTGCTATGTCGTTCAGCGATGCGGTGTTAACCTCCTTGTACGTTTCGGGCACAGAGATGAGTAAAGCTCGTCATTTGACGATGATGGCGAGACTATCCCAATGCAACGCAACGCTAATTGTTGACGTTATTTTTTCGACGATGATAGGTACAATGAAGTAACCGTCAATTTCGAAACATTATTGGCAATGCTTCGGGAAAATCGTACTACGTTTCGTCGTTGCGTCGTCAGTGCAGGAAATCATGCTGGTGTCGAAATTAATTTAAATTGGCGTTGAATATCTACATCAGTTGATTAGTGAGTCTCTTGTGGAAAGTAGCCGTTGTCTTGTGGGAGTCTGATTATTCAGGAGCGGTAAACTATTCGAGTGAAAAGCTTTGTGTAAAATGTGATTATTCTGTGTTGAGAAATTTGTGGCCGTTTCCGTGTTTATCCGGAAATCCGTGTTCGTGCATTAGCCGCTAAGCTGGGCTCGATCGCTCGTATCATATGCAGCTTTAAAGTCGATAAATAGATGATGTGTGGGCACGTTGTATTAGCGGCATTATCTGGCGTACGGCGAACACCTGGTTCGTGCTAGAGTGTTCGCTCATGTATTCCAGCTAGTACTGCCCCGCGAACTCTGTTGCAATCTGCTAGTCAACGGCATAAAATTTTGGGAGAGTAGTGATTGCGCGGCCGTTGCTACAATCCAGCTCATCGCCCTTTTTCTAGATGTGACACATAATAGCTTCCAGCCAATCCTGCGGCAGAAACTTCTTCTCCCAAAAATTGGTAATTACCCAGTGCAGCGCTCTAGGTAATGCCGCACCACCCTTTTTAAGTAGCTCTGCTGGTAGTTGGTTAACCCCACGACTAAAAAACAACAGCAGGCCAATCTCCTCCTGAAAGACGTATGTCTCGTCAAATGCTCTTCGTAGTGCTATCGCCACCTTTGTATCACCTCACGCTCGTTCGTGCAGTGGTTGCGGTGCCGCCAATAGCAGATCGAAAACCTCTCCGGTCATCTTCAAGAGCACTTCCGTTGGAAGTGTCACTTCAGACTATTCCGCGTAGTCGTGAGCTAGTCTACCGTCTTATAGCCACCCAATGTAGAGCCGCGGCGTGCGACTTTGATGCCTAAATCGTCGAGAGTTTTGAGCGCAGGCATACTGTAACGAGGTAGTGTTCGGAATCGATACGCGCACTGCGGTAAGTGCGGACATTCATGATGGCGGAGAAGAGTTTTCCGTCGATTAGAACGTGGTCGATTTGGTTTTCCATTTCTTGATTAGGTGACCTCCATGTGGATGTGGATATTCTTGCGGGGAAAAAGTGCTTCGAGCTACCATTCCGCGTGAGGTTGCAAAGTTTCTGCACCGTTGTCCGTTGTCATTCGATACGGCATGCACATTATCCGTTCCGATCACCGGCGTACACGTTTTCTCCCTTTCTAATGGAGCGATCATGTCGGTGATGACGATTTTAACGAGTGGGCATCCATCGTATTTTTGCTCCAATTGTGCATAGAACGCTTCTTTCCAATTGTCGGGCCACCCGTCGTGTGAGCATTACGCATTGATGATATTGTAGTTGAAGACAGCATTTTAGTCTCAGTTGATTGGCTGTCACCCAATCACGGGTAGGCGCATCTTACCCAGCACTATGAAACCGATTCCCAGCCCATTGGTGGTGCCACAGCTTTAATAGTAAGTGGCCGCTGGATGCCCGCTTTTCCAAACTTTCTGTCCTTTCCATTGAATTTCCTGCAGCGCTACGACATCGTAGTTGCGGAGATGTAACTCGATGTATATTATCCTGTCGCAACGTGCGAAACCAAGCGACTCGTAGTTCCATGTTCCAAGCATCCAATCGTGATCCTTTATTCATCGCCTATATCGTTGAGGATTGTATCGAATCGTCCTATTATCGCTTATGTCGTTCGGAATGATTGATTTTACAAGCGGCTTATTGGGCCTGTGCAAACCTCCTGTCTCGCTGGAGAGACGTCGTGACAGGTCTGTTTAGTATCCTACTCAACACCAAGACTTGGGCTAGTGCGCTTTGGTAGATACTGCTTGCAGATACAACCCCGCTGTCAAATCCCTCCATTTCCAACTTACAGTGGCCTGTGAAGGGGTCGACAAATGTATCAAACATAGACCCTGCTGCCCAGAAAAGCTAGGGAAGAAAAGGGTTTTCAAATTCAAAGGCACCTGAACAAACAAAAACCGAGAGAATGCTCTTGATTATCAAAGAAACCACTAGAGTAAGTCCTTAAGGTCTTCAAGTGCAAACAAAAGTCTATCAACATGTTTCAAATAAGGTACATGCTCTTTGTGGTACATATCTTTTATTAAGTACACAGAAAAGTTGATTGTGTTTACAGCGCCAGAATAGCACAACATTTATTTGGTTGCAGCAACGTAAATATGAGCAAATTTGCTTGTACACTCAACCCTCACTTATTGGAAGCACGTGAACCAAAAAGTAAAAAGATTTTTTGCTAAAATTTCTAGTACACCCGATTCTGTTTTTACACGGATTTTTTTGCACGGCCGTGTAAAAAAAATCCCATACAAATTTTTTGCAAAGTTGCTCCATTTTGCATAATTCGTCGAGAAATCATAAAACTTCTTTTACACGGATTTTCGAATTTTGAACTGAAAACTTTTTTTACACGGAACGCATCCCCCGTGTAAAAAAAATCGGGTGTATTTCACTGTATTTATTGATCGTTGGATACTTTTAAACACATTCACTTGCGTCTTACATGAGGTATTGTAAGATCTCTCCAAACCCAGGCATATGAGATGTTAAAAGATCTCCAAATTGTCCTGGAGTTTAATCAAATGGTCAATCGAATCAACCAAAGTCTTCATGATGTCGCAAGCCGTGGTATCAACTAATTTATGTCCTCCGATGATTTGTCTTTCACTTGCGTCTCAGAACAAGACATATGAAGTGTTGTAAGATCTCCAAATTGTCCTGGAGTTTGAATCAAATGGTCTGCAGAATCATTAAAGGCTTCCATGGTGTCCCCCATCTCGGTGTCAACCCAATTTTGTCCTTCAATTATTTGTCTTTCACTTGCGTCTTCAATTCTTGCATGTATGAAGGTGTAAGATCTCCAAATTTTCCTGGAGTTTGAATCAAATGGTCTACCGAATCTACTGAGGCGTCCATGATGTCCCCAGCCGCGGTATCATCGAAATCATGCCCTCCGACTATTTGTCTTTCACTTGCGTCTCAATCCAGGTATATGAGATGTTTTAACGTCTCCAAATTGTCCTGGAGTTTGAATAACATGAACTACCGAATCAACAAAGGCTTCCACGATGTCCCCAGCCGCGGTGTCAACCCAATTTTGTCTTCTGAGTATTAGTCTTTCACTTACGTTTCAAATACAGGCATATGAGATGTTGTAAGATCTTACAACATCCCAAGCAACCAGAAGTTCGGATAAGAAGGGCTATTTTGGCTTATTCAGCTCTCATTTTAAGTAATTTTTTGTATGGTGGGAGCGTAAAAGTGAACTCCGTTAAGTTCCGTTAAGGATGCTTGGAACTTGATGCGAACCATAGTGAACCAATTAGTTCGGTTAGGAGTAAATTTAAGTAAAATCTGAACTTCTGGTTGCTTGGGATCTTACATGCCACAATATGAGATGCAATTCGCAAGGTATCAAAACTCCAAGACAACTTTGAGATCTTACCACATCTCATATGCCTTGGTTTGAGACAAGTGAAACACAAATACTCGGGAAATATAATTGAGTTGAAACCGCGACTGAAGACATCATGAAGGCTTGGTTGATTTGGTAGACAATTTGATTCAAACTCCACGACAATTTGGAGATCTTAAAACAACTCATATGCCTGGATTTGAAACGCAAGTGAAAGACAAATGCTCTGAAATCATAATTGAGCTGATACCACGGCATAACACATCGTTGAAGCTTTGGTTGATTCAGTAGACCATTTGGTTCAAACTCCAGGACAATTTGGAGATTTGACAACATCTCATATGCCTCCATTTGAGACGCAAGTGAAAGACAAATACTCGGAGGACATAAGAGGGTTGTTACCACGGCTGGGGACATCATGGAAGCCTTGGTTGATTCGGCAGACCATTTGATTCAAACTCCAGAACAATTTGGAGACCTTACAACATCTCATATGCCCTGATGTAAGACGCGAGTGAAAGGCAGATACTCGGAGAACATAATTGGGTTGTTACCGCGGCTGGGGACATCATGGAAGCCTTGGTTGATTCGGCAAACCATTTGATTCAAACTCCAGGACGATTTTGAGATCTTACTTCATCTCGTATGTCCGAATTTGAGACGCAAGTGCAAGAAAAATACTCGGAGGACATAATTGGATTGATACCGCGGCTGAGGACATCATGAAGGCCTTGGTTGATTCGGCAGACCATTTCATTCAAACTCCAGGACAATTTGGAGATCTTACAACATATCAGATCAGAAAAATATATTAAGCTCGTTTAGTGGAATGTATTAAACCGTCTAAGGCGAATTAAGTACTGTCCATTTAATTCCACCAGTTAATTTTCGTTATCTTTGCAGATACGTATTTCGACCACAACTGTGTGGTCGTCTTCAGTGTCTTGTACTTGACGAGTCGAGTAAAGTCGAGTCAAGTACAAGACACTGAAGACGACCACACAGTTGTGGTCGAAATACGTATCTGCAAAGATAACGAAAATTAACTGGTGGAATTAAATGGACAGTACTTAATTCGCCTTAGACGGTTTAACATATCATATACCCAAATTAGAGACGCAAGTGAAATACAGATATTCGAAGAACATAATTGGGTTGATACTGCGGCCGTTGACATCATAGAAGCCTTGGTGGATTCGGCAGACAATTTGATTCAAACTCCAGGACGATTTGAAGATCTTACTACATCTCATATGTCTGGATTTGTGACGCAAGTGAAAGAAAAATACTCGGAGGACATAATTGGGTTCATATCGCGGCTGAGGACATCATAAAGGCCTTGGTTGATTCGGCAGACCATTTGATTCAAACTCCAGGACAATTTGGAGATCTTACAACATCTCATATGCCAGGATTGGAGACGCAAATGAAAGACAAATACTTGGAGGACATAACTGTGTTGTTACCGCGGCTGGGGACATCAGGAAATACATGGTTGATTAGGTAGTCCATTTGATTCAAACTCCAAGACAATTTGGAGATCTTAGAACAACTCATATGCCTACATTTGAGACGCAAGTGAAAGACAAATACTTGGAGGGCATGATTTGGGATGAAACCGTGGCTAAGGAGTTTAGAGCATTCTTGGATGACCTGGAAAGGAACGGCTGCTTAAGGCATATTGAGTTTAGTTTAATAGATCATTTAGGGCATGAACCATTTTAAAAAAAAGATAATAGCCTTTCGGTTACGCGGGTAGACTTCAAGACCTATACTCCTGGGAATTCTTGGATAACCTGGAATGGAAATTGGTTTAATATGTCAAATACGGCATGAATCATTTTCAAAAAGAAATAACAACTTTTTCGTTACGCTTGTAGACCTTAAGTCCATGGTTACGCGTGTAGATTCCAGGAAATTCTTGGATGACCTGGAATGGAACAATTGTTGAAGGCAAATGATAAACATACAAAGCATCTACATTGTTCTTTGGGTTTCTGAGAGTGCCTTCTTGTAGGCTTACTTTTGGCATTAAGACCGTACAATTAGAAGTGTGTGCTGGTCCAAAAATCGGCGGAAGCGTTTGTCAGAATTTTGTTCGACGGCGTGAATCGGCGTGACGATTTTCGATTACGTTTGTTCTTTAAAGATTTTTTTGACATTTTCAGACATTTTCTGCCAGATGGGTTTTAAACAAATGGTTTGTTCGGACTAATGACGTGTTCAGCCAAACAACTTTTGGCCTTGTGGCCATTTGTTGGGATGCCACTAGCCGAATAACACGTTAAGTCGAAAGTCATCTAGCCAAATTCCATTTGACCGAATTGCAATTTTGTCCAAAGCGGGTGTTAGACCGAAAATTGTTTAATCGAAAATGTGAATTGGCCGAAAGGGACAGTCATCCGAACTGGTTATTTGGCCAACAAAGTTGTTTGCCTTAACAGTTCAATTGGCTGAAAATGCCTTTTGGCCGAATTGATCGTTTGCCCGAAAATGTCGTTTGACCGTATAGATAATTTGGCTAAAAATGCAATTTTGTAGATATCGTCGTTTGGCACCAGCAGGAGCCATTTGACTCAAAAATGTCCTTTCTGCAAAACAACCATTTCAACCAAACGACATTTTTGGCCAAAAGGCATTTTAGGCAAATTGACCTATTCGGCTAACCGATTTTTTCAAGCCAAAAGAACTGTTGTCCAAATGACATTTTTATTCACATGACTTTAAGCTAGATAGGCTTCGGCCCAACTACTTTCGGTCTTGTGGTCTTCGGCTCTTCCCCGTTCAAAAATTTCATTTCAACAAGATTTTTTTTTATTTAAACGGGAAATCCTTCGGAATTTCCACTAGAAGTTTTTCTTTGTTGTTTTCTTTTGTTGTTACGGAAAGCTTCCCAAAGTTTTATCGGGTAATTATTTGGAATTTTGAATGAAATAATTGGCAATCCCACGAAAAACTCTCTGGAGTTTTAACGTGATGCTGGAGATCAAACGATAATTTGTACGAATACTCATCTGAATCTTCGGAATTTCTTTAAATCGGCGTGGAAACTTATAGATCAGCGGCGTGACCAATTTTCAGCGGTGCACTGATGCAAAAATGTCAGCGATGTCGGCGTACCAAAGCCTGTCAATTCTAAACAATACCTAGTTGCCACTCCGTGATTAACTAAAGCTTGCGAAACTGCACAGTGAATTATTTGAATGGGAGCTAGCTATCCATTCTCAATGTACAATGTACAATAACGGCGCCGGTCAAGCCCTTACGGTCATATAAGGTAGGAAGCATTTTTGGCTCGACTCTCGTTGCTACTAGAGACCGAGAACACCTCTGCATCTCCACGATTGTCTTGGGATATGGAAATTTCATCTGGATTCACTTTGGCAAGTGATGCGATCTATGGAATGCGAATCAAAAACGCGTTTTTTATAATTTATTTTGCGTAACACTAAAGCAAAACTAAATATTTCGAATCGCGCGACCATTCTGCGTATTAGTCGAAACACAATCAATCGTGCAATCAACACAAAACTAACATCTCGGATCTTGCGAAAGTTCTGTGTCCAATACGAAAAATGATCAACACACTTAATTGAAAAAACAACACTTAATTGCTTTACTTTCCGATCGCACAAAACAAAACTAAGCACCCAGGTCCGCGACCGATACGAAACATGTTCAATCGCGAACTTATTGCGTATGGTCCCAGTGGTACTATATTTTTATTCAATCCTGCTACAAAACCATTACAAAAATTGGAACAAGCCTTTTTCAAACTGTTGTCATCTTCCTTTGTGAATTCCTCCAGTCATTAGAGTTACGTTAAACCTTTGGACTAACTACTTCGTTGCTTTTATTAATTCAAGAACTTATCATTACTAGTTTGCTCATTTCTGCTACACGAGAGGAGCCGGCCAAGGGCCGAAAATCTCGTTAATAAAGATAATAATAATAATAATAATAGTTTGCTCATCTGAAGATTTTGTTAGGGAAGATCATTAAAGTACGTCAGGCCCTATACCCATTTCGTCAGACTTTTTGTATTGAACCTCTAAAATGTTTGTTTTAATAGACACGCTGCCCGGATAGCCCCGCCTTCTTCCCCCTGAAAGCTTGACGTACTTTGTGGCTAGCCCCTTAGAAATACTTACACATTGACACAGAATACCAGTCAATACTAACAAAAATGACCAGCTACATCATGTCTTACTATGCTAAATCGCTTGCAGAGTCTTCCACCGACTCCGCACGAGTTGAGCCCTCAGCCACATTACGTGCAGCAGCAAAATGAAACTCATCCATCGTCAATCGCTTCACCACATCATGCAGACGAAAGTATGTCCTATTTGGACCGCGCCATCAATCAAATCATCCAAACTGCTGCCACCAGAACGAATTTCGGATTGACACGGCCGCTTGATCAGCACAAGTATCGCGCAATGAACGACCTACGGCGCATCGATACCGTACCAAGCCAAGCGCCACCCCGACCGACCACTGACAACGTTGAACTGCTTCACAGTAGACGAAAGACGGTGAATTATGGATGCTTCAAGCTTAGAATTTGCTAATGGGAAGGGTACGATAGAGTTAAGGATACTAACATTTTGATGTTATCATTTTAGACTACGAACAACATGAACGAAGCTCCTACAAATGGCACAAAAATGATGGAACCGTTGTCAAGCAACGGACAGAATAGTTCCGCCGAGAATGAGTTCATAAACTTATTGAAGGTGAGTTCGTATATGCTACATATTTTAAGGTCTGTAACTAAACTACAAGCAATTTTAGGAGGCATCACACTACAACTTTACGACTGACGAGCTGCAGGCAGCATTAAGTCTTTGCAAGGATAAGCATCCAGTACTATGGCTCCGTGACAACTGGTCCAAGTTGGTAGATACCGTGCAAACATTGGCTACAAAGTACGGTCATGAGAAACGAGAGAATACGATAGGGACCATTTCTTCGGCTGAAGCTCGCGAAGCACTACGACTGCATAAAGGGAACATCTGGCACGCTATCACGGAATGTATCGAGCAGCGTCAGAAAAAGTATCATGAGATCGCTTCGAAAGGTAACTTCACCCGAGAAGACATTGTAACAAGTCTAACCGCTCACCATGGAAATATGGATCTTGCTATGGTTGAGCTCAGTAAAACACAGCTAAAACCCTTCCTAATGCGTATCTGGGGTCCTCCAAATGGGGCAGACAACGACTCTGGTAACTCGCTTTTACAGCAAGCTCTAAAAGAGGATCGGAGTGGAATTAGTAAGAGAACTCGCAAGCACTAACAAATATTATCCATATTAATTAAAAACTCTTTTCTCTTCCCATCCGCGGTTCCTACAATTCCTGCAAAATCATTCCTAATCCCTTCCAGGCACCGAGATCCAGGAGTTTATAAGTACCCATGTCGAAAAAGAACTGTTGCCAGACAAGGCTTCAGAATGCCTATCAACCGTTGAAGTAGAAGTCGCGAGTAGTCCTGAAGTCAAATTCCACCCCAACGTGGATAAAACCAATCACACGACTGTCAATGAAAATGGGAAATGTGATGTCCCGGATGAAGAGAGCGTTACATCTAACACTCTAATTCTGAGGGATATCGAAAAATTGATCGATCAAATGGAAAAGAATCAGGAAAACAAAAACGAAGACGTGCTGAAAAATATCCAGCATCTTCTCACCAAGCTAGTCGAAAAAAGCGGATCTCGACCAGCGTCACAAGCTTCGGTACGTTCTGAATCATGCGAGCGCATCATAGTAAAAAGTCCAATTCCACTTCCGCGCATGAATCAACCATCCGAAAGTGAATCGAAACCGATATACGAAGACATTCGAAATTTTATGGCAGAAAACATTCAGGAAGTTCTTCCAAGTCTTGTGGATCAAGTCCAACAAGAATTGAGAAGCGTACCAATTCATACTGAAAAAACTCTAGTAGACGACATTCGAGAGACGCTCATGAACGCAGACTTCTCTGAAGAAGAGTATTCGGTCATCAGCAACTTTCCATTCAACATCAACGACAAAGACGATATGCATGATTTTCCAAACATAAAAAAGCGATCTTCGATGGGATTTCAAACCGCACAAGAAGACGACAACGAATATGCTAACATACAGGACTTCATTATGAGAGCTATTCGGACCGAACGTCTGACTAACGAATTCGAACAATATAAAACTAACAATTATCGATTCGACAGTAGTTCCGACGAGGCTAGAAACACTGCGGAATCGGCCGACTATTACGACATTGTTGCTGTGAATCAACGAATTCAGGACTTACTCAACAGGAACAGAGAGGTTGTAACAAGTTTGGGTTCCTTGGAGATTGAACCACCAACATCAGTTGACAATCCCGCTGAAGAGGCAATCTACGTAAACACTGCAGAAATTAATGCATTTGCTGCTACGCAGCACAATTCTGAAACATCAGAGAGAAAGCAGGTGAAAAAGCGACGTGTGTCCAGAATCCCTGTTAACAAAGATAATTACCTACAGCGAAGACCAGTCAAAAGTTCCTCTGAAAGTGATTTCGAAGCAATAGCACATAATCATAAATCACCCATTCCGACAGTGCATGTAGATCATGTTGAGGAACTGCGACATGTTGTAGAAAACATCGAAAAAATTGAACAGGAACTGGATATGTTACCAAACGAATTGGACAGTCCAAGTGTAGACGTGGTTCAACCTATCTATGATAATGTCGTAGATACAGAAGAGATCATCGAAGTTGAAACACAGCCCACGCCAGAGATCATAACTAGTGAACAGCAACCCTTATCCAATCATAGTCTAACTTGCGAGAATGTCCCAGATACATCGCTTATCATTCCGCCGAACCATGAACCTCACGACCAAAGTACTGCTTCTGAGGAAATCAATGACACCTGCGAAGATGTTGTTAGTCCACATAATGTTGATCACATCACTGAACCATCCATAAGCCCTCTGCATGAAGTAGCAAATAGTTCCATACAATCCCCAGTTGCTTCTGTTCCTCTTGAAACCCCATCAGTAGTGGTCCCTGAAGCCGTTTCCCAAAGTCCTGAACCAATGCTCATTTCACCTGCTGAGGAGCCTCTTCAACCGCTTGCTGCTAGTCCAACTATAATTGAAATCGTCGATGCACCACAACTGAATACTGAACCTATCAAAGACGAACCTGTGTCCATATCGCTGCCCAAACCATCCAACAATCTGTCGGACTTGGTACTGGATACCAAGCGGCTGATACAGCAGATGAAAGACGAAATAGCCTCTGACATGGCGACCATGGAAGACGAGGATGACGTGTACGAAGACGAATACTACGAGGAAGATGAGTACGGTGACTGGACGGAAGGTGACGAAATGATGGAAGAGTGGGATTCCAACGAAGAATACGACGTGGATGAAAACGGCGACTTTTTCGAGTATGAAGACGAAGACGATGACGGTTCGGTGATGTTCAGTGAAATAGCTCCAGAGGACGTTGTACATTCAGTGGACCAAGTGGAAGAAAAAAGGATTGAGGAAAGCAAACCAGAGCTTCCCAAGATAAATGCAGCGATGGTGCGGGAGATGGAGCGCAACAGCGCATCAGAAGTCAGCGATCTGCCCTTGGATAGTGATTTCAATGACACGTTGAGTGTGATCGAGCAATCATTCGGTGAGGTTACCGACATTTTGAGTTTAGCTGTTGAAGGATTGACGGGAAATAACCAACTGGATTACGACGAGCTTTCGGGTGCAGACACAGTACAGAATAGTCCGGAGATAAGTACAATTAGTGAAGTCACACTCGTAGCAGATGCTACGGATTCTACTGAAGCAACGCTGGTGGCAGAGGAGAACATGAACTTGACCATGAAAAATGTGCAAACGTTATTGAATGCCAAAGTGGTTATTGGAGAATTTATCAAGACAGCTCAGCATGCTGGAAACAGCACCGTGAATCTAGATCCAGCAAATCAAGTTCAGACCGGGGAGCGCACAATTCACGATTTAGTACAATCTGGTCCGAGTCAATCTGTCGCCGGCGTTGAAAAACGGGCTACACCTGAACCACACCCACAAGATTCAAAGGTTCCTGAAACCGATACATCTGACGCTATGTCGAATGACGCAGAACAAAACCATGCTGAAAAGGAAACTGCTTCGGCTACGCACGTTCTGGATGCCACTATTGAAATGCTGAATACCGTCGCGAGAGACCTAAGTGAACAACTCCAGCAGGTTTCACCGGTTCCACCAATTGAAGAGCACAACAGTCAAGAAATTACAGCTACAGAGAACAATGTTCCAGAATATGCTACTGTGAATCGGAATAGAGTAACAGGTCATCTGGTCAACCTTGAGGTCGATCAAAAATTAGATCACGAAATACTTGAGTACGTGAATATTAAACAACTTCAAAATATGCCAACCGAAAATGGTTCGACATCTGTACAGACCGTTGTAAACGGAGCTGATGATACAATCACAAATGGACAATCGATTCAATCCGTACAAAGCTCAGCAAGTCCAACTGTAGCTCAGATTGTAGAGGGCTCAATAACTTGTGTGAATCTAATTACATCCAAGGAAACAGTATTTAATCAAATCAGCTCAGAAGAGATTATCTCCGAAACAGTTTCTTCTAAGGTTGACGAAATTGAAAATACTCTTAATTTAGTCGCATTATCCGAAGAAAATACAGATTCAGTCATCACAACTCTGAATCTAGAAGAACAATCAATTCAGCCTACAGAACGAACATCATCCCAAATACAAGAATCCTCTATTCAACACGTGATGAACCCCAATATTGGTCAGACTTCTATGAATCAAGCTCAGTCCACTTCTATAAACCAAGAAGAAGTCCACAAACTTTTGAACCCAGAAAATACTCCGTCATCTATCCAGCTGGACCTAAAAGATCATGTTGATGAAATTTCCAGTGGTGAGGACGCAAGTGACGTCAGTATCGTGGCCTCATCTACGATACATGGTCAACCTGATAATAATATCTTGGCTGTGCATTCAGAAGCAACACATTCTGTACCTCCGGATAACGATTCAGGACACAGTTCCGCAATTACTACCGACCCAGATAAAAGACATACTTCAGATACTACCTCAACCAAAGACATGAGTTCACCAAGTAATGAACAAACTTTGAACAATTCAGTAGAATTGCATCCTGTTCAGAATCAAATCATGGAGACAACACGAGATTCTACAACAGTATTCCCGGCAAAGACTGAAACTCTTCAAAGCTCTTCTTCAAACGAAGATGAAAATACTGTGGAGATAGTGGCCGAAATTATAAACCAAATCTCGGAGATCATACAAAGATCAACTGTTGAAGAAGAAATTGTACCACCAATACTCACCAACGGAGTAATTCACGATGCGACTATCCGTTCATCCATATCGCGAGAGCCCTCGGAGGATTCTTCTAGTTTTATTGAAGTTCATGCCTCACAAGTGATCATTCATTCACCAAACGGTGAAGAACCATCATCCCAGTCATCATCTGAAGCACTTACGCAGTCGTCCAACATCTATGAAAACGTTAAAGCCTCTTCATCAACTCGAAAACCCTCTCCCAAATCCTCATCAAAATCCATAAAAACTCCTGGTCCAGGCACTGCCCAGACATCATCACAGAGCACCACTAGCAAGAAACTGACCACTCCATCCTCGTCATCATCTCCATCCGGCCAGAAAACTACCAAACTCGTCAAAGCTAAAACCAAAGCCTCCACCGAAATCAAAAAGAATACTTCCACCACATCCGATTCCTCTAGTCGTAGAAACTCTCTTCGCAAGAACTCCATTGGCAGTCCGTTCGGTCCCATGCAGATCAACTCCGTCAAGAACATGCAGAAAGAGTTCCTCAACAAGACACAAAAAGATTCATCGAAATCGCCCACCATCACGCCGAAACCAAAACCATCCAAACTGGTGCAACCGAAGGCATTCATTAATAATAAGCTTACCAACCCTATTACCATACCCACTCAGCCGAACGTTGCGGCGAGCACTAGTAAAGCTTCCACATCGTCGTCCGGGGAGCCGGGCTCGTCCCGTTCCACACCGGGGCCAAGTTCGTCCAAGTGCACCACTCCGGGGGGATCTCGCGAAGGTTCGGTCACCTCGGAGCAGAAACGCAAACTCCGAAAGAAGTACATGGAAACGTGCTTCAGCGACGACTACTTTACCTCGGATGAAGACGATGAGTGCACCACGACGGTCACGGAGAACACGGAGAGTCGCACAATCATTCGATCGCTGGTTAAGCCGTTCGAGCCCAGTGAGGAACCGCTGGAGGTAAGTGAATTTTGACAATTTTGAAGATCATTATCATTCATTCCTGAATGATATTCTTGATTACGGACGAAGGTTACTTCCGAACGAATCTGATTCATTCGAACCATTTTCCCACTTGATTTTGCTGGCGTAAACGAGAATTCGCATCAACTTTCGTTCGAAAAAGAAAATCAAACGTAAGCAAGAATATCCTGGGTCAATATTAATATGACCTTTAAGGTGATTATAGAATGAAGCCAGAAATCGGCCATTTTGTAAACCACGTGCTTTTCCAATATTTTTTTTAAGGGCACGAGATGAAAGAACCATAACGCGTATGGGGCTTAAATAATGGTAGATCGTTTGCTTAGTTATGCTGAACAATCATAATTTGAGTTTCGGCACTGCACAAAAACTATTACGCCAGATTTAGGGTTTTGGAAATGTATGTAGATAAACGTGTGGTGAATTTGAAATTCACCACGGGCTTCATTCTATAATCACCTTAAGCTTTTAGGGGTTTTGTTTCTAGATATGTATATCGGCTTCAGAAATGAATGATTAATTCGCCAAATGAACCGTTCGGTCAAACAACCGGTGCGACCAAACTACTATATCCTATTACTATCTCGATCCGGATAAACGGCATGTTCAGCCAAATATCTTGTTGTTCTACTGAATGACTTTTCCGTTAAAACGTCAGATAAGGTCAAACGACATGTTCGGCCAAGTGATTCAGCTGATCGGCACATTTTACCAAAAGCGTTCATTCAAAAAGGTGTGGATCAATTTGCTTTCGGCCTAATGTCCGTTTCTCCAAACGGAACTCAGCATGATGACTTTTGGTCTTTTTCTTCTTCGATACCAAAAGCGTTCATTCAAAAAGGTTTGGATCAATTTGCTTTCGGCCTAATGTCCGTTTCACCAAACGGAACTCAGCATGATGACCTTTGGTCTTAAACTTACAATCCGTTTTAAACTTACAATCCAAAAAACTGGAACTTGGCCTGCTTTTCATCTTAGGATTCTATTCAGCATTTCTCCGAATTCATCAAGAAGTTTCTACAGAACCAAAACAACTACTAAAAATCCTTAAACGTTTTTTGAGAATTCTCCAATAGTATCAGATGTTCTTCAAAAGTATCAGGGTGATATGCACACTTAAGTTTTTTTACCGGTATCTCAGCAAAATGTTGAACTTGTACCGAGGATCGCACAGCCGTGCCCCAGCAAACATGTTTTTTGCCGAGATTTCTGTCAAAATTGCTGATGATCAGCAAATAATTTGCCGAAAATCAGCTAACAAACGCTATTTTTGCCGGAATATCAGTTATTTATTTTGCTGGTGCACGGCTGTGCGGATTTTTGCCGAGCTGCAGAAATAAAAACTGAGTGTGTGGAAATGCTAATATCATCTTCCAAACTTAGACGTACATGTTCATGATATAATTAGAGGCGAAAGTATATAATTGATACGGACGTTCGGATACGGCAGGCATTTATTTATTTATCATCAGACTAAGGCCGAGTGCCGAGTGGCCTGTGCTGCACATAAAAGTCTTCTCCATTCAGCTCGGTCCATGGCTGCAATTCGCTAACCACGCAGTCTGCGGAGGGTCCGCAAGTCGTCCTCCACCTGATCGATCCACCTTGCCCGCTGTGTACCTCGCTTTTTTGTTCCCGTCGGATCGTTGTCGAGAACCATTTTCACCGGATTACTGTCCGATATTCTGGCTATGTGACTGGCCCACCGCAGTATTCCGATTTTAACGGTGTGAACGATGGATGGTTCTCCCAACAGCTGATGCAACTCGTGGTTCATTCGCCTCCTCCACGTACCGTCCGCCATCTGCAACCCACCATAGATGGTACGCAACACTTTCCTTTCGAAAACTCCCAGTGCGCGTTGGTCCTCCACGAGCATCGTCCAGGTCTCGTGTCCGTAGAGAACTACCGGTCTTATAAGCGTTTTGTAGATAGTCAGTTTGGTACGGCGGCGAACTCTATTCGATCGGAGCGTCTTGCGGAGTCCAAAGTACGTACGATTTCCAGCCACTATGCGTCTCCGAATTTCTCTGCTGGTATCGTTATCGGCGGTCACCAGTGAGCCCAAGTACACGAATTCTTCAACCACCTCGATTTCGTCACCACCGATAGAAACTCGTGGTGGGTGGCTCACATTGACCTCTCTTGAGCCTCTTCCTATCATGTACTTCGTCTTCGACGTGTTGATGACTAGTCCAATCCGTTTAGCTTCGCTTTTCAGTCTGATGTAGGCTTCCTCCATCCTCTCAAAGTTACGTGCCATGATATCAATGTCGTCGGCGAAACCAATTAACTGTACGGTCTTCGTGAAAATCGTACCACTCGTGTCGTGTCAATCTCTGCCCTTCGTATTACTCCCTCCAAAGCGATGTTGAATAGCAGACACGAAAGACCATCACCTTGCCGTAACCCTCTACGGGTTTCGAAGGGACTCGAGAATGCCCCTGAAACTCGAACTACGCACATCACCCGATCCATCGTCGCCTTGATCAACCGTATCAGTTTGTCCGGAAATCCGTTTTCGTGCATTAGCTGCCATAGCTGGTCCCGATCGATTGTATCATATGCGGCTTTGAAGTCGATAAATAGTTGATGTGTGGGCACGTTGTATTCGCGGCATTTCTGCAATACCTGACGTATGGCGAACGCCTGGTCCGTGGTAAAGCGTTCGCCCATAAATCCCGCCTGGTACTGCCCCACGAACTCTCTTGCAATTGGTGTTAGTAAACGTTATAAAATCTGTGAGAGTTCCTTGAAGGCGGCGTTCAGCAATGTGATTACGTGGTAGTTGCTGCTATCCAGCCTATCGCCATTTCTGTAGATTGGACACGCGACACCTTATATCAACTCCTACGGCAGAACCTCATCCTCCCAAACCTTGGTAATCACCCAGTGCAGCGCTCTAGCCAGTGCTTCACCACCGTGTTTAAACAGCTCTCCTGGGGCTTTGTTGTTTTTCAGCCAGCCGATCTCCTCCTGGATTTCCTGGAGATTCGGAGCCGGGAGTCGCATGTCGTTGTCTGCAATATCGCCATTCAGGTGCTCTTCGTAGTGCTGCCGCCACCTTTGGATCACCTCACGCTCGTTCGTAAGAAGGTTCCCGTTTATGTCCTTACACATATCGGGCTGTGGCACGTGGCCCTTACGTGAACGGTTCAACTTCTCGCGTTATTAGCGCGGTACAGTTCCTCCGTCTCTTCACGGTCTCGATCTTCCTTGCTGGCGCTTTTTCCTCCGGAAAATCGAGTTTTGTCTGTTCCGCGCCCGTTTGTATCGTGCCTCGTTCGCCCTCGTGCGGTGTTGCAGCAATCTCGCCCATGCTGCATTCTCTCCTCAACTAACTGCTCACATTCGCCGTCATACCAGTCGTTTCTCTGATCCGGAGCCACCGTGCCTAGTGCAGCGGTTGCGGTGCTTCCAATGGCGGATCGAATATCTCTCCAGCCAACTTCAAGAGATGCTGCGCCTAGCTGCTTCTCCGTTAGGAGTGACTCTTACAGCTGCTGCGAGTAGTCTTGGGCTAGTCTACCGTCTTGTAGCCGCCCAATGTTAAGCCGCGGCGGACGACTCCGACGGCAGGCATGAAGAATGTTTTTTATAGAAGTCGATTTGAAAGCGAGCGGAGGGCAATATTTGTGATGGCACATATCGCACGATCTTCCTTCTGCCAAGCTCCCGTATGAATATCAGTGTGGAAGCTGATATATCTCCACTGGCAAAAGGAAGGTGGTTTGATTTACTCATATGCCATCGCGTGCGGAAGGATTTTCTATCGACGAGTACTGTCTCCAAATTTCTAATATGACATCAGCATCTAGTCGAATAGGGTTTTTATTGCACAGTTCTGTTTTCTCATTGCGTCCGTCTCGCCGCAACCAACTTGGCTGCCTCGGAGAGAACAAAGCAAAGAAAGGCACTGCTGCTGTACCGTCGACCAATAACAGCTGAATTGATGGATGCCCCCACCAGGGGTAGTACACTAATTAATGATTTGAGTGTATTACTTCTACGTGAAGTGACAAAAGAGAACCAACGACAAAGCTTTGTATTTGTCGGAGATAATATTTAATGACAAAGATTCGGAAATTTTTGTCAGCAACAAAAAAGAAGACAATTTTGTTGCTAACTTTTCATTCCGTTATTTTTGCATTATCTCTACAGCAAATTTCAGTTTTATGCTTTGGCGTAATTACAGTGGGGCTAGGGGGTGGGGCTTTAACCCCAGCTAGGATTTAGTTAGCCCCCCCTAAAAAATTAGCTGCTTTGCATAAGTATTGCGCATATCTAGCCCTCTTGTTATAGGAGGTATATGGAGGTAAATGCAGAAAATGATTTGTCCCTTCGAAATACTATAACAAGTTGCATCTATTTGATCAAGTTTCTGCACTCCGAGCAATTGTTATATTTCGCTATACACTACTAAAAATCCACACATTTTTATTGGCAAAAATCCATAGATTTAACTTATGATGTATATTGTGGGGTTTGAGTCAGCGTGTGTTTATATATTAACACCTCAGCGTGTCAATCGGTGAGCAGCAAGCCATGACTCGGCCCCCCCTTCTCGTCCGATCTCGGTGGCGTGCACACGCACCAACGGAGAGCTGCTCTCATCGCATTTTCGCTGCAGCCATTTGGAGCCACATATATATCAGCGCACACATAACCATTCTCCACGCGAACTACTAATCTATATATATAAAAATGAAATGGTCTGTGTTCGTATCCGCATAACTCGAAAACGGTTTGATGGATTTTCTTCATTCCTTCGGCAAATATGTTCGTTATCGTTTCCGACGGGTTTATATGATATTTCCTAATGAGAAAATCACGAGTTAGGTTGAGTAAATCGTGAAAAACTAAAATTAAGATTCGTATGGAAATTTTGTATGGGCAGTTCACAACGCGCATTTCCGCCTACTATGCAGGACAACGTCTGCCGGGTCGACTAGTAAAATTTATATCCAAATAAACTTCATGTGTGGTCTTGAATTAGCAATTATTCAATTTATGTGTGGTTCTATATCGATTAGGGTGGAGCTATTGCAAAAATTTATAACGACGACACATATATCTTATATATAGATATTTTTGGCAGTGTATGAATGCTAATTTGCATCAATGCCAGCGTGCCAGATATCATTTTTTTTTTTATTTCTAAAATTTTAATTGAATAAAGAAAATTTAAGTTAAATACTGAATAACCTGTATTGTCTTGATATTGAGTAAACATGGAATTTTGGACAAATTGTTTTAATTTCAAATGGCATATGATGCTTACTATTGCTTAGATTACCGTACAATTTTTAACATTTCCGGATTTTGCAATGGAGTTAATCAGCAATTGATCAATCATTTAAGGTTTTAAAGTTGTTTAAAGTTTTCTGTCTAAAACTAATCCTAAAAAACTCATTGAATTTCCAATTATCACGCTAGGCTTCGTGAGATTGGATTAAGGCTCAATAAAACTCTCAGATTTCAAGGAATGTTAACTAAAATTTAAATAAGAAAGAACTTGTTTTGCTTTTCTAAGCTCCTATTATCGCCGCAGCAATATAATCAGTGAAAAGGTCTCAGTAGGCCCTCGAAGTTAGGTGGCAAATTGTGCAAATTTTCTCAGAAAGTAAGTTTAACAAAGTGTGTTAAATTTGTTCATATACGTTAATTTGTTGCTAAGTTTGTTAACTACCGCCATCGGGGATGACAATGGGTCTGGGGGTGAGAATGGGTCATCGCTCTCACCGGCAGTCTGGAGGTCGTAGAACAAAATCGTTCAAAAAGGTCTCTTATATTTTAGTCTTCTTGCCCTCCGATACATTCAATCTGTTCTACAAGCATTCTAAGTAGTTGAAACAGTGACCCATTCTCACCCCCATTTGACCCATTGTCACCCCCGACGACGGTACATTGAAAATTATCGACGGGTAAGTTGTTTTAGGATGTAGCATTTTTTTAATCATCCAAGAATTTATCATCATTTAGAAAACTGATAATGTAGAAACACGGTTTATGTCATTGCGGAACTTTTTTTTAACGAATTTTTTAATCGGATTTTTTAAATAACACGATTTTTCACGTCGGTTTTTTAAAACAATGCGGTTTATTTTTACGCGGTTTCGATTCACATTGAAAAGGATCGACGTACACACATCTATCAACGCTTCTGTTGTTATTCGCGCACTTTGTTTAGCAGTTTGTTTCTCAGCTGGCAAATGAAACATGAACTTACGAAGAACTTTACCATACGACGGCAAATTAGATGACTTGGGAAACAATGGCAAATATTCCCCAACAAACAGAATATCCTTCGTTTTATAAAAAAAATAGACGAACCAATTCGTTTTGTGTTTTGGACCTGTCAATCGTTGGGTTGATTCCAGCGTCGTTATTTCTTGTTGAAATTGCTTACAAAATATTTCCCAGGTACTCAGAAGTGATTTGTAATAAACTACAGGCGGTGAAACTTATTTCATGAAAATCAATGTTGTCTGTGGTATTATTTACAAATCGGGTCGAAAACGTGATAAAATCGGGGGTAGACAAAATCGGGGAGTGACAAAATCGGGTCAACACTGTATTTTTACATTTGTCTAACTTTCCTGGCGAAATGTAGAATTTTTAATATTATAAACACAGCTGATCCCAAGACGAATCGTTTGATGAAGAAATCTTGCTAGGCTGACCATACGTACCGTATTTAACGGGACAGTAGGGTGGCTCAAAAAACACTTTTTCAAATTGTTTGATTAGCCGCCCTCTTATTCGGTCCTATTTGATGCCCTGATGCTCTGGACAAAATTTCAGCCAAATCGGTTAACGTTTGGGCGGTGCTAAACTCGTTGGAAGTTTATGTGGAAAAATGTATGCAGAAACATCCAAAAACAGTAAATTGCAGTTGAAAGGCACAATTTACTATCAAGAACAATGATACTCATTCAGTTCTTGTAGAATTAAATACAGAATGTTATGCTGAAAACCGCAAGAAGACTAGATATTAGATAGATATTAGCATTTTACTGGAGTGTTGCAGGGGTGAATTTATTTATTTTCAAAGGTAAAAGAAACGAAATTCAGAGCGTTAATGAATAAAGCTTCCAATGAATGATTAATTTTTTTATGATTAAATCATTCAACTCTATGATTAAAGATTATGATTAATGATTTATTCATTTTTGACAATGATTAATGATTATGATTAACGATTAAATTAATTTTTGACAATGATTAAATATTATGATTAATGAATAAAACGTTTGGAGTATGATTAACGATTACCGATCGTGATTAAATGTTGACACAATATGTGTATGATTAATGATTAACGATCGATATGATTAATGATTATGAATAATCAAATTAAATAATTTGCATAGTGATCAATAATCAAGTAACCTTTCTACCAAATTGTGTTATTAAAAGGTATAAAAATTGTATGATTATGATTAAAGATTAATGAATAAAAGCGATGTATGCAATGATTATAATTGATAATTAATGAATAAACAAAAAAATACATCAATATGATTAGTGATTAACGATTAAATGTAAAAATCTATTATTAACGATTAATGATTTAATCGTATTTTTTGTATGATTATGATTAATGAATAATGATTAAATTACCCATTATTCATTAATCATGATTAAATCTATGATTAATCACTAATGCTCGAAATTTGCTCAAACCCCACTTCAGAGAAATGCTAATAACTTAGCCGGGCAAACTCTAATCTTCTAGCGGTTTTCTGCATAACATTCTGTATTAAATTCTTCAAGATCTGAATGAGTATCATAGTTCTTCATCGTTAGCTGTGCCGTCCAACTGCAATCCACTGTTTTTGGATGTTTCTGCATATATTTTTCCATATAAACTTCCAACGAGTTTAGCACCGCCCAAACGTTGACCGATTTGGCTGAAATTTTGTCCAGAGTATTAGGGCATCAAATAGAACCGAATAAGAGGGCGGCCCACAAAAAAAAATGAAAAAAGTTTTTCCCATACTAATTTGAGCCACTCTACGGGACAGTCCCGTTTTTTAGACCTTATTGTGCTGTCCCGTCGTAATCTAAAAAATCCTCAATTTGTCCCGTTTTTTCAACAGTCAATGACAACAGGTGACGATGGGAGATTTTTTCATACAGTTTCATTTCAATGAGTTTTTTCTGCTTATTCCGAAGCCATATATTTTTCTATTGTTTGATTCTTTGAGACATTAAGAATCATTCAAAATCTTTCTGAATATTTCGATATCATCCAATGTAAAAAAACGACGACATTAAAGAATTAATTATAAATCAGCTGAAGAAATATGTGAAGGCGGGATTAATGAGAATCCGTTGCAGAAAATTAGAATTCCGGCCCGATTTAAAATACAATCCGGTGGAAATCTCCGAGTGTCCGAGCTGTAAACCAGTCTATAAAGTAGCTAGGATTTGTTTTACTTTTCGCGATGAAATTGCATGAGTCCCGAGGTGTGAGGCTACTTTTAGCGTCATTTAAATCAATTTCGACCAAAAAAGGACAGTGAATTTATTAGATTGGACATTCATTCACATGCGCCAACCATATTCATGGAAATAATTAAAATTACATTTTTTAATGTTCCTTCCTTGTAAAGATTCTTGTTATTCTTATCCGCAGATTTTCTCTCACTTATATTTATGAAAAATGGGTTTTATCACGGAAAATCAATAATCCAACCCTATTGTTTTTTTTTCGCATATGTCTCTTGACTTTTTATTCTAAAATTATTTTTTTCTTATCTCTCTAATGCCCACTAAAGCACATGCTTTAGGCAGGTTACTTCGACTTTATTTTATTATTTTTAATTGTTCAGAATGGGAAAAGTTTTGTATATTGGTCAGTAATAAATCCATAATGAATGTTTAAGAGTGTATTAAAATAAAATTTCAAAATCCCAATTTTTTTAAGTATTTTAAAAAATGCGTAGTTTTTTGGTTGTGTCCGCGCCCCTTTGAGTAGTGAAATATTTGTATTGTAGTATTTTTCCACAACTAACTTAATACTTCGATTTTGAGAACGGCTACGCAGTCTTGAAGATTGAAACAAGATGTATATTTCGACACGGGGATGGTGTCGAAACGTCGGACAAATATACATCTTGTTTCAATCTTCAAGACTGCGTAGCCGTTCTTAAAATCGAATAAAAAATATACAGTCGATTTCCCAATAGTTCCCAATGATTCATTCTAAATTGCTCCTCTAACTTCTCAAACGGAAAAATTTAATGAAGCCCATTACTTTGAAATTTCCACAGCTCTTGAATTTTGTCACCAGGTTTTTCTGCATGTCTCGTTTTGCAAGTGCGTTTGTCCCGTTTTTTCACCGAAATGATCTGGTCAGCCTAAATCTTGTACATCATCCCGTTGGTGAGTTATATTGCCTCAAAGGATTCCGAAATGCAAACTCATTTTTAATATAGAGATAATAAAAATAAACAGTGTAACTGCTTTCACTTCTCAAGTTCAAATAAATACTGGTACATAATGGGAAAACCTAGAATGGAAAAAAAGTCCCAAAAATGTTCTAAGAGAAAAAAAAGATTCTTTTCAAAACATTTTTTTTTAATTTCATACATCACATCTCGACGTTTCATGCATTTTTAAGTCATTTGGCAACAAAAAAAAATGCGATTTTTGACTTTTTCTTTGGCCTTTGGGAAAATTTTCATGGGTAAAAATTTCAAAACTTTGATGACTTTTAGGCACCCCTAAATCATGTCCGATTGAGCTCAAATTTAGCATGGGGTCATACTTTGGGGTAATGAAACTTGTGAGCAATGTCGTTTTTTGAAATTCGATGATAACTTTTTTCCCATATATTCCATTGGCACCCTAATGACCATTCCGTATCCTATCTATTTGCACAGTACTTTTCAGCAGCGTACTAGGCTTAAACTAGACGGTTTCGACGGTTTACAAATTCAATTTATTTTCACGTGTTCTCTTCACCACGCTTACTTTACGAATGCCCTACTAATGCTAAGTTTAGACAAGGCAAGTGAATTGAACAAGTCGCTTGAATTGAACGCGAATTGAACTTCTAAACACCTTCATTCAACTCTCTTAAACAACAAGTTGAACAAGTTCAACTTTTAACACAATAAAGCTAAATTGGAATTTCTTCTACCTCGTTGCCTAGCAACCGACTTAGCTTCTATGATTGCTTTGAAGTCTCGCATTATAATTTCAAATTTTTGTCATAGCACTCGGTATATGGTTGCTATGATTGGATTTTTTTGTTCCAAACACTTTTAGGGTCGATTTCACCTCTGCTTAGGGCTTAAACCAGGTTTAAGCGTATGGGTAGACACCGCTTAGGAGTTAAGCGGAGGTGAAAAAATCGGCCCTTAGTTCACTATTTCCTTAAAATTTCTTCGCTCATATTTTGCCATAAGCTTGTTTCGCAACCCACGATTGTCTTTGGGATGGCCATTACACCTTTTCCTCAAATCGTTCAACTACGGTATGTTATCGGGACCCTTAAGGACCGATTTATCTGAAAAAGAGGCATGCAAAAAAGCACAAATAACAGATATTGAGGCTGCTTAGTTAATTGTCTATATTCAAAGTTAACTGCTTAAATTCCGGGTATAAACACCCGAATAGGGGCAGCAGGGACTATGTCCAAGGGCTTGACGACCCCTCCCCATGGCCACTGCGAGTTAGGGGGCCTATCTAGGATGTGGTGGGGTTTGACAGTGGGCTCTGTTGAACCTCTGCAAAAAGCTGCATGTGTCTATATAGGCAGGCCCTATCAAACCCAGTCAACACATGAAAGTATATGGTGTCGTGTAGGCTGTTGAAGTGGAGGCGATATAGGTGCTTCTCCATACAACATGTATGTTTATCGTGTATCAATATCGTCTCCAATTTAGCATCTTGTGTTGCACTATGTACGACTTTATATTGACTGAAAAGCGACCGTGTGCCGCCCAAAGCGCACAAGCCCAACACGAGTGCCAACCGGCACATCAGGATTAATACCAGCGAGATCCTAATTACGGTATACTGGTCACGGCAAGCGACAAACACACGCGCGAAAGTAATGCAAAATAAACGACATGTAAAATAAACGTAAATTAACAAAATATGTCTGGCTGAACATTCTTATTTAACGTCAAATAGAGATAACATAATTAGCTTTCCGATTACTATCAATTTAGTTGAACAGCCGTGATTATTACTTTATTTTCAACTAGCAGACCCGACGAACTTCGTTTCGCCTAAAATTGATTTCTCCTTCGATTAGTTCTCGCGTTATGCTGAAATTTCTGTTTCATTTGTATGGGAGCCCCCTTATCCAAAAGGGGGAGGGGTCTCAAACCATCTTAAGAACCTTCCCCGGTCCCAAAAACCTCTGCATACAAATTTTCACGCTGATCGGTTCAGTAGTTTCGGAGTCTATAAGGTACAGACAGACAGAAATTCATTTTTATGTATATAGATTTAAATCCCGGTTCTTTTTTACTTTCCCTGCGTTGAAGAAATGAGGCCGCAGGTGCGCATTTTGAGCGATTAATTGTTTATTCTCGCGAAGGATAAACAATTGAACAAATCAAGGAAATGTTAATACTGTAGTATAGAAGTTGCATAGTCACATCACTTTCCATGGTGAGTCCCGATCAATGTTACTGATTACCCCACCCAACTAACACAACTTCCTTCCCGTGGTAATTGTGGAGATGCAGAGGTATTCTCGGTCTCTAGTAGCAACAATAACCACACACTAACATTCCCTCCCTTCCCCAACTGACTGTAAGGACTTGGCCGGCGCCGTTTTTGATCAACATTTGAGAGCTGCTGAAACTTGCACTTCGAGAATAGATGGTAAACCCCAACCACTATTCACTTGGATCGTAGTGCAATTTGCACCAGCTCTGATCAATCACGGAGTAGCAACCATTAATATGTACAGTCAGTCTAAGCTAAGCTAAGCTAAGCTAAGCTATATTCTGGGTATAGGCCACCCGAAGTAGAACTCGACAACTTTTCGTTTCCTGAGCCAGTCTATTGTAGCTCAACAGATCGCAAATCGAACATTTTGGAATTTATTCGAATACAAGTTTTATTCGTTATACAAATGCCAAAATGTTGAAAATAAAATAAGAGAAGTTTATAGCAAATATCAATAGCTCAAAAACAAAGTGTACAGAAAAATTTATTGCATGATGTTGCTGCTGTTTTTAAAAGCACCATTTCCAATCAGATACATAAATCATCTCTTTTTGCAGGTTCAAGCGCGTCGTTTGCTGGACGAAGGCCGCGTGATGTCCTACCAGCAAGCAGAGCTGGCGATTCAGCTGATTGAAATGCGATACGCCCATGAGAATGCGGTATGGGCAGCCACGCAATGCCACACAATTGAGGAAGCCAAGAATCTACTCCAGAAGGAATGCGAACTGTGCCTGGGAACATACCCAATGAATGAGATCATTTCGATGCTGAAGTGCACTCACACGTGCTGTCTGGACTGTGCTAAAGTTTACTTTACCGAAGAAATCATGCACCGTTCCATAACCAACTGCAACTGCCCATACTGTAAGGAACCGGATCTAAACAATGCCGATACGACGGAAGACGACGTCCTGGAATATTTCTCCAATCTGGACATTTTGCTGAAGAACATCGTTGACGAGGAGGTGCACGATCTGTTCCAGCGGAAGTTGCGTGACCGAACGCTGATGCAGGACCCGAACTTCAAATGGTGTGTCGATTGCTCGTCCGGATTTTTCGCTCGACCACGCCAAAAGAGGCTAATTTGCCCGGATTGTGGGTCTATTACTTGCTCATCGTGTCGGAAACCTGTAAGCATAAAACCCACGATTTTATGCGCAAGCCGTAATATATTTGAATCATGCATTTTATTGGACAATTTCCTTTCAGTACATTCAAAGTTAATTGCCTATATGCCGGGTATTAAGCCACCCGGAGTGGAAATTAATTACTATGTCTGAAACTTGGTTATGCATATGTACCTTTTCCGAACTAAATCTATCACATGTTGTACATATGCATAATCAAGTTTCAGACATAGTAATCAATTTTCTTTATTCATTTTAGTGGGAATCGCAGCATGAAGGTATCTCGTGTGAACAATTCGCTGCCTGGAAGGAGGCCAACGATCCGGAGCTGCAAGCCCAAGGAGTGGCACGGCATCTGCAAGCCCATGGTATCAGCTGTCCAAACTGCAAATTTAAATATTCGCTGTCGCGTGGTGGCTGCATGCATTTTACCTGCACCCAGTGCAAGTTCGAGTTTTGCTTTGGCTGCAACAAACCGTTCATGATGGGCGCCAAATGTGACGTCTCTCCGTACTGCGCTAAGTTGGGTCTCCATGCGCACCATCCGAGGAATTGCCTATTCTACCTGAGGGACAAGGACCCGAAAGATCTACAAACGTTGCTGACGGTAATCTTCCGCTGTGGGTTCTGCTTGTTTAAAGGGGTAAATGCTCTTCGTTTTTCGCAGATGCACAATGTGACGTATAACACCGAACCATCCGAGCTGATGAAGCGAGAATTTCTGGAAGGTGGAGCAGCAGCTATGCAATGCCCCATTCCCATTCAGAGGGAAAACCCAGCCGGTGGTCTGATGGACACCGTATGCAATGGTGATGTCCCTGACGGATACGCTGGACTGTGCCGGTAACCTCAAGTTCTTGTTGACTGTTCTCTAACACACTGTTCCAAATAGTTCTGTAGATTCCGTAACTCTCGGTTAATCCCTTCTTGTCTAGCAAATGATTAGTAATGATGCTGAACTGGTAATTTATAAGTATTGGACATGCGTTTTAGGATATAAGATCCATTAATTACGGCACTCTAAAATTGACAGTTTCCAACTCTTCGCCACATTTTTGTATGAAGCATTAGAAAATTGTGTATGGGTTTCGAAACATAGACATTGGACATACACCCTTCATATATAGCGTTCGAATGCGATACGCTTCCGGTAACCGTATTCAGATTGGCACAGTACTCACTAATAATCGAAGTTACAGCTCATCAGGCTTCTTCCCGACTATCGAGAGCAAACAAAAGCCGTCGCAACAAATGCGTAAAACATCTTTAGCGATGAAACATTGATTAAATTATAAAATTAATTTGAACACATTACTTAACTGGCTATGCCCGTCTCAACCCATGCATGTTGAAAACAAGCCATGGATTTTACACTAGTCATAGTCTTTCATATTACAACATCACACGCTCATCTCCGTATCCCGTATATTGAACTGTGGGCTGTTATGTTGTACGATGTGCAGAAATCCCATACTGATGGTTCTGTCTGTTTGTTCGCATATATTTTTCTAGCGCACACTACATAGAGTACTTGACCTTTCTGGTAAAGAGCCACGGCATCGATCCATTAAACGTATTGAACGCCGACGATCTTGAATCGATCGTACGCCGGGCCAACAAGCGCATGCCTCCCCGCCCATTCGGACTCGTCGACGGAATCTATCGCGACTATTTAGCACAGGTGAGCGTGGCTCAAAGCTCAGATTACTACTAAGAGTGTGTTTTTCTTTTCTTACATGCTTCTTCCAGAACACACTATGTTGAGTATCTGGTAGGCGCGGTATCCAAGGCACAAATCGATCCCCTGCCAATTCTGGATCTTACTGATTGTGTCCAGGAATTGCGCAGACGGGGAATACCACTGCCGGAGCGGGGTCCTTGGGATACCGACGAAATCTACCGAGAAATGTGCCAGAAGGTGAGCTTCTACCATACTAACCGCTAACTTCTTATCTGCTTCCTAAAAGAGTTAATGCGTTTAACTTACTTATCTTGTTGATTTACGCACCACGCAAAACAATCTGGCAATGCAAGCTTTTGTTAACACAATGCACATTTTATATGACACTAACTATATAAAGATTTGTTCATTTACTGCAAACTTTACTGCAATATTGGATCTCGGAAACCCTATCTAGTAGAAGGAAATGAAAAAAAAACTAAACAAAGCAATAGGAGTTTTTCCATGAACAAAGCTAAAAGAAATTGTACTTTTTTAAATACTCACCACACTAATTCAAGCCCAACCGCTGGACACCGAGCACACAAATCCGACAAGTAAGTCGACTACTAAGCTACATCAGAAGGATATCATTCAAAAAACACTCTACGATATTCATACATCTTGCGGTACATATATCAATCAAATTTTGAGAACTTTAAATACTCAAATTACTAAATGAATTCCTTACTCACTCTTTTCAGATCGTCAAAGAGCAAATTCCATTGAACTAAAGTGCAACCCAGGAACAATCCGCCTGTTGGTCATCGTAGCCAGAGGAGCCATAGATATTGTCATCATGCTACGCGCAATAAAACCCTCTTCTATGATACTCAAGTTACCCTCACGCTTTATTTGACATGTATTGTTACAATCTCACGCTACTGTTACTATGTGCTATCGATTACCTACACTATCCTCCCAATATTTCCTATTTTTCCACTGAAAAGTATGCTAAATCAGTGATTATTATTTTTGCATTAGGTCCTATTTAATTAAAACATTAGTTATTACCTACTTAAGTAACAGTTTCAATCGTTCCTGGGCCGAAGAAGACCCAGCTGATGACAGCCCTTCAGATTTTTTCTTCAACATATTAGCCAAGGCATTTAATTTACTAGGCTCTTTGGAGCTAAACGAGAACAGCTTTTTGTTCTTCTTGGTAACATTCGGAACACTTCTTTTTGTTTCTAGCGAGATGGTTAGTCCTGCGGTTGGATCTTTCTTGCGCTTCTTTTTCTTGCTACTGACGATCACTGGAGGGCATACCACATCCAGATTCGATGTTGAAGCATTCGGTTTATGGCAGGATTTGTCGGTGGTAATACGTGTTTGATTGGAACACAGCTTACATGTGTATTTCTGCAAATAGGTTGAAATATATTTAAAACTACATAAATTAGAGAAATAAATGCAAATCAAACTTACAACTGTTGTATGCTTGCGACTTGTGAGATAATCAAGGTATGCTTGCTGCTTCTTCGATCGAATAGTTTTGTTCTGATACTTTTCAATGATTTTGTCGTATCGATCAGTTCCTGCCACTTCGTCTACGTGAAAGTAGCCGTGCATCCACAGTGTTTTGCATTTATGGCACATCCACTTATTGTTCGTTTTACCTACATCAGCATGATATGATGCTGCGACTCTGGAATATTAACAATGTGAACATATCAAGGATTGCAAAACTAGCTTTCAAAAGATAACTAAAAGATGACTCACTTGAGAGCCCCATGTTATGTTGAACATACTGAACTTTTTTTTTGTAAAATTTATGTGTTTATTAACTGAGTAAAAAATAATTACATAAAATAACTATTCATACATCAATTTCAATTTCAAAAGCTAGTGCTGCTACGTCGATAAAATTTTTACTTTGCATAATAAAGCTGACCTAATTTGCAAACAATTTCAAGAATTGAATTTTTGTCTTATGTCTATACCAAGTAGTTGCGGCCTTAGTAATTGCTCTGCCTAAAACCTGCGCCATCCGTTGAGAGTAGCGGATATCATCCGCTGGAGTAGTCTCCAGACCGCTTCCACGCGTACACAAGCACTGAGCTTATGCTCAAGCGTTTCAGATGCTGCGTTGCAGTGTTGGCAATTTTGTCCATCGGCTCTATTTATTCGAATCATCAGCTCCCGATGCTCCAATTTACGGCCAGGAATAGAGTGGTTCGTTGGCTTGGTGTCAGTTGCTTCCTTGAAATATTGTTGCAGATTTTCCCCCAATGCTCTGTTGGATGTTCTTGTGACACTTTGGGATCTTCCGTTCGGTCAATCAGAAAAGTGTGAATGGCTGCTGCATTGCATATGGATTCTGTTGGGTTTGCGGGGGAAGCAGAGCAAAAGTCGCAAGGAACAACTTTAAGCATGGACAGTCAGCGGGTGGATTAGGATTTGTTTGAAGTATAAAAGATCTATAGAAAGGAATAACATCGATGTCCTGGGCATGCCGGTTCGTCAGCAGAGAGCGGCATTTTAATATGGGCTATTGGAGCTTCATTCCACCTATTTCTATATTCCGCACCAACTGTTGAATCGGCAGACTTGCCGAAATACCTCTCCATACGAATGTTCTCATCGTCGTTGTTATTTTAGCGTAGTGTACAACAGCAGGAGTGAGCAGCGACGCCAGATATCAAAGTTTAGATGAAATGAACACATTGAGCAGGGTCACCCTTTGGTGTAAACTGAGTGTGCGGAAGGAGTGAAGATACTGAAGATAATTTGCCTACAAGAGCATCCCAGGGGCAGCAGGGACTATGTCCAAGGGCTTGACGATCCCTTCCCAGACCATCTGCGAGTTGTGGCGCCTGCCTAGGATGTGGTGGGGTTTGACAGTGGGCCCTGTTAAACCTCTATAAAAAGCTGCATGTATCCGCAAGTAGGCTCCGCCAAAGCGACCGTGTACCGCTCAAAGCGCACAAGCCCAAGTCCTGGTGTTAGGTGGGACGCTAAACAGCCCTGACACGACGGCCCTCCGACGAGACAGGAGGTTTGCGCAGGCCCAATAAGCCGCCTTTAAAAACAACCATTACGAACGACATAGAAGATAATACGACTCGATACAATCGGCAACGACCTAGGCGACGAATAAAGGATCACGATTGGAAGCTTGGAACATGGAACTGCAAGTCGCTAGGCTTCGCAGGTTGCGATAGGATAATCTACGATGAATTACATCCCCGCAACTTCGATGTCGTAGCGCTGCAGGAAATCTGCTGGACAGGACAGAAAGTGTGGAAAAGCGGGCATCGAGCGGCTACCTTCTACCAAAGCTGTGGCTCCACCAACGAGCTGGGAACCGGCTTCATAGTGCTGGGAAAGATGCGCCAATAACTAAAATATCTTTTGGGCTACACGGAAGAAAAAAAGTACCCAAAATTGAGTATTTTTAAACTTAATTTTGAGTTATTTTTTCTCTTCTCTTTCATCCACTCTTTCTTTTGTTGTCAAAAACAAAAGAGCCAAACAATCCAATGACGCCAGTTCAATACGGGAAGCCAATTTTTAGTTTTATTACCTGAGGTCGAAATTGAGTGAATTAAACTTACATTTGAGTAAATAAATTTTCCGTTGGGTAGTAAAGGCAAACTACTTCGACCCTACTTACTCAATTTTGGCTTCCCGTATGGATGTTCGAGGTTGGGTGAATTAAACTCACTATTGGGTAGTTTATTTCTTCCGTGTGAAGTGCCCAATAGTGGACCCCCAGCCAATAGTGGACCCTCCAGACATTTTTTCATTAAAACAACACAATGGAAACATTTTGCTATGAAATTCCATCGGGAGAACCTACCTTACAGTCCTATGATTTGATTACATGCATTGAAAATGCTATGGAAAGTAAAATTAGTTGATTTTTTACAATTCTATAAAAAATAAACACGAGAGTGTCCATTATAGGAATATTTTGGGGGGTCCATAATAGGGAAGAAGAACGTCCCGAAACGAAACATGAAAATCAAATGAAGTGTCCACTATAGGGAAGCAATTTCCTATTATGGACCCCCAGAGGGTCTACTATAGGGCAAATTTAGTCCAACTTTACAATGTTAATTTCAAAAAATAACGTCGAGTATTTGAGTGTTTTATGTATGTATCATGAAGAGGAGATGCAGAGCTTGATATTAGATACCACGCAAAATTAATATTTTGAAAATTTCCACTCCTTATGCCAGGAAGAGCAAAATTTCGCTACTAGGGGGTCCACTATTGGGCATTTTACCCTATGTATTTATCTGCGGGCATCTGATTGAAAAAATCAACGTTTCAAGCATAATTTTTCATAACGACGTATGTAACAATTATGAGGATTCGAGAAATCCTTCGCAGAAAGTTGGCAAAACTTTTTCTAAAACTGTTTCAAAACTAAATCTTTTTTCAATATTTTTTTGGCTGGCATGCATCATTACATGGTACTTATAAGTGTGCTTCACGTCATAGCTCAGTTAATTCAAATTCCCTATGAAAAACGATACAATTATACATACACCGGTATGCTGTACATACGTCGCTGTACATTGGTCGGTTTTCCATAGTGCACGATTGACGCAACTGCAGTTTTGTTTTGTTTTGCTTTTTTGGTACATAGGTCGCTCTTAGTTCCCATATGTTAAAGCGACGTATGTTAACAGTAAGACTTCAAAAATAGAAAATTCTACATACGTCGATTTGTAAAAAGATTAAATTAAAGAATTTTAAGATCTAAAATCAATAAAATCGATGCGTATTATATAAAGTCGCGTGTGATTGCCATGTTGTATTAAAAACCTCGTTTTGTTTACTTTTGTTACATACGTCCTTATGAAAAATTATGCTTGGTTTGAATCTGTTTACAAAATCACTTCACATCCTTTTGAGAAAATATTGAATTGATTCAGTCAACCGTTTAAAAACAATTATGAGCAAATAAAATGCATTATTTCGAGTGTATACAATTTACTTACGATAAAGCCGATTTTAGTATGACTTGAAACAAGTTTTCACTGGGCAGTTTTTGCGCGAACTCCCATAAATAAGTGTTCATTTTTTCACAATTCACAGTAATTTTATTTTAATTCAAACTTAAACGGAGATTGTAGACAAACACCGCCGCACATGTAAGAAAAAAATAGCAAAACAAAAACATGATGACAGTTCTGTGAAATATTTCGCGTTGACGTCTGACGAGACGTCACATTTCCCATAAATCATTTCCCACCGTGTAATTCTCGGGTACTTATTTAAAAGGACGTATGTGATTTTGTAAACAAAGATTTATACGTTGATTAAATCAAATTTTGTCCAATCTGATGAAGCTCCCACACAAACCAACACCATGAACAGGTAGCCGAAACCTCGCCCTATCTGTTTGAGTCAATGGTTTGCGTGAGAGAGCTATCATATTGGAGAAATCAACGTTTGAATCTTTGTTTACAAAATCACTTAGGTCCTTTTGAATAAGTACCCGAGAATTATTCTGCTTCTTGCTTTGCTTCGTTCGTTTTATCCGCGGTCTGGGGTGTGCGAAAAATCATCAGCTGCTGTGCGTTTTTCTGTACCCGCTGGATTCCGACGATTTAAGAGTCTAGTCCGGTGATCCTCCAGAGATCCTGTTTGAGACGCCTTCAATATGTCGTTGCTAGCACGGAACGTGGCAAGAAGCCTAGTGCAGGTAGGTTTTGTTTTGATTTCAAGTAGAAAGATTTGGACACAGAAAACGTTTATGTAACCATTCTGACTGCGCGCTTGTATCAAGTGTCCTTGGGGTTATTCCGGAGGTTATACTTAGCTGATTGAATGATGTGTAATTACTTTTTTCAGGCTTCCTGCCGTGGCATTCATTCCACCGGAGCAGCCCAAACCCCGAATGTGAGTACTGTTATGGATGGACGGTCCTATTTTTTTTAGCCATAGACAAACAGACGTATCGAGCAGGAGACGTATTCTCAAGATCATGCTCAACATGCTTTTAAGGTAGGGCTCAAACCCCAGTCCGTTCACAATTGGAAGATTTCTTCATTTCCCTAATCATAATTGCTGTGCACCGAAAAAGCATTCGAATATAAACAAGTCTTTCTTCAAGCAAAGAAGCGACCAGCTTTCACATTGATGTAACACCACCAGAGAAATACGGTTCGTATTTAAAACAGGTGAACGATGGAACATGTATTGAGTGAGTCGTCTGTTTCTCTGGGTTAAAAGTACAGAAATCAAAATATGCATGGGATTTTTTCACCAATCTGCTTTTAATTCTGAAAATTTTCAACAAAAAACCTATCCATTGTTCTCATTCCCATGCGAATAGAAATCGAAGGAGGGTCGTATCACTTGCACTATGATCCCTGGAGATGGTGTTGGCCCTGAGCTGATGTATTCGGTGCAAGAGGTATTTAAAGCCGCCGACGTTCCCGTTGACTTTGAGACGTTTTTCCTCTCCGAGGTGAACCCAGTGCTAAGCTCACCACTGGAAGATGTAGTCCGGTCCATCCGTAAGAATAAAGTTTGCCTTAAGGGTATCCTCGCTACTCCGGATTACAGCCGTACCGGTGAACTTGAAACGATGAACATGAAGCTGCGTAACGAGCTGGATTTGTATGCCAACGTTGTACATGTGGTTAGCTTGGAAGGTGTTAACACCCGGCACAAGGGCATCGATACCGTCGTCATCCGTGAGCAAACGGAGGGTGAATTCTCTGCTCTCGAGCATGAAACCGTTCCCGGGGTGATCGAATGTTTGAAAATTATCACCGCGCAGAAATCGGCTCGCATTGCCAAGTTTGCCTTCGACTACGCCACCAAGCACAACCGCAAGAAGGTAACCTGCGTCCACAAGGCCAACATTATGAAGTTGGGTGATGGCTTGTTCATGAGGAAGTGTGAAGAGGTAAGCAATTGCGAAAGTACCTATTTTATACTCAATTTCAACCATGACAACTTTTTCTACAGATCGCCAAACTTTATCCTCGTACGCAATTCGAAAAGATGATTGTTGATAATACAACGATGCAGCTAGTAAGCAACCCCAACCAATTCGACGTCATGGTTGCGCCGAATCTGTACGGTAACATCATCGACAATATTGCCTCCGGGTTGGTAGGCGGTGCTGGTGTTGTCGCTGGCGCTTCGTACTCCTCCGAGCATGCAGTTTTTGAGCCGGTGAGTTTGCATCATTTGTGTGGAAGTGCATTGCATATTTTTCCTTATTTAGTTAACACTTTTGGGATGGATGGGTCATCTATGCTAAGCGTATTGGATTGGCTTTGAAAATCATTGAAGAGAGCTAGGTCCACACTTTCTTCAGCAAAAATGTTCATCAGGATGTCGGCTAAACAGGGAAAAAAATGGAGGTCAAGATTGACCATGAAGACCCAGATATCCGATAACTTGGGGAGAATTCGCTTCTGAGAGCATGCAGATAAACCTGAAATGTTTTGTAGTCATTTTGATCATTGGGACGGTGATGCTCAAGGTTCTCCAAAACGTTCTTGAGTTCAGCCTACGGTATCTACCAGATCAAGCAAGTCCAACAGGCACATGCGCATCATGCAAACCCAATATTCTTGAATACAAGATGTTCAAGGTACTCCAAAACTGTCGGAATTTTGGCCTCGACAGCGGCAACCTCTCCTCAAAGGTTTGCCTGGACGAGCCACCATTTGACTCGGTTTGGGTTGTGGTATCAGTGCCCTTCGACAGAAGGGCCGCCGAGTCCGCACGATAACGACTAAGAAATATCCTTTTTAAAGCCTTGAAAAAGGCTGTTTGGTTAGGCATGTTTATAAATTAGAAAGAGGTTTAGATTTGAAACAATGATGTACCTATTTATTCCACATGATAGTTCACAAAAAACTAAATGCTAATGCACATTTATTATAATATATTATACATTATACAAAATTTTGGGTCATATCTGCTTCCTGATTTGCCAACCAATCAGCGCGCGTCTTGTATTCCCGTTATTTTGACGGGTAAAGCGTCATCATAATCGACGCATTTTTTATGGGCTTCTTCTTTTTCCTCCCTTAGGCTGCTGGTTTCCATTTTATAATGGAACCTTCCGTTAACATGACTTCGCAGGCCAAGTATGCCAGCTATCAATTGCCGTTTGTATGAAGAGTACGGGGACCGAAACACCCACAGTCGGCTCGGAATTAGTAGGATGGAATGCAAGATTTCAGGTGATCAATTTTAGGATTGGTAACTTGGGACAAACATTCAATCACGTTCGATTTGGGCGCGAACAAGTTCAACCCGATCAACAAAGGCTTTTTGCATTGTCCTCAATATCGATATGTAGGTACCCGACCTGGCTCAATCAGCATATGCGCACAATGGAAACCTAATCCTACGAGTACGATATGCTTAAGGTACTCCAAAACGTTCGCGAGTTCAGGGAACAGATTTTAGTAGATAAATCATGACTTTTGCAAATGTCCTCATCACCAGTATGCACCAAACCCAGTTTTAAAAGCATAGGATCCTAAATTCCATGCTGGAGTACCACCCTATTCGCCTTTCTCTACGGCTGTCATCCGAAAGCCAACTGACAGTTGACACTCAACCGGATGCTGATGCACGTCACGTCAAGAAGCGAGGCTACAACTTCAGAACACGCCGGTTGCACATTTTTATATGTTCGTTAATTAATGTAATTATGAGTACCAAATAAAGTTAATTGTTGTTACGTTATCTCTCTCGACTATCCTCACATCGTAACAAAGTGGCGACGAGTCGGTAAAAAGTCGCGCGGGTTTTTTTTTTCGTGGAAAAAAAACGATCGTATCAAAACAATCGCGTCGCGAGTGTCGTTTTCATCATGGTTGGACCTACACCCGGTGCAGCAAGTTCGACTGGGGATCAGCCGTTCAAGGAAACTATCCTACAGCTGCTCAGCAATCAACACTCGTTGATGACCCGTATGGCAGAACAAATGGCAAGCATCCAGGGGAATATCCAGAATACCAGTCGGAACGAGCTAATATTGGACTCCCTAGCGAGTAATATCACGGAATTCGCTTACGATTTGGAGAAGGGATCCTCTTTCGACGCTTGGTTCTCCAGTTATGCGGACCTCTTCGAGAAGGATGCTTCCAAATTAGACGACGACGCGAAAGTACGACTGCTGCTTCGAAAACTCAATCCCGCGGCACATGAAAGGTACACTTCAATCATTCTTCCGAAGCTTTCAAAGGAGTATTCCTTCGAGGAAAAGGTTGCCAAATTAAAAACCATTTTTGGTAGTCCTGTTTCGATATCAGTGCCTGCATACGGCGAAAGACGAAAACGAAGATTTTATCTCCTACTCCTGCAAAGTCAACCGAGCTTGTGTTGACTTCAAGCTGCAGGAGCTCAAAGAAGACCAATTCAAATGCCTTATTTTCGTGTGTGGTTTACGTTCACCCAAAGATTCTGACATACGGATGCGCCTGCTTTCGAAAATCAACGAAACGCAGGATATCACCCTGGAAAAAGTAGTGGAGGAGTGCAAAAGTTTGATCAACTTGAAGAAAGACACCGTTCTTATCGGTAGTCAATCTTCCCCCACCGTCGGAGCTGCTGCAACGCATGCTATTCGAGCGAATTCTCCTAATGGCAGGCACCATAAGAAGGAAAAGTTTGGTGGCAAGAAATCCGACACTTCTAAAACACCGTCTTGGTCATGCGGCGGCATGCATTTTTCCAGTCAGTGCACTTTCAAGAACCATAGATGCCATGAATGTGGTCGGACTGGCCATAAGGATGGCTACTGTTCCTGTTTCACAACCAAATCTAGGTACAGAAAAAAGCAGCAAAGTTATAAGAAGTACGCATCAAAGATTGTGACAGTTAAGAAGGTGAATCGCAGCCGGCGATACGTGGAGACGGCTATCAACGGAGTTCCAGTTGAACTGCAGCTGGACTCGGGCTCCGACATAACCATCATTTCGAAACAAAATTGGATCAATGTCGGAGCACCTAAAACATCTCCACCGGACTGCAAAGTTCAAACAGCTTCCGGCGAAAAATTGGGCATCGCTGCCATGTTTCGAGCATCGTATACCATTAACGGAACTCAGAAGGAAGGTAAATGTTACGTATGTTCAGCTGACTTTTCCCTAAATGTTTTAGGCTCAGACCTCATGGATGAGTTTGGGCTCTGGGACATTCCTTTCTCATCGTTTTGAAAGCTGGTCAGCAGTCCACAACCAGATCAGCAGGTACTCGAACTGAAAGAGAAGTTTCCTGACGTGTTCACCAACCGTATGGGACTTTGCACAAAAAAGCAAGTGCATCTCACGCTCAAGCCGGACGCTCAGCCGATATTCAAACCGAAGCGGCCTGTATCGTACAACATGGAGGCAGTAGTTGAGGACGAATTGAAGCGACTGGAAGACTCAGGCATCATCACACCGGTAGGTGCCGGTAGCCTATGCAGATTGGGCAGCTCCAATTGTCGTGGTCCGCAAGCCGGATCGATCTGTTCGTATCTGCGCGGACTTTTCCACCGGATTGAACAACGCTCTTGAATCGAACAGCTACCCATTACCACTTCCGGATGACATCTTCAATCGCATGGCGCAATGCACGGTATTCAGTCATATCGACCTATCAGATGCGTATTTGCAAGTTGAGGTCGATGAGGAAAGCAAAAAACTGGTTACAATCAACACCCACAAGGGTCTATACCGCTTCAACCGTCTGTCTCCCGGTGTGAAGACTGCACCTGGAGCGTTCCAGCAGATTATGGATACCATGCTGAGCGGTATCCCAGGTACAAGCCCATATCTCGACGATATTTTGGTCAGCGGCCGGAATGCCGAAGAACACAAGCGGAATTTGTACCTTGTCCTACAGCGTTTGCAAGAATATGGCTTCACGGTGAAGCTTGAAAAGTGTCGCTTTTTCAGGTGAAGTATTTGGGCCAACTTCTGGATTCTGAAGGCACACGCCCGGACCCAAATAAGGTGAAAGCAATCATAAACATGCCTCCGCCTCACGATGTATCCACACTCCGATCGTATTTAGGTGCGATAAATTATTATGGAAGGTACATTCGAGAAATGCGTACACACTACGCCAACCGCTTGATGAACTGCTAAAAGAGGGTTCCACCTTCCGTTGGTCGGATGCTTGCCAGCGCTCTTTTGATCGCTTCAAGGAAATTCTCCAATCACCGCTGTTGTTGACGCACTACAATCCTCGCCTTGAAATTGTTGTATCTGCAGATGCGTCGAATGTGGGCATTGGAGCCCGCATTGCTCATCGATTCCCAGACGGACAAGAGAAAGCCATCTATCATGCATCCCGAAGTCTAACACCAGCCGAATTCCGCTACAGTCAAATAGAAAAGGAAGCTCTGGGGTTGGTGTATGCGGTCACAAAGTTTCATCGGATGATCTACGGAAGGCACTTTGTTCTCCAGACCGACCACAAACCACTATTAGCGATTTTCGGGTCAAAGCGTGGTATACCTCCGTACACAGCGAATCGCCTTCAAAGGTGGGCTCTCACAATGCTTCTATATGATTTCCGTATAGAGTACATATCAACAGATCACTTCGGCCACGCTGACATCCTCTCACGTCTATTGAATTCACATGTTAAGCCAGACGAGGACTTCATTATTGCGTCCATTGAAGTTGAAACAGTCATCTGTAACATTGTATGTCAATCCATCGAGCAACTTCCGGTATCATATAAAATGATTGCCGCTGAGACCCGTCAGGATCGGACACTACAAGAAGTTATGAAGTTCATGCAACACGGATGGCCAATAGACGTAAAATCTCTCTCTGGAACTCCGGAGGCTCATCAGTTCTTTCTGCGCCGAGAATCGCTCTACTGTGCTCGGGACGTACTAATGTACATTAACAGAGTTGTGGTACCGAAAACGTTGCAGCAGAAGGTCATCCAGCAGCTCCATAGAGGACATCCTGGAATTGATCGTATGCGGTCATTAGCACGCAGTTATGTTTACTGGCCCAACATAGATGAGCAAATCACCGACCTTGTACGCACTTGCCAGCAATGTGCCTCGGTTGCGAAATCCGACCCCAAAACCAAGCTCCAATCGTGGCCAATCCCCGAGAAACCATGGCAAAGAGTACACGTGGATTTTTCGGGCCCTCTAAACGACACGTACTTTCTGCTTGTGGTTGATTCTTTTTCTAAATGGCCGGAAGTGATTCCAACCAAGCGTATTACCACCGCCGCAACGATTGCCAGCCTTCGAAAAATTTTCGGTAGATTTGGAATGCCGGAAGTTTTAGTGACCGATAACGGAGCGCAACTAACAAGCGACGCTTTCGAAGGATTCTGTGAGACAAATGGGATCATGCACCTCAAAACAGCGCCGTTTCATCCTCAGAGCAATGGACAGGCGGAGCGCTTTGTTGATACGTTCAAGAGAACCGTGAAGAAAATCCAAGCGGGAGACTTAGATGAAGCACTCGACATTTTTCTCTCCTGCTACCGATCAACGCCCTGTAAGAGTACACCTGGTGGAAAATCACCTGCTGAAATTCTGATCGGTCGTCCGATGCGCACGTCTTTGGAACTTCTTCGACCACCGAGCAAGTTTTCCAATGCAACTAACAGCAACCAAGATCGCCAGTTCAACAAGAAACATGGTGCAAAAGACAAGACCCTTGAAGTGCAAGACAAGGTGTATGCCCAAGTACACCATGGCAACAACTGGACCTGGTGCGAAGGTGAAATCGTAGAATGTATAGGCAGAGTTATGTACAACGTATGGCTTCCAGAGCAGCAACGTCTTATCCGCTCACACAGTAACCAACTGCGAAAACGTTACAATGACGACAACGTGGCACCAGGCCACACTGAACCAAATATTCCATTGGACCTCTTGTTAGGAGCTTGGGGTCTAAACCAGTCAAATGGATCAACGGTCGCTGCTACAATAGAACCTCCACAAGCTGAACCCGAAGGTTTCTCTGAAATGCAACGGGAATTTCTGCAGGAGCTTTTTGAGCCAACGAACCAACAACGCCGAGCACGAGTTCCGACTAGACCAGTCGACCCTAATGAAGCGCTTCTGCGTCGGTCATCAAGACAGCGAAATGCACCTATCCGTTACGAACCGTATCAACTCTACTAAAAGGGGAGGTGTTGGAGTACCACCCTATTCGCCTTTCTCAACGGCTGTCACCTGAAAGCCAACTGACAGTTGACACTCAACCGGATGCTGATGCACGTCACGTCAAGAAGCGAGGCTTCAACTTCAGAACACGCCGGTTGCACATTTTTATATGTTCGTTAATTAATGTAATTATGAGTACCAAATAAAGTTAATTGTTGTTACGTTATCTCTCTCGACTATCCTCACATCGTAACATTCCATAAACAAAAGATGTCTAAGGTCCTCGAAATTATCTTGATTTATGATTAAGACATGTCACCATATGCACAATAACTAAGGAGGTGTTTGTGTCGAGATGATTGATTGATGATTGAAGTCGTATAAGCTAAATGGACCTACTGGAATGTCATATCTAATATTGTCATAAGTAATCTGAGATCCAGGAGTTTTTGAAGAACTCAAATGGGTGTGTAATAAGTCAACCTTCGAGATAGAATACAGTCGATGTAATACATATCGAGATATGCGGAACATATAGTTCTTGAATCGTAGTTTGAAAGGACTATCAAAGTGACCGAGAAAATATGTTAGTATGGCATCATTAGTTTACACGAGTTGATATCGAGTCTTGGAACATTGACTCATGGAGGGTCCATTGTAGCTTGTAAAAGAATTGAGTGAAATCCTATCAGCTCGATGGAACTGCTGGGATGTTTAGTGATGTACGGATATATTATTCAGGACTTGGTTGATCGGGTACATCGCATGTTCGGAACTCCAGGACGTTTTGGAGAACCGAAAAGGCATGTAGTAGCTTGTAAAAGAAATGAGCGAAATTCTATCGGCTCAATGGACCTGCTGGGATGCTCAACGATGCAAGAATACATCGTGCAGGGCTTGGCGTATCGGGTAGATCACATGTTTTGAACTCAAGGGCGTTTTGGAGACCCTGAAATAGTTCGCGTTTATTCAAAACTCGATCAATTTATGTCTTATGATCACATAGATATTTTTGGACATATATCTCAGCTTAGGACATTTTGTTTCTAGACAAAATTCTTGATACATTTGAGGAAATGTATTCCAGAACAGTTTGGACGGCCAAGAACATCCGAAAAAAATTGGCAGGTCCAATGAAAACAACCCAAAATACGTCAAATCTCCGTAAAAAAAAGTCGTACTGGAAGAGGGCCATTTTGCATAACGACCATTTGATATAATCGTTGGAAAGATGCGTCAAATACGGCACAACGGATTTTTGAGTATGAATATGATTCCATCTTTAGAAGTATGCATTTTTTCGGAATACGACAAAACAGTAGATTTGCCTTTAGAAATGGGATTTGCAAAACATTATTCACCAACTGCCATTGTATAATTTATTTTTTCATTATACCAAAAAGGTTCTCGAAAAAATAAAAATATGTCGGAAATCCGTAAAATGTGCTCCACCCGTTGAGTACGAAACTCAATTTTTCGTTTGCTAAACGAAATTGTGGGAACCGCTCCATAAATTCTGGGAAACTCACACTCCAAGAATTCTGGGGTTTTCCGTCTCCAGACATTCTGTAAAATTACCTCGAAAGAATTTTAGAGAACCTCAGTCTACCTGGATTATTGCTGCTTAGAGAATTTCACCTTCAGAAACTCTACTTTTTCTCATAAAAAGTCACTATTTTCAAGTCACAAAGGTAGGATCCTAGCATGGGAAAGAAATTTCATATAATGTAACGCTTTGTGTACTCGTCGATAAAGTTGCTTTATAGTAAAACTGATGGATGTATAAAAAATAAACTCTCTAGGCTTGTTATCCCGAAAGTCGATCTTAGCTTCTTCTTGTCTTTAATTTTCTACTAATCCAGCTTTTAAGCCTCAGTTATTAGATTTTCAATAATTTAATGTACAGATTCTATGTCACTAATCATGAATGTACTGTGAGTTAAGCAGAATGCGATCGTGAATCCAAACTAATTCCAAAAGCCTAATTGATTTTTTAATATTATTGAAAAAAAAACTATTAAACTCCATAATCAATTGAACTATTGAAATTGAATCTTTTTAATTCTACATGAATTTTCTGGTGCGATCGCTTATTGAAGTTTCCACCAAATATATTATGATGATAAATAAAATAACAGTGAAATTTTAAATATTTTGAAATTTTGAATTTGAACTACCGTTTGATACTCCGAAGAAACTTCTTTTTAAGGAATTTTGGAAGCCTAAACAAACTATTTGGATTTAAAAATGATTCTTTGGCCTCTGGCAATCTGTGCTATGGTTAATTGTGAATTAATGTAATCCCGATGCAAATTAAACACATTTAAGATTGTCATTTAGAAATTATTGTTAACTAAAATTCTTAGATTACACGCAGAGAAATGTTTTTTAAACTCAATGATATTATGTATAAAAACAACAAAAATAATTATTGTTCCCCGGCTAATAATTTTATTTGTTGAATTCAACAAAAAAACAGATTTGATTAGACAAAAAATATTGTTGTTTCTACAATGTTCCAAAACAGCACTCAAAATAAAAATTGTTGAATTTACAATATATTTTTTTGTTTGTACAAAAAATATTTTTAAACCAAAAAGAAATATTTTTGCTTTCAACAATATTTTTCTTAAATTAAAAAAAAAATATTGTAATCAAAAATTTATTTTAAATGTTATATTAAATTTCTTGTGATTATCAATTATTTTAATTTTTGATTAGGCGTCGTGTGGAAAATAAAACCACAATAATTATATTTGTAATTGTTTCAAATATTTACTTTACAAACTTGATTATAATATACTCTATTATTTATACTGGATTGTAGTAGAAACAACAATTGAAATTTTTGAATTAAATATTTTTCAGTTTTGATTTTAAAGATAAAATATTTGAGTTTAAAAAATATTTCAATAATTTTATTTTTTAGTTCAAAAAGGTAGATTTTCTCTGCGTGTAGGTATGAAAAACCCCTGATTTCATAGAGGAGCTTCAAAGTTTTTCTATACATCTTACGTCGAGTCTTTAATCTCAAAAATATATTTAAATTTGTTACTACGATCGTTGTTTATTTGTCCGTTAATGTTCATAATAGGGGAACGGTTCGACACTTCATCCCATAGCTCCTATTTCCATCCCATCAAAAACAAAGCAATTAAAAGGAATTTGGTTTGTTTCTTATTTTTGTGGTTTTTTCACCATTGAGCACGCGTGTTAGCAAAAAGAAGTGACGAGATTGGTGCTGTATTTCTTTGTTTTGCGATGAGATGAATATATGTTCAGTGAGATGGAAAACGGAACAGTTCCCCTATATTTTATGATGCAGCAGTGCTAGTTCTAGAAACAGTCTTTTTTTTGAAAGGAAATATTTTTTTTATTTTTTAAAGTTTTTCAAATGAACAGATGAATCTAATTTCGATTATATTTTGGAAAAAAATCTATATCTAGCAATTCAAGCTCTATCTAGAATAAGGGCGAATGTCGCAAGAGAGGATTCTCTTCGTCGACTTCCCTCTTTCATATAAAAGTGACAAGCAGCAGATTTCTTTGTTGTTTATCACCTCCGAACGATAGAAAACAATGCCAACTTGCGTTCTGAGGTGATAAACTGCAAAGAAATCCCCTGCTTGTCACTTTTATTCAAAAGAGGGGAAGCCGATGAAGAGAATTCTCTCTTGCGACATTCGCCCTTTTACCAGATAGAGCTTGAATTATTACATGATTTTCAATCATAAACAGGCATTTTCACATACAGAGATTGTAGGAAAAAGTTCGAAGTCATACAAAACATTGTTCCCCACAATAATGTAGAACTTGTTGCAAAACTGTTGTTTAAATTAAAACCCCCTCACAAAGACAAAACAATACTGAAGTTCCCTCTGCTCCACGGCCAGCAGCTTCAGTTCTTTTCTTTCAATCAACGGGTATATACAATATATCAATAACAATCTTCCATATATCTACCCAAAAGCAAGTACAACTAGCCGGACCCTGTTTCCTAGCTATCTTCCATCAAAATCGAGGAGTCCCACACAATCTGGTATTCCAACACTCCACCCTAAGGTCGCCTCGCGACACTTTTTGCTCCTTCTAACGCTGAGGCTGAGCCTCCTCCTTGCAAAACAATCCCTGGTATATTTCCATTGCTCGTACAAATGGTCTTTACTCCGAAGTTTGCACGCCAACTTTTCTAGCACATGCGCCTGTACAAGTGGCCCGACTCCAATGCATACACAACGCGTCTCGATGTTCTGCTCACCAGCTACGTGCATTCATCCTTCTGGATTCCTGCTAACCAGCCAGCAACCAACCGAACATTCCCCAAGTAACATTTTATGTTTTATAACGCTCTTGAAGATCACATTTTACCCTTCAAGAGTGTTATGAAACCAGTGTAAAACCAAAATATTAATAGGGTCCAACCTTCTAATGAATTCCGCCGGGCACCTGCTTCCCAGCTATCTTTTATCAACACCGAGGTGTCCCACACTATCTGGTGTTCCAACAATACCGTGTAACCATTTTTGACTCACTGGCTAGTTCTTAACTTCAAATGAAACTAAATTTTGAGTGTTACTGGTAAAACCATTCCAAATCTTATTCATCAAGTTCTCACGCGCGAGTAAACTCGTTTTAAAGAAGCTTGAGTTTTTCATGCATAATCCTTTCGGTTCTCTCATTTGCCGGAAAATCAATCAAGGCGAAAATACAAAACATCCTGAGGTGAGTTAGTTGGATGATTCGAATAATGCAAGATTTTACCTTGATTCAAATCGTACATGAGTTTTGAGATCTTGAAAGTCACTATTCGGTCACTTTTTCTGCAAATGAAGGTCACTATTTGGTCTCTTTTTTCGACAACGTTGGTCACTAAAGTCACTATTTCAGGCCTGGTAGCGAGTCACTTTTAAGTGACTTGGTCACTATTTTGAGCCTAGTCACTAAAAAGTCACTATTTGCATCCAAAAGTCACTAAAGTCACTATTTTCTAAAAAATGGTCACTAAAGTCACTATTTTTGCATTGCCTGTTGTAAATTTTTCAGGCATTATTTTAATTATTTTATATTTCACAAATGGTCCTACCAAAGATTTATAAGATTTGTGAGTCCAAATAGTTCACCGTCTAGGAATCAGTTAGATCATTTTACATCATTCTTTAGCTGTTGTACACAAAACTTTGAGCTCATATTAAACAAAAAAAAGTTGTTGCAATTATCAACATAATTTTGTGACACAACTTGTAACTAACTATCCGTTCCCATGACGCCGGGTGGTGTGTTACGTAATATGAGCTACAACACTGCTAGATTCTGGCTGATCCAACAATTACCATCCTCTATATCTAACTCCGAGGTACTTATGAGAGCGTCGCAATCACTGGCCTCTTGCTTCCATCCTCTCCCCCCTTATGATCAAGATGGGCGTGGCCAGTAGCAGTAATCCTCATGCTTTTGATGTTTTTGCCTTTTCATTATTCATTCTAGATAAGGATTTCAATAACTAGTGTTTGCAATCTACAAATTATACCGAAACAATGCTAATTTTGTTGATTTGTTGTTGCAATTTGTTGCTCTATAACTCAAAACTTCATACAAAAGTTACTATTTGGTTACTTTTTCTGCAATTGAAAGTCACTATTTGGTCACTTTTTTCGTCATCGTTGGTCACTAAAGTCACTATTTTGAACGGCATTCATCGCTACCAGCCATGCTATTTTGAGCAGCATTGATCGCTACCAGCCCTGACTCTATCATAAACATTGTTTTTTCTTTACTTTTTTTCAGGGTGCGCGTCACACTTTCGCCGAGGGTGTCGGCAAAAACATCGCCAATCCCACAGCTATCCTGCTGTGTTCGTCCAAGATGTTACGTCACGTCAACCTGCTACCATACAGCCAGATGATTTTCCAGGCCGTGCAAAACGTACTTAAGGCGGGCAAAGTCCGCACCAAAGATCTGGGCGGTCAGTCTACTACCGACGATTTTACCAAAGCCGTCATTCATAATCTGCAATAGGAGGGTGCAAGCTACAGCTACATAAACCAGCGTTTGTAATAATACACCCTACAACGCATCTGTATTAAACACTAGCACTGTATCAAGTGCAAACCAGTCAATTTTATTTGTATTTTTTGGTTTAATCTCCATTTTTTAGTTTTTTTTCTTCAAATAAAATAAAAACATATTTATTTCAATATTTCTCTGCTAAAGTCAACAATCGAATAACCAATCGAAATTATCAAAAACAGTTTTTTTTATTCCATGTTCCCATCTAGCAAGGATGTTGCCGTTGGATTCGTATTCGTAATAGAAAATAAAACTAAAGTTTCGAAGCAAATGCGGTCTATTTTTTCACCTTCTTCGGTTTAGCTAGTTCCAAAACGCGATCGCTTGCTTTGGCCTTTAGCGCACGAGGGTCCACCGTGAAAGGGTTCTCTCGGTATTCGTTTTTCACGTTTCGATAAATTTTAGGTTTAGCAAGATCAAGAACTCGCTGTGAAGCTGCAAGATAATACAAGAAGTTACAGAGAAACCCAGCGCTTAAATTATCAAACCGAACGTACCGACAGCTTTTAGGACATTTTCTGGGATCGCCAGGTCTTCCTTGATAGGGCCTTTGGTTCGTCTGTGTCTCTCCTTCGGCACACAAAGTTCTCTCAAACGATTGCTGGCCGTCGCTTTCAATGCACCCGGTTTTACCGCTACGAGTTTTTCAGGTCCTGTGTACTTTTTATTTTCCCATCGGGGGGTGGATAGACTCAGAATCCGGTCCAGCAATTCAATTATGGGCATCTTTTTGTGTGCTTTAAATTTAGGCTTATGTACTGCCTTCGGCTGCGCGTTCTTGGACAGCCATTGCTGGTGCTGCTTCCATTGTTCCGGGGTCATTTTTACCATTTTATAACTGGAAAAATATTTTCACATGCTCAAGATTGTTGAGGGTAACAAAGTCCATAACTTACTCTGATGGTAATTGAACGTTCGCCAATCGACTGTACACCGTAAACATGCTCCGTTTGATGCGTTTGCCAAACCTGTCGTACCAGCACCGATTGATGAATCGGCGGTACGCGTCTCGAGCAGCAATCAGTTTCCGTACCTTCGGAAGGGCTAATTGCTGGATCCTTGTCGATGCGTACGGTTCCTGATAGGCACGGAGCAGCTGGATTGTCCTACCGTACTGTGATACCGGCCGATGGTGGAACTTGGCGCCACGACATTTCGGCTTAGCCAGCTTGCCAATGCGCCGGGAGGTTCGGTATTTGCGGACAGTGCTTGGCTTCTTTTGGCCAGAAAAATCGCAATTGACCAATGGGCAGTTACATGGTGTGTAGAGGAAAGACTTGCGAAAGTTACTGAAATTTGGAATTTTTAATGAATTTTTAGTTTCGTCACACATTTCCGGTTTCAGTTTTGACGTTTTGACGTGTTTCAATGATTTTTTCTTGTTTTTCATCTGCAGTTTGACTTGTCTGGCTAACTGCGATCTTTATATTACGAAAAAAAAAAGTTATAACAACAAGAATCATGAAGGAGTTTATTAAGGTTTTTGTTTGTTTTAGGAAACTTAAAACGAGATTTCAATTCCATTTGTTGGAAAATTACATTTTCAAAGACCATGTTTCTTCTCTTTCTGCACGCGCAACGTGCGCATATTTCTACGCATACGCCTCATATTCCAGAAAGAAGCACGTGGAGTGATTGCACACCATGTGACATTGAGCGAAATGCCATGCTACTTGTAGACACTAAGCTCACCTTGATAATAATAAACACCGCGGTTGAGCTCAGGGGCCCCCTGTACTATCCGATAAATTGATTTAGCAACTGATGCATACCTATGTTTCAAATTTTGATGTGGGAGTATTCTCGATAGTCTTTCTCTGATGTAACGCTTCATTTCTGGTTTTAGTGGATCGATCGGGTGAGACGGTCATCCATACACTACCTAAGTTACCTCTCTCAGGTTCTGATTGCAGATTTCCGTTTTATCCTTATTAAATAAAAACCGACAATATGCTGCCCTGGGTTTCATCTATCTATCGACGGTATGACGGGGCAAGATGTAATCTTGTAATCTTGTAATATCAACGCACCCTCTGACCATAGCCTATCTGCGTTGTATTTAAATACCGCTGAGCGATACGTCTACCGGGCAACACGTCCGGTGTTATTTAAATTTACTAATGATATTGATTATTCACGATGTATCTAAATATGTGGCAAGTCAATTCATTCACCGATCAGATTAGAACGAGCTCAGTGCAATTAAAATATAAACGCAATACTTATCTGCAATTCACAGAGGATGTTGGGATTGTCCTTGAAGTAATCTCGTTGTGAACACAGACTTCCTGTATTGACGGTGGTTGTAGGTAGTATTAGTTATGAATACCACTGCTGATACCGGAACTATGAGATTTTCTTGAAGTCTTGAAGTCTTCTTCATCATTGGTCGTCTGGAAAGAGGTAGATAAAAGAATTGGGCCGCTTTCACTCGCCAGCCCGCAAAACATTAGTAAGTAATTAATCTTACTACAAAGACAAAAATTCAGTTCTTATAATTCTGCCTTATTAATGGTTATCATACATGCATATCTGCTATTTAACTTAACTAAAAACATATCCTCAATACTTAATAAAGCGATAACTGTATATAGTTACTATTATTGTCCATATATACCTACTATTCAATCTAGGATTCCAAATCGGATAAATGATTTCAGTTCCTAACTAAAAGATTATCCTCAACGCTTTGGCTGTCAATACTTACTTGATACTTGATGGGCTACAGCTCTTCGATGAACCTACGCCGAATGGAGTAACCTTCTCCACTGGACTCGATCCTGGGCCAATCGCTTCCAGTCGCCCTGAACATTGAGCGCCCTCAGGTCCTCTTCAACTGCAAAAAGCCATCGTGTACGCGGCCTTCCACGAAGCCTGCGGCCTCTTCCGGTTTCTCTACTAAATAGTATCTTCGCTTGACGTTCTTCCGGCATACGAACAACGTGACCAGCCCACCGTAGTCTGCCGTGTTGTATAAGCTTAATAATATCCAGCCCTTTATACACCTGGTACAATTCGTGATTCATGCGACGCCGCCAGATACCGTTCTCCTGATTACCGCCGAGTATTGTCCGCAGCACCTTACGCTCAAACACTCCGAGAGCTCTCCGATCAGCCTCCTTTAACGTCCATGTCTCATGGCCATATAAAGCCACCGGAAGAATCAGAGTAGTATACAGCGCGAGTTTTGTTTTCGTTTGCAGACTACGGGACTTAAGCTGGTTACGAAGTCCGTAATAAGCCCTATTTGCAGCTGCAATACGCCTTTTCACCTCGCGGGTAACATCATTATCGCACGTCACTAATGTTCCAAGATACTCAAATTCTTCTACCACTTCAAATTTTTCACCATCCAGCACTATTTCGCTACCACCACCACTAATGAACCCACGTTGATTGCCAGCGACCATGTACTTCGTTTTGCTGGTATTGATCGTGAGTCCAATCCTCGCTGTCTCCCTCTTAAAGGCGCAAAAGCCTCTTCCACGGCACGGCGATCAAATCCGATAATATCGATATCGTCCGCAAATCCCAAGAGCATGCGCGATTTTGTGATGATGGTATCGCTTCTTTGCACACCAGCTCTCCTAATCGCTCCCTCGAGCGCTATATTGAACAGTAGGTTCGAGAGTGCATCACCCTGCTTCAATCCATCTAAGGTAACAAATAACGTCGATATTTCATCCGCAACCCTTACACTTGATTTCGATCCGTCCAACGTTATACGAATCAGCCGTATCAGTTTCGCCGGAAAACCATGTTCAAGCATAGTTTGCCATAATTCATTCCGTTTCACTGAATCGTACGCCGCCTTGAAATCAATAAACAGATGATGTGTCTGCAAAGTTGTACTCCCGGAATTTATCAAGGATTTGTCTCAGGGTAAACATTTGATCCGTCGTTGATCGGCCCTCACGAAAACCTGCTTGGTATTCGCCGACGAAGGACTCTTCAAGCGGTCTCAATCTGTTGAACAGAATACGGGACATAATTTTGTACGCCGAATTAAGGAGGGTTATTCCTCGGTAATTGACGCACTCCAGTCTGTGCCCTTTCTTAAAGGGAGGGCAAATGAGGCCGTTCAACCAGCTAGTAGGCATTTCCTCGTCTTCCCATATTTTCGACATAATATGGTGCAGAACTTCATAAAGCTGCTCACTGCCATGTTTGAGAAGTTCAGCCGGGAGCTGGTCCTTCCCCGCAGCCTTATTGTATTTCAGTTCTTTTACAACTTTTTTAACCTCATCTAGTGTTGGCGACGCCACAGCTTGTCCATCGTCGCTAATATTTATTCTATTCACCGATGCTTCCACAATTCAACAAAGTCTCGAAGTGTTGCTTCCACCTGGCAGCCACTTCAGTTTTATCTGTCAGCAAATTCCCTTGTTGGTCGTTGCACATGACGGGAGATGGCGCTGTCTTTCTCCGCACGCCATTGACAGACTCATAAAACCTCCGCATATCGTTCTGCTCCATTTTTTCCTGCGCCTCACTTATAACTTGTTCTTCGTACTCTTTTTTCTTCCTGCGGTGGGTTCGTTTTTCGGCTGCTCTTGCTTCCTTGTACCGATCTCTATTAGATCGGGTACTTGACACCAACATCCGGCTTCTGGTAACGTTCTTCTCGTCTGTCACTCTCTGACACTCCACATCGAACCAACCCGTCCTGGGTCGCCTCTGTGCAGTGCCTACCACTTCTCGTGCTGTTGCGCTCACCGCTCCATGGATCGACTCCCATAGATCGTTGATGTTGTCGCTAACGTTGATTGCACTTATCCGTTCGTCGAGCTTCTGGCGGTACTCAGCCGATACTCCTTCCGCCGACAATCGCTGGATATTGTAACGCATCGTTCGCTGTGATCTTTCATTCGATACAGTTGACAACCGTGATCGAATTTTACTGACAACGAGGTAGTGATCAGAGTCAATGTTCGGACCTCTGAATGTCCGCAAATCGATAACATCCGAGAAATGGCGCCCATCCACCAGAACATGGTCTATCTGGTTGCAAGTTTCACCATTTGGGTGTCTCCAGGTGTGCTTTCGGATGTTCTTTCGTGCAAATTAGGTGCTACTGATGGTCATCCCTCTGGCAGCAGCAAAATCTACTAGCCGTAGGCCGTTGGCATTGGTAGCGGAGTGAAGCCTCTCCCTTACCATTTATGGGACGGGAAAAGTCCTCTCTACCGACCTGAGCGTTAGCGTCTCCGATAACAATTTTCACGTCATGCTTTGGGCACTCTCCATAGGCTTTATCAAGACATTCATAAAACGTGTCTTTCACGTCGTCGGATTTATCGTTTGTCGGTGCGTAAACGTTGATTAGGCTGTAATTGAAGAATTTGTCCCGTATCCTCAACACACAGATTCGTTCGCTGATGGGTTTCCACCGCATCACTCGCTTCATCTGCTTGCCCATCACTACGAAACCAACTCCATGCTCTGCTTTTTCACCGCCGCTGTGATAGATGTTATACTTGAATGCAGTGTTGGTCGTGGGGTCCACGGCTCGGAATTCACGTTCTCCGGATCTAGGCCATCGGACTTCTTGAATAGCAGCCACGTTCACTCCAACCTTCTGCAGTTCACGAGCCAGAAGGCTCACTCGTCCAGGTTCATTTAGGGTCCTGACATTCCAGGTACCGAGTTTCCAATCATAGTCCTTATTTCGTTGCCGGGTCGGTTGCTAAAAATAACGTTCTCTTTTTCTTCTATCTCCATTTTTCGTGGTATTTGAGAGGCTTCAGTAAGCTACCTTACCGGGGTCGCGTTACCTACATCGCGATGATGGGGCTGCCACCTTAGGTATAGCTGACGCGATACAGCATTTCGTTAATCAGCCGCTGGGTACCAGGCAGACGTTGTTTGAGCCGCACCTCCTGGTGAACAGACGCTCGAGGCGTACCTTCTCACTCTAGCTGATGTCAGAAGGACAACAGTGCCCAGGCTGCACTACCAGCTAAGTACACAACCCTTAGCTGGGGGTCTTTTGTCATCGGACGACCCGTGGAAGCGTGAGATAGGGACTTGTGGGGACCAGAGCTCTGTTGGGCGCTCCTTCCTTGATGTCAACCCACCATTTTGCAGCCCTTTGGCTGTCAATAGTCTTCACAATATGAACTCTGAAGGTTATAACTTGTTCAATCCTACATCTGTTTATATTAAAACTCAATCCCAACTGCCTCGAAACCGCTTTCAACACACAACTGCCCCGAGCACAGCCACTACATGCGACCCACAGGACCCCAATCGAGGACGGCCTACACTATATACCATTACAACGCAGAGCTTACACCCTCTCCTGGGCTGTGTGACGCTGAAAACATGCTCCTAACATTTGATGCCTAAAAAATAAAAATAATTACACTAAATCTTACACTTTGAGCGATCCCGGCTGACATTCGCGTTAAACAATGTGTTCCATGAGTGCTGATGACTCATGATAACGCACCGAATCGGGGAAAAAAATGCAATGTAACGCAGAGTTTAAACCCTCTCTTGCGCTAAGGAATGCTGAAAACCTAACTTTTAGGAATTTGATTCGTAGAAACAAATTACATATCCGGAATTTCTTGCGTGGCAAAATAAGTTATACTATTAGCTAACTCAGTTAAACCCTGACTACCCCACATTATACTGGCCCGTTTGGAGTCATCCAGTGGCACTTGGTCTTAACATTCGTTTTCTTTTTAAATTCTACAACATTTCTTCACGCCATATTAATCATATGTACAACGAATGCTTGACTATTACTATAGGGGAGACTGGGTAGACTTGATCCCCTTTTCTGATTTCCGATGTATCACAGCCAAAAATGAATAAACATACGCAATTTCCACACAGACTCTCTAAGAAATATAGTATTTAACTTTGCTGATGTATGACAGTCCTTAAATTATTGTTGTTATTGATACACAATCGATTTTTTGGAGTGCTGTCAAAAATCGACTTTTAAAATATTCGGGGGAAATTGATCCTTCCCCAAGAACTTGCTTTATAAAATTAGAAAGATGTCCTCAGGTTTTTTAAATATTTTTCCTTCAAAATACGCGGAATTTTCGAATTGCTGTGCGTATACGTGAACGATTTTTGTTATTGAATTTGACAGCACGTGCAATTTTAAAATTTGGGGAGACTTGATCCCCTTTTTATGATATCTACGTAATAAATATTTTTTCCTGACAACCCTCCATCAAAACTGTCAAATTTACAAAAAAATAGAAGCCTGAGAATAGATTTATATTTTTTGAATTTTTTCGCCAAATTTTTGTATGGGTGACTAAAGGGGGATCAAGTGTCCCCATATTGAGGCAATAACTTCAAATCCAAATATCCTAAAACTTTGATGGAATGTTGACATTTTCATCAGTACAGATCATTAAGCATATTTATGGCTTTGTGCTGAGAAAAAACGAAAGCATTTGGTCATTGTTATGAAAAATCTTTAGGAAGGTCAAAACATACAAACCGCCCTGCAGAATAAATAAGGTTGTCAATCCAAAAAATAACTCACCACATAAAGGTCATTTGTCTAGAGGATCAATACTAAAAAATACGCTAGAACAAAACTACTTTAGTCTTCGATAAAACAGGGGGTGATCAAGTCTCCCCGGGGATCAAGTCTACCCACCTTCCCCTACTAAGTATAGTAAAAGACCGGAAGTAATCATGGGGCCAGCCACCACCATCGACGGTATGACGGGGCAAGATGAGCACCTTAATAATTATACTTAAGGTGATTATATATTAAATTTGATAAAATACGTTACGCAACAGATTCAGCGCATAGTAAATCATGATTGTAGATTGTGTAAAACACTTTCAGTATTTTGTGTATTATTTGTTTGTTTTAAAATGAAGTTCTCATCTTGCTTCACTTCAAAAATATTATTTTCTAATGCTGATTTCTTATAAAAATACCCAAGTTTTCACCAACTTTTGCTAATTCATCTGTATTTCAGCCTCATTTTATTTTTATAATATTTTTTCAGTGTCAAGTCTTTTGTTGGACTATAGTTTAACAGTGTCCGGGGTTATTTAGAGAGGAAAAGGCATGATAGCGGTAAAACGGGTGCTCTTCTTGCCCCGGGGGCGATCTTGCTCCGTCCTCCCCTATAAAAAAATGTATGGCTTTCTTTCAACAACAGTTGCACACCATTACTGATTGTCTAAACAGAGTGATTTTTTTTTATCAAATAAAGAAAATGCATACAAAACAAACAACAGAAAACAAATAGAAATCCACAAAAATGGGACCTTAAAGTATGCTCAGGCAGGTATTTCGTTTTTCGAATGTCAATGGGATTTCATAACAATAATCCAACCTTCATTCGGTAGTACCCCAGCTTAAATAGATCTAAATTAATTTACAGCTTAGCTCCACCCCGTCTCACTTGCTAGGGTAAAACTTTTTCGATGGATCCTTCGCCATGTCAACCAAAATCTGTGCTGGTTGGAATGGAGCCCCGTAGAGATCGGCATACGTTCGCATTTTGTCCACCAGCTTGCCAGCACCGTATTGATCCACCCAACGGAACGGTCCACCGGTGAATGGCGGGAATCCGAGGCCGAACACAGCACCAACATCACCTTCCAGCGGGCTGTCCAGGATCTTCTCTTCGAGACACAGCACCGCTTCATTCACGAATCGCGAAACCATTCGCAGTTGCATATCTTCAACACTGTTGGCGCCACGCGATTGGAGGGAATACTTCTCCTTCAGGATAGCCAGAGCAGCTTGATTTACTTCGCGGTTCTTGCTCTTACCTCCCTGGTACACAAACACACCCTTTCCGGATTTACGTCCCATGAAGCCGGCCTTGACCATATCCTCCATTACGCCGAGGTTGCCACCACTGAAGCGCTCGCCAAATGCCTTGGACAAATCGACAGCAATGTGCGCTCCAACATCGATACCGACTTCATCGGCCAGAGTGGCTGCACCCACCGGGAATCCAAAGGATTTGGTCATCTTGTCAAGATCCTTCGGGTCTACACCTTCTTGAAGCAGTCTGCAAAATAAAAAAAAGAAAATTTAGGAACCTATGGGTAAGCGTTTTGCGATGTATTTTCCGATTTGTTGTTATAGGTGGATGTTAAAAATGTAAAAAGAAGAATGTTTATTTTATGAGACTATGCGGTAGTGTTATCGTAAACTTATTGCTCACCTGATTGCTTCCGACAGCATAGTGGAGAGAATGCGAGTCGTGTAGAATCCTGGACCATCTCCAACTGTAATAACTACCTTGCCTTGCTTCAGTCCAACTTCAACAGCGGCAGCGGCGGTCTCCTTCGAGGTTCCCGGATGAGTGATGATTTCGAGCAATTGCATTTTATCTACCGGAGAGAAGTAGTGCATTCCGACAACATTTTCTGGTCGCGAACTGCCGGCGGCAATTTTCGTAATAGGAATAGCTGAGGTGTTGGTCGCGATGATGCAGTGCTTGGGAACAACTTGCTCTAACTCTTTGATAACCTTATGCTTGATGTCAATATTTTCGAATACTGCTTCGATGATAATGTCTGCATTCTTGAAGGCATCATAGCTAAGAGTAGCATTTAGATTGGACAAAATCTGATCCTTCTCGATGCCGCTAATTCTCTTACGCTTGATAGCATTCTGCAGACCACCTTGGATCTGGCCAATACCCCGACCAAGACCAGCCTCGGTTGTGTCCTTCAAAGCTACTTGATATCCTTTGTCGATGCTCACCTGAACGATACCAGCCCCCATCAATCCTGCTCCCAAGACACCAATCTATTTGTTTGAAAATATGAATTAACAAAAAATACCAAAACAAAACAACGTTGAAATAAACTTACGTTCTTTGGTGGATTGGCTGGCCTGCCGAAACGGTTCTTTTTGCATTCGGTTTGTCCACGGAACAATCCGATGAGACCTTTCGATTGGGGTGTTTGTGATAGCTCACCGAATCCCTTGCGTTCCGCTTCAGATCCAGCGTCGAAACCTTTATCGACGCCAACTCGAATAACGTCGAGAATCTAAGATAACAGATGCGAACATTTATTATGCAATGTCACATTATGTAACATATGACACCAATGTACCTTAAGCGGTGCAGGATACAGTCCTCCAGATAGCTTCATAACCTGCTCCCGAGCCTTGCCGAAAACTTTATCCTTGACCCAGTCGACCGAGAAAGCAAAGTCCATGACTGAATTCACCAAGCCGGTTTTCTTTCTGTTGACTTTGAGCTTATCAGAGGCTAGGTCCTTAGCTGTTTGGATAGCAACCTTCTCGAGATATTCGATAGTATTTTGCTCGGCAGTCTTCAAACCAGGTCCCAATGGGGTTACAAGCAAATCCACAATACCCAGCTTTTTGGCCTTGTCGGCCTTAACATGTTTTCCTGTGAGAGCCAGATCTAGTGCTGTGGGGATCGAACTTAATTTTGGTAGCCTTTGAGTGCCACCAGCGCCAGGGAGTAGCCCAAGCATAACTTCTGGTAAACCCAGATTTGTTCTCTTATCTTTCACGGCGATACGATATTGACATGCCAACGCTAGCTCCAGTCCACCGCCCAAGCAAACACCATTGATGGCAGCCACCACAGGTTTGCGCGATTTTTCCAACTTATTGAACATCAGTTGACCGTCGTGGGAAATTTTGGTTGCCTCCTCGGCGCTCTTGCACTTCTCCAGCATAGTGATGTCGGCGCCTGCGACGAAGCATCCTGGTTTTGCGGAGATCACAACGGCGGAATTGACAGCGGGGTTGGTTTCCAAATCACGGAAGACGGCATCGAATTCGGCCTGCACTTCGGCTCCGAGGGAGTTCATCTTCACATTGGGTGAGTCCAACGTGACAACCAGCACATTGTCGACGATCTTGGTTTTAATGTGTTTTCCTTCTGGGGCACTGGCCAGGAAGCGGCTTTGCAGCATTGGAGTGTTTCCTGTAAGAGAGCGATGAATGAATTAAAAGATAGTCTAAAAATAACCCAGATTTATTTGTTGTAAGGCCTTAGGGTCGCTGGGATAAGGCCGCAGTCATACAAGAAATCTCTGAAGAAAGGCCTTAGGATCTACACGCATAATCAAAGGTGTATCGACTAGTTTCAAAAGTGGTGCATGTTCTATGTGGCCCTTGGAATAGAAACTTGGAATAGTAACCTTGCCTATTCATTCCTTAGACAAATTAGAAAATAAACTCTAAGATATTATATTCTAAGTATCACAATGAATAGTGTAATACTTTAAATAGGATGATTGATCTCCAGTTATGGTGATAATCTGCGAGTGTTAAACCTTTGGCAACGCGTAGCCTAATTACCTCAAGGAATAAAATAGATCCAATCCCTACTTCTCCGTGGTGCCGGCCAGGGTACCAGCAACTTTACGGAAGATCGGGTAACTAATCCCTGTGGGAGCTATGGTCGTATGTTGATACGGGGGTTTGCTTCTATCCAGTGATGGAAATCAGATCGAATGTCTGTTCTCCATGATGGTAGCGGCGGCTCACAACAGCGTATGTTCTCCATGTTAGGAGCGGCTGAAGATCATCCGACAGCCAGCGGGGGACTCTAAGCCAAACTGTGAACACTGTGCTGCATCGTGTCAGCATCGAGAAGGCAGCTCTTCAGTGCGAAGTAGGTAGCGCAGCCCTGGTAAGCTTCCTACCAAAGATTCTACAGTTACCAAGAAAGGCAAAAGTAGAGCGAGCGGATAGATTCCACGACAACAGACCCCGCAACGAATGAAGAACAACGATTGGAGAACGTGAAACTTTGAATGAAACCGCACATGTTGGGCTCCTGAATCGTGAGCTGTAGCAGCAATCCAGGAAATACGGCTGTCCAAAACCGTAGAACGTGAATTCCGAGCGGTGGATCCCATCGCAAACACTTCATTCAAGTGTCACATCTACTTATTCGGCGGTGGCAGAGTAGAATGTGGAGTTAGCTTCATGGTGATTGGAACACAGATGAGGCGAATTATCGAGTGGAAGCCGATAAGCCTGATCAGCATCTATGCCCCCACGAGCAATAAGCCCGATGACATGAAAGGTGCGTTCTATGAGAGACTTGATAAGGCCTAAGAAGAGTGCTCAAGTAAAAACTGTTATCGGGGATGTGAATGCGCAGATCGGGAGAGAAAGCTTCTTTCGCCCTGTACGAAGCTTTCATCCCGCTGCTAACGATAAAGGTCTGCGACTTGACCTACGGACGGCATTTCTCAGACCAGTGATCCTCAAAGTGCGGCTCTCTATGCCTTTTCCTGTGGCCCGCGAAGGATTTCTGAGAATACACTACATGTGGCCCATTAATAAGCATTATATAGGAAAAGCTTTTTATCATTCCTAATAACTTAGTGTACTCGGGAACCTATCAAGTTCACATCATTAAGATGTTGTAGCACGATTTATATATCGTGAATAGTTTTATCATTATGATTCATGAAATTCATAACTTGGGCCGACAGCTATGAAAATTCGATTTTACCGTGGCAGGTTATGATAATACATATCAAATTTGTATTTGATCGCAGATTAAAAAAAAACTAAGTTGGGTAGAGAGAAAAGATGTGAAATGTTGACAAAGCAGATTCAATGGATACGGGGAATTGAATGATATCCCATCGTTATTAGCTGGTTATGAAACAACTTCACTCAAGGCCAGCTGTTGTATAACTGGTAATACGTCCGTGTACCTTATGGAATAGTGTGGGTTCAAGTCGCACCGTCAGCCAATCTTTTTTCGCAATATCTCATAAAAAATACCTTAAATGGCAAACTTAACTATGTGCATCAAAATTGAACATCTTTTCCAAAAAAAATATAAGTTAGGTTCTGATGAAATTGAACTGAAATTTTGCTGGATTATTAACTCCAGAGAATACGTTGACTATCAAGAATAGATTCTGTTCGGAATAAGATTCTAATTCTTTCCAGAATCACGAACAAATTCTGTTCAGAACCTTCAAACGAATTCTGATCAAAATCTTAAACAGATTATGTTCAGAATCTAAACGGCATCTATTCAAAATTTTAAACGAATTCCGAAAGGATTCTGCTCCGAATCTCGACCAGTTCCCCTCAGATTTTCTTTTTGATTCTTGTCCTCCATATTCTCTTTAGAATTTCAAACGGACGACTTCTGATTCTGTTCAGAATCTTAAACGGAATCTGTTTAGAACTTAAGACGGATTATGTTTGGAACTTCAAACGAATCATGCTCAAAATCCTGAGTGGATGCGATACAGAATCTCAACCGGATGCTGCACTGAGTAGTATTCCAGCCCAAATCCTGGCCAAAAGTCAAAAACAAAAATTTTAGATATTTCCATATTATTTTTCGTTTTTGAACTCTCAAATAGTAATACTAATTTGCCAAGGGATTTTTGAAACAATATTGTTTGCTTGTAAACAATGCTGACTGTCAAAACTTCACTATAATTTCAATGCAAGTTTAATCGCAATTGTGCATAAAAAATGTTCCCTTTTTTTCGTGTTTTTTTTGGTTATTAGTGATTTTGAAGATGAAAATCAATATAGGTATCAATGATGAGGGTATGTAAAATGTTTTCAAGAGTGATTCGATATGAAACCGTTATTAGGTGATTCATAATCATGATATTAATTGTCAGCTTGTTCCTACCTTTTTTACAATAATACCTATGTTTTACAAAATTAAACTTTTAATAAGGTTCCAAACCCGTCCAAGCAACCAAATTTTCTGCGTTGGAAAGATTGGAGTTTCCCTCAAAACCTCCTCAAAACACATTTCACGCATCCTCACGCAATCGTGACTTATTTGTATTTTAATAAAGTAAAGATTGCTAAAAAGCTAGTCAAAAAGATAAATAATCTTGGTTTTGAGCGACAAAACTCACATAAATTATGTTTTGCTTCCGAAAAAGAGTGAGGTCAAAAATTTTGTAAGTAATGATAATAAAAGAATGAAGAATAAAATAAGAAAGATCATACTCAATGACGGATCCAGAGGTGGGCACCGCTCGTCGCAAGCACGCTGTAGTTTTCAAAGGCAGCGTTCTTGCGCCAAGTGCTGCTTTATCAAATAACAATAACTGACGCCACCAGTGGTCATACTGCACTGCTATGAATGCAAAAAGCATAAAAACGAAAAAATACACTTTGCTGTGTATATTGAATGCCTTTACAGACAATAAAATGATTGACATAGTTTTGGCCACAATTTTACTCTGCGTACTCCTATGTATGCTGCTTAGAATCCCGATAGGGTTTTTCTCAGAACCCCTTCGATATATGCTACGACAAGTTATAATCTTCTATCTATCTATCTATATCATAGCTTCCCAAAGTTGGGGGTCGGGACCCTCTTCCATAAGATTTCGCGACCCACCACTTTGGGAAACTATGATCTATATAATAAAAATGAAATGGTCTGTGTTCGTATCCGCATAACTCGAAAACGGCTCGATAAATTTTCTTCATTCCTTCAGCAGGTATGATGGTTATCGTTTCCGACGGGTTCATATGATATTTCCTCATGCGAATAAGGTCGAGTAAATTATGAATAACTAAAACAAAGATTCGTATGGGAATTTCGCAAGGGCCGTTCACAACGCGCTTTTTCGCCTACTATGCAGGACAATGGACAATAAACCTCGAGCATGAAAAACATGAGTCCGAATTACAGAATCGGTCGACATATCATTCTTGTTTAAATAAATTACGCGAGGTAATAACAATTTAATTACGCCTGTATTTAGTAATGATTTGGTAGATTCAATTTGCCTATCAGTTGTTCTTGTCTCTTCATAATATGTCCTGGTGGCTGTTACATATACATTCTTGCAACTCCCTGTATAGATAAGCTGTCTTGGCATCCAATTGTTTAAGTATCAGTTTGCGTTTGCTTTCCTCAGCCAGAAATGTCCTTAACGTGGAATTGTTCATGACAGTGGCAAATATTTCTTGGTAATCCTCACCATATCGTTGAGTACACCCTTGTGCAACCAAACGTGCTTTGAACTTGGTGACCTCACCAGCAGCATTGAATTTCTTTCTAATTTACCTTTTGTAGCTCGTTTTGGTATTCTAGGGATTTGTTGCATCTCCTCATGATTGTCTGTCATCTAGTTCTACAGCTCCTGGTGAACTCTCGAAGCTATCGTTTTCTTGATCTAGATCAGTATCATCATCGTCGTCAGGAATTCATTAAATTTGGATTGTCATCATTACATTCCAAATTAACAGTGAATTCTTCCAATGATTGCGTTTCGCAGGTTGATTGGCCATTAGGGTTCAACTTTTCCAAAAACTTATTATCACTAGGTCACTGTGTCACTCCCAAAAATGCGCAAATGAGAATAGATTAAATAGTATAGAGAGTATGTCAACGGTGTAGACATTGTTTCGGATAAACTTCTATCGACATCATTGTTTGGTGTACAGCCATCGGATCCAAATGGTATAAATTTCCATTGCGAGTGCCAGTTACAAATACTTCTTCGTTCTTCATTATCATGCAGCCGTGTTTCTTAAACATCACAACATAGTTGTCGTCGGTGATTTTGCTAATCGAGAGTAGGTTCGACTTCAGCTTTGGAACATGATGAACTTCCTTCGAAGTAACTTTCGTTGCATTTCCATTTCCATCTTTCGCATAAAACTGTCCGTTTCCGACACCGCAAGCTTCAACTTGATTTCCATCAAGCTAACTGATACTATGCTGGCGTCTTGTATCCAGTTGACTGAGAATCTTTGCGTCATGAGCGACCAGAAGTTTGCACCAGAATCGAGACACCAAGGCTTCTCTTCTGTAGAAGCTACTTTAACTCCAAAACAAGCTTCTCTTGATATTGTAGCGATATTTACCTGGTGATTACCTTTCTTCTTCGGGTCAATTTTCTTTCCGTGAAGAAATAGTTTACAATCCCTTCTGAAATGGCGCTCTTCGCGATAATAATGACAGACTTTCTTCTTCGATTCAAGGAACTCTACTCTTCCCACCAGTCGTAAATCTAAACGCCTTTTCCACAGTTTCTCCTACGTTTGTCCTCCGACGCCAGTCGTCCAAAAGCTTACCAGTTACATAATCAAGTGTTAACTCTTCCTTAGGGCGACCCTCCAGCGTGGTTAGCAGTACATCATAGGACTTGCCAGTATCATTGCAGCAATTCAGTGATCTTTAAACTTTTTACCCATTGCACTTAACTTGTGAATCAACGTTGTCATATTGGCCTGATGCTCCAGAACGTTTCCACCTTCAGTCAACGTCGTCGTTATCAACTTCGTGCACCTTTGGGGGCGATTCAAATATGACGTCCACTACTTTTTGGGATTTCTAGAAACAACATCCCCCCCCTTATGTCACGCTTTTTTGTGTACCTAGTACATGTACTGTCACAAAATCTTAGACCCCTTCCCCTAAAACTTGTGACATCATTTTTGAACGACCCCTTGTCATGGTTTGTCTTCAATGAACCCCACACGTCGTTGGCCGTGGTGGACTGCATATCATGTACCATTTTTCAATTGTCTCTAGAGTGACTTTGATAAATGCTCGTGCTTTTCCGGCTATGGTTTTCCAAGCCGCACCATAGGTTCTTTCGACGGTTTGTCCGCTACAATCGAGAACAAATCCTCCATACGGAATTTCAAAACAGCATATAGCTCGTCCCATCTAGCTAATCTACTTATACGTTAGTAGTCACCTCCGTTTCAGCCATTTCAAGATTCAAGCAACTTCAACTTCCATGCGCACACAGGAATCCTGGACTCATAACCTGTTGGTTAAATAAGTTACGCGAGGTACTTTTTCTTCTTCAGCTCTACATTGAAAACTGGAACAAGGCCTGCCTTTTAACTTAGTATTCTATTAGCATTTCCTCAGTTATTAATTGAAAGCCTTTCTATGCCTGCCGTTGCATGAGTTTGTATCTTGTGTAGCAAATACAATGAATAGGGAGTTGTGAACGTTTCCCACCGAAATCATCCTAGACCGGAACGAGAATCGAACTCGCCATCTCTCAAGGCTACTGGAGACCTATTGCATTATACTAAGTCAATAACCGCTAAGTCAATAACCGCGCCCACCATTTCCTTACGATCATCAAGGAAAGGAAGAAACACAAAAGAAAATTTTGGCTCCAGTTTGACAACCAAATCGATTCTATTCGCACCACCCAGGCTAGCAATGAGAATTTGATTTGCAAAGAGATTTAGCTATATGATTAACGAAATTATCTAACATTAAATGGGAAGGGGCAGGGATCGAACCCTTGATATCCTGCATATGAGTAGTGGCACAGGGCTGTTCAAATATACAAAATTCTGTAATATGCAATATAATCTAAAAAAAAAAACAAATGTTGCAATTATACTCGTTTCAACAGATCAAAACTTCTGTGTGGCCCTTGCTAGTAATCATGCTGGACAGCTCTGTTATAGATGTAAGATTCATCATCGAATATTGACTCGGATCTCTATCTTGTAGTTGCAAAAATTCTGTCGCGACTATCCAGCGCCACGAATTTACGGAATAACAGTTTGTGTTTTAAGTTACACATTTGTTTAGCAATAACAGTATGTATATTTTTAAAATTTACTGTTGATGTATATAAATTAATAAAAGAACATTGGTATTCTATAATAAAATATAACAGATGTTTGTAGATATGTAAGACATATGTACTGTTTGATATTTGAATGAGGCCTAATAATAATCTATGCAGAATATTAGATAACTTTGAATAATTTTATAAACTTAATTTTAGTCAGCCACCAGTTGTGTCCAAATCACATAATAATTTCAATCCACAGCTGATAAACAATCGTTATCAACAACTGCAATCGTAATCATCATCTACACTGACTTGTGTATTTTCAACCGGTTTCATAACATATAGATAGTGAATGCGAAGCAATGTCCATTTCCCCATTCCTCACTACATATAGGGGAAACATCATAAGCATAATGGTTTCAACCAATATATTTTTATATTATGTTCAATATCAATAATTAGTTATTTCATGCGATATTATTTCCAATCATCCTTGTATGCACCCAATACTAATTAACTGCAAAAAAATAATTTTTCGATGCAATTTTAGTAGGGTGGCGAATAGATCTGTCAACACATCGTGTGCATCCACAACTTCACATCACCTTTACACACGTTCAGATAGATGTAAGCAAGCTAACATACGACTACTATGATTGAAGCTGCATGATTCCGTCATTGGCTCTCGCGATCAAAGTCCAATTTCCACTTAGGAAGGAAGGCACTGTGTGAGCTGGATTACACATATCCAAAGTCTGAAGCTCACCGATAAGGATGCGATTTTATAACAAACATTTTGCTAGTGCTGAATCACTTGACCAGATAATTAGAAGACCAAGTGCGAAAACTCTGACTTACCTCTGAAATTAATCGACCGGGCAAAGGTCAGATTACGCTGCATAGATGTTCCAATCAGTCTTAGGCTGGCCATTTTCTCGTCACTTTTTCTGCGAAAGAAGTGACGAAACATAATGAAATGAAAAAGCGAAATATAGATATAAATCCTCATACTCACAGCAATGAATTGCTACCGTATCAAACTAAAGTAAACGTTACTAAACTAAAATGTCCACGAAATAAAACAAAATATCAGAACGCAATCAGACGGAACGAACTAGGTAGGTTAAAAAAAATAAACCACTAACCCGACGACGAGCAACGATGTCCGTCCCGTTGCAATCACTTATGACAAATGAATAGATGGATGTCGTCTTATCTGCGTTCGCATTCACTCTGTCTCTATCTGCTGACAATCGAATCGACTTGGATGTTTGCGAGGTTGTTTGCTGATGTTAGTAAGTGGAATAATATTAGTGATACGTCTGATGTTGACGTCCAGTCCATTCAGGGGTTGAAAATTTTGAATACAACGTTAATAAATAAATATATTGTATTTAATTATGTACCATGCCAAAAAATCAGTTGTCTTTCAATTGACTTTTGTAAATTAGGTGTTTGAGGCCTTCTTTAGCCTAACTTAATGTGACTAGTTTCGATTTCCCGCGGTCTAGAAAATTTTCAGACTACTTTTTTATGAAATCGGGGACGATGACGTTATCGTTTTGCTGACGGAGATAATATATACGTCTATAGACGAGCGTCATAAATATTGAAGAGCTATGGCCTGGCAGCGCGCTGTGCAGTCTCAGAGGGAGCGTAAACGCTGTTGCACATCACTGTTTCGTGCACTCGTATGCACGACATGTCGGCTGTCCGAACTCGTCTACGCGTTAAACTTTGGATTGACTCAGTTCTCAACAGGTCACGGATGCTTCAAGTAGTACTTGCACAGGCTCGGACTCCTCCTCCTCCTGCTTGTCCGAGATGTCGAGACGTAACAGCAATAGCTAAGCACATTCTGTTCATATGTGTTCGGTTCGACGCGGAGAAGAATGCGATTATAAAGGCGTGCGGAATGGACACTGGGGTGCTGTGTCGTGTCGTCACTTCCAGGATAGCCGTCATCCTACAACGAAGTAAGAGCGCGGACTAGCAGCAGGCCGCCTTAGGCGAACTATGAGCAATGTCGATAACGGACAGATGCGCAACGTCACACCTGTCAGCTTGTAGTCATCGCGTAGTCCCAGAGCATGGTGTTACGGCCTATTGCGTAGAAGCTCCGTGGATCGAAAGTTGAAATAATGTTTTTTACAGGGTAGGGAGCGGGACCATTCTCGTCCACAACGTTAATAACTTGACCGCGGTCCAACCAAATGGCTTGATTTTCTGTACATCACTAGATATCGGCAGAAACTAAATATGTACTACAAGACAAATAATTCGGCTGTAATACGCTCGAGTAATGAACGTTGCTGACGGGAATGGGGGGTGTTGCCCAAATGGTTTTCTACCCTATATGACTGAAACTCTAAAGCTTGAACCTTGGCCTAATATGCTGCGGTTGAGCACATTTATCGTTATGAATCTTTTCTTCATGTATGTTCCACCAAAATTATTCCACCACGCTTTGCTTACTTTGGGTTTTGATTTGCCAAATAGCAAAAGCGACGAAGAATGTCCATAATATTTTATTTAAACCAACGAAAGTCTCGAGCGAAATGGAAAAAAAATGTTGATATTAATTGTAATAAAAAGAACCAGCAAAGGCACTGAAAAAGAATTAGTGAAAAGTATTTTCTCCATTCATTCTTGCGAGAAATAAATTCGCTTGAGCTTACCCGACGCCTCAACATTTGGTCCGTCCGAACCGGATACCGGCCTAGTCCTTTGTAGTGAAGCCTTCCATCCAAATATACGAGGTTACCATTGGAAGCAATCGTTCCCTCATGGTCAACACGTTGACCAATCGATATTCCTATCGGTTAATGCAGCTGGTAACATCCGATCAGCCTGCAAGGACACCAAATAGTGTGTGCGATTACTACGACAAACCGTTGGTCGTCCGAGAAAGTGAAATCGCGTGTGGTAATTGTGAAAGTGATTGCGCAAGCGTTCGCGTGGTTCGGACAAAGCTAAATGTTGAGTATAGTGAGATTGTATAAGCGTTAGCGTACTTTGAACAACGCTAGTACTGTGTACCATTAAAGTGAATCATCGCGTTTATAATCGTTAACGCACGCGTGTGACGAGTGAGAATGGGTGTAGATCACACTCCCAAGTCCGACAAGGACAAGTCCAAGAACAAACCCAAAACCGATGAGAGTAACTCGGAAGCATTGAAGAAATTGGCCAAATCAAACGGGAAGTCACGCTCTTCAATCACAGCCACGAGGCAACCGACCCACCCAGGCGACTCCAACATTGCTGAAGGTGTTCGCGAATAAACTCGATGAGCACTACCAGGAATACATTGCAGTGCATTGAGAAATCCTGGAAGCAACCCCATCATCGAAGTTGGAGGAACAGGATGAAATACCGATGGCGTTCGACGAGCTCCATCAAATAGACTCGAGCGGCTTTCCTCAACACAAACCGTAGCTCCAGCGAGAAGAACCGGAAACCCCCAGATAATAGTCCAGCAACAGCCACTGTGAGCCAGTTTCGATGGGAAGGTAGAGAACTGGCCGATGTTCGGAGACATCGTCCTTCGTAGCAATGACTCCGACATCACAGCTAAAATAATCCAAGACAATAACAGACCTGGAAACTGCTGAAAGACAAGTTTGAGAATCTCAGTGTTATCGTCGACACTGATTTGGAAGGCCTGCTGGAACTGAAGCCCATCGTAAAAAAGAACCACAAGGAATTGCTGTAGCTGGTGAAAACAGTACCGGCACGTTGGAGGTCTGGAGTATCAAGCCATCCAAGTCGATGCGATGTCAGCTCTACTGCTGACAAAAATAGTAACGGCACGATTGGATGACCATACGCTTCGGCTGTGGGAGAGACTGATGCCAGGAACACGAAAAACTTTCAGACTTCGCAGAAACTATGAAGAGCAAATGCCAGGTTTTAGATAAGTTCCAGAATTGATACAAGCATTCCCAACGTTGAACAACTGGATACCAGCTCAACGTAATGCAATAGTGAAGAAGTTGAACTTGTGCTACAACTGCCTTCAATCCGGCCAACGATCCGACGCGTGCCCATCGAATAAGACGTGTTTGAAGTGTCAACGCAAGCACCATACCAATTCTGCATGAGGAACCCAAGCAAGCACCGGAAAAGTCTATTCCACTAGTGCAGAAGATAAGCACGGCTCCAACATTGCAGCCAGAACGTCAAACTCCCCGTTCAGCCGTCATCAAACACCGCCGTTCCGAACAATCAACAGATGGAACCCAAAACGGTGATGCTCATAATGGGTTTCGAATTCCTGCTTCTGGACTCTGGCTATTAGGTGAATTTTATTTCGAAAGCTATGGTCGACCGTCTGTCAGTCCAAAGAGTACCGACACTTGTACCCATCACGGGAGTGTGTCGTATCCAACACTGTGTCTTTGTCATGTGCATTTGGTTTGACGCAGTTAGCCTTCTCCAGAATTCTCTCTAAAGGCTACCTTTAAGGCGACCTTATACCTCGGGAATTTGGTCCGCGGATTTTTTCCCCAAGTATTTTTGCACATGCAATGTTTTCGGGATTTGGGCACGGAAAATCAAAATCCCGGCCCCATTTAAAATACACGGGGCCCAAAATCCGGCGGAAAATTTTCCCGAGGTGTAAGGTAGCCTTTGCAACACTACGACTTCCGTCTTGTGCTATGCTAACGCCAACCTCCTTGAGTTGAACAATTCCTCTATTCTTCATATGAAGCTTTCAGGGGAGCAGGGACTATGTCCATGAGCTTGACGATCCCTCCCCAGGCCATCTGCGAGTTGTGGCGCCTGCCTAGGATGTGGTGGGGTTTGACAGTGGGCCCTGTTAAACATCTATAAAAAGCTGCATGTATCCGCAAGTAGGCTCAAGTCCTGGTGTTAGGTGGGACGCTAAACAGCCCTGACACGACGGCCCTCCGGCGAGACAGGAGGTTTGTGCAGGCCTAATAAGTCGGCTGGAAAACCAATAATTACGAACAATATAAGAGATAATGCGACTCGATATAATCGGCAAAGACCTAGGCGACGAATAAAGGATCACGATTGGTAGCTTGGAACATGGTACTGCAAGTCGCTAGGTTTCGCAGGTTGCGACAGGATGATCTACGATGAATTACATCCCCGCAACTTCGACGTCGTGGCGCTGCAGGAGATTTGCTGGACAGGGCAGAAAGTGTGGACAAGCGGGCATCGGGCGGCTACCTTCTACCAAAGCTGTGGCACCACCAACGAGCTGGGAACCGGCTTCACAGTGCTGGGTAAGATGCGCCAACGCGTGATTGGGTGGCAGCCAATCAACGCAAGGATGTGCAAGCTGAGGATTAAAGGCCGTTTCTTCAACTATAGCATCATCAACGTGCACTGCCCACACGAAGGGAGACCCGACGACGAGAAAGAAGCGTTCTACGCACAGCTGGACCAGACATACGATGGATGCCCACTGCGGGACGTCAAAATCGTCATCGGTGACATGAACGCGCAGGTTGGAAGGGAGGAAATGTATAGACCGGTCATCGGACCGGATAGTCTGCACACCGTATCGAATGACAACGGCCAACGATGCATAAACTTCGCAGCCTCCCGCGGAATGGTAGTCCGAAGCACCTTCTTTCCCCGCAAAAATATCCACAAGGCCACATGGAAATCACCTAACCAAGAAACGGAAAACCAAATCGATCACGTTCTAATCGACGGTAAATTCTTCTCCGACATCACGAACGTCCGCACTTACCGCAGTGCGAATATGCCTGCGCTCAAAACTCTCGACGGTGTACAACACGCGTCGAAGTCGGACGCCGCGGCTTAACATTGGGCGGCTACAAGACGGTAGACTAGCCCAAGAATACACCCAGGTTTTTTTTACACGGTTTGGTTTTCGTCGTTTGTGACCTTCAGCGTCAACAAAACAATGAGTTAACCCCACGAAAAAAATCACCAAAAATCAAAGAAAATTCATGGAGTATTTAAAAAGCTGCAAAAGTTTAGGTTAACCAAGAAATTAACGAATTCCAACCGCGTAAAAAAAAACCTGGGTGTACGCGCAGCAGCTGGAAGTGGCACTCCCAACGGAAGAGCTGATAGGCGCAGCGTCTCTTGAAGATGGCTGGAGAGATATTCGATCCGCCATTGGTAGCACCGCAACCGCTGCACTTGGCACGGTGCCCCGGATCAGAGAAACGACTGGTATGACGGCGAATGTGAGCAGTTAGTAGAAGAGAAGAATGCAGCATGGGCGAGATTGCTGCAACACCGCACGAGGGCGAACGAGGCACGATATAAACAGGCGCGGAACAGACAAAACTCGATTTTCCGGAGGAAAAAGCGTCAGCAGGAAGATCGAGACCGTGAAGAGACGGAGCAACTGTACCGCGCTAATAACACACGAAAGTTCTATGAGAAGGTGAACCGTTCACGTAAGGGCCACGTGCCACAGCCTAATATGTGTAAGGACATAAACGGGAACCTTCTTACGAACGAGCGTGAGGTGATCCAAAGGTGGCGGCAGCACTACGAAGAGCACCTGAACGGCGATGTGGCAGACGAAGATGGCGGTATGGTGATGGACCTGGGGGAACGCACGCAGGACATAATTCTACCGGCTCCGGATCTCCAGGAAATCCAGGAGGAGATTGGCCGGCTGAAGAACAACAAAGCCCCTGGGGTTGACCAACTACCAGGAGAGCTATTTAAACACGGTGGTGAGGCACTGGCTAGAGCGCTGCACTGGGTCATTACCAAGATTTGGGAGGAGGAAGTTTTGTCGCAGGAGTGGATGGAAGGTGTCGTGTGCCCCATCTACAAAAAGGACGATAAGCTGGATTGTAGCAACTACCGCGCAATCACATTGCTGAACGCCGCCTACAAGGCACTCTCCCAAATTTTATGCCGTCGACTAGCACCAATTGCAAGGGAGTTCGAGGGGCAGTACCAGGCGGGTTTTATGGGCGAACGCTCCACCACGGACCAGGTGTTCGCCATTCGCCAAGTACTGCAGAAATGCCGCGAATACAGCGTGCCCACACATCATCTATTCATCAACTTCAAAGCCGCATATAATACAATCGATCGGGACCTGCTATGGCAGCTAATGCACGAAAACGGATTTCCGGATAAACTGACACGGTTGATCAAAGCGACGATGGATCGGGTGATGTGCGTAGTTCGAGTTTCAGGGGCATTCTCGAGTCCCTTCGAAACCCGCAGAGGGTTACGTCAAGGTGATGGTCTTCCGTGTCTGCTATTCAACATCGCTTTGGAAGGGGTAATACGAAGAGCAGGGATTAGCACGAGTGGTACAATTTTCAATAAGTCCGTCCAGCTGTTTGGCTTCGCCGACGACATAGATATTATGGCACGTAACTTTGAGAAGATGGAGGAAGCCTACATCAGACTAAAAAGGGAAGCCAAGCGGATCGGACTAGTCATCAACACGTCGAAGACGAAGTACATGATAGGAAGAGGTTCAAGAGAAGACAATGTGAGCCACCCACCACGAGTTGGCATCGGTGGTGACGAAATCGAGGTGATAGAAGAATTTGTATACTTGGGCTCACTGATGACTGCCGAAAATGATACCAGCAGAGAAATTCGGAGACGCATAGTGGCTGGAAATCGTACATACTTTGGACTCCGCAAGACGCTCCGATCGAATAGAGTTCGCCGCCGTACCAAATTGACAATCTACAAAACGCTCATTAGACCGGTAGTCCTCTACGGACACGAGACCTGGACGATGCTCGTGGAGGACCAACGCGCACTCGGAGTTTTTGAAAGGAAAGTGCTCCGTACCATCTACGGTGGGGTGCAGATGGCGGACGGTACGTGGAGGAGGCGAATGAACCACGAGTTGCATCAGCTGTTGGGAGAACCATCCATCGTTCACACCGCGAAAATCGGACGACTGCGGTGGGGTACGTAGCCAGAATGTCGGACAATAATTCGGTGAAAATAATTGTCGACAACGATCCGACGGGCACAAGCTGTTGGGAGAGGTGGGGTGCGCAGCGGGCAAGGTGGATCGATCAGGTGGAAGATGACTTGCGGACCCTCCGTAGACTGCGTGGTTGGCGACGTGTAGCCATGGACCGAGCCGAATGGAGAAGACTTTTATATACCGCACAGGCCACTTCGGCCTTAGTCTGAATGAATAAATAATAATAACAAGTCGAGTCAAGTACGAGACACTGAAGACGGCCTTACATTTGAGGTCGAAATACGTATCTGTCAAGATACAATTAAGTGGTGGAATTCAATGGGATTGTATTAACTCATAAGACACAAGTGAAGACATTCCACTGAAAAGCTCAAACTAATTTTCTTATCAATAATAATGTCTCGACTGCCAGCAGCGCGCGCATCCAAAATATAGCAATAACCATTAATGCGCGCTGCCAGAACCATAATTGTGACTTAACTGGCGTCAGTCTCAATGCGCTTTTCAGCGCTCCCGTGGTGGGACGTCATAGTGTCAGCTTCAGTATAAACCGAGCCTGACGATATGACCAGATTTACACCGTTACACACTACTACAGAGTATCTATATCCCAACGTAACGGGAATTGAATTTGGCCTAGCGAAAGGCAAGTGAAGTATAAGTTTGAATCTGACCTGGCCAATGGTCTGTAAGTATAGTTTAATAAAATGACCCGGTAAGTAGTATTAAGTGTAGTAAAACGAGCTGGCAACGGCTCTGAAGAAGAGTTAGTGGAAAGTATTGTCTCCCTCCTTCCTTGCGAGAAAAAATTCCCTTGTTGCAAGAAGCAACCCAACGCCTCAACATCATCAACGCATTGAAAGCCAAGTACTTGTTTTATCTTTGGTATGGTATGCCTTGTAGCCAAGCATCTTACCACTGGATCTATGAAAGGCTCAATAAAATGGCACATTAATATCACAATGTTGGTGAATCATCTTATTTTGCCAAAATTCCATGTGGTCACTCCAACAAGTGACTATTGGTGTTTTTCGGTAGTTCTAGAAAAGTAATCTCAAGCATGGCTTCAGTAGTAGATTTATATAATTATGATGTACAAGCTATGATAACTAAATGTTTCGAATCAGATAATAAACATAAGAAAGATGGAAAATAGTTTGACAAGCAGCAATAATAGAGCGAATATTTGGTAACTTACCATATCCAGTTACTACAATTTTAAACGCTTGATGTCTTCTATTTTGAAATCAATCCTGCAATAAATACGATGTTTTATTTCATGCCTACCAAATAAATCCGCCACCAAAAGCTTACCTCAGCGCCAGAATCGTTCGCACCTCGTTAGGAGTTAATCTCCAAGTGGCTGACGATGAGTCCCAATACTCTGGCAGTTCGGACACACTTTCCAGATTGAGAATGGTTGCCATTTGGAGCAGCTTGGCGAGTTTATCCCGCACAGACCACGAAGTAGCCCCTGTTAAGAACGACGCAAGCGCACGAGCCTCCTGATCCAGTATCAGTCCACCAAGCCGATTAAATGTAGATTTTTTGATGGCACGTTCCAGCCGTGCCGTTATCTCAGTGGTCACTATACTAACTAACGCATCGTAGTTTCTCGGCGTTAGAGCAGACTTGAACATGGTGAACAGGCCATCAATGTGCACTATCAAATACTGGATAAAAGTTTCGCCGGCTTCGTAAGTAGCTAATTCTTCTTCGGTTAAATTATGGTTGTGGGAAATAAATTGATCCACCCAAGGATGCAACCGAGGTTTAATTGCAGACGTTCTTAGCTGCTGCAATCCGAAATCAACAAGCGCTTTCAAAGAATCACCGACCGATTTAAGACCAGATAGACAGCTATCCAATTTCTCCTTTTCGCGTACCGTCATAGCAGGAAAGTTCATTTTTATTTCGTCAGACATCATAGATCGTAGCGTTTCGATGAACTCCGTAGACATGTCCGCATTATTCAATGCGGTAATAAATTTATTTCTCGCCTGATCTACATCGCTGGTTTGCAGACGACCCTGTTGAATAGAACTTTGCAGCGCCGATTGTGCCAGGTCCATATAACCCGTGGGATATCCGGCTTTCAGCGGACTTTTGAGTGCATTCATGAAGTCCTGCTCTAAGCAGCTTGCAGCATTGTTAATAACAGCGCAAATGCCGTCCAGCGATTGAGTTCCATTCGACCGACGGATACATTTTCGAATGATGAAAAATACATCATCCAGCACGCTCGAGCACTGCTGACCAGTTTCGAGATTATCTAGAGCGATGGCTTTGAGAACGCTTTCCTCCATGAAGTATCGCTCGAAGAGCAGATATGTTCCAAGAACTTCCTGCATCTGGGTACTTAAGCGAGACTTTTTGATCAATTCGTCAAGTTGTTTGAGCTTGGCCTCTTTAGCGTCAGGTTCAAGATTACTTTTATCAAGATCATTCTGAAATGAAACAATAGAAAAGATAACTATGTTGTTCTAGGTTCTTGGGAATTTACTTACTAAACATCTACGCTTAATGAATTTGATGTACAGCTCGGCTCTGGAATGAATAATCGTAATCTCGCCTATCAACGCGTCGATATCTTTAGCATTCAACTTGTCCACCGATCCGCCACCGGAAGCCTTCCGATAGTGACCCACTGTTGCCTGGTTTCCACTATTTTTTATAAAGTCGTTGATTTGTGCAACCCTTCGACCGATTTGGCGAGTTTTGTTGAACTCGAGCACCAGTTTCACTACTTCATCATCACATTCCCTCTGCAGTATTGCAGCAACTTGCACCAATCTACCAGCTCCGTAACAGCTTTCTATAATTGCCTGGTTGACTTCCACTACTCGGGCAATATTTTCCAGGAGAACGGTCAACGTGTCGGAATAAGCAACCGTGGCTCTTTTTTCAGCCTTTGCGATATCCATCGAAGATCGCAGCTCCTTCTGAGCTTTAATTTGCAGCTTAGAGCAGATATACAGCATGAACTTCTCCAACCCTTCGTCGTGCATGCCGAGTAGAGGAAATATCTTGAAGAATCTTTCCGCCGATGCAAGATCATCTTTTTTGACAGCCTCATCAAACTTCTGATTGACTACCTGTCGTATCTGAGTTGCGGCTTGTTCCAGAGTGGAAACCGCTTTACTGACGGACGTAATGGATCCGGAAACGTCATCCGCGGTCTTTTGAAGAAGATTTTTGTCCATCGAAAGGAATCTGTTTACATGCAGCGCACCCTTTTCAAAATCTTCCTCCTTGATGGCTGTTATCACTCCTTGACTACATAACTGCAAATCAATTAGGTCGTGCACACGCTGCTGGCATTCCGAAACTCGGCTCCTGGCCTCGTCCAGTCGACGTACTTTAGCGCTTACATTTTCCGCCAGCTGAGAAGTATGGTCGATCATTCTGGACAGGTTGCGACTCTTATCTGCCACCAATGATAGGCCACTCAGAGCCATGCCTATGTTTCGCATTTTGGCTTCTAGTTGGCATTGTTGTGAGAGAATATCCTCCAAACGTGAATCGATATTTTTCTGAATAAAATTGCAAACAAAACGTTAGATATGAAATTGAAAAAAACGAGAAAGGGAAAAAATCTCAACAGAAACCTCTTTTGCCGAAATTTTCCTGCAAGCTGCGTCAATTCCTTCCTGTGTACTTGTATCACAATCCTCCAAAAATGTATCCAGCTTAAACATTGTTTTACCACTCTTGAATTCTATTAATTTGAAAATTATCACTATTCTGGGAAAACACCGCGACAATTTGAAATGATTTTGTTTTCAAATAAAAATGGACATGTTGGCATTCGAACTGTCACCATGAGTAGCGTCCCAGCTGATTCATGACGTCACCGAATAGCATTGGTCGCTTTATCGCAAGTTTTGCGCCGTGTTCGACTCCCATTGACTTCTCCAAATGAATGGAGGTGTGCGTGACTTCGCTGTATTCCTGTCAATGTGTGCTGTCTTCCTCCAAAAGTATTCGTGATATTTTTGCCGCAACAAGATTACCACCCACTTTTACTTTATATATTCTATACAGTGACGTTAGTGTGCGAAAAACTGCGCTTAGAGAACTCAATTACACGCAAAACGCGCAAAACTGAAAGTATTCTCTTTTGTGGAGAAAGTATTCTCTTTTGTGGAAAAAGTATGCTCTTTTGCGGGAGAATGGGACTACACAAAATATATTTTAGTTACTAACTTAGTTAGTAAAGTTTAACTAAAATATCTTTCGACTACCCGCACAAAAGGAGTAAAATTTGATGCATAAAAGGCAACCCCGTGGCAAGAGATCCCGGATAAAAATTTACAGTATCTCGTATGACATAATCCATTGAAGTACAATAGATTGTGTGGTAAACAAAATAATCTATTTTACGTTTATTGTAGTTTTTTCACGGTCATAAAAATCTTTTATTGTGCTTACTTTAAATACACAATAAATTTAACTGTTACCAATACATTCTATCTTGTTTTTATTGTTCGCTTATGTTTTGTATTGCTCATCCCAAAACTAAACATATTATACAAGTATTCTAACTGGGTGATCAGAAAATCCATCTTGAAGAAAAAATTATATAATTTTTAAACATTTAATTTGTTTATTGTATTAATGAACTAACAATTGAATACAATAGAGTAACAAAAGGTTTAATTATTAAATGAAAAAAAAGTTTTATCGATTTTTAAATAAATACTTTTTATTTCAGGTCTTGAAATATTCACACTGCAAATAATTTTCACGTAGCATTTACCTGAAAAGACACGTAGATATTTTCCACCTGTTTTTTCAGGTGAATTCTACGTGAATCAGAATGTCAATCTCGATTCACATGACTCAGGTAAAATGTACGTGAATTTCACGTGACGTTTTCTGCTCAATACTAACGTAGAATTTACGTGATTTTCAGGTGAAAAAGGTTGGATGGTCTTGTAGATTTCAGTACAATCCATGATTTTCTCGGACTTATGGCCCATCCAGAATGCTATGCGCAGCGGCACGTTCTGACAGAAAATATTGTCGGGCCGGCACCAAACCGGACCGCGCGATTGAGCACTCGCGCTGCGACGCGAGTCGCGACAATTTGAAATATTTTATTAGTAGTGCGCATCATGAACGCATGGATGTACTATCATGCGCACTAATCAGAAATGAGTTGCGACGTCTGATAACTGCAGATATTTCATTTTATTGAAAACAAATTTTCGATTTTCTACTATACACGGAACATGGGTTAACTATCAAAACGCGCCGCTGTCCTCATCATTGTGGGAGCTCCTTTATTCTTTAAATCAAAATTTGCATACATTGAAAAAAAAAACATTTGCCAAGCATTAATGACTACAGAGAACGCATTGGTCAACATTACAAAATATTTCGGGTTTAATTAATTTTAAATCTGAGTCTATCTGTAGCCTTTACTGCTTGGATACTGTTTCCACTATCGTATAATTGTTTTAATTACACTTTTATACACTAATTATAACCGAAAATAAGGAAAAAAAATGTTTATCGGCATTTCTTCATAATAATGTTGGCGTCATTTTCCTCGAGATTTTCCTCTGTGAAAATCTAGTGATGTCAAATCCTCGGCGCGATTAACTCGTATAAATTACCTTTCTCCATTCTGAAACAATGTTAATTATTTTAACAATAAATTAATATCAATGATTCCGTATGAAAAATTTATATTGCGCATAAGCCCCAAAATTTTATTCCCACCTTTGGGTTTCCGCGCCGAGCACTCAGCGCCAGACTCGGCGACAAGGAGATGGTGGTCAAGTTGGTACTCCTGATTTTCTGACAACTGATGTCGATTGGTTGTGTGAGTGCACCGGTGTCAAAAAATAGAGCTTTTAGCTGAAAATTTAATTGTCAAATGTACATTTTGACAGCAATATAGATGTATGAGTGAATGAAATGTGCAAATGCTCTATCGCGGAAGCAGTCGCTGAAGACAAGTGTCAATGCTTTCAGTGACGAAACGAAAAGTTTCAATGCAAAAAGCAATACTTACATGAGAAGAAAGTTATTGTGCAACAGTATCAAGTCGCCTTGCAATATTAAAACTGATGTCGCCATATTGTCTCACATGCGAGTCGTGGCCGAGGTCATGACAATGGTTTTATCTCAGGTTTTATTTACCATCATGTCATATATAATTCACCAAAAATTCACGTAGATTTCACCTGAAATTATGGTAGAGGTCACCTTTATATTGGTGAACTCTACGTTCATCACATGATGTCTATCATATTCGAGTTCTCAAGAGTTTACCTGAATATTCAGGTAGAATGTATGTGCACGATCGGTTCAGTGATGTTATGACCAGGTTGAATTAAAAATATAAAAAAGAACGAAAACTTTTGCATATCATTTTACTCGGAGATTGGCTGGATTTATTTGAGCGTGTACGTTTTGTTTATGATTAGTGGAATGAAAAAATGAAACTGATGTTGTGGTGCAGGAAGTGTCCCTTCATTACGGATTCTGGGAGTGGGCAAGCGGCGGATCATAGGCTGCTGTATTGTGGTGGGTATCTATAATGTTAATATCATAATACCGAATGATTTTGATGCGAGAGAACTTTTTAAAGTACCTTTAGGAAGGGGTTCTTAATTTCCACCGCCGAAGCAGTTCGGAACATTTTGGTTAACATGTATCCTTGTTCCTTTTCAGAAGGAAGTTTATGGTAAGACCACGTAAGACTTAATATCGTTCGGCAGCTATTATTGGCCTATCTTACCAATTAGATACAATAATAACTGATACAGGTAACTTTTCCTTTTTTCTCGAAGTACTTTATATAAGAAAACTGACATGCTTTTATAATTTACATTTTTTACAGGTTCATACATAACCTGATTCACCCACTCAAGAAAAAACAAGTCATATGTAAGTCCTGTAGGAGACATATTTATTTATTTATTGTCGTCAATCATGTTTGTAGACCGTTTGATACAGATTTAGTCTTATAATATAGTTCTCCGTTACTTAAAATTACTAAACACTTTTATCCGATATGAAAATTATACACACCAAGCATTTACTGAGTACGCAAGTATTGTTTCAATTTAGTCTTAGATGTATTGAAATCAATAGCATTCCAATGTTTATTATAAGCAGCCATCATTTGATTTATGGGTCCGAATTTCGCATAGTTTGTACGATGACTACTACAGGCAAATAAAGTTCGATTTCGCAAAGGTCTTTGTGGGATATCAAGCTCTCTTTCCTGTTGGCTGAAATTACATCGTGCTCAGCGAGTATAGCGAGGTGCATCATCGGCGCATTTGATTTTAACGTCAATGCATCAGTGACTAAGTAAAAGCAAAGCGCCAAACAACAATACTAACACATTAAACTTTGGATTGAATGAAAACTAATTTGAAATCGAACAAAAACTGGATTAAAACAAAATTTAAATTGAATTCAAATGAAATTCAAATATAATTAAAATAAATTGGAATTAAATCAAATTAAAATTATTGTTGAATCACATTGAATTGAAATTAAAATCAAATTAAGTTCAAACTGATTGAACATTAAGCCTATACTAAAATAAAATTAAATTGAAATCTTATAGATAAAATAAATTGTAGGACATAAAGTTGTATTGTATTTTTATTGTAATATTAGAGTAAAATGTATTCCAAATTTCATTATATATTTACTATAAAACAATAAAAAAAAGTGAGAGAAAACATTTAACATACATTATTTTCTATTGTTTTGTCCCTCTAAATCGTCCCATTGGAGAACCGTTGAATCAATTGTTTTGCTCTGAAAAATGTATGGAAAATTTTCGATTTTTTTATTGTAAAGATACATAACAACCCCCCTTTTTTATTGTAAAAGTCCCATTTACCATTCATTTTATCGTGGAAAACCATTATTTCCTATGTGATTTAATTGTTAAAATTCCATTATATTTAATGGTAAATCCTTTGTTTTACATGGTGTTGTTACAGTAAAATTTATGATATTTTAATTATATTTTTTATCCGGGATGCTTCTCAGCAAGAGGTCATTGATTACTTGTCACTACTGTCAAAATTACCATGATTACTCGATCTTGATTATTCGCAGTAATTAAAGTGATTATCACGTTTATTGCTGATTACTCATTGATTACTCCTGATTACTTACTGACTCGAAGAATTACTCATGATTACCCAGCTAACCATTAAGCATTGTAATAAGCCTTATTTAACCCGTATAGCAGCTTTTCAGTGCTTATAAGCTTTATATGTATTTTTCAAATGCTTATTGGCAGTAATACACTTCAGGCAGTAAAAGAAGACGTATATCGGTATATAATGCTTTGATGGAAAGCTGATGTGAATATAAGCCGAATAAGGGAACTATCAAAACCAATTTAGAGCTATCATCTATGACGTTTGGGTGAAATCAATAACAATAATACCTAGAGTTTTACAACCTGTCTCTTTTACTCGCATTTGGAACTGATATTATTGAGGGAGGGAAGGGGGACGGTGAGATGTTCCGGTGGGTGCACGACAATTATTTTTAAAGCCTACCATGTATGCTTTGCAGTGATAATGATTAACATTTGTACATATAGCAAACTAAATCATACTGCATGGAAAATGCCGGATAAATGTTTCATATTTATTCTGTAGCTATATTTATTAGTCGAAAGAAACCTTTTATATAGGCGAACATTAAAAGTATTCACGAACTCAGCATGTTTTCCCATTTCTTATTTATCATTACCCGCTCTTGGGATGAAGGCAAATGGAAACCATCTGTTTTTATCACTTGCCAGCAATACATCCACTCAATTTAGAGATGGATCAGATGGCAAACTCACCGGTACTTGAACCAATTCCTTCCACCAAGTGTTCAGGCGTTCAAGGCCGGAGTTAAACATAAATGGCAAAAAAAATCATCAAGTCCTCAATGTGAAGAAAAAAGAAAGAACACATCAAGATGTAAATAAATATTTTTGTTTCATATTTTTTCGTTTCGTTTCAACTCGTCTACACTACTAAAAATCCACACATATTTATTGGCAAAAATCCATAGATTTAACTTATGATGTATATCAGCGCACACATAAACAATCTCCACACGAACTACTAATAAAATATATATCCAAATAAACTTTATGTGTGGTCTCAAATTAGCAATTATTTAATTTATGTGTTGTTCTATATCGATTATATTAGGGTGGAGCTATTGCAAAAATCTATAACGGCGACACATATATCTTATACAAATGTTTTTGGCAGTGTAAATATTTTGACATTTGTTGGCATAGACGTGGAAAAATAGGTAGGGACAAGCACTTATATCCAAGTTTCGAGCAACATATGATGAAGGCCGAAAAGCCAACAATGCTGAACCGAGAAAAATGAGGTTCAAGTTTTCTATGACTAATTTAATTAATTTATTGAAGTAGAAACACATTCCATTGCCAAAAACATGTCAATGCTATACGTAAATGGTTATATTATAACAGCAAATTTAAATTAATTGAAACACTATTCGAAATCTACAAAATTTCAGCTTAAACAAAAATCGCGCCGTTTATTCGCATAACCTGCGCAGCACGTCTGGCTTTTGAGCCGTTCGCTCAAAGCTAGTAATATCATCGGATTTGTTCAGATTTGTTAGCCAGAGCAGTTCTGCTATGCGATATTGAGATTCTCACGTCCGAATGTGTGAGTGGCGATAAAAGGAAAACAAACACTCCTAGATGGTGCTGCTCAGCAAAGTTTGGGTAAAAATGAGTATATTTCCATATATTTTCTCCTTCGCAACCATCGTGATGACTCGATCAATTTTGAGGTTATGAGCAGAAGGAAAACAAACATGTATTTACACATGCCGAATTGCACATCAGTGTGCGAGCGTTAAACGTCACTCATCTCTATATTGATAACCTAGTAAGAATATGCATTGTACACTGCCAAAAATATTTATATAAGATATATGTGTCGCCGTTATAAAATTTTGCAATAGCTCCACCCTAATATAATCGATATAGAACCACACATAAATTAAATAATTGCTAATTCGAGATCACACATAAAGTTTATTTGGATATATTTTATTAGTAGTTCGCGTGGAGAATGGTTATGTGTGCACTGATATAAATCATAAGTTAAATCTATGGATTTTTGCCAATAAATATGTGTGGATTTTTAGTAGTGTAAAATAACTTTAAACCAGATTTTCAAATAAACAATAAAAAGTGAACGGCCTAAAAACCAAAGCAAAACGCTCAGCATGGTAGTTAAGGGCGCCAATCAAAGGACTTAAAAACCACTATGGTGCAAATGGTTCATGAGACGTTCACTCAAAATAACAATAAAAGTGTTAAGGAATATCGAGAACGGAGTTTTACCTAGCATAAAGATTCATTAACATAAGGCAATCGTTAATGTAAGAAAATCAAAAATCATGGTTTTGGTTTATAAGCCGTAATCATATGTTACGCGAGAAGTGTAAATAATATAATAATATAATAAATAATATAATAATATATTATATTCCTAAAACATCTTTCTGCCAGGAGGGTGAAACGCTTGGTGAAACGCCTGTCATCCGCGGTACAATGGCACTCTACCCACAATCGTTTTTGGAACTTTTGTTTATGGTACCCAGTTTCTGGGTGGTATAAGCCATTTTACGAGACAGATTCGAACAGCTGATCGAAATTTTGAGTGAACATGCTCGGTCTTTGTTTTGGTAAATTTGCATGCAAACCATCATCAATTCGTCATCATCATCATCATTTCATTCCATTTTCGCAAATGTTCCTTGTAAAATGTAAATATTAGTGTTATGTCTCCTGTCATTTGAGCTTTTTATAAAATGGCTTATACCTGAATTCAGCTACTCATTTTGAGTGATTGGTTCGTTCGCAGTTAATAGTGCTAATTCTCGGGTACTTATTCAAAAGGACGTATGCGATTTTGTAAACAAAGATTCAAACGTCGATTTGTCCGATCTGATGGCATACCCACGCAAACCAACACCACCAACAGTAGGTAGCCGAAGCCTCTCCCTATCTGTCTATGGTGATGGTTTGCGTGGAAGGGCAATCAGATCGGACAAATCGACGTCTGAATCTTTGTTTACAAAATCACATACGTCCTTTTGAATAAGTACCTGAGAATTGTCGGTAATTAACTTTTCCTGGCGAAAACTTGCAATTGATTGAAGTATATCGCGCTTTTTGTGTTTGTATGGCTTTTTTATGTCGAAATAAAGCCCGTCGATACTACCGAAGCTTTGTTATCATGAAATCAACGAAATAAAAATAAAAACATTGTTCGTCATACTGAACGAATGCTGGGTAGGCGTATGAGCCTTCCCTTCAGTCCCCTGCTTTCTGCACAGGCGGAGGATTTTGTTCAGTGTAGGTGAAACTCAGTTGGGAATATTCTAAAGGGTTCATGACAATGACAATTTCTTTATTTTTGTTTTGCATTTACTTCGACATTGTTTTTAATAAGGGCGAAAGTCGTAAATGTGTGCCGACCTTTTTCGCTAATTTTAGAAGAAATAGAAAATTCACGTGGCGTTTACCACTTCCATTCGATAGAAGGCGCGGTGCTCTACCAAATCCAATTGGTAGTTTGGTAGTTAGCTAGGAGCGATCCTAGTTATTGAGAAATTTGCTAAAAATGTCATTGTTCACGTTTGCGATTTTCGCGCTTATGAAACAACAGTGTCGAATTTCTCATAATCAAAAAATCACCGCATTATTACCTTGAATAACTTCCAATTTACATTTAAATTCAAATGTTTTATAATTCGTATTTGTAAGTGAATTTGTGTATACATTGTAAACCATAATGTTGAAATTCACGCCGCTATACACCCGCTACGTCAATCAACGTTTATCAAAGTTATCATTGCTCCGCGCCGGATCGTATGATTTGCATCATGCCCAATTGGCCAAAGGGTTCCGCGCCTTTCCTTCCGGTGTTTTGTACAACCGCGAGGATGATCTTCCGATGGGAGTCGATTCTATTATTGATCCAATAGAGTTACAGAAGGCGACGTCTCTGTGGACCAGGCAACAACTGTGTAACAATATTAATGAGTTACTCCACTGCACTCCTCTTGACTCGGAACGAATATATAAAGTGAACAGGAAGATACTGAAGATAGTTCCTCCCAAGATGATTACGAATAACATTCAGCTACTGTTGGAGCGTGGAATAAGCGAGAAGTCTATTCTGAACCATCCGAAGATTTTGTCGATCAACAACGGTACGTTCTGAAGGAAAATAACATATTTAAAGGCTGGCAGCAGTTTGTAATGTTTCAATTGCTACCTCATTGAAATTAGAATTTATATATCAATCAATATTTTAATGAAAAATACGACAAAGATGAGTATACATAGGAAAGTTGATCAGTCATATGCTCAGCAGGCAAGAGCAGATTATCACGGATTACGAGACCTTATAGTGAACCACAGGGCTCACTTAATTATATTGATATAATACTATAATGTAGATCTGTTCTACTCAATACTCATTCCGAATATTTATAATAGTTCATTTTTTTTTCATTACAGACACATTGGTTAAGCGGCTCAACTGCTTGAAGAATTTCAAGGATTTGCAAGACATAAACCACGTGGTGCCTTTTTTGAACCTTAATGAAGACGTTCTAGAAAGTGTGATTACAAAATCTCAGAATGAAAAAATTGATCACGGAAATAGAATTTACTATCTACACGCAATAACGGGAGTAGATATAGAAACGATCAGTCGGTATTTCACCTCCAGCATTCGTGTGTATAAGATAGCGGTGAAAAAATTCGTACTTAATCTCGATATCTGTTTGGAGCATCTAGAACCATCTGATATCGTGAGTCATTTATCAGTTCTGGCGCACTCAAGCAGATCAATTGTCCAGCGACTTCAAATGTTGAAGAATTCTCCTTTGGAAAAAATCAAACCCTGGATGGTAAGAGTGCCAAACCTGGCACTAGGAAAATCATTCGAAGAAGTGATTGAAAAGGGTGATGATCCGGCGTTCAAAGATCCCCTGACAGAGATGTGGTTCGAGAACCATGTTTTAAAAAAACTAGAAAGTTTGCTAAACTGTAGTGAAAAAGAAGCAAAAAGCTGCTACGATTCGTGTAAAGGGTCAGTATTTTTGTTGGACAATGTCGAAATGCTGTTGGAAAAACAAATTCGGCGGGACGTCATTCTAAAGAACCCTACGATACTCATGTCGGAAAAAGACGAACTTGCTACGAAAATAAGCAAACTAAAGGAACTGGTAGGGTTGAGGGATTTGAACGACACGCTGTCCCTCTGCACGCTAAAAAGTTATCAATTGGCGAGAATTGTTAAGACTATGAACAGCGAAAGCTTACCGAACAACAGCAATCGAATTTATTATTTTGCCGACAGAACGGGAATGGAGCCAGCCATAGTTGCCACTCAATTCGCCCGAAGATTATTCATGTTTCGCATTCCGAAGGAAAACTTTTTGGAAAATTTGGATCAGTTCATATCGAATATGGACAGCGTAGACGTTCTAGCCGATTTATGGGCATTCAAATATTCTCCGGTAATTGTCGCGAAAAGGATAGCTCGGGCAAAGGATGTTCGTGGTAAAAAGCTAATGCCGTGGATGGTGCGATGCCCGGACATTGTGTTGGAAAAGTCACTACTGCTAACGAAGGAGAGCGGAGAGCTACTGGGTGAGAACGAAACAATCGTCGAGTATTTTGAAAAGCGGTTGGGATTTGACAGGGATGTTACGAACTCGATTTTCATGAAAACCCCTTCGGTGAAGAATGTGCGGATAACAAAGGTTAAAAGGGTTATCGATTATCTGCTTGAGGAGTTGGACTACACCCCGCAAGATATTGCTCTTAATCCGAGGATATTGATGCATAGCCTACAAACTACCAAAAAGCGCATGGCACAACTAAAGGAGATGGGCTGCCGTCCTCGATCGTTGGTAATCGTTTGCAAAAGTCAGCAACAATACGACACGTTTGTCAAGGAATGGGAGAAAACGAAGGAGAGGCAAACGAGAGCGCTTGCACAGTGATTGACCCTAAAGTATCTATGTATGCTTAGTATGCTAATGAAATGAAATGTAGAAAAAATAATTTGAGAATATTCATTTTTTGCCGAAAAAAAACCTTGGCACAATTAAGAATTAAATAATGGCATTGCCGTTTGCTACTCGCGTTTCCGATGGTTTAGATGTTATCTGCCTTTGAGGCCTTCCTTAGTCGCGCGGTGAGATGCATGGCTACAAAGGAAGACCATGCTAAGGGTGGTTGGGTTCGATTCCCGGTCCGGTCTAGGACATTTGCGAGTAAATTTTCTCGACTTCCCTGAGCATAAATATCATTGTTCTACAGTACCTATCATGATATATGAATGCAAAAATAGTAACTTCCCTTAGAATTTTCGCAGTTAATAACTGAGGAAGTGCCTATGAAGTTGTGAGGCGGCAATGTCCGAGTAGAGTGCAACATGGGTCACCTAATAGCCTATTCAGATTAGCAGCTTAATGCCATGATAAACAGTATCTTGGTGTCAAAGTTCAATCATCTTACTTTCATTTCATATGATAGCACGTCAAATACCTCGTAATCTGAACAGGCTATAAGGCGAATTCGCAATGACTGAAATCCAAAACATTTCAACTTAGGTTTTTAATATGAATCTACAAAAATAGCTCATAATCTATTTGTCAAGGGCAGGGTTTACAGAAATCGCTCTCAATAGATAACGAATAACTATAAAAGAAAGGTAGAAACTGTTCTGAATCATAACAATCCTTGATAACAAATTTAACAAACTTAATGCAAGTGCGAAAAAATAGAATCGGACAGACAGCCCCCACAGAGAAGTGATGATTCTCGCTTTGTGCTCCCTAATTTAGTGTTGGAAATCGCACAGCTGTGTAGAACAAGTTGAAAAGCATTATCAGACCCATGGCTTCACACGTTTGGAGCTTTTTAAACAAAATTTATCATGAGGTACAGTCAGTTATTTATCATGACAGTTTGCGAAAAAAGTGTCTCACGGTAGGCTACATATGGTATATGTATACAGAGATAAGTGAGAGACTTTTGCATTCTCTTTTGTATTCAATCCCTGGCAAGGTTATGCGTTATGCGATAAAATAATGGTAAGCCTAAGTTGGAAAAGAGAACGGCAAAAAAAAGATAAGCCATGATATTCTATGTGCATATAGAAAGAGAGAGAGAACGCGAGAAAATAATATGGCAAAAAAAAAATTAGGAAAAGTCATAAAAAAATTACATCGGATTTGGAATGGAATTGGATTTGATTTGGATTGGATTTGGATTGGATTTGGATTGGATTTGGATTGGATTTGGATTGGATTTGGATTGGATTTGGATTTGGATTGGATTTGGATTGGATTTGTTTTGGATTTAGATTGGATTTGGATTGGATTGGATTTGGATTGGAGTTGAATTAGATTTGGTTTGGATTTGGATTGGATTTGGATTTGGATTGGATTTGGATTGGATTTGGATTGGATTTGGATTGGATTCGGATTGGATTTGGATTAGATTTGGATTGGATTCGGATTGGATTTGGATTGGATTTCGATTGGATTTGTTTTGGATTTAGATTGGATTTGGATTGGATTGGAGTTGAATTAGATTTGGTTTGGATTTGGATTGGATTTGGATTGGATTGGATTGGATTGGTTTGGATTGGATTTGTTTTGGTTTAGATTGGTTTGGATTGGATTGGTTTGGATTGGGTTGGAGTAGATTTGGTTTGGTTGGTTTGGATTGGTTTGGTTTGGATTGGTTTGGTTTGGATTGGTTTGGATTGGATTCGGATTGGTTTGGATTAGATTTGGTTGGATTCGGATTGGTTTGGATTGGTTTGGATTGGTTTGGATTGGTTTCGATTGGTTTGGATTGTGTTTGTTTTGGTTTAGATTGGTTTGGATTGGATTGGTTTGGATTGGTTTGGATTATGTTTGGATTGGTTTGGATTGGTTGGATTGGTTTGGATTGGATTGGTTTGGATTGGTTGGATTGGTTGGTTTGGATTGGTTTGTTTTGGTTTAGATTGGTTTGGATTGGGTTGAATTAGATTTGGTTTGGTTTGGATTGGTTTGGATTTGGATTGGTTGGATTGGTTTGGATTGGTTTGGATTGGTTTGGATTGGATTCGGATTGGTTTGGATTAGATTTGGATTGGTTCGGATTGGTTTGGATTGGTTTGGATTGGATTCGGATTGGATTGGTTCGGATTGGTTTGGATTGGTTGGATTGGTTGGATTAGATTTGGTTGGATTCGGTTGGTTTGGATTGGTTTGGATTGGTTTGGATTGGTTTGGATTGGTTTGTTTTGGTTTAGATTGGTTTGGATTGGTTTGGATTGGTTTGGTTTTGTTTGGATTGGTTTGGATTAGATTTGGATTGGTTTGGATTGGTTTGGATTGGTTTGGATTGGTTTGTTTTGGTTTAGATTGGTTTGGATTGGATTGGTTTGGTTTGTTTGGATTGGTTTGTTTGATTTGGATTGGTTTGGATTGGATTGGATTGGTTTGTTTGGTTTAGATTGGTTTGGATTGGATTGGTTGGGTTTAATTGGTTTGGTTTGGTTGGATTGGTTTGGATTATGTTTGAATTGGTTTGGATTGGATTCGGATTGGTTTGGATTAGATTTGGATTGGATTCGGTTGGATTTGGATTGGTTCGATTGGTTTGGATTGGTTTGTTTTGGTTTAGATTGGTTTGGATTGGATTGGTTTGGTTGGTTTGGATTGGATTGGATTGGGTTGAATTAGATTTGGTTTGGTTTGGATTGGTTTGGATTGGTTTGGATTGGTTTGGATTGGATTCGGTTGGTTTGGATTAGATTTGGATTGGATTCGGATTGGTTTGGATTGGTTTGGATTGGATTCGGATTGGTTTGGTTGGATTCGGATTGGTTGGATTGGTTCGGATTGGTTTGGATTAGATTTGGATTGGTTCGGATTGGTTTGGATTGGTTTGGATTGGTTTGGATTGGTTCGGTTGGTTTGGATTGGTTTGGTTTTGTTTGGATTGGTTTGGTTTGGATTGGTTTGGATTGGTTTGGATTGGTTTGGATTGGATTGGTTTAGATTGGTTTGGATTGGTTGGGTTTGATTGGATTTGGTTTGGTTTGGATTGGTTTGGATTATGTTTGAATTGGTTTGGGTTGGTTTGGATTGGTTGGATTAGATTGGATTGGATTTGTTTTGGATTTGGATTGGATTTGGATTGGATTGGAGTTGAATTAGATTTGGTTTGGATTTGGATTGGATTGGATTTGGATTGGATTTGGATTAGATTGGGATTGGATTCGGATTGGATTTGGATTGGATTTGGATTGGATTTCGATTAAATTTGAGTTGGATTTGGATTGGATTCGGATTGGATTTGGATTGGATTTGGATTGGATTTGGATTGGATTCGGATTGGATTTGGATTGGATTTGGATTGGATTTGGATTGGATTTGGATTGGATTCGGATTGGATTTGGATTGGATTTGGATTGGATTCGGATTGGATTCGGATTGGATTCGGATTGGATTTGGATTGGATTTGGATTGGTTCGGATTGGTTTGGATTAGATTTGGTTGGTTCGGTTGGTTTGGTTGGTTTGGATTGGTTTGGATTGGTTCGATTGGTTTGGTTTTGTTTGGATTGGTTTGGTTTGGATTGGTTTGGATTGGTTTGGATTGGATTGGTTTAGATTGGTTTGGATTGGATTGGGTTTGATTAGATTTGGTTTGGTTTGGATTGGTTTGGATTATGTTTGAATTGGTTTGGATTGGTTTGGATTGGTTTGGTTGGTTTGGATTGGATTGGTTTGGATTGGTTTGTTTTGGATTTGGTTGGATTGGTTTGGATTGGATTGGGTTGAATTAGATTTGGTTTGGTTTGGATTGGATTGGTTTGGATTGGATTCGGATTGGTTTGGATTGATTTGGATTATGTTCGGATTGGTTTGGATTGGTTGGATTGGTTTCGATTAAGTTTAAGTTGGTTGGATTGGTTTCGATTGGTTTGGATTGGTTTGGATTGGTTTGGATTGGTTTGGATTGGTTTGGATTGGTTTGGATTGGTTTGGATTGGTTTGGATTGGTTTGGTTGGTTTGGATTGGTTTGGATTGGATTCGGTTTGGTTTGGATTAGTTTGGATTGGTTTGGATTGGATTCGGATTGGTTTGGATTGGATTCGGATTGGTTTGGATTGGTTTGTTTGGTTTAGATTGGTTTGGATTGGTTTGGTTTTGTTTGGATTGGATTGGTTTGTTTTGGTTTAGATTGGTTGGATTGGATTGGGTTTAATTAGATTTGGTTTGGTTGGATTGGTTGGATTATGTTTGAATTGGTTTGGATTGGTTTGGATTGGTTTGGTTGGATTCGGATTGGTTTGGATTAGATTTGGATTGGATTCGGATTGGTTTGGATTGGTTGGATTGGTTCGATTGGTTTGGATTGGTTTGTTTGGATTTAGATTGGTTTGGATTGGATTGGTTTGGATTGGTTTAGATTATGTTTGGATTGGTTTGGTTGGTTTGGATTATGTTTGGTTGGTTTGGTTTGGATTATATTTGGATTGGATTTGGATTGGATTTGGATTATATTTGGATTGGATTTGGATTTGGATTGGATTGGATTGGATTTGGATTGGAGTTGAATTTGGATTGGATTTGGATTTGGATTGGATTGGATTTGGATTGGATTCGGATTGGATTTGGATTAGATTTTGATTGGATTCGGATTGGATTTGGATTGGATTTGGATTGGATTCGGTTTGGATTTGGATTGGATTCGGATTGGTTTGGATTGGTTTGGTTGGATTCGGATTGGTTTGGATTAGATTTGGTTGGATTCGGATTGGTTTGGATTGGTTTGGATTGGACTTGGATTGGTTTCGATTGGTTTGGATTGGTTTGGTTTTGTTTGGATTGGTTTGGATTTGGATTGGATTTGGATTGGATTTGGATTGGATTTGTTGTTGGATTTAGATTGGATTTGGATTGGATTGGAGTTGAATTAGATTTGGTTTGGATTTGGATTGGATTTGGATTATATTTGGATTGGATTTGGATTGGATTTGGATTGGATTTGGATTGGATTTGGATTGGATTTGTTTTGGATTTAGATTGGATTTGGATTGGATTGGAGTTGAATTAGATTTGGTTTGGATTTGGATTGGATTTGGATTGGATTTGGATTATATTTGGATTGGATTTGGATTGGATTTGGATTAGATTTGGATTGGATTTGGTTGGTTCGATTGGATGTCGATTGGTTTGGATTGGTTTGGATTGGTTTGGATTGGTTTGGTTGGTTTGGATTGGTTTGGATTGGTTTGGATTGGATTAAGTTGGTTTGGATTGGTTTGGATTGGTTTGGATTGGTTTGGATTGGATTCGGATTGGTTTGGATTGGTTTGGGTTGGATTCGGATTGGTTTGGATTGGTTGGATTGGTTTGGATTGGTTCGGTTGGTTTGGATTGGTTTGGATTGGATTCGGATTGGTTTGGATTGGTTGGATTAGTTTGGATTGGATTCGGATTGGTTTGGATTGGTTTGGATTGGTTTGGATTGGTTTGGATTGGTTGTTTTGGTTTAGATTGGTTTGGATTGGTTTGGTTTTGTTTGGTTGGTTTGGATTGGATTGGATTTGGATTGGATTGGATTTGTTTTGGATTTAGATTGGATTTGGATTGGATTTGGATTGGATTGGGGTTGAATTAGATTTGGTTTGGATTTGGATTGGATTTGGATTATATTTGGATTGGATTTGGATTGGATTTGGATTGGATTTGGATTGGATTTGGATTGGATTTCGATTGGATTTGGATTGGATTTGTTTGGGATTTGGATTTGATTTGGATTGGATTGGATTTGGATTGGATTTTAATTGGATTTGGATTATATTTGGATTGGATTTGGATTGGATTTGGATTATATCTGGATTGGATTTGGATTGGTTTGGATTATGTTTGGATTGGTTTTGGATTGGTTTGGATTATGTTTGGATTGGTTTGGTTTGGATTGGTTTGGATTGGGTTGAATTAGATTTGGTTTGGTTTGGTTTGGATTGGTTTGGTTTGGTTTGGTTGGTTTGGATTGGATTTGGATTGGAATCGGATTGACTATGGATGAGATTTGGATTGGTTCGGATTGGTTTGGATTGGTTTGGATTGGTTCGGATTGGTTTGGATTGGATTCGGATTGGATTCGGATTGGTTGGATTAGATTTGGATTGGTTCGGATTGGTTTGGATTGGTTTGGATTGGTTCGATTGGTTTGGATTGGTTTGGTTTTGTTTGGATTGGTTTGGTTTGGATTGGTTTGGATTGGTTTGGATTGGATTGGTTTAGATTGGTTTGGATTGGATTGGTTGGGTTTAATTAGATTTGGTTTGGTTTGGATTATGTTTGGTTGGTTTGGATTGGTTTGGATTGGTTTGGATTGGATTGGTTTGGATTGGTTTGTTTTGGTTTAGATTGGATTGGTTTGGATTGGATTGGTTTGAATTAGATTTGGATTGGATTCGGTTTGGTTGGATTGGTTTGGATTGGTTTGGATTGGTTTCGATTAAATTTGGGTTGGTTTGGATTGGGTTTCGATTGGTTTCGATTGGTTTGGATTGGTTTGGATTGGTTTGGATTGGTTTGGATTGGTTTGGATTGGATTGGGTTGGATTAGATTTGGTTTGGTTTGGATTGGATTCGGATTGGTTGGATTAGATTTGGATTGGATTCGGATTGGTTTGGATTGGTTTGGATTGGTTTGGATTGGATTTCGATTGGATGTCAGTTGGTTTGGATTGGTTTGGATTGGTTTGGATTGGTTTGGTTGGTTTGGATTGGTTTGGATTGGTTTGGATTGGATTAGATTGGTTTGGATTGGTTTGGTTGGGTTTGGATTGGTTTGGATTGGATTCGGATTGGTTTGGATTAGATTTGGATTGGATTCGGATTGGTTTGGATTGGTTTGGTTGGATTCGGTTGGTTTGGATTGGTTTGGATTGGATTCGGTTGGTTTGGTTGGTTTGGATTAGATTTGGATTGGATTCGGATTGGTTTGGATTGGTTGGATTGGTTTGGATTGGTTTGGATTGGTTGTTTTGGTTTAGATTGGTTTGGATTGGTTTGGTTGGTTTGGTTTTGTTTGGATTGGTTTGGTTTGGATTGGATTGGATTGGATTGGTTTGTTTTGGTTTAGATTGGTTTGGATTGGATTTGGATTGGATTGGTATTTAGTTAGATTTGGATTGGATTAGGATTGGTTTGGATTATGTTTGGTTGGTTTGGATTGGTTCGGATTGGTTTGGATTGGTTTGGATTGGTTTCGTTGGTTTGGATTGGTTTGTTTTGGGTTTAGATTGGTTTGGATTGGATTGGTTTGGTTGGTTTTAATTGGTTTGGATTATGTTTGGATTGGTTTGGATTGGTTTGGATTATGTTTGGATTGGTTTGGATTGGATTTGGATTATGTTTGGATTGGTTTTGGATTGGATTTGGATTATGTTTGGATTGGTTTGGTTTGGATTGGATTGGATTGGTTTGGATTGGGTTGGAGTTAGTTTGGTTTGGATTTGGATTGGATTTGGTTTGGTTTGGATTGGTTTGGATTGGATTTGGATTGGATTCGGATTGGTTTGGATTAGTTTGGATTGGATTCGGATTGGTTTGGATTGGTTTGGTTGGTTCGGATTGGTTTGGATTGGTTCGGTTGGTTTGGATTGGATTCGGATTGGATTTGGATTAGATTTGGATTGGATTCGGATTGGATTTGGATTGGATTTCGATTGGATTTGGATTGGATTTGGATTTTATTTGGATTGGATTTAGATTTGGATTGGATTTGGATTGGATTTGGATTGGATTGGATTTAGATTGGATTTTGATTGGATTGGAGTTTAATTAGATTTGGTTTGGATTTGGATTATATTTGAATTGGATTTGGATTGGATTTGGATTGAATTTGGATTGGATTGGATTTGGATTGGATTTGTTTTGGATTTAGATTGGATTGGATTTGGATTGGATTGGATTTGAATTAGATTTGGATTGGATTCGGTTTGGATTTGGATTGGATTTGGATTGGATTTGGATTGGATTTCGATTAAATTTGAGTTGGATTTGGATTGGGTTTCGATTGGATTTGGATTGGATTTGGATTGGATTTGGATTGGATTTGGATTGGATTTGGATTGGATTTGGATTGGATTTGGATTGGATTTGGATTGGATTTGGATTGGATTTGGATTGGATTTGGATTGGATGTTGATTGGATTTGCATGGGATTTTGATTGGATTGGATTTGTGTAGAATGTGGATTGGATTTGGGTTAGATTGGTTTAGTTAATGGTTTAGTAAATCAATAGTTTAAACAGAATTATCTGAGCAGTTTAAGGACAGCGTCAATGCTTTAGAGCCACAGATAATACATTCACAGCTGTTAGGGCATCTTTAGTAATGTTACAGTTAGTTATAGTTATATTTATTTCCCGAGTTTTACATTTTATAACTGTCAAAGATATAGAACAAGAAATGCATCTTCAGCAGCAGTTATAATCTGCACATGTTTTATACTGGAAAACGAAAAAATAATCTTCCGAGGCCAGACCGCATCGTGCTTTCGAGCTGTGCGGTTCTTTTCTCTCTTTACGGAAGGGAGTTTTTAATATTACCCGAAGCTATTTTAATTTCAACAGTGCTTATCAGCGCTATTTGTACCCACTGATCCCGTAACGATCTACGCAAGGACCCGTGCCTTCGTTTTACGTTGGACCCGTTTGCGGAGGTAAAATTCCGACAAGCGGTGGTAATCCTGCAAGGACACCGTTCTAGGAAAAAAAAACTTCTTAGAAGTCACGTCTCCACGCTCAGCAATGAGCATTAATATAAACAAGAGGAAGGGGGAATCGCTGAATTCTCCACTTTCATCCAAGAAACAAGGTTTCAAGACCGTCCTGCCCAAGCGCGGAAAAAATACAAGGAAGCTGGAGACTTCAGATATTCCTTCTAAATCTAATGTTGACATTGTTTCTTCCCCTATCGAACTGAGTAATCAGTTCGATTTGATTAATGATGAAATTGAGCAAATCGAATATACCTCTAGCCCAGGTGATTCGATTCATGCGAAAAAGCAAAGGATTCCGCCAATTGTGGTAACTGTTGCCGAGTTTTCTGGCTTCCGGAATGAGATTTTGAGTAACCTTCAGGGGATCAAGGTTTCATTTCAGATTACTAGGAAGGGTGACTGCCGCGTTTTGCCGGGATCCTTTGACGATCGCAAACGTCTTCTTCACTATTTAACTGAGAAGCGCCATAAATTCTTCACATACGACGACAAAACTGAGCGATTGTTCAAAGTCGTCTTGAAAGGTCTCCCCAGTGATGATAAATCACTGGATGAGATTAAAATTGAAATTTCTCAATTACTTGGATTTTCACCAGTCCAAGTAATTCAGATGAAAAAGAGATCCCATTCTGGAACTTCCCAGAGGGGCATTTCTCAAGAATTTTATTTAGTTCATTTTAACAAAAGTGAGCTAAATAATATGAAAAGTTTGGAAAAGGCCTGTATTATGTCTCATGTCCGTGTTACATGGGAACATTTCCGCAGGCCTGGGGGAAAAGGGGGAAATTTCCAAAACCCCACCCAGTGCCGTAAGTGCCAAAAGTGGGTTTATGGAACCAAACATTGTCACATGGATGCTAAATGCATGATTTGTGGTGGAACCTCTCACGCCAAGGACGCATGTCCTATGAGAGAAGATTCCAATAAATTTAAATGTGCAAATTGTGGGGGCAATCATAAATCCAATTTCTGGGAATGCCCTTCACGCAAAAAAGTTTTGAATTCCCGTGCAAAATTGATGACGGGAAATTCCAATCGGATCCCAGATTCGACGGGTAGAAATTTTTCAAACGCTCAAATTTCGAAACCAGTTACCGGTCGAGCAATTCATACCCACCACAATTCACAAACAAATTTTGCCGCTCGTCAACGGGTAGCAAGCACTTCAGTAAATTCCAATTTTTCCAATGTACCTACGTATGCAAACATCGCTGCTGGTAGACAAAATTTCTCTTCTCAAAATGAGGTTTATACCCATGTCCCAACGGAAAATAATGGTCATGTTGCCGATTCAGGTAGCATGACTGCTTCCGATTTTGATTTTTTAACTGAACAATTGCATCATATGATTGATGCAATGTTCAAAGCAAATACCATTCCAGAAGCTGTTCAGGTTGGTATAAAGTACACACAAAAAATTGTTATCGGACTCCGTTTTAATGGATTTAAATAATTGTGTGAAAGTTCTAAATTGGAATGCCCGCTCTCTAAAGGGTAAGGAAGATGAATTATTCAACTTCCTAACAGTTCATAATGTGCATATTGCCATTATAACAGAAACTTATTTAAAGCCCGGACTCTCCATTAAAAGAGATCCAAATTATTTTATCTACAGAAATGATCGTCTTGACAGCGCCTGTGGTGGGGTCGCCATTGTCATTAATAGACGTATCAAACATAAATTATTTTCTTCGTTTGAAACCAAAGTTTTTGAAACCTTGGGAGTTTCTGTTGAAACAAATTTTGATCAATTTTCCTTCATTGCAGCCTATTTGCCTTTTCAATGCAATGGGCAGCAAAAGAATTTGTTGAAAGCTGATCTCCAAATTCTTACTCGCAACAAATCAAAATTCTTCGTAATTGGTGACTTCAATGCCAAACACCGTTCATGGAATAATGCTCAAAGCAATTCCAACGGCAACATTTTATTTGAAGATTGTTCTGCGGGATATTATACTATTCAATATCCCAATGGCCCTACTTGTTTTTCATCCACTCGAAATCCTTCGACAATTGATTTGGTTTTAACGGATTCAAGTCAGCTGTGTGGCCAATTGGTAACTCATGCTGACTTTGACTCTGATCACCTTCCTGTGACGTTTGAAATCTCACAAGAAGCCATTTATAATCCAATCAGCTCTACTTTCAATTATCATAGGGCTGATTGGGATTTATATAAAACGTATATCGATAGGAATTTTGATGTTGATATTCCTCTCGATACCAAAAGTGATATTGATAATGCTCTCGTATCTTTGACAAATTTAATTATCGAAGCCAGAGGCATTGCAATTCCTAAATGTGAAATTAAATTCAACTCCATTATTATTGACGACGATCTTCAGCTACTGATCCGTCTTAAAAATGTGAGGCGAAGGCAATACCAAAGAACTCGCGATCCCGCGTTGAAAGTTATTTGGCGAGATTTGTAAAATGAAATTAAAAAACGTTTCGCTATTCTGAGAAATATCAACTTTGAGAATAATGTCTCGAAGTTGGATCCCAGTTCGAAACACTTTTGGAAATTAACGAAAATTCTTAAAAAACCTCAAAAGCCAATTCCAGCGCTTAAAGAGGGAAATAAAATTTTATTAACAAATGGCGAAAAGGCTCAAAAACTTGCTCAGCAGTTTGAGAGTGCCCATAATTTTAGTCTAGGTCTCACTAGTCCAATTGAGGATCAGGTTACACGAAGCTTCGAAGACATTCTCAACCAAGATAATGTTTTTGACCCTTCGTTGGGAACTAATTTGGATGAAGTGAGATCTATTACTAAAAAATTTAAAAATATGAAAGCCCCGGGTGATGATGGTATTTTCTACATACTTATTAAAAAACGTCCTGAGAGCTCTTTATCCTTTTTGGTTAATTTATTTAACAAATGTTTTCAATTGGCATACTTCCCAGATAAATGGAAAAACGCCAAAGTTGTTCCAATTTTGAAGCCGGACAAAAATCCAGCTGAGGCTTCTAGTTATCGCTCAATCAGTTTGCTTTCTTCAATAAGCAAACTGTTTGAAAAGATTATTTTAAATAGAATGATGGTTCATATTAATGACAATTCTATTTTTGCTGATGAGCAATTTGGTTTTCGCCATGGGCATTCAACCACTCATCAGTTATTAAGAGTTACGAACTTAATTCGGCTCAACAAATCTGAAGGATATTCGACTGGAGTTGCTCTTCTTGATATAGAGAAAGCATTTGACAGTGTTTGGCATGAAAGTTTGATTGTAAAATTGATGAATTTTAATTTTCCTTTGTACATTATTAAACTGATCCAAAATTATTTATCAGATCGCTCACTGCAGGTAAACTATCAGAATTCTAAATCTGATAGATTACCTGTAAGGGCTGGTGTCCCCCAAGGCAGCATACTGGGGCCCATTTTGTATAACATTTTTACTTCTGACTTACCTGATTTACCACCAGGGTGTCAAAAATCTTTGTTTGCAGATGACACAGGTCTCTCAGCCAAAGGGCGTAGCCTTCGTGTCATTTGTAGTAGATTGCAAAAAAGTTTGAATATTTTCTCCACTTACTTGCAAAAATGGAAAATTTCCCCGAATGCTTACAAAACGCAGCTTATAATTTTCCCACATAAGCCGAGAGCTTCTTATTTGAAACCTTCTAGCAGACATATTGTCACTATGAAAGGGGTTAAAATTAATTGGTCTAACGGAGCTAAAAATTTTGGACCTCTGCTAGATCCAAATCACAATGAAGGCCTTCAAGCCAAATGTAACAAATATATTAAGTGTCTATATCCACTTATAAACAGAAAATCAAAACTTTGTCTTAAAAACAAACTTTTGATTTACAAACAAATTTTCAGACCTGCCATGTTGTATGCTGTGCCAATATGGACTAGTTGCTGCAATACCAGAAAGAAGGCACTTCAGAGGATTCAAAATAAAATTCTGAAAATGATTCTGAAGTTGCCTCCGTGGTATAGTACCAATGAACTTCATAGAATTTCTAATATTGAGACATTGCAACAAATGTCCAACAAAATAATTTCCAATTTAGACAATCTTCTATTGCAACGATTAACTCCTTGTACCCTTAGTATAAAATAGGTTAAGTTTAGTTTAAGTTGAAAACATTGTAATTCCTACATGGTTCAATTCAACCAGAGGAAAAATTCTACCTGCCAGAGGCAATTGAAATGTATTAATAAAATAACTAAAAATATAACATAGCAAATAAGGATGATACTGTTATGAAAACATGGAACACCTAGTCTAAGAGATGAATGCATGTATTAGATAATAGACAAATAAAATAAGTTAAAAAAAAAATCTTCCGAGGCCAATTCAAATGTCAAACTGTTATGATGTCGATGAAATAGTATTTTTTGTAGCTGATGACGTCATCTTCTATTGTTTTGAACGAGCCGGTGACAAGCGCGGTGTCATCATCATCAATAGACATAGACCGCTGTCATCATTGAAACGCAGTATGAAAAAAAATTATAGCCCGGGACATCCTGGCTACGATCTGGCGATGGGCTAAACAATAGGATGTCAATAGGCTGGTTTTGAACGAAATAAAACACGAGAAAATTCGGTTGCAAATTCGTGCAAAAATACAACTGAGCAGTATTCCAGTTATAAATTTCACAACGAAACTCGAATTTTTAAAACTATAACGTCTGTTGAAGATGGCATTTTTACAGTTTCAATTTCATTTCCTAATTCCCATACAATTTATAACTCTACTAAAGATGCATTTATTGATATATAAACAACTGCGCCGGTTGAAAAAAGGATACAATTAAATTCATGTTTTTGTATTAACAGCTCCAAACAAAATTGAGACGGTGAATATTGTGGGGAATAAAGTAAGTCTGAAAAATGCATTTGCATTTGTTGGTTACATTGATGGATAAAGTGGAACGTATTTCTTATTTCATGATAAAAATAATGAAATAAACTAAAATATTTAAAAATTTCATTAATAGAAAAATGATAACGGGTTTGAAATTCAATCGTACACTCAAAATAATTTTCACTTAAGAGTTACATGAAAACATATGCGGATATTTTCCATCTAGTTTCGTTTGTAGAAGTTAAATGATTTGTTAGTGATGGTACTCACTGCTCTCAATTCACTAAAAAATGTAATTAAATTTAAGTGAATTGAAATATCAACAAACACATAGATTTTAAGTGAATTGAAATTATTGTTTGCGCAATATCCATGTGAGTGATAATAATTCCCTTCCACTAGAAGGACCAAAAATAGAGTAAAGAAATATTTATTTCATACTCAAAGACTTTTGTCTTTGTAAATTGCTCTCATGATGTTTCTCCACAATTTTTCATTAGCGATTGATGCAAAACATACACTTCTATCTGAGTACCCCACTCATATATTTTCGTACAATCGTGACAAGTAGTATTCACTAGAAAAGAATATAGATTTTGTTTTCTACATTTTCATTTAAATTTCACTACACTTCTTTTTGGTATGCATATAACATGTGAGTAAGTTTTATTAAACACAAGTAAGGTCGTCATAAATGTCGATTTTTAAAGCCTACCTGATTTTTATAGTGGAAACTAAGTGACAATTATTTTGAGTGTATTGGCATTTGAAATGCCAGCATACTAAGAAGTAGGGATCCTATATTAAGAGATGTGCGAATACTTTTCCAGACAATTTAGCAACGCTGTTACTTTCGTAAACATACGCTGCCAGCACTTGCCGTGGCGCAAAATGTTGGAGCTCGAACATGACTTTGCGTTTAATGGCATTTACAGATTTCGTTATCTAACGTCCAACAGTGCATTATCACTAAAATAAAAGTGCAATACAAATGAACAAAATACCATGCATAAACGAGACTACTTCAATTTGCCAATGTAAAACAAATTGTTTATTCGACAAAACTTTTCGTAAAATCTTTTTCATTACAATCGCAATACCTTTCAATCCGCAACAATAACAATGTTCATTTGGCTCAGATTCTGACAGCTCTCAATGCTCGATTGGCTCAAGATGGCCGCTTTCGCATATCTCTGAATGTAGGATCCCTACTAAAAAGCTAATGAGAAGAAATTCGAAATTGAATCTCAGTAGGCTGACAGGGAATTCTAGATGAACGGTGAAAATAAACATCATTCAGTGTTGCGTATTTGAGGCGTGAACATGCGAATTATTCTTCGGTGTTCCGCGCTTGTTTTCGTTGGTAAAAGGCAAATCGGAAGATGGATTTGGCTACGACACTGGTATCATATCACAACTTGGTATTATTTAATGTTTGATAAAAATTTTTTATAATGTTTATTTATAATTAATGTTTGATAATAATTAATACACCATAGAAGTAATCTTCAGATACTCTAGTGACACTGACAAATACCTGAACCATACCTCCTGTTGTGAATGTCATCATGTTATTAGACACATATTAAAAACCTCAGACAATATTTTGGAGCTAGTTTCTCTTGCTCGAGCATCGATCACATAATGTGTTTTTAACCCATTTCTTGATGCCATGCCATGGTTCCCCCAAACACACGCGACGCGACAGTCGCAACGCGATTCTATCGCTTGGCGACAGCGATTCTGTCGCCGTTAGTATGGAAACGTAAATAGAACATTGCATGCAGCGACCCAACGATAGAATCGCGACGACTAGTTGTCGCCGTCGCGGCGATGTAATCGCTTAGGTCTGGGGAGCCTTTAGGCTTTCAGAGATCGTGTACGTACACGCACCTTTTACTCACACTTTTACTCCTTTTACTCGGTTTGTTTGCAACCACGAGCAGCTGTCACGGCAAAATCAAATGGGATTGTTTGCAACCACGAACCCGCGTTCGTGTTGGTGAGAAATGTCTGCAAGACCCTAATGCAGAGGTACTTAGTGCTTGTATATCTCGAAGCGGTGTGGCCGGTGCCTGCAGTGCGTCGGGCACGTAGCCAGAATGTTGAACAGTAATGAATCGCCTGCTTTGAGCGTGCTTACAGCGGCACACTAGAAGTTAACTTTCTGAAATCAGTATGGCGAAAGGCATCTAAGGTTCGATTTCTCAAAATTAAGCAGCTTCATCGATAAAATATTTGGTAGGCGTAGTAGCGGACACCATTCTTCATAACCGGTACCAAATAGTTTTTCATGGAAAGTTCCTCATTTTGAGAAAACCTGCGTTAGATGTATTTCGCCATACAAATTTCTGGGGGTTACCTCTTCTTGGCTATTTACGCATATACGATAGCGCCTGGATGTGGAAGCGGCGGGTAGAAAATCAGCCACTGCCAACAATTCATTCGGTGTAAATGGTTCTCGACATCGACCCGTCGGTTACTAGAAGGCGTAGTGCCCAGCGAGCATGGTGGATCGATCAGGCGGAAGACAATTTGCGAAACCTCCGCAGACTGCGTGGTTGGCGACGTGTAGTCATGGTCCGAGATGGATCGAGAAGACTTTTATGCACTGCACAGGCCACTCCGGCCTTAGTCTGAGAAAATAATAATAACGATAAGCACAATCGTTTCAATTAGTTTGCTAGTGGTGGCCTACGAAAAGGTGAGTTGACATCCGGGAAGGAGCGCCTAACATAGCTCTGGCCCTCACAAGTTCCAATACTCTCGCTTCCACGGGTCTTCCTATGACAATTGGGTTTTTAGGGGTATTGAGATTATTACATATCTTGAATCTATGATAAAAACTGAGCCTATGAATGTGAAAAAAATATGTTGTAACTCAGGAAAAGGTGTTCTATCGAATGAATAAACAAAATCAACATGGTATGGAAATGCTAATATCATCTTCCAAACTTGGACGTTCATGTTCATGATAGAATTAGAGGCGAAAGTATAGAATTGATAGTTCCGTACGGTTCAACACACGCCGACTGGAAGATGCCACGATGAAACGGTCCTTCGTTGAAGAACTGCAGACGCGTGCTGCAGATATTCCGAAAGGTGGCTGCCTGGTAGAACAATGGACCGCCATCAAGAATGCCCTCATCGACACCAGCGAGAACAATCTGGGCGAACTGCGCACCCAGAGAAAACAATGGATCACCTATGAGATCTGGAGGAAGATAGAGGAGCGAAGAGAAGCCAAAGCCGCGATAGAGCGATCAAAAACCAGAGGAGCCGAAGTCTTAGACCGACAACGATACTCGGCTCTTGAGAAGGAAGTAAAACGCTCATGTCGACAAGCGAGCGTGGACAGACTCTCTGGCCGATGAAGGACAGAGAGCCGCAGCAACTGGGGACATTCGCCTACTCTACGATATCTCACGACACTTAAGCGGGGCAAAGATGAATGCAACTATGCCTGTGAAAGACGCGAATGATCAGTTATTGACCGACCCAACTGACCAGCTGAAACGCTGGTTCGAGAACTTCGAACAACTTTTTCAAGTGCCAGCCAGGCCACCACCACCTCGGCATGATCTGCCTAGGATCCGACGTATAACACGCGTCAATACCGAAGCTTCATCACTGCTAGAGATTCAAACAGCCATCCAAAGCATGAAATCGAATAAAGCCCCAGGGGTCAATCGCATATCAGCCGAGATGCTCAAAGCTGACCCCATGACATTCGCTCAACTACTGTATCGTTTATTTCGTAATAGCTGGGACACTGCAACTTTTCCGGTAGACAAAAAGGGTGACCTGACTATATGCGATAACTGGCGAGGCATTATGTCGCTGTGCTGTGTACCGTTCTCAAAGTTCTATACAAAGTTAACCTAGCCCGGATTCAGAAGAAGATCGATGCGAGGCAGCAGGCCGGATTCCGTGCCGGAAGATCCTGTGTGGACAATATTGTCACGCTACGCATCATTCTAAAGCAGGTCAACGAATTCCAAGAGTCCCTTGGTATTCATTGACTACGAAAAAGCTTTCGACCGGCTCAGTCACGAGAATATGTGGGGCTCCCTAAGACACAAGGGGGTTCCTGAGAAAATCATCGGCCTCATCGAGGCACAGTACGAGGCCTTTACATGTAGAGTGCTGCACAATGGGGTCTTGTCCAACCCTATCCGGGTCGTAGCTGGTGTGAGGCAAGGATGTATTCTAGCACCGTTACTGTTCCTCATTGTAATCGACGAAATTATGGTAGGTGCGGTTGATCGTGAACCAAACCGCGGGCTGTTATGGCAACCTATAACCATGGAGCACCTAAACGACTTCGAATTGGATGATGACGTTGCACTTCATCAACTTCATCAACAGATGCCTGCGGTATATAATTCGGGCCTGGTGGCCTCACAACTGGATCTCAAACATCGAGCTTCATCATCGTTGTCACCAGAGGCCGAAGCCTCAATAAAGAAATAAAAGAAGTCGACCGAAATCTAACCTGGCAACAGGTTAAAGCGATAGCCGGGCAACGCTCAGGATGGAGATCTTTCAAGTCGGCCCTTTGCACCACCGGAGGTGTACAGGATCCATAAGTAAGTAAGTTTATCTGTCAAACTAATTGATGCGTTGTTTAGCGCATCTTTAGGCGAATCTAGCGCACTACTTCCGAAGTTGGGAAAGTTGCCTGTATCTGGAGAAAAATCCAACATCGGTATAAAAGCGTTCTAACTTTGTTCTGGAGAGACAATATTATCCATCGGGGAAACACATATTTTGCTGCAATTTGACTGTACGCCAAGCATGTGGCGTTGAATTGATCTGTCTTCTACGCAATATTTGTTTCATTAGATGTTAAAACATCATTGGAAATAGGACGTAAAACTTTTCTTAAACAATTTTACTGAGAAATTATTCTCCCTAAAAATTAACTGCTAAGAAATTAATTGTAAGTACATTAAGTTATCTACTTCTGAACTAAAAATGGTTACCTGTTCCATGAACAGGTAGAACGTATAGACGAGGCGCCTCTGTTTCGTTCTGAGGCATCATGGGTTCGCCTTAACTGACCCATCTTGCCCCATCCATACAATTAAATGTTTAGAAGTCGTCACTGCGCTGTCGTTCCTGCTTTATTTACCTGAACAGATTGCTAAACTGTTAGCAAATTTTCCAGAGTGAATAAATATAAATTGATATTTCGATACAATGGTTGTGATGCGTCCAAAATAATCAAAAATCCATCGAGAAACGGCCGAGATATTAACGATCACAGTTTACCATATTCTCGTGATGTTTTTTTTTTCGATTTTTCGCAATCGCGAAGTATCCTACCCTGGTATAGAAAACACAGACATAGTCTCACTTTAAAAAAATATTGAAAGCAGTTGCATGTTATAAGTTAAGAAGCATGGTTGTAATCGGTAACTACTCCAAACTTTAACGTGTAAATTGAATTCCAAAGCTCCCTCCCATAGCTGGCCGCATATTTCAAAATGATTAAATTACCTGGTTAACTGCATAACGTATGATCCTCCAGTTTTTTCGAACCTTTAGGGTCCAACGTGCGTGTTCGTGGCCTTCCACGAAGTGTAGATCTCCAACGGTTCCCGGCAGAATATTTTTTCACAATTCTTTCTTCCTGATTCGCACTATAATAAGATAACTTTATAGAAAAAGCAGCGTTTCACTTGCCCACATTTCCGATACGATTGTAATATATCACAAACGATTAAAGTATGAACTTTTCCATTTTTATATCACTTAGATTGGTATTTTCTGTTTAACAAACACATTACTCGAGTTGAAATACACGAACAGTGTCGCAGCTGAGAGTCGGGCCTGCAGGTCCAGCATGCTAACGTCGTGAGCCCATTCAACACGCCCCCAGTGGCCCAGTTGGAATTCCTCCTCTAGTCGCGACAACAGAACTGCTTTCTCAACCCCAATATACCGCTCCATGCAAGCGCTAGTGAGAATGACCGACTTTAAAGTGTCCACAGCGTACATTATTCCGTGCAGGGTGGCCTCGTTGTATGACGACAGATAGCGACTAATGTTCATAGTCGTTCCGGGAGCAAAGCTCGGAACTTCCAGCGCATCTGTTGCCTGTAAGGCGACGTCATGGCGCTTGTTGAACCATTCGATGATTGGATTCCACTCTGCCACTTGTAGTTCTTTCAAACGTTTGTCTTCCTGCAAATGAATCGGATTATTTTGGTGTTTGATTATAGGTTCATTCAAAAGCACAGTTTATCGGACATCTAATGAACATAAGACCTGATTTAAAATCAATTACTTACAATCGATTGAAACAAAATCGCATCGGTGCTGGCATAGTTCACCAAATAGTTGACGATGTCCGGTTTCTGTAGGTTGTTCGGGTTATCGATGACGGTACTGCTGAGCGCCGTTAAGTGCATTCTGGATCGATCAATAACATCTTTCTGGGCATCCCACTCGGTGGCGATAGCAATGGCCAATGGCTCACTCTCCACGTAGAAAGGCGCTCCCTTGGGTGTTTTGAGCTTTCGCTGGTCCAGGGTTATTTCGAACTTTCCATTACTTGTGATAATGCCGGTTTGACGGTAGAAACGCTTGGGAGGTGCCGCTATGTGAACCAGGATTAGTTGATACATATGTTAGGAGTATTTGAAGTTTATTTTTTGTATTTTGTTCATTCCAAGCCAAATTACATAATAAAATACTCACGATATTTTCGTACACTTATGTTGAACGTTGATGTGGAAAGTTTTGGAAATAATGTTAAACATTTTCTGAACATATTTTGGTTAAATTATGTTCAGCACCACAGTAATTCTCCTTGTAATAAATGTTAGAAAGTCTACGTTATAACTGATTTTGAATCAATGCATCAACAATAAACAATCGGACGAACGGGAAGAACGAACATGTGCACTTGCAAAAAAACGTATAAAAACACGCATGTTGACTGTCAATAACGTCACTGCTATGCCCTTCAGATATGTATTTCAAAATACATGAGAAAAAATCGATGAAGAAAGCCAAACGCCCAATTTTGTTTTGTGTTTTTTTTATTTCCTTCTTTGGCTTCCTTTGCTTTGCTTTTTTGCGGCACTTTGTCACGCAAAATCAATCGAACGAATCAAACGCGTTCTTTGGTCTGTGCTGTTTTTTGCTTACAATTTCTAGTGAAACAAGTTGTAAAATCGAAACTTGGCTTTAAATTGTTTGTGAACGATGGAAGAGCAAATCTATAACAATTTCAACCCAACCCGTTGCAACGTTTGCTACACCCGAGCCACCGAACACCGGCTGATTCTCATAGACCAAAAAGTGCGGTTCTGCAAAGGATGCCGCCTCATTGGTTATTGTGGGGAAAAGCACCAGAAGGAGGATTGGAAGAACCACAAGGACTTCTGTCGTGCCGTTACGAAGATCTTGTCTATGAAGAAAATCGACCACATCATCGAAGTGCGGAACGAAAACGAGAAGATTATCGGTGGAACACGGCGGGACTTGGAATGTGCCATCTCTCTGGCGGAATGTCTGATCATCTCAATACTGCAGCGGAAGCTCTTCCAGTATGAGTACACTATGCTGCGGTTTCCCAACGTGTGCCATGTGTGCTTCGAGTATGATATAAGCAAACTGAAGCCGTGTGACGAGTGCCGCCAAATATTTTACTGCAGCGAAGAACATCGCTTGCAGGACGCCGGCAAGCATGTCAAATGGTGTGATATGTACCGGATCAGTATGCTCCTGGATGCAGGTATGGTTGAATTACTTTTACTAATAATTGTTTTATAATGGTCCCTTATGAAGCGATATGTCTAGGTTTTTTTTTTTTTTAATTTTAAGTCTTGTTCGTATAAATTGCTAGTTATGTGTTCCAATTATCACCGCTACTATCGTCGCTAAACATTCAAATTTTATTTCAGATTGCCCATCTCGATTGGAGTCATTTGGATTTCCGAAACTAAACGCATTCAAGTTGGTGAAATTTCCATCGGACACCTTTGAGCTGGTGAACTTAGCATACTCTGCTAATATTCCTCGCAAACCAAGATCAGTAAACGACCTAAATGATCTCAAGTTCGTGTCCAATTATTCTCACATCAGTACAATCCTGTATGCATTGAATATTACCAACATGCATGAGGAATTGGATCAATCGCTGACCATTTACGTGGTCGGTGCTGAGGACGAAATTGTCTACTTCGATTACAATACCTGCTCGGTGATTTTCACCTTCATGCCACACATTCGGGAAGTGATAATTCATTTCATCGGCCCTGCCCTCAGCTCGATCAAAGATGAAATCGAACTCAACTACGAGGGTGCTCGATCGATTAAGATGCACTACCACAAAGGATTTTTCCACGCCTTGGAACCGGTGGATTCGATGGAACGGCCACACATCATCGTCAGCTTCAACTGCGGTTTCCACGAGCACATCGATTCAAACAAGGATACCTGGACCCACACCCTGGCTCGATTGATCCGGTTCGTCAACATTCCAATCATGTTTACGTCATACACCCGGGAGGAGGCATGCCAGGATTGTGCAATCATCTACAGCATTGGTAAGCGATCGCTTAAGAAAAAGGAGCTAGTGTTTGTCAAACGCGCCATCGACAATCCGTACAAAGACTTCAAACCGTTGCGCAATACAAATCACATGGACGAATCCGACGAGCTGTACTATTCCAATGGATACATTAGTTTGGTAATTAGTCGCATACCCTGAAGGGACATGTTCACGGGTACATGCTGTCTCTAAATGTCTGACGCATTCCTTTCGTTGCATTCAGTACAAAGCGGTAAGTGGTATTTTTTATTCTAGTTTTTATTGTTTATGTTTAAAGTTTTATGAAATGAGCTGCTTCTACTCAAAGAGTAAACGTGCATTAAAAGTGAATTTATATCTGTATAACTGCTAACACGGTCGATTTATTTTAACTAAACAGATATATTTATTTTGCAGTACTTTTGTCCCGAAAAAGTATCCGAAAGCATTGAAAATCATAGAATAAGGATTCACTTTTACAGTGGCGTAGCCAGAAAATTGGTCTGGGGGGGGTTTTCCGAACAATTTTTTTCTCGAAAAAAAAATTATTCTAAAAATTTGGTCCCTGGGGGGTTTTTATGTTCAAAACCACCCCCGTGGCTACGCCACTGCACTCTTACAATATGACAGTAATGATGATAGACAACCTAAAATTTTCAAAATATGATAGAATAAGCCTAACGGTACGGGTTTTGTTTTCAGTCCGGTTTAGGAAATACATAAGGTACCTAGTTAATAACTACAATTCTCGCTTAACTTTTTAAAAGGACCTAAGTAACATTTTTTCATGAATTAATTTGAACACTGCAATCAATAGATTTCATGTTGTTCTGTTGATTGCGCTATTCAAATTAAATCATGAAAAAAGTGTTACTTAGGTCCTTTTGAAAAGTTAAGCGAGAATTGCTCAATGAACAGGCCAGGTCCGCCTTTTACACTTTAGAATGGAACGGAACACCTTTTACAATGGATGTGAGTATACATATAATATTATTCCAATCTCTATGCATATTGTTGGACAAAAACGTGAAAGTCGCCTATTAATGAGAGAAAATTCAAATAGTCGCTAGGGAAATGCTAGTGATAAAATTGTTTATTTATTTCTTTTTTTTTTTTTTTTTTTTTGTGGTGGTTACAATGGCAGCTGTCCCTTGCTATTAATCTACACTGTACCCCGCCCATATTGGCTTCTATGAGCCTCCCGTTTTTCATCATCACACAGACGTTCCTAAGCGATGTTGCTCATGTGGTCACTGTTATGGGCCGTGTTGATGAAAACAAGGATTTGTATAACAGCCCATCCCCATCATTATAAGCACTTAGGGTCTGTCTCATTTGGAGAATCAAACTTAAAATTGACAGTTCGAAAATTAAAAAATCACCCTGTTATAAGAATGGCTGGTGCTACCCAGCAATTCCAATAGGACATCGATGGAAAATGATTCGATATCTGTCAAAAGTAATCTTGCTCTGCGAGCAGGGTTATTCGATAATTATTGAAATGTCACTTTTAAGTCTAATTTCAGTTTAATTATCCAATTGAGACAGACCCTTAGTATTGTCAAACTACCATCACTAATATCAACATCACTCTTTTCTTCTTTCTTCTTCTTTACCTTTACAAAAGTATATAAGTTTTTCTACCACTACGAATCATTTCACTCAGTATAAGCAATGAAATCACGCATCACATTCACCTACTATCATTACGTTAATGTTAACATAGTCATCATGATCACCGAAAATTAGTGCGGTCACTATCACCGTATCGTTCTTTCTTCACATTCACAACTTCTCCACTATCTTAACTCCCTTAAGCAGGAAACCAGCCTCAGAAACGAGTCACCGAAAAATCACCAAACGGTCAAAACCAAATTACTAAATCGTCGGCACCATCTTTGTTCATAATTCCGTTCAACCTTTCCAAATTCACGTCACGACTTATACTATGTTCACACTAGGGCCTTGTAACATGTTATTCGGCTATCTTGATGAGCTTTCTTTTGTCGATAATTTGAATAACATGTTATTCAGGCCGTAGTGCAAACATAGTATTAATAAGTATATAAGTCACTGCTTACGATTTTGTTGAACATATATTGCAGTCGTGTGTTTAATGATGAGTCGATTCACTTAATTCACTTCACCCATGACTGCCAACACCGCTACATCAATTTTTACATCAACTATATTTTGCACTTCTCAGTAACCATCCTAAACAACACTTCAGCATAATTTTCCACCTATTTCCTAAATCAATTTTTAGGTTATTGTTTTGATATAATATACACACACACACTCACAGAAACATATATACGTTTTTCACAAATGTGCATATATATAAACAAAGTACGGTTATCATTTACAAAGTAAACACATATGATATATACATTTACGCAATGGAATAAAAATATGATAAATTTATAAGTTATTTGCACTTACCATGTATGTATTCTTTCTATCTACTTACCACTTATTAGCTTTAATAAGTGTTTACCAGATTTCAGATTCTTCCGATTCCTGACGATATTAGTAGGATCATGCTGCATTTGGTGTTGGCTCGAGTCTTCTCAATTTCGAAGCTCCATCATAATTTATTATAGTTGAGATCAAGTTAGATGGTGAGGAAAATAATGAAAAGAATGGATATTAGTAAATGTCATTTTATTATTTATGAGGTTCTTTTAAATGGGATTCTCAAATTAGTGTAGTGTTATATTTAATATCAGTTGGATTTAATTAAGTAGCTTATTTTTTCTAATTTCAGTTAGAGATTTATATAATAAGTGATTAATTTGGTTACAGCATAGCTGGGCCTTTCGACGATAATATCGATTTATTGAATAATTTTTCCTCAATGTGGTCCACGTTGTCTTGTAACTGATCTAGCAGGAAATAATTAGTACTCCATTTTATAACTTATTTTTAACATAAACGTTGACTACGATAAAATTATGAGAAGTCTCTTCTAAAGTAACTCTCTAGTACAGGATGCTAGACTTGGATCAGCTAAATAGTATCTTCAAAACTATGTCGCATAGGACATTAAGCTACGGAGCCAATGTTGAATACATTCAAATGAATTATAGATTGTTGAGAAAGGAGGTGTCTGTATCGATTATCTATTTTGACATTATTCAGTTACAACACAATAGGAGGCTAAGCACAATTGACTGACTATTAAAAGGCTCTTTATTCAATAAATTCAGTCGAATTATACCACACCTCCCTTAGCTTCTATCCGCGACATGTAGCACGCACCCTGTCGGTCATTGAGGAAACCGAATAGGAGTATACGAACTTACAATTCAATTCCCATAATCTACACCACTTTCTTCATGTGTATTCAAATAGAATCCAACCCCAGTTCGTAGACTCCTACCAGCACAGATTACAATTCTCCTAGAATATATCAATATTTGTGGAGAATTATAATCCAAAGCCCAGGGTTAAAATTGTTTATTTATTTCAAAATAAAAATTCCACTTAATCTATGTACATTTTATGGAACACTTTTTACGCTTTCAAAAGATTGGAAGTAACCAGTTTTTTTTTAATCTCTATGCATATTGACGAACCTTAAATTTGATAACAAATAACTGAAATTCTATGCATATGTTGCATATTGTTCGTATTTCAAAAGTATCCCCAGAATTCAATATCCGACAGCAAAAAAATACATTCTATGGCAATATTTTAGTTTTCACTTATGGCTAAGAAATCTCGATTAACTTTTCAAAAGGACCTAAGTAACATTTTTTAATTCATTAATTTGAATATTGCAATCATCAGACCAATATGAAAGCTTTTGATTGCAGTACCCGATCAGGAATGCATAACAAAATTATAACTCAATTCTATCAATTGTTGTTATTTAAAACAACTTGTGTTATAATTAGATAATTCGATAAAAATGTGTGTTCGGCCAGTTTTATTTCATATAAAAATTATAACATTAGTTATGTATATTTTCACAAAATAATTGCCTACATTTTTTGTAGACATTGGGAAAAAATCGGAGGTAATCACCTTCAGTATAACTTGAACCCACTCGATATTAATACATAGCTGGAACAAAGTTAATTGCTTACATTATGGATGGAAATCCGATGTGGTAGCGTACCAGGGCTGCAAAATGGTGGGTTGACATCAAGGAAGGAGCGCCCAACAGAGCTCTGGTCCCCACAAGTCCCTATCTCACGCTTCCACGAGTCGTCCGATGACAAAAGATCAACGATCTATGGGAGTCGATCCATGGAGCGGTGAGCACAACAGCACGAGAAGTGGTAGGCACTGCACTTGAGTGTCAGAGAGTGACAGACGAGAAGAACGTTGCCAGAAGCCGGATGTTGGTGTCGGGTACCCGATCGAATAGAGATCGGTACAATGAAGCAAGAGCAGCCGAAAAACGAACCCACCGCGGGAAGAAAAAAGAGTACAAAGAACAAGTTATTAGTGAGGCGCAGGAAAAAATGGAGCAGAACGATATGCGGAGGTTTTATGAGTCTGTCAATGGCGTGCGAAGAAAGCCAGCGCCATCTCCCGTCATGTGCAACGACCAACAAGGGAATTTGCTGACAGATAAAACTGAAGTGGCTGCCAGGTGGAAGCAACACTTCGAGACTTTGTTGAATGGAGGAAGTGACGGTGCATCGGTGAACAGAATAAATATTAGCGACGATGGATAAGCTGTGGAGTCACCTACACTAGATGAGGTTAAAAAAGCTGTTAAAGAGCTGAAAAACAATAAGGCTGCGGGGAGGACCAGCTCCGGCTGAACTTCTCAAACATGGCAATGTGCAGCTTTATGAAGTTCTGCACCATATTATGTCGAAAATATGGGAAGACGAGGAATTGCTTGCTAGCTGGTTGGACGGCACAGACTGGAGTGCGCCAATTACCGAGGAATAACCCTCCTTAATTCGGCGTACAAAATTATGTCCCGTATTCTGTTCAACAGATTGAGACCGCTTGAAGAGTCCTTCGTCGGTGAATACCAAGCAGGTTTTCGCGAGGGCCGATCAACGACAGATCAAATGTTTACCCTGAAACAAATCCTTGATAAATTCCGGGAGTACAACTTGCAGACACATCATCTGTTTATTGATTTCAAGGCGGCGTACGATTCAGTGAAACGGAATGAATTATGGCAAACTATGCTTGAACATGGTTTTCCGGCGAAACTGATCCGGCTGATTCGTATAACGTTGGACGGATCGAAATCAAGTGTAAGGGTTGCGGATGAAATATCGACGTCATTTGTGACCTTAGATGGATTAAAGCAGGGTGATGCACTCTCGAATCTACTGTTCAATATAGCGCTCGAGGGAGCGATTAGGAGAGCTGGTGTGCAAAGAAGCGGTACCATTATCACAAAATCGCATATGCTCCTGGGATTTGCGGACGATATCGATATTATCGGAATTGATCGCCGTGCCGTGGAAGAGGCTTTTGTGCCTTTTAAGAGGGAGACAGTGAGGATTGGACTCACGATCAATACCAGCAAAACAAAGTACATTATTATTATTATTTACGAGGGGCGATGCACTTATGTATTTTCGATTCAGTCCGACGTATTTAATAATATTTCGATGTATTTTTCATGTATTTCCACGTATTGGGTGTAATAATGTATTAAACTGAATTAAAGTGAATTGTTGTGTATTAATGTAATATTTGTGTATTTTCGTCACATAAACGGATTGAAAGCGAATATTCGTATATATTGACCATACGACTTTGACATTTCAGTGTTTACGATTGATTTCAACAAAAAAGTAATGAATGTATTATTCAATGTGCATTAAAATTTTCTTCGGGGATTTTTCAACATCGTTTGATTTAAACCATTGCATTTTACATTTTTCATAACATGTAAATGATGTAAATCATTGCATTTTACGAGCATTTTATTATAAACTTTGTTTGTTATTCCATCGAGCAAAGGGGTAGAATTCAATCCTTCCAATCCAGAGATGCGAATCATATTCTTGGCCCATCCTACGTTTTAGAATGGAAAATAATGTCGACTCTTTAAGCGTAGTGTATCCATCTCGGTATTAATTGTGCTTGCCAAACGAATTTTATATTTATGCCACATGGCAGGCATTGGAAAACTTTCATAAATTGTGGAAATGTCGGGAAATGGATACAAATGCTAATATAACACTACCAGATTCAAGAAATGTATTTCAGAGACGCAATGTTTTCGATTTGGTAGAAACATGTTCATTATATTTCTCAAAAAGATATTTTAGTTACTAGATAAAGATTGTCGCTGTCGTCGCTGTCCGGAACATCTTTTGCTGGCGAGGATAGGGGAGCTAAATGTCAAAGAAGGAAAATCCATACGATTTGACAACTTGGTACCCAACATGCAGAACAAAGGGAACCGAAGCGACAACCTTTATCTAGTAACTAAAATATCTTTTGTTTCTCATCTCTGTGTTCTCATATTTATGTGGTATTGGATAATTCAATCCAAGTTTTGAATATGTTCACCGAACCAATATGGTATGAACCCCTCTGCGATGCATTAATGTTTGTATTATTCGAGGCATTAATTACGCCTCGGTGAAAATCCGACAGTCGCACATGGAATGTTGTTGACATTGTGGACCTCACCTGTTGATATCCGACAAACCAAATTTAGGATCACTGCACCTGATCGAAAACGTGGTTTGTCGAATGACTGAGATGATTTCTTATATGAAATGCAAGGGGACTGGCAAATCGTGGAAATGTGTAGCAAATATTGGTTTGAAATGAATGAAGAGGATTCTCTCGCACAGTATACGAACAGTATACGAACAGCTGCGCTATTTACCAAACTTTTCTTTTCTTTTCTGTGCGTTTTCTCACGTAATGACGATTGTGCCCGTATTTAGATGCATTTGATTATGTTTTTTGCATTATTTGCATTGAAATATGAAGTTTGAATTTTTCGTGTAATAATGTGTATTTATGACCTATTTGTATTTTTTGTGCAATATTTGTATTTCCGTGAATTAATTTTTTTTTTTGCGTTATTTGTATTTTTATGCATTATTTTTATTCACGTATTTTTGATTCATCATTCGATAGTATTGAATCGCCCCTCGATTATTTATTTAGTTAACATCTAAACAGATATTGTCGGGCCGGCACCAAACCGGACCGCGCGATTGAGCACTCGCGCTGCGACGCGAGTCGCGACAATTTGAAATATTTCATTAGTAGTGCGCATCATGCACGCATGGATGTACTATCATGCGCACTAATCAGAAATGAGTTGCGACGTCTGATAACTGCAGATATTTCATTTTATTGAAAACAAATTTTCGATTTTCTACTATACACGGAATAACACTGAATCAACAATTTGACGCCACAATGCACGGTTCGAGGCCGCATCTCTCCATCCTCGGATACGCCCCACGCTCGCCAAGTCATTTTGCACCTGGTCTGCCCATCTCGCTCGCTGCGCTCCACGCCGTCTCGTACCTGCCGGATCGGAAGCGAACACCATCTTTGCAGGGTTGCTGTCCGGCATTCTTGCAACATGTCCTGCCCATCGTACCCTTCCGGCTTTAGCTACCTTCTGGATACTGGGTTCGCCGTAGAGTTGGGCGAGCTCATGGTTCATTCTTCGCCGCCACACACCGTCTTCTTGCACACCGCCAAAGATGGTCCTAAGCACCCGTCTCTCGAATACTCTGAGTGCTTGCAAGTCCTCTTCGAGCATTGTCCATGTTTCATGTCCGTAGAGGACAACCGGTCTTATAAGCGTCTTGTACATGACACATTTGGTGCGGTGGCGAATCTTTTTCGACCGCAGTTTCTTCTGGAGCCCGTAGTAGGCCCGACTTCCACAGATGATGCGCCTTCTTATTTCACGACTAACGTTGTTGTCAGCCGTTAGCAAGGATCCAAGGTAGACGAATTCCTCGACCACCTCGAAGGTATCCCCGTCTATCGTAACACTGCTTCCCAGGCGGGCCCTGTCGCGCTCGGTTCCGCCCACAAGCATGTATTTTGTCTTTGACGCATTCACCACCAGTCCAACTTTTGTTGCTTCACGTTTCAGGCGGGTGTACAGTTCTGCCACCCTTGCAAATGTTCGGCCGACAATGTCCATGTCATCCGCGAAGCAAATAAATTGACTGGATCTGTTGAAAATCGTACCCCGGCTGTTACACCCGGCTCTCCGCATGACACCTTCTAGCGCAATGTTGAACAACAGGCACGAAAGTCCATCACCTTCGAACGAACTGGAGTGTTCGCCCGAAACCTTCACACAGTTTTGCACACCATCCACCGTTGCTTTGATCAGTCTGGTAAGCTTCCCAGGGAAGCTGTTCTCGTCCATAATTTTCCATAGCTCTACGCGGTCTATACTGTCGTATGCCGCCTTGAAATCAACGAACAGATGGTGCGTTGGGACCTGGTATTCACGGCATTTTTGAAGGATTTGCCGTACAGTAAAGATCTGGTCCGTTGTCGAGCGGCCGTCAACGAAGCCGGCTTGATAACTTCCCACGAACTCGTTCACTAATGGTGACAGACGACGAAAGATGATCTGGGATATCACTTTGTAGGCGGCATTAAGGATGGTGATCGCTCGAAAGTTCTCACACTCCAGTTTGTCGCCTTTCTTGTAGATGGGGCATATAACCCCTTCCTTCCACTCCTCCGGTAGCTGTTCGGTTTCCCAGATTCTGACTATCAGTTTGTGCAGGCAAGTGGCCAGCTTTTCCGGGCCCATCTTGATGAGCTCAGCTCCGATACCATCCTTACCAGCTGCTTTATTGGTCTTTAGCTGTTGAATGGCATCCTTAACTTCCCTCAAGGTGGGGGCTGGTTGGCTTCCATCGTCCGCTGAACTGACGTAGTCATCTCCTCCGCTGCCTTGACTTTCACTGCCTGTACTCTCAGCGCCATTCAGATGTTCCTCGTAGTGCTGCTTCCACCTTTCGATCACCACACGTTCGTCCGTCAAGATGCTCCCATCCTTATCCCGGCACATTTCGGCTCGCGGCACGAAGCCTTTGCGGGATGCGTTGAGCTTCTGATAGAACTTGCGTGTATCTTGAGAACGGCACAGCTGTTCCATCTCCTCGCACTCCGCTTCTTCCAGGCGGCGTTTCTTCTCCTGAAAAGGCGGGTCTACTGTCTCCGCTTCCGTCTATAACGTTCCACGTTCTGCCGGGTACCTTGCTGCAGCGCGACCGCCCGCGCTGCGTCCTTCTCCAGAATCTGTCTGCACTCTTCGTCGAACCAATCGTTCCGTCGACTTCGACCCATATACCCGACGTTGTTCTCCGCTGCGTCGTTAATGGCTGCTTTGACTGTATTCCAGCAGTCCTCAAGAGGGGCCCCATCGAGCTCACCCTCTTCCGGCAACGCTGCCTCGAGATGCTGCGCGTATGCAGTGGCGACATCAGGTTGCTTCAGTCGCTCTAGGTCGTACCGCGGCGGTCGTCGGTACCGAACATTGTTGATGACGGATAGTTTTGGGCCCAGTTTAACCATCACCAGATAGTGGTCAGAGTCGATGTTAGCGCCACGATATGTCCTGACGTCGATAATGTCGGAGAAGTGCCGTCCATCAATCAGAACGTGGTCGATTTGTGATTCTGTCTGCAGTGGTGATCTCCAGGTGTACCGATACGGGAGGCTGTGTTGGAAGTAGGTGCTGCGAATGGCCATATTCTTAGACAAAGTACATGGTCGCTGGCAATCAACGTGGGTTCATAAGTGGTGGTGGTAGCGAAATGGTGCTGGATGGTGAAAAATTTGAAGTGGTAGAAGATTTTGTATATCTGCGAACATTAGTGACGTGCGATAATGATGTTACCCGCGAGGTAAAAAGGCGTATTTCAGCTGCAAATAGGACTTATTACGGACTTCGTAACCAGCTTAAGTCGCGTAGTCTGCAAACGAAAACAAAACTCGCGCTGCCCAAGTAACCAAAAGTTCCTTTAAGAGTACGTTATTCGCCTTATCAGCTTTACTGAGCTGCTTAAGCGAAAAACGTTACTTGGGTGTATACTACTCTGATTCTTCCGGTGGCTTTATACGGCCATGAGACATGGACGTTAAAGGAGGTTGATCGGAGAGCTTTGAGAGTGTTTGAGCGTAAGGTGCTGCGGACAATACTTTGCGGTAAACAGGAGAACGGTATCTGGCGGCGTCGCATGAATCACGAATTGTACCAGGTGTATAAAGAGCTGGATATTATTAAGCTTATACAACACGGCAGACTACGGTGGGCTGGTCACGTTGTTCGTATGCCGGAAGAATGTCAAGCGAAGATAATATTTAGTAGAGAACCCGGAAGAGGCCGCAGGCTTCGTGGAAGGCCGCGTACACGATGGCTTTTTGCAGTTGAAGAGGATCTGAGGGCGCTCAATGTTCAGGGCCCAGGATCGAATCCAGTGGAGAAGGATACTCCATTCGGCGTAGGTTCATCGAAGAGCTGTAGCCCATCAAGTAAGTAAGTAGCGTACCAGATTTCTATCCGTGATGTAGGCAATTACCTTGAAAGTAGATTTTTGTACAAACAAATTATATCAACGTTTGTTATAATGTTGATATAAAGGTATCAACCTCTGTTTTAATTGTGTTACGGCTATAGGTATTTTTGATATATTTTTTTGTTATTTTAACAACTAATCAGCCAATTTTATAACGCATTTTGATTGATGCGGTTTTTGCTGAGTGAAAGCTCTTGAGTATTCCTTTTAGCTATGTAGGTTTTCTTTTAACATGCGCTTAATGAGGAAGCGCCATAATCAGTATAATGAAAAAATATATTTCCCCATACTAATTTGCATGCAAACTTGAAACGGCTTATGCTAAATTAGTTTTTTTTCCAAATGAGCTCAAATTTTCGGAGAACACTCAGAACATGATACAGAATCAGGTGAGCGTTGTGGAGTAACCACCCTACTATGTAGTGTAATACGGTAATCAATCATTCTGAAATTTTTATTAATTGGATTGATTTGGTCGAATATGTACACATATATGCATATATTTTTTAATGTATTCATTACTGATTTAGGTGATATAATACAAAATTATATTTCAGATAAATCAAATATGTTAAGTCGCTATTAACTGTGATGTTTAACAAAAGTTTATTTATTCGATTCTCTTCACTACATCCCATCCTGCCTGTACTCTAAGAAAATACGGAATACATATAGTTTTTGTCATATCTTAAAGGTTTTTTGATTTTCGTTCGTTCTCTCAAGTTACTAATGCGTACATTAGGGTGGTTCAAAAAATTGATTTTGCTCCACAGCGCTCATCTGATTCTTTACCATGTTATGAGTGTCCTCTGAAAATTTGAGCTCATTTGGATTAAAACTGATTTAGCACAAGCCGTTTCAAGTTTGCATGCAAATGAGTATGGGGAAGTTTATTTTTTCATTATACTGTTATTGACGCTTCCTCATCAAGCGCAGGTTAAAAGGAAACCTATATATCTAAAAGGAATACTCAACAGCTTTCACTCAGTGAAAACCGCATCTTAATTGATCGTTCCAATAATTAGTAATCGAATTTAATCTATACCGTGGTTTTCTAGAGCTAATTGCATAACTCATCAACAGGCAACAATGCTGCTCGTGGCGCGAAAGATAGCACACACAAATTCAGGCTACTATGTTGCACTGCACATTTCAGTGATGCGTTCAAAGAAGTTTAACGATCATGACTAAAGATTCGCAACCTGTCTTAAAATCGATTACTAATTATTGGGACGATTAATCAACGTGCGGTTTTCGTGAAAGCTGTTGAGTATTCCTTTAAGCTATGTAGGTTTTCTTTTAACCTGCGCTTAATGGGGAAACGTCATTAACAGTATAATGAAAAAATAAACTTCCCCATACTAATTTGCATTCAAACTTAAAACGGATTGTGCTAAATCAGTTTTAATCCAAATGAGCTCAAATTTTCAAAGGACACTCAGAACATGGCAAAGAATTAGATGAGCACTGTGGATAAAAATCGATTTTTTGAACCACCCTAGCGTACATATTCAGTAGTTCACATCGTTTGGGAAAACGGGTAGTTTCGCGAGCGGAGTCTTGGGCACTAAGGCTGCAGCCTTACGACTATAGTATCAACAGAGTTTCTGGAAACGACAACGTGGCTGATACACTTTCTCGGTTGGTGCGACAAACGCAAGATCCGATTCCCTTCGAAGAAGACGATGACGAAAGCCATTTCCTTTATTCTTTGGATGTGGGAAATATGGAAATATCTTGGAGTGATATTGAACTATGTTCCGAAAAAGATAATGAACTTGTCCGTGAAGCTATACAAAATAACGTATGGCCAGACGCATTACGAAAATATGAAGCACAGAAAAAGAATTTGCAATATCTTGGTTGCACCATATTCAAGGATAATCGAGTCGTATTACCGTTGACACTTCGGCTGAAGGCAATGAAAGCTGCTTATAGTGGACACGCTAGAGAGGTTGCGATGAAACGCATAATGTGGTAGACCTGTGCGCCGAAGTATTTGTGAACGGCGGCGGCGTAAGGCCATTTTAAAACCGGCGGCGGCGGCGTCGGCGGCGCCACGCCGTGAGCAATGTTCGGCGGCGGCGGCGGCGGCGTGAACCGGCGTGAACAATTTTGAGCTGAGAAAAAAAATCAGACAGCAAGGCATATTATGCTTTTTATGAATTTTAGGGTTTTTTGTGCAATTGCTAGCTAACGTCAGACTGATGGTGTGAACCTAATAGCTGTAGCTTGTATCTCCACAGTAAAAGTTTACATTACATCATCAACTAGGACATTTCCGCATCACACCACATAAGTTTATTGGAAAGTACTTCGTATAGAAATCCATAAATTCGTTTAGAAATTGCTTAAGATATTCCTCAGACAATCGAAAAAGGAATTCTAAGAATTAATTTAGAATTTCCCTAATGAATTCCTTTAGAACTTTCTCCAAAAATTCCCTTGACAATTTATTTGGGTATTTTTTCGGAAGTTCTTTCTGAAATTTCTCCAAAAGTTCCTTCAGAAATTTCCTTGAATATCGTTTTTGGAATTGCTTCGGAAATTCCTTCATGGAGTTTGGGAGTTTCTTCTTTAGGAATTCCTTTGGAAATTGCTTTAAGAGTTCCTTAGAAAATACCCATGGAAAATCCTCCAAGAACTTCTATAGGAATACCCACGGACACTGTTTTAAGAATACATTCGGAAATCTCTTCAGGAGAAAACCTTCGGAATTTGAAGCAGGATTTTTTTGAAATTCCTTCACGAATTTCTTTTAGGAATATCAAATAAAAATTCTTCCAGTAATTCCTCAAATAATTTCTTCGGAAACTCTACGAAGATGTTTTTGGTATTCTTTCGAAATTTCGATTTCTTTCTCCAGGAATTCTTTCCCAATTTCCGCATATTCCTTCGAAAATTCCTTAAGCAACTCTACCAGAAATTCCTGTGGACCTTTGAAATTTTTTTAAAATTCCTTTAAGAATTCTTTCGGGAATCTGTTCAGAAATTCTTTTAGGAAATCTTCGGAAATTTTGTTTGTATACTCCTTTTTTTTAAACCGTTGTTTAAGTGTTTTTTTCTAATTGAAAATAAGTTTAACATTCAAATACCTTTGGAAATTTCTTCGAAAATTTCTTTAGAAATTCATACAAATTAAAATTATTACCGGAATTATTTCTGCAGAAATGTTGTATGGTTTACTGAAGAAATTTCCTAAGGACTTCCTGGAGGAATCTTCTTTCGAAAATTTCTACATTTTTTCGTAAATACCTTAAATAATTCCCTAGGAAATACATTCAGGAATTAATTTGGTAAGTCACCAAGAAACTCATTCTAGTATCTAGTATACCATCAAAAATTCCGTCAAGAATTCAATAGAGAATTTCTCCAGGAATTCCTTTAAAAAACCTCTACAAATGAAACCAGGTTTTTCTTTGAAATTTCCTCCTGGAATTGCTTCAAAACTTCTTAGAACATTAAAAAAAATCTTAATGAATTCTTCTGGAAATTGCTTCAAATTTTTTTCTAAATTATTTCTGACAATTCCATTGGGAATTCCTTCAGAAATTCTGTTTTCAAATACTTTTAAAAAATTCTTCCTATGTTGATGGGTAATTTTCCCCACAGTTGCAATAGATTTGACGCGCCCTTCGTCAAAAAAGCCATCCCTCGGGAAGCTCAAAAAGAATTGCGAACCTATTTATTGGTCTGCTGGATTACAAAAGGAGGAAACTGGAAAGTAGATTCTCTCTATAAACCGCGGACTTCGCGTAAGTGTCTCTGCTTACGGGTTCGCTACCTCCGTGTTTTGCCCTATATAAGCAGTGCATTGAAAGCAGAATGGTAATTAAATTCGACTATAATTAATTATTAAAACTACTGGGCGGAGCCGTATGTAGACCAAGACTCAAGACAGGATAGTGGATAGGATAGGGTAACTTCGTGCACACATAGGGGAACTGTTCCGATCTCCGTCTCACTGAACATATATCCATCTCATCGCTAAACAAAGAAATACGGCACCAAATTCGTCACTTCTTTTTGTCAACATGCGTGCTCACTGCTGAAAAAAATCACAAAAATAATAAACAAACCAAATTCCTTTCCATTGCTTTGTTTTTGATGGGATAGAAATAGGAGCTATGAGATGAAGTGGCGAACCGTTCCCCTACATACTTTTAAAAAATTCAATAAAATTCGTTCTGAAATTATTTTATTAATTGCACTGAAATTTTTTCAGGTATCCATAAGTATCCAGGTATTCCAATCCCTCGGAGCTTCATCTAGTAATAGACTTCGCCATTTCTTTCCAAAATTCTAGGACGTATTTTTAAATATCTTCGTACGAATTCCTAGAGCAATTCCCAAAGAAACTCCTAAAGGATATATCGACATTCTTAAATTTCCTAAAGAATTTCTTTGGGCATTCCTCCAAGAATTCCTCCGGAATTTCCTCCAGGGGTTCCTTCAGATAATCCTTCAGAAATTCCTACGGAAATAAAATCAAGAAATTTCTCACGATTCTACGAATTATCTTTAGGTATTCCTTCAGAACTTCCTCCAGGATTTTCTTCGGAAATTATTTCAAGGAAATCAAGAAACTTCTCTGCACAGAAAGAAAAATCGTTATTGAAAATAAAAAAACCGTTGGTTAAAATAAAAAGTTGCGTTGGTTCTTTTTCGTAGAGAGTAGCGAATGTTCAAAATAAAAGTCCTTAAACTTTTATTTCAATTAAGAGCTTAATAGTCACCGTTTCTCCAGAATTAAAAGTTTGTACTTTTAAAGAGGGAATTTTTCGAATAAAAATAATTCATTCATACATAAATTTTGAAAAGGTTGTAGGCCTAAAGCGAAAGTATTTCCACTTTCTTTTTCGCCAAGTCGGAAAAGAAAATCGAAAAAAAAAACTTTTTTGGGACCTACGATCTTTCCAAAATTGATGTTTGTATTAGTCTGGCAATCTTACAGAAACAGTAAATATTTATTACACAACACTTCATTTTTATATTTTTTTTTTCATTTTATTCATTTCTCACGGAATTGCCTTGTGGCTGGTGTAGATCGCCTGACCCGAGGCCTTACCCATCAATTCTGCTGATCCGAAGGCACATGCTGCCAACAGCTTGGGCGAGTTCACCAAAAAACTGTCCCTCGGGGTAAATAGTGTCATCTTTGCTGTGATTCCAAATGGCGTAATCTGATCGCAAATAATAAGTTATTAGGCGATTCATTTGGGCGTATAATTTATACTCACCTATATAAATCTATATAAATATTGTTCCGCCAAACAGAAAGGAACTCAATGAAGATGTGTCTGAACTTAATTTACAAGGCCATCATTGACACAGTCGACATCGCCAATGCTGAGATTCTCATAGCTCCACATCATATCTGGGGGAGCTGCAATGGCTGAAATAAAATGCATCACAAGTTTGACGAATCAACTTTGGGAGCGTTTAATAGCAGCTGCAATGTTACTCACCTCATAATCACTGTAATTATGTATATAATTCAACGATAAGCGGGCTGGAATTCATTTTTACTTTCTATGTGAATCAAAAACTAAATATAAAATTGTTCACAAGAGTGCGGGTAAAAGTATGTCAACAAAAATATTTCATTTTCTTTTTCTTCCGATTTCGAATAACCTGTCACGGTGAACGGTGTTTTTTCCACATTGAATGTTTTGAAAATAAAAGTTTAAAAACTTTTTAGTTCATAAGACAAATTTCGAAATTTGGATTCTGACCCGATGAAAAATATGTTTGAATTAAACAGATAACTTTCGATTCCAAAGTTTTAACTTTTATTTTAAAGAAAAAATATCACTTCTTAAAACGAGAGTGCAATATATTTGATAAAATAATGTTTGTTCTTTCTGTGTGGGAATTGCTTATCAAAATAAATTTAAACTTTTTTCAAGAATAATTCTGGAAATTTAACTCACGTGCCCCATCGTGCTCCAGCTCCAGAAGCCAATTTACCATTTTGCATTCATATATCACAATGCTAACATAATGGTACGCCAGGAAATTTAAAAAAATCCTACCAGACTGGAAATCCAAATCCAACATTCATTGTAGCCGCGTATACAAGCACTACCCCAATTAAGATATACCTTTAAAAAGATGATGAACCACCCAATGCGACCAAAATGAGTTTTTTTTTCGCATGAAGTTACATATGAGATTAGAAGTTCATCGCTACGCTCGATGATTTGTAGGTCTGTAGCCAAGAAGTTCTTGGATGACCTAACATTAACACGCCAATGCGGGTAAAAGTGACAAAGATAAAAGCAAACAAATGTGATAAAATATAATAGCAAGTATAATAGCTATTTAATTAATGCCTGATAGGTTGCCTTGGCTCGGCAGATGCAAATGCACCGCACACGGTGATTTTTGTGTTTGGTCAATCATCGGCGTGAAATACGAAATTCGGCGGCGTGGAGCCAACCGGCGTATGGCGCGCCGCCGACACCTCGACCGGCGTCGGCGTACGTTAATAAGTGTCGGCGGCGGCGGCGCACAGGTCTATAATGTGGTAATTTTTGTGGTGCCCCCCCTGACCTTTCGGAGACCAGTAGGACAAAATATCAATTAAATATTTGTAATTCAATCCAATGGTATTCCCGTCTACCGTAACACTGCTTCCCAGGCGGGCCCTGTCGCGCTCGGTTCCGCCCACAAGCATGTACTTTGTCTTTGACGCATTCACCACCAGCCCAACTTTTGTTGCTTCACGTTTCAGGCGGGTGTACAGTTCTGCCACCTTTGCAAATGTTCGGCCGACAATGTCCATGTCATCCGCCTGTTGAAAATCGTACCCCGGCTGTGACACCCGGCTCTCCGCATGACACCTTCTAGCGCAATGTTGAACAACAGCTTGAGCTTGAGCTTGAGCTTGATTGACTGCTCGTAGTTGCTACTCCATTATGACCAGATCAGCTGTTCTTGCACAGGGACCCAACAGATGTTTGCTTGGGACTAGCACACATCTTCAATGTACAAGTACTGGTGATCTCATTTGTTAGGTCATACTGGCGCCTGCCACGTCAGAATGCAAGTCAATGTAGGGAAGGGAGAGGAAATGATGATGCAATCACTCGCCCGCTGCAAGCCGAATATACCTCTGCACTTGCCACGAGTTCATGCGGAATTTGTTGGAATTTCTGGGTTAGGTTGGAGAGGCAGAGGTCCGTCTTGGTTAACGAACTGCCAATGTGATAGATAGGAGAAGGTAACTGATGGAATTTCTAATTGGATTGTAGGAAACGAGCTCTATAGTTCATTTCCAATTCTAGCAGATTACTGTTAGAATACTCAAGTTGAAGGTAAAGGAATAAAAATGGAAACGGTATGAAAGTCCATTTCCAGTTCTAGCGATTGCTAGAACATGAGAAATATAGAGGAAGATACAAAGTAGGAGAATGGAACGGACCTGGGATTGAACCCACGACCTCCTGCGTATGAGGCAGAAGCAGTAGCCATATGACTACCAAGCCCGCTTCCCTTCTAGCGCAATGTCGAACAACAGGCACGAAAGTCCATCACCTTGTCTTAGTCCCCGGCGCGATTCGAACGAACTGGAGTGTTCGCCCGAAATCTTCACACAGTTTTGCACACCATCCACCGTTGCTTTGATCAGTCTGGTAAGCTTCCCAGGGAAGCTGTTCTCGTCCATAATTTTCCATAGCTCTACGCGGTCTATACTGTCGTATGCCGCCTTGAAATCAATGAACAGATGGTGCGATTGTTATCTAACTCGATTTACGGTGACCCCACACTTATGGGACGCACACAAACTGGGACATATTTTATATATTTTAATATAGGTGTCATGGTACTTGAGAACCACTGATACGTAACATGCTTCAAGTCAATAAATCATATACTCAAATTACTTATTTCGATCAATGCACTCCAAAATGCAAGCTATGAAATTGCAACCATATGCGGCGCCCGAGCCACAGTTATAGAATTCTCTTTCTTACCTCTTTCGTTCTAACGTAGGGTCTAGCCCAACACATTACGGGTAAGACCACCGGCCACCAAAATTGTAAGATGAGCACTTTTTACAAGTGTCACTCCAGTTGTCTCTTTTCTACCAAATACAGCATGTAGATTGTGTAAGCTATTTAAGACGTGATCGAGAATACATGAATTCAATTATCGACCAGCAACTAACTGTGTCTCTTCAGTCCCTACTGGTGACTATTTTCATAGCTCACCATAGTAGGGATACTGAACTAAAAGAAAAGTCCTTCTCCATGATTATTACATGACTCGCGGAACAAACCTGCAACATGGCGAACCGTTCAGGTAAAGTCAAGTTACGCGTTTTTTTAAATCGTCAACGGTGAAGTAAACTCGCGCAGTGATTAGTGTAAACTGAAAAATGAAGACCATTCATAGTGTGTTCCTGAAAAATGGCATTGCGATCAATGCATCAAATATTATTGGATTTAGACGAAGCGATCGCTAACAAGCGAACAATCAGTTTTCAAGCAAAACGCAATATAACTAGGTGAATCGACCTACTAGAAAAAGAACGTTTAGTGCGAATAGTGAATCGTAACAAACTAAATGTGACGGTGAAACCATCAATAGAAGCAAACAAATTCGAACCAATTGTCACAGCATCAACAGTGAGAAACAGAGAATTACATACGCATGTGCTAAATTTTATGCCCACGATAACAGGAAGATTATTAGTGACAAACAGTCAGGGCATAATGACACACGTGGAAGCCCAAGAAAAGGGACTAGGTGGACAAATATTCGGTATGGCATACTGAATTTCGTGCTGCAAAAGTGAAACAATTGAGGAAGTGCAGTCAAAATGGGGAACGAAAAATCATCACCGAAAGTGAATAATCATGGTGATCATGATTTAACAATTATAAATAATCAAGAAGTGCATACCGAACTGCACTTAAGCCACGATGTTAAACTTAGTATAATCATCGGTTTAGTGGCAGTGCAACTACTCCTGACAATGTATAAGTTGCTAGTGAAACGTGAGAGGAAAAGAGCTAACAAACTTTCGGCCAAATCACTGGCCAATCTCAACGAAGTTATTACACAGTGAGTCTGATGAAGCGGAATCTGAGACAGCAGCAGCCACATCGACTGTATCCACTCCACGAAGACGACGGAAGCTGCCGTAGGATGCGATTCTAAAAACAACCCAATGGCAACAGTTTTATCTTCATTTGGTGAGTCAAACGAATAAATGTTCTCTTAATATATGGAAATCGAAAATGAATTAGATAAACTTATTGAAAGCCTGATAAAAATTAAAACCAATTTTTCTAAAAATCCTTACCGTCGATACCTACATAAAACACTTATAACCAAACAAAACTGTGCACCATGGTCCACCGGAAATAAGGAGGAATGGTCCTCCGGAAATTTAGGGGGTTTGGTGTCAGGCCAAGCCAGCCTTTAAAAAATCATAAGCAACGAACAATCAACAAGAGAGTACGGACCGGAACCATCGGCGAAGACCACTGCGACGAAAAGGGACTAGCGATTGGAAACTCGGTTCGTGGAACTGCAAATCTCTCAACTTCATCGGGAGCACACGCATACTCGCCGATGTGCTCAAGGACCGTGGATTCGGCATCGTAGCGCTGCAGGAGGTTTGTTGGAAGGGATCAATGGTGCGAACGTTTAGAGGTAATCATACCATCTACCAGAGCTGCGGCAACACACACGAGCTGGGAACAGCTTTCATAGTGATGGGCGACATGCAAAGGCGCGTGATCGGGTGGTGGCCGATCAATGAGAGAATGTGCAGGTTGAGGATCAAAGGCCGGTTCTTCAACTTCAGCATAATCAACGTCCATAGCCCACACTCCGGAAGCACTGATGATGATAAGGACGCATTCTACGCGCAGCTGGAACGTGAGTACGACAGCTGCCCAAGCCACGACGTCAAAATCATCATAGGAGATTTGAACGCTCAGGTTGGCCAAGAGGAGGAGTTTAGACCGACTATTGGAAAGTTCAGCGCTCACCGGCTGACGAACGAAAACGGCCTACGACTAATTGATTTCGCCGCCTCCAAGAATATGGCCATTCGCAGCACCTATTTCCAACACAGCCTCCCGTATCGGTACACCTGGAGATCGCCACTGCAGACAGAATCACAAATCGACCACGTTCTGATTGATGGACGGCACTTCTCCGACATTATCGACGTCAGGACACATCGTGGCGCTAACATCGACTCTGACTACTATCAGGTGATGGTTAAACTGCGCCCAAAACTATCCGTCATCAACAATGTTTGGTACCGACGACCGCCGCGGTACGACCTAGAGCGACTGAAGCAACCTGATGTCGCCACTGCATACGCGCAGCATCTCGAGGCAGCGTTGCCGGAAGAGGGTGAGCTCGATGGGGCCCCTCTTGAGGACTGCTGGAATACAGTCAAAGCAGCCATTAACGACGCAGCGGAGAACAACGTCGGGTATATGGGTCGAAGTCGACGGAACGATTGGTTCGACGAAGAGTGCAGACAGATTCTGGAGGAGAAGGACGCAGCGCGGGCGGTCGCGCTGCAGCAAGGTACCCGGCAGAACGTGGAACGTTATAGACGGAAGCGGAGACAGCAGGCCCGCCTCTTTCAGGAGAAGAAACGCCGCCTGGAAGAAGCGGAGTGCGAGGAGATGGAACAGCTGTGCCGTTCTCAAGACACGCAAGTTCTATCAGAAGCTCAACGCATCCCGCAAAGGCTTCGTGCCGCGAGCCGAAATGTGCCGGGATAAGGATGGGAGCATCTTGACGGACGAACGTGTGGTGATCGAAAGGTGGAAGCAGCACTACGAGGAACATCTGAATGGCGCTGAGAGTACAGGCAATGAAAGTCAAGGCAGCGGAGGAGATGACTACGTCAGTTCAGCGGACGATGGAAGCCAACCAGCCCCCACCTTGAGGGAAGTTAAGGATGCCATTCAACAGCTAAAGACCAATAAAGCAGCTGGTAAGGATGGTATCGGAGCTGAGCTCATCAAGATGGGCCCGGAAAAGCTGGTCACTTGCCTGCACAAACTGATAGTCAGAATCTGGGAAAACGAACAGCTACCGGAGGAGTGGAAGAAAGGGGTTATATGCCCAATCTACAAGAAAGGCGACAAACTGGAGTGTGAGAACTTTCGAGCGATCACCATCCTTAATGCCGCCTACAAAGTGATATCCCAGATCATCTTCCGTCGTCTGTCACCATTAGTGAACGAGTTCGTGGGAAGTTATCAAGCCGGCTTCGTTGACGGGCGCTCGACAACGGACCAGATCTTTACTGTACGGCAAATCCTTCAAAAATGCCGTGAATACCAGGTCCCAACGCACCATCTGTTCGTTGATTTCAAGGCGGCATACGACAGTATAGACCGCGTAGAGCTATGGAAAATTATGGACGAGAACAGCTTCCCTGGAAAGCTTACCAGACTGATCAAAGCAACGGTGGATGGTGTGCAAAACTGTGTGAAGATCTCAGGCGAACACTCCAGTTCGTTCGAATCGCGCCGGGGACTAAGACAAGGTGATGGACTTTCGTGCCTGTTGTTCAACATTGCGCTAGAAGGTGTCATGCGGAGAGCCGGGTGTAACAGCCGGGGTACGATTTTCAACAGATCCAGTCAATTTATTTGCTTCGCGGATGACATGGACATTGTCGGCCGAACATTTGCAAAGGTGGCAGAACTGTACACCCGCCTGAAACGTGAAGCAACAAAAGTTGGACTGGTGGTGAATGCGTCAAAGACAAAGTACATGCTTGTGGGCGGAACCGAGCGCGACAGGGCCCGCCTGGGAAGCAGTGTTACGATAGACGGGGATACCTTCGAGGTGGTCGAGGAATTCGTCTACCTCGGATCCTTGCTAACGGCTGACAACAACGTTAGTCGTGAAATACGAAGGCGCATCATCTGTGGCTCCAGGGGGGCTCCAGAAGAAACTGCGGTCGAAAAAGATTCGCCACCGCACCAAATGTGTCATGTACAAGACGTTAATAAGACCGGTAGTCCTCTACGGACATGAAACATGGACAATGCTCGAGGAGGACTTGCAAGCGCTCGGAGTATTCGAGAGACGGGTGCTTAGGACCATCTTTGGCGGTGTACAAGAAGACGGTGTGTGGCGGCGAAGAATGAACCATGAGCTCGCCCACCTCTACGGCGAACCCAGTATCCAGAAGGTAGCTAAAGCCGGAAGGGTACGATGGGCAGGGCATGTTGCAAGAATGCCGGACAACAACCCTGCAAAGATGGTGTTCGCTTCCGATCCGGCAGGTACGAGACGACGTGGAGCGCAGCGAGCGAGATGGGCAGACCAGGTGCAGAACGACTTGGCGAGCGTGGGGCGCATTCGAGGATGGAGAGATGCGGCCTCGAACCGTGTATTGTGGCGTCAAATTGTTGATTCAGTGTTATCTGTATAGATGTAGACTAAATAAATGAAATGAAATGAACCAAACAAAATATTGTGCGCGACATATATAAAATTATTACCGAATTAATATTGAAATACGAAACTAAAATTAATCCTTCTAAATTTAATTATTATGTTAAAACAAGTAGAAACATATCGCTAGAAATACTTCACGTGATAGATTTGAAATTACATAATTCTAAAAGGGGTCCAACGCTTAAAAATATTGCACAGTCAATAATATTTTGCATTCGATTAAAAAGACAATTTCAAAATTCAAGTTCTAAAATGGCTAGTGTAATAGAAATTATTAAAATTATTACCTCCCTTATCCCTACTTATGATGGCAATGGGGAAAAACTGGAAAGTATAGTAGCAGCTTTGAATGCCTGCAAACCGTTAATTACAGATGGGAATAAGCAAACCGCTCTTAACACAATACTATCGAGATTAGAGGGAAAAGCAAGATCGGCTGTTGGAGATAATCCACAAGCCGTCGACGAAATTATACAAAATTAAACGAAAATGTAAAGGAACTATCGCACCAGAAACTGTTGTGGCAAAATTGAATGCTACAAAACAAAGTGGTGAAGTTACCAAATTCACCCAAGAAATTGAAAAACTTACATTAGAACTCGAACGAGCTTACATTAATGAGCACGTTCCAGTAGACACTGCTTCTAGAATGGCTATTAAAGCCGGAGTAAAAGCCCTTTCTTCGGGTATACGGAATGAAGAAACTAAAATATTGTTGAAAGCAGGACAATTCACTTCTTTGTCGTCTGCTATCGAGAAAATAACAGAAAATGAACCATCAGCATCATGCAAAGTTTTCCAAGTCCGTACAAAGAATTCAGGGAATAATAGGTACCCTAGGTACACAAACAGTCAGTTTAGGGGAAACAGTCGAGGAAATTTCAATAGTCATATGAATTTCCAAGGATATTCCAGAGGTCAAGCATACTCTAGAGGCCGTGGGAATTTCAGAGGTCACAGATACCAACGAAATTTTCACCAACAATCAACGCGAGGAAATAACAGAGGTCACTTTAATAATAACACACCAAGAATTTATTATAATACATCAAATTTACAAGATCAGCAGCACCCTGCTGGACAAGTGACGCCTACAAACCAACAAACTTCATTGGGGTTTCGTCAACCATTTCAGCCCCAACAACGTCAACAGCAACCCAACCAAGTTGCTCTAACACAACTAGTGCCCAGAGCTTAAGCAATATATTTACTGTTCATACAGCGTATAGCAATTTTGTAAATCTACATCTAGAAGCATCTGAAAAATGTAAAACATTTTTAATTGATTCTGGAGCAGAAATATCATTAATCAAATATGGGAACATTAAGTCCTCCGAGCTAGTAAATCTGAATGACAAATGTAACATTACCGGGATCAATTCTAATTCTATTGAAACTTTAGGCTCCATATCTACATACATAGAATTACCAAGTGGATCCAAACTACGACAAAAATTTCAACTGGTGTCAACCGACATACCTTTACCAACAGATGGAATTTTGGGTCGTGATTTTCTTGTTAATTTCAAATGTGTTATTGACTATAACACATGGATACTAACAGGAACCAGTGGTTCAGACACTTTCGAACTAATTATTGAGGATAATCTTCAAGGTGAACTTGTATTACCTGCTCGTTGTGAAGTCTACAGAAAACTTGACGTTAGGAATCTTAAAGGCGAATACTTAGTTACTTCGCACGAGATAAAACCAGGAGTATTTTTTTCAAATGCGATAATTAGTCCAACATTTCCAATAGTTAAACTGGTTAACACAACATGCGATTCTATAAAAATTCCAAACACGATACCAAATAATGTAACTCCGCTACAAGATTATGACATTTATTCATTTAATAAACAATCTCAGGATATGAGAATTGGAAATTTATTCGAGGAATTGAAATTAGACAATGTCAACGTTGATGATGTTGCTAAGGAAAATTGTTAACATTATGTGCAAAATATAACGACATCTTCGCATTACAAACAGATATTTTAACCCATAATAACTTTTTATAAACAAAAATTAATCTCAATGACTACAGTCCAGTCTACATAAAAACTACAGGAGTCCTGAGATACACAAAGAAGAAATAAACAGACAAGTCAATAAATTATTGGATGATGGAATGATTCAACATTCTACATCACCATACAATTCTCCACTTCTTTGGTCCCAAAGAAGTCGAATAATGATAAAAAATGGCGTTTAGTTGTCGATTTTAGACAACTGAACAAGAAAATAATTGCCGATAAATTTCCACTTCCTAGAATAGATGAAATACTTGATCAGCTGGGTAGAGCTAAGTATTTCACTACGCTCGATTTGGCGTCAGGATTCCATCAAATTGAACTGGAAGATGATTCAAAACAATATACAGCGTTTTCGACGACATCTGGTCATTATGAGTTCTGTAGGTTACCATTTGGTCTCAATATATCACCAAATAGCTTCCAGAGGATGATGACTATAGCACTTAGCGGTCTCCCTCCGGAATGCGCTTTTCTTTACATTGACGACATTATCGTCATAGGATGTTCGATAAATCATCATTTATCAAATTTGAAACAGTTTTTCAATCACTTCGAAAATACAATCTCAAACTAAACCCAGGCAAATGCAAATTTTTCTGTCCTGATGTAACATATTTGGGACATCACATCTCAAGCCAAGGAATTCAGCCTGACAAGTCTAAATATTCAACAATATCGAATTTTCCAGAACCACAAAACGCGGACGAAGTTAGAAGATTCGTCGCATTTGCAAATTATTATCGCAGATTCATACCTTACTTCTCAGACATCGCAGCACCTTTGAATGCGCTTTTAAAGAAAAATATTAAATTTCAATGGACCAAGGAATGTAGAAAAGCATTCGAACAACTGAAACAAAAACTTCTATCCCCAGTAATACTTAAATTTCCAGATTTTAGGAAACAATTTGTACTGTATACAGATGCATCCAAAATTGCTTGCGGTGCAGCTCTTACACAAACATACGGAGATATCGACCTTCCAATAGCTTATGCTAGTAAAAGTTTTACGAAAGGAGAGAAAAATAAATCGACTATCGAACAAGAATTAGCAGCTATTCATTGGGCGATTACTTATTTTAGACCATATATATACGGTAGACGGTTTACAGTGAAAACTGATCACCGTCCACTCGTGTATCTATTTTCGATGAAAAATCCTTCATCAAAGCTTACCCGAATGAGACTTGATTTAGAAGAGTACACATTCGACGTAGAGTATGTGAAAGGCAAAGAAAATGTCAGCGCTGATGCTCTTTCACGCATTACTGTCGACTCAGATGAACTCAAAACTCTTTCTTGCCTACCAGTTCAAACACGAGCTATGAAGAAAGAACTAATAAATCCACAAAATATCAATATGACTAAGGATCTATTAGCGACTGAGACTGATCACCTCAAAGCTTATGATTCAGTTAATAACTTAGATGCATTCAAACTTCCTAAGGTAATGTTTGAAGTAGATGACGAATATGTAACTATCAAATTTATGACGAAAAACCTGAAAAGAGTAATTGCACAAGTGAAATTACTTTATAGAAACGGTGAGAATGATTTGAAAACATGTCTGCAGACAATTGAGAATATGGCCAAGAAAATAAAAATAAAAACAGTTGCAATGAAGCACAATGATAAAATATTTAATTTGATACCACAAGAGGTATTCAAAATAGCATGCAATACAACCAGGGACCAGGGGCATTATGAACACCCGGGGCAGATTGGACACCCCCAATATTCTTGTTAATTCAATAATTTTTCTACTTTCAATGCAGCGAACTCTATAATCCTTTCATAAACAACTAATTTATAGCGTAGAAGCCATTGTTTTATTTTCTTAGCGCATAAATTTGACAAAAAAGTTAGAATGTCTTCCGAATGGTTAAAAATTATAAGTTTCACCTCCCATAAAATAAGCTTTACTTTCCCACAGAAGATGATTTCTCAATTATTGGTCATCCCATAGCAAAATTCTGTTATTTACAGTGCTCTGCCAAGCATTTGTGACAAGTTTCCTTGATTTTTACAAAATTTCCAACAGTTTTTAAATTTGTTCACCTGTTGGGGCAAACTGAACACTCTATATGGGGGTAGAACTGACACCTTAAAAATTAAAAACATAACCTCAAACTCATCGAACTTGGCTTTCATATCGTGTTATCATGGTGCGGAATTATAAATCGCTATAAAAGTTCCAGTACATGACATATATACCATAGAAGCATATAGGTATATACCCTAAAAGTCGCTGCAACTGCAACAAAAAAAGGAAGTGTTTTGTATAGATTTGGCAATCTCGTTGACAAGTTGATCGGTACAACCCATTGAAAGGATTGGCGATGCCAGTAGGGTGAATAAGAGTATGCATAGATTATACAATGCTTAGAGAAGAGACGATTGGGAAGGGGTCTTTCAATAAGTGTATTTCCATATAAAAACAATCATATTCTTCATACAAAAAGATCGACATATGAGGCCGGCTGAAAGTGGCATATTTTTGCGTTACGTAATCAATCTTCTTCTATTCACCATGGAATTAATATAGAAAACGACCATACATGACCTCGCTTAAGAAGAGGGAAATAGATTTTCGGATGTTGATGATCCAATCACAATTTTAGCTGTCTCATACAAAATCATGACAGGAAGATGAACAATTGGGTAATATTTATGTTGGATGATCCATAAAATAGGTTACAATGGCATATAATCACAAGTAAGATAATTTTCTTCATATTTTATAAGGGTGTCCATACTGCCCCATGGGGGTGTCCAATCTACCCCGCTACCTTCCCGAGAGTAGTGAAAAATAACTATTACAAAATCGTCCTATTTGCTTGAAATTGGCTTATTTTCAATACGATTTAAAACAGAACTGGTAATTAACGAGTAATAGTATCATGTAATTGTGGGCAGCAGGGACTATGTCCAAGGGCTTGACGATCCCTCCCCAGGCCATCTGCGAGTTGTTGCGCCTGCCTAGGATGTGGTGGGGTTTGACAGTGGGCCCTGTTAAACCTCTATAAAAAGCTGCATGTATCCGCAAGTAGGCTCCGCCAAAGCGACCGTGTGCCGCTCAAAGCGCACAAGCCCAAGTCCTGGTGTTAGGTGGGACACTAAACAGCTCTGACACGACGGTCCTCCGACGAGACAGGAGGTTTGCGCAGGCCCAATAAGCCGCCAATCATTACGAATGACATAAGATATAATACGATACAATTGGCAACGACCTAAGCGTCGAATGAAGGATTGAAACTTGGGACATGGAACTGCAAGTTGCTAGGTTTCGCAGATTGCGAAAGGATAATCTACGATAAATTACATCCCCGCGACTTCGAAGTCGTAGCGCTACAGGAAATCTGCTGGACAGAACAGAAAATGTGGAAAACCGGGGAGCGAGCGGCTACCGTCTACCAAATTTGTGCCACCATCAACGAGCTGGGAATCGGCTTCATAGTGCTGGGCAAGATGCGCCAACGCGTGATTGGGTGGCAGCCAATCAACGCAAGGATGTGCAAGCTGAGGATAAAAGGCCGTTTCTTCAACTATAGCATCATCAACGTGCACTGCCCACACGAAGGGAGATCCGACGACGAGAAAGAAGCGTTCTATGCGCAGCTGGAGCAGACATACGATGGATGCCCACTGAGGGACGTCAAAATCGTCATCGGTGACATGAACGCTCAGGTAGGAAGGGAGGAAATGTATAGACCGGTCATCGGACCGGATAGTCTGCATACCGTATCGAACGACAACGGTCAACGATGCATAAACTTTGCAGCCTCCTGCGGAATAATGGTAGTCCGAAGCACTTTCTTCCCCCAAAGAATATCCACGAGGCCACATGGAAATCACCTAATCAAGTAACGGAAAACCAAATCAACCAAGCTCTAATCGACGGAAAATTCTCCTCCGACATCACGAAGGTACGCAATTACCGCAGTTCGAATAATGAATCCGACCACTATCTCGTTGCAGTATGACTGCGCCCAAAACTCTCGACAGTGTACAACACGCGTCGGAGTCGTCCGCCGCGGCTAAACATTGGGCGGCTACAAGACGGTAGACTAGCCCAAGACTACGCATAGTAGCTGGAAGTGGCACTCCCAACGGAAGAGCAGCTAGGCGCAGCATCTCTTGAAAATGGCTGGAGAGATATTTATTTATTTATTTATTTATTTCGTCAACCGACGTAGACTAGTACATATACAATATACATGTTTTTCTTTATTTTCTTAATGCTATAAATACGGTATTATAGTGTATAAAAATAAAAATAGTTTGGTTAAGTAGTGTTTAATTTTGCGATTTAATGTAAATTTAGATGTGTAGGTTTCGAATTGTGACAAAATATTTTTTAGGTTCTGCCGAGACATTGTAAAGTCAATAGTTTCGCAGTGTTGATTATAGATAGCCATCATCTGATTGAGAGGTCCGAATTTTGCATAATTTGTACGGCAGTGATTAATTAAAAATGTATGTCGATGACGCAGTTGTCGAGATGGTATGTAGAAATTTAATTTCGATAAAATGTTTGTTGAATCAATACGCTGCGAAACTATATCGTGAATAAATGAAACCATTGCAGTTTCACGACGCTCTTTCAAAGATTGAATGTTTATAAGCTTGCAGCGTGCCTCATATGATGGAAGTGGGAATGTTTTCCAACCTAATTTACGAAGAGCAAATATTAGGATTTTTTGTACTGATTCTAATCTTTCTTCGTGTGCTATTGAAAATGGAGACCATACAATGCTGCAATATTCCAGTATCGACCTTACATAAGCAATATATAATGTTTTAATTGTGTATGGGTCATGAAAGTTATAGCAGAAACGTTTTATAAAACCCATCATATTATTTGCTTTATGAATAATGGTGTTGTAATGGTCGATGAATGTTAGTTTGGAGTCTAAGATAATTCCTAAATCCCTAACTCTATCGCATTTCTCTACAACCTGGTTTCCTAATGTAATTGAGAGATTTGATGCTGTTCTTTTTCTGCTGAATGATATAAGGTTACATTTTTTACATTCAGTTGCAATAGGCTTTTATTGCACCATTCGTAGAATGTGCATATTTCGTTCTGGAATATGTTGAGGTCATTTTTATTCCCTATCTCTCCAAGATCGGGTAACCAACCCCGGTGGGAACTATGGTTGTATGCTGACAGGGAAGGGGGGGGGGGTTTGCTCCTCTCCGGAGGTGAAAATCTTATTGAGCGTCTGTTCTCCATGTCAGGATCGGCTCACAACAGCGTCTGTTCTCCATGTTAGGGGCGGCTGATCATCGTCCGAGTGCCAGCGAGGGACTCTAAGTGAAACTGTGCACCATGGTCCACCGGAAATAAGGAGGAATGGTCCTCCGGAAATTTAGGGGGTTTGGTGTCAGGCCCTGCAAGCCAGCCTTTAAAAAATCATAAGCAACGAACAATCAACAAGAGAGTACGGACCGGAATCATCGGCGAAGACCACTGCGACGAAAAGGGACTAGCGATTGGAAACTCGGTTCGTGGAACTGCAAATCTCTCAACTTCATCGGGAGCACACACATACTCGCCGATGTGCTCAAGGACCGTGGATTCGGCATCGTAGCGCTGCAGGAGGTTTGTTGGAAGGGATCAATGGTGCGAACGTTTAGAGGTAATCATACCATCTACCAGAGCTCGACGAAGAGTGCAGACAGATTCTGGAGGAGAAGGACGCAGCGCGGGCGGTCGCGCTGCAGCAAGGTACCCGGCAGAACGTGGAACGTTATAGACGGAAGCGGAGACAGCAGACCCGCCTTTTTCAGGAGAAGAAACACCACCTGGAAGAAGCGGAGTGCGAGGAGATGGAACAGCTGTGCCGTTCTCAAGATACACGCAAGTTCTATCAGAAGCTCAACGCATCCCGCAAAGGCTTCGTGCCGCGAGCCGAAATGTGCCGTGATAAGGATGGGGGCATCTTGACGGACGAACGTGTGGTGATCGAAAGGTGGAAGCAGCACTACGAGGAACATCTGAATGGCGCTGAGAGTACAGGCAGTGAAAGTCAAGGCAGCGGAGGAGATGACTACGTCAGTTCAGCGGACGATGGAAGCCAACCAGCCCCCACCTTGAGGGAAGTTAAGGATGCCATTCAACAGCTAAAGACCAATAAAGCAGCTGGTAAGGATGGTATCGGAGCTGAGCTCATCAAGATGGGCCCGGAAAAGCTGGCCACTTGCCTGCACAAACTGATAGTCAGAATCTGGGAAACCGAACAGCTACCGGAGGAGTGGAAGGAAGGGGTTAAATGCCCCATCTACAAGAAAGGCGACAAACTGGAGTGTGAGAGCTTTCGAGCGATCACCATCCTTAATCCCGCCTACAAAGTGATATCCCAGATCATCTTCCGTCGTCTGTCACCATTAGTGAACGAGTTCGTGGGAAGTTATCAAGCCGGCTTCGTTGACGGCCGCTCGACAACGGACCAGAGCTTTACTGTACGGCAAATCCTTCAAAAATGCCGTGAATACCAGGTCCCAACGCACCATCTGTTCGTTGATTTCAAGGCGGCATGCGACAGTATAGACCGCGTAGAGCTATGGAAAATTATGGACGAGAACAGCTTCCCTGGGAGGCTTACCGGATTGATCAAAGCAACGGTGGATGGTGTGCAAAACTGTGTGAAGGTTTCGGGCGAACACTCCAGTTCGTTCGAATCGCGCCGGGGACTAAGACAAGGTGATGGACTTTCGTGCCTGTTGTTCAACATTGCGCTAGAAGGTGTTATGCGGAGAGCCGGGTGTAACAGCCGGGGTACGATTTTCAACAGATCCAGTCAATTTATTCGCTTCGCGGATGACATGGACATTGTCGGCCGAACATTGGAGATGGGCAGACCAGGTGCAGAACGACTTGGCGAGCGTGGGGCGTATCCGAGGATGGAGAGATGCGGCCTCGAACCGTGCATTGTGGCGTCAAATTGTTGATTCAGTGTTATCTGCTTAGATGTTAACTAAATAAATGAAAATGAATGAATATATACTAACAAAAAAATGATTGAGTTTTAACATAGTTTCAAAGTGTGTCAAATTAGGAACTTCTTTGCGTCAAATAATCAACACGGTAAAATTAGTGCGTCAAGTTGGGCACCTCGAGTACCATATAAAAACAGATTAAAAAACTAAGAAATAAACTTATATTTCGAGGTTTCATTATTTGTACACATTCTATAATAGTAGAAAGCTCGTTATGCAGAATATTAGGCGAATCCATTTAGAAATTGTTTTTGAAGTAATGATTCTTTTTAAAATGTTCTTAACTGCGTCAAATATGGTGCCTCCACGGTATTATCAATTATACTAATTGAATCATTTGTTTGAGAAACTGCATAAGTCCATTTTACACTATTTCGAGGAAACAACAAAAAACCGTTTTTGAACAAATTTGCCCCGAATCTTTCGATTTCTTCGATACAGATCAATAGTTTTTGGCAAAACTCAACATCCTGAGGCACTTTCAGTGCAAAAAATGTAAGCAGTACTCCACAATTGCTTTTCAAAGTACGTGGACATATGTAGTTTCTCAAACAAACGAAAAATTGATCATACATTCCTGAACAAAACATTTTTTTTCGTATTTTTTGCCAGAATATGTATTTTAGAACAAGGATTCAGAATATATAAAAATCTCATTTTGGCCAAAAATGTCACATATGCAGTTTCTCAAACAAACGGTTCAATTGTTAGTCAAAAACTTATTTTTCGCTAAACTATTCTTTTATCATACCTAGGCTGACCAAATAATTTCGGTGAAAAAACGGGACAAATGCGCTTGCAAAACTTGCAAACAACATTGTTATAAAATTTAATAGCTGTGAAAATTTCAAAATTTATGGGCTTAACTTCCATTTTCCGTATATGGAATTAGAAATATTTTAAAGTGAATCATTCACCACCATAACATTTTATTGTATTAAGATAGTTTTGGAAAAATACTAAAATTCAAATATTTCACTCTTCAAAGGGAGGCGAACAAAAACACAAAGGAACGGAAAATTTAAAAAATGTTAACATTTTGAATGTTTTTATCTCTTAAATATGCATTAAGGATTTTATTATTAACCTATTGCAAAAACTTTTCCAATTCTGAACAATTGAAAATAACAAACAATAGTCAAAGTATCCTGCTTAAGACCGGTTTTGGAAAAATCCGTTTTTCATTAATATTAGTGGGAAAAAATCTGTGGATAAGAATAACAAGAATCTAAACAAGGAAAGAACTTTAATAAAAATGTAATTGTAATGATTTCCATGAATATGGTTGCGCATGAGAATAAATGTCAAATTTAATCACAATCACAGTCCTTTTCGTTTGAAATTGATTTAAATGACGGTAAAAGTAGCCTCACACCTCTTGTCCAAATCTTGTCCATTGATTTTGTTCCCACGTGCTCCAAAAAAAGCAAGACTTATGCGATTTCACCCGAAAAGAAAAAAAATCCTGGCCAATTTATGGTCTGTTTTACATCTCTGACTCACAGAGATTTCTGCAGGATTGTATTTTAAATCGGGCCGAATTTATAATTTTTCATAACGGAATATCATCCCGGAATAAATCCCGATCACACACATGAAAGCGAAATATGCAGACAAGCTCCTGGTGTGTAAATTAGCCTGGCCTTAATGATTTAGAAATATTCAGAATTATTCAGAAAGACTTTGAATAATTCTTAATGTTCGAAAAAAAACCAAATGACGAAAAATATATGGTAGAGCAGATAAAAAAAGGAATTTCTAACTTCGGAAGATTCAAAAAGAATAATTGAAAATGATTTTAATCTGAATATTATAATGTCTGTCGCTGCGACCTGATTTTTATAAAATAGGGGAACGGTTCGGTACTTCATCTTATAGCACCTATTTCTATCCCATTAAACACAAAGCAATGAAAAGGAATTTGGTTTGTTTCTAATGTTTTGATTTTTTTTTCACAAGTAAGCACGCGTATTAGCAAAAAGAAGCGTCGAGATTGGTGCTGTATTTCTTTGTTTTGCGATGAGGTGAATATATGTTCAGTGAGATGAAAAACGGAACAGTTCCCCTACTTGCTTACCAAGTTATTAATTCCGTTCAATCCACTGATAAAATTAACTTGTATCAAATCTTGGAAGCGGTACTTCGCGTCATTGAGCATGAGCATCATTGTGATATTCGGTCAGGGAACTACGTAATAGTCGAAAATAAACATAGACTTGTACATACACAGAACACAAATTTATTGTCAATAACACAAAAGGGGTCTTATAACAAACACTGAAAAGCACTTAACATTATGCTGGTTGGAAGTGAACGTCACAGTCTGTCCTAGCCAGAATTTTTGTCTGATCATTACTTAATAATAATAAAAAAAATCAAGTACAATCGTTTTTTGGTCATTGCTTATTACGCTACTTAGTTGACCTTGAGTTCAGCGGCCTGCTCCTTAACCCAGAAGACACCACCGTTCAAGGCGATGGTGCAGGTCATCTTGACGTTTTCGCTAAGACCGCGTGGGGCCACCCAGTTGAAGGAAATGCTGTTCGGTGCGGTAGTAATCTTTTTGTGGGTGACGGCCGACTGGAATTAGAACGAATGGAGAATACAGAATATGTGGTCAATCGATATACTTTAGTAAATAGTATAAGTGTGTTAGTAACAATAATAATGGTATTTTTTATGTCAAAAACCGACCACGGACAAAACGTTTATTATTTTGAAAAAAATCCTTGAAGAAATAGTGTTCCTCGGTGTAATGGCAAATAGGAGAATATTTAAAGCTGTATAGTAAAATGGAAGTTATATAAACGCTTTAACTCGAATATTTATCGGAGGTAACAATCACAAGCTTATCCCTATAGGACTTGGACTCACGACTCCAGTATGCTCAATGTGTGCTGAACTAACTAAATATTACTGAGCCAAGAAAAAAATTTAAAAAAAAATGGATTATTACCGAAGTTTTATGTACCTCTATCTTTTTTTCCACAGAAATAAGTTCAAATAAAAAAATGTTAAAAATGTCATCTAGCGCAATTATCGGAAGATAGAATTGCAGATACATTATTCAACAGAGTTTAGGATAGGTGCTGGATATGAATGATAATTGATGAAAAAATTGTAACTCACGTAAAAAAAAAACAAAAAAGTACTTTTAAAACGCTTGAATTACATAAATTTATCTTTTTTAACATTTTAGATCCGTTTACAATCCGTCTACAAATGTGTATATTTTCTTTTTTGAGGGTTCATTACTATGTCATGATTTATCCATTGCTGAGTTATCAATTGTCTTTTTATACTATATATTGGAGAAGAAAACAATAAAAATAACGTTTTTCAAAAATCGCTGATGAAATATTTTGAAACACTCTTAATGACCTTACTTAACTTTATGTGAAAAAAATCAGAAGAACATGAAACTTCGATAATAATCTATTTTTCACAGCGTGTTAACGCGTACTTATGGATCTGAAATTCAGCCAAACTAAATATTATCGATTATCAATTTTATTTAACTTCAATCGAATTTATTTGTTTTTTTTTTCAAATTCTTTATTAAAGTAATTTTTTATTATAAGAATAAGTTCATCACCATGAATTTATTGGTTGTTGTTTTTAACTCCCCCTTACTTCTGTTAACACCCCATACGTAGAAACATATGACTCCCTTCTATAATGTTCCTTTCTTTAATTATCGCATGATGAACCGGTTCGTGCTGTATGTGATCATTTAAATCATCGGTCGTGAGAGAAACAAACTGATTGTCGTGTCGTTCTTTGATCTTATTTTACGATTAGCAACGTAGAACAGGTTCCATTCGTGGCCATGATTGTTAATATTCCGTGAAGTAATATGGTAATACGAACTTATGTGATAGAATTAAATCGTAGTATACTTTAACAAGACAAAAAATGCACTCACCTTCTTAGAGTTACCACAGTCCAGGGATTGAATGTAGTTGTTATTAGGCGGTACATCGAACGAACCGACTGCGGTCTCTCCAACACGAGCCTGGCAGAGCAGCCCCTTGATGGTGTCCTTCGGGGTGTTGCCTTGCACGGTGATGGTCACGCCTTCGCCGGATTTAATTTGCTTCTTGTCCAGCAGGATCTTGTAAGGGGCCGCGGATTTCTGGGGATCGGTGTGATGCTGAGGAATCATGTCTCCACAGGCGGTGTTAGGAGCACCGGCCGAGAACGACAGGGCTGGTGTGGCGCATAGTGCGACGGTCAAGAACACGCAAGCGTACCGGTAGGCCATTTTAGGACTGCAAAAAAGTAATAGGAAAAAAGAACAATGGTTAGAACATCTTCTCTTCTTTTACTGACATTGAACAGTTGGGTATTAACTACGAGGCACTTTTAGCTTTTGGACATTAGTATATAGCATGTGACTGGCATACTGTCTAGAGAAGTCAAGAAAATTTCGTACACCAGATACAGAACTGAAATCGGCGAAATTTCGCGGTCTACAATTATGAACAACCACAAATTTTGCGGCAATCTTTTTAGATGATAAACATAATATAAACGACCATTTTCACACAAAATATAGTACACCACGCAAAAAAACCGTTTATGGGTCAACATTTAGCGAAATGCTACCCAAAAAAGCTTATAAAATAAGGTGGCACGTGGTGGAGTGAGACGGTTCATTAAGAGAACGAGGTTTAAGAGGTTCATTCATACTTCATTCTTCATCTTCTTCAATGGCTCTACATTTCAACTGGAACTTGGCCTGCTTTTCAAATAAGTATAATATTAGCATTTCCTCAGTTATTAATTGAAAGCTTTTCTATCCCCGCCATTATATGAGTTTGTATCGTGTGTGGCAAGTACAATGGATGATACATACTATGCCCAGGGAGTCGAGAAAGTTTCCAACCCGAAAACTTCCTAGACCGGACCGAGAATCGAACTCGCCATCTCCGGATTGACAATCCTATGCCTTTGTTCGCAAGGCTACTGGAGACCCCATTCTGCAGATGAATTTTGTAATAACCACTTTTAGTCAAGGAATGCAGAATTCGCTCTAATCGATAATGAACGATTATCAACGAGAGGCATAAACTTCGCAACCTGATACAAGAACGAAATTTGGGTATTTTTTTCGGGAATTTTGCCGTACATTAAAAATCCAGCCCGTTATCGAGTGACCGACGAAGCCGGCTCGATAGCTTCCCACGGATGCATTTGCTATAAGCGTGGATGACGGAAGATGATATAAAATATCACTTTGTAGGCTGAATTAAGAACAGTGAGCGCTCGAAACCTCTCACACGCCAACCTTTCTTGTGGATGGGGCATATTATCCATTCCTTCTTTTCCTCTGGCAGCTGTTTCTAAGTTTTGACTATCAGTCTGCATAGACAAATAACCACTCTGTTGTACTTGAGCTGTTGCATTTTGTTGCAGATTTCATAACTTTAATTCCGAAAGACTTATAAAAGTCAGGCTTGACAAAAATCAGGTGGAGCAAAATGCTCCGTTCGCATCCTTACAAATGAGTGGAAGCGTAATAGATAAAGAGACTGATTCACTTAAAACAAAAATCTGACTAATACTCATCATTCGAAATTCACGTGCGAAGAGTTCATGACAAGCCTGGTGCTGTATAAAAATAAGGCAGACTTCAGTGGGCCGGTCACTTCGACACGTGTTCGAAACAGGGAACCGGATAGACCGTTCGAGGAAGCTAGAGACGAAAAAAAGTACAACAAAAAAACGGCAGGCAATCGTTATAATAAACAATTAGATTACACCATTTCTATAACAACTATCTTGATTAGACGTTTGATGAACTTCTCTCCTCTATACTTAGCAAGCAGATAATGATTTCAAAAAACGTGTATTGCGAATCAATCAGCACTGAAATCCACGTCGTTTTTAATTTGCATATCAACTTCACAGAACACCTGATAACCTTGATCATTGGCCTAGATATTTGCAGAGTTCTACGACAGCTGTTTCTAGTGTCGTGAAACTATGCTGCGCTGTTGCCCCGTGCGGCTCATGTGCCGCGCATGAATATGGAACTATATGTACGAAAACTAACGAACTGCAGTCCACCCATCAATAACAGTAGAAGTGGCTTGGGCTTAGAGATGTTAGTATGCAGAATAAAAAATGCTAATCAAGCTTCTTTTGCATCAACGATCGGTTCGTCGCGCGTAAAAAACACACGTTTCCAATGGTGACCGGTTGATTGATCACTTGTGGTTGTTGATAACCGGCTCAAACTAAACCGAAAGTGTTTTCTGGTCATTGCTGTTTCGCATCTTTGGCAGTACATAAGATGTCAAACTCAGGTCAGCTACACTTTTTTGTGGGACTTGTTTGACGATTAATTAATACAACAGTCTTGAATCAGAGATGAACGTTGAGGTGAATGGCGTTTACCCTGCTGCCTGCTGGAACAGAGGTTCTCAAGCTTAATAGTCGTATCAGGTATATCAGCCTATGAGTACTCTTCAACTCTCGGACGTTAAAGTTCGCGCTCAACAGAGTATTAAAGTTACTCGTTTTCCAGCATATAAAGTTACTTGCTGAAAAAATTAGTGATACACGGGTACTTCATTCGGAACTTGCTTGATCAGGCAGATCGCAGGTTTTTATCTCTAGGTTGTTTAAAGGGTCATCCAGAAACCACGTAGTCATATTAAGATTTTAGATACCCCATTTCTCCATGTGATATATCGGGGTCTTTTGAACCTTTTCCCCCTATGACTAGGTGTTTTTTTTTTCAATACAAAAAAAAAACCTTTTAAAACCAAACAAGCATACTTATTTGAATAAATGACATAAAAGTCTACCACAATATTTATGATACTTCTTCTTCTTCTTCATTGGCATTACATCCCCCACTGGGACATTGCCGCCTCGCAGCTTAGTGTTCAATTAGCACTTCCACAGTTATTAACTGCGAGGTTTCTAAGCCAAGTTACCATTTCGGCATTCGTATATTATGAGGCTAACACGATGATACTTTTATGCCCAAAGGAAGTCGAGACAATTTCAATCCGAAAATTGTCTAGACCCGCACTGGGAATCGAACCCAGCCATCCTCAGCCACCCTGGTCTTGCTTTGTAGCTGCGCATCTTACCGCACGGCTAAGGAGGGCCCTACATGATACATTGAGAGTAAAACTCTTTTTGACCAAAACGAAAGAAAGTTGATCGTTTGACGTTTACCAATCTTGATGACAGGTGAAAAAATGTCTTGCAGTTCCATCTAGAGAGACAGCAATTCTAGAAGATTGGGGTATTGTAAACTCGTAGCCCATCTAGTGAAAGACTTTCGTTAAATGGGCTGAGATCAGCGAATACAATAGAAATTCAGAGCTGCCTACTGCAAAAATGAAAAAAAAAACTGCCGTTGATGTCATAATTTGACGTCCACCTTCGTTTTAAGTGGGCTACAGCCCAACTAACGGGCGCCCAACTAAATCGTAGCCCATCTAAAGATAGCCCAACGAGTGAAATTTGACTGTACACGTAATAGTAGTTTGTGCTACTAGTTGCAAAAAGATGATTTTTTCAGCACGAGTTGTACGTTTATCCAACGAGGCTTGCCTAGTTGGATAAATACTACGAGTGCTGAAAAAATCGAGTTTTGCAACGAGTTGCACACGCTATTTTTTGCAATGATGAAAAATGAGCTTAAATGTGATAAAATCTGTACCAAAATGGTACAATTTTATTTACTTAACATGATCATTCTCTACAAAAAATCATTTTGCTGCAGAAAAAACGGATTCCATGTTATCGTGCCCCTTTGTGTGTTCGACAGACCATAAGGCGATAGATAAATCTGCCTTTGGAGAATTTGATGTCACGTCCATCAAATGATTTCATTTATTACGTAACACAGAGAATACCATGGGCGTAGCCAGGATTTCGAGAAGGGGGGGGGGGGCAACTTTGTTGGTCTTCTAAATCGTTTTTAGTAGTAGTTAGTTTCGTTAGTTTTATAGTAGTTTTATAAAAACACATGAATATTAACACATGAAACCAAATCGAAACAATAATGATTAAAACAATAATGGATTTAAAAATGCGTGATTTATTGCTCATCAGATATTTTTAAATAAAGTGAGAAAAATATTAACGAAGTTAGGGATTCTTTAGGAATGCCTCCAGCAACTTCTTCGGCAGTGTCTTCAGGAATTCCACCATAAATTTTGCCGGGAATTGATCCGAAAATTCCACCATTATTTACTCCAAGAAAATCTTCACGAGCTTCTTTATAAGTTCTGCAGAATTCCCTGCAATAATTCAAATAATTTCGTGCTGTTTCCCATAATTTTTAAGAATAAGAATATTCCGTAGAAATTCCGCAGAATTGCCAGTAAACATTCCTGAGAATTTCACGAAAAATCTTCGAATTTCTTGTGTAAATTCCATAAATTTTTCCGTGAATTGTTTCGAATAATTTCTTGTGAAAATTTCAAAGAATTTCTCCAGGAATTCCACCGGAAATTTATACATAAATTATACCGAAAATGAAATCAACAATGGAATTTTCGGAGGAATTCCTAGATTAATTCGCAATGAAATCCTGAAAGAATTCCGGTGGAAACTTCAGGACCTCCAGGTGGAAACCTCCAGGAGTTTCTCCGAAAATTCCTCATGGATTTCTTCCAGGAGTTCCACAGGCATTTCCACCAAGAATTTCTCTAGGATTTCCTTCGAGAATTATTCCGGTAGTTCTATCGGGAGTTCCTCTGAAACATCTTCCGGGAATTTTGGCAGAATTGGAATTTATTTAGGCTTCTTCAGGAATTTATATAGATTTTCCACCAGAAGCTCCTCCGAGGATTTCTCTGCGAGCTCCTCAGGGAATTCTCCGGGAGGTCCTCTGATGATGATGATGGTTCAGCTACAAACCCCAACAAAGGTTTCAGCTAGACGAGATTTGCCTATGAATTCTCTTGTTTCCGAGAATGCTTCTGGTTCCTTTGGAAATTCTCCCGGGAGTTTCTTCAGAAATTCTTCCAGAAGATTCCTTCGAGAGTTCCTCCGGGAATTCCACCAGCAATTCATCCGGGAGTTTCTCCGGAAATTCCTCCGGGAGTTCCACCAGAAGCTATTCCAGGAAATTATTCAGGCTTTTTTCAGGAAATCATTTAGGATTTCTTCAGAAATTAAGCTGGAAATTCCTCCCGAAGTTCTTCCGATAGTGTCTCTGGGAGCTCATCCGGGAGGTCCTCTAGGAATTCCTCCTAAAATTCCTCCGGGAGATCCACCAGCAGCTTCTACAAGAATCCCTCCGGGAGTTTCACCGGCAGTTTCTCCGGGTGTTTCTCTGAAAAGGAACTCCCTAAGGAACTCCCAGGGAATTTTCTATAGGAATTTCCGGAGAAAAAATCCTGGAGGAACTCTCGTAAGAATTCCATGATGAACTCCCAAAGGAACTTCCATAAGAATTCCAGGAGGAACTCTTGGAAGAATTCTTAAAGGACCTCCCGAAGGAATTCCAGAAGGAACTACTAGAGAAATTCTTCGAGGAACTTCTGGAGGAATTTGTAGATAAATGCCTAAAGAAATGCTAAAGAATTCCTGGAAGAAAGCCTGATTGAATTCTCGAAGGAACTACTGGTGGAACTTTGAGGAACATCCGGTGGAATACCCTAGAGGAAGAGAACAATTATTTCTAAAGGAATTTCCGAAATCCAATTTCCCGTGAAATTCCTGCCAAATATCGTCCAGGAATTCCCTGTAAAGTTCCTGGAGGTATTACCGGAGAATTTCTTAGAAAAACTCCTGGAAGAACTCCCGGAGGAACTCCCAAAAGTACTTCCGGAGGAATTCCCACATGGAAGTCCTGAAATAATTCTTAGAGAAGTTCCTAAAGGAATTTCCGAAAAAATAATAGAAGTTCCTAGAAGAATTTCCGAAGGAATTTCTTATAGATTTACAAGTGAAATTATGGAGCTAAATCGGAGAATTTCCGTCATAAATTTTTGAAGAAACTTCTGGTAGAATTTTTGGAAGAAATTCCGTATGTATTCTTGACGGAACTCTCGAATGCATTCCTGAAGGAAATGCCGGATTTTTCCTGAAGAGAGAATAGTCGAAGAAATATCTAGAAGTAAATCTTGGAGAGAAGAAAAGGTATCTTCAAGGAATTTCCTCGTGAATTTCCTAAAAAAAAATAGTGGGGGGTTTCTAGATAAGGAGGAATTACAATTACATGAGAAGGATTTTCGAACGATTTTCAGAGGAATTTGTGGACAACTTTCCGGAGGAATTCAGAAGTTCCAGGGGAGCTTCTATAAGGATTTCAAGGAGAATTTTTGAGTTCGAAATGTTTCGAGTTGTTTTGAACTTTCATATATGATGGGTCCTGGATGCCCTAATAATTTTTGGGAATCTTTTGAATTTCAACCACCTATTTCTGTATATGATTGGATCGTAAAGTGCACATGTTTGAGGGAATTCATTTCAGTACCCGTTCAATCTTTCCACAATTTAGGGGGGGCGACGCCCCCCCCCCCCGCCCCCCCCTTGGCTACGCCCTTGGAGAATACACTATTTGAACACTCACCCAAGCCAATTTAGCTAAATGTGGTCACGTTACTAATGTTCTAATGCTGGTTTTCCATTATAGCATCCAAATGAGTGCTTTAATGGATTTTATGCAACCCATTTGAGTTGCATAATGTTCATTAAAGCACCCATGTCATTGGTATGGAAAAGAAGGCCGTTTTATCACCCAGACGTCAACTGTAAACCAAGTATTATGACCAGGAATTGCAAAAAAAATTAATGTTATATATTATTAAGATTTCTAATACTTTTTTGCCGAAGCAGGCGCTTAATGACATGTATAAGAAAAAAACTTATACATCGCATTAGTCACATACATTCCGAAACTTATACTTTTCATTAACTTATGAATGTTATTAGCTTTTTGATATGGGCTCATTCATTAGGTGGCATAATGAAGAGTATAAGTATTATCGAATGGTTTTTTGCCATAACATATAAGGTTATTTTTTTACGTGTAGATTAAAACCAATGAAAATAAATACTATCTATTCTCATTGGATTAAAACACTACCAAGGCGTATCCCGACCAGTAGATAGTAACAGATTTTTATCAGAACTTGTTATTCTGTTACAGAAGTATTTTTTATAACAGCGGTTGTTATAAAACATGTACCATTAGTAGTTTAAATAACAAAAATTGTAACAAAATATCTTCTAGTTTTAACAAAAATATTACTAAATATGTTATTAATTGAACAAAAATACAACTCGATGTGTTAGATAAAAAGTGGTGAAAATAGCTTATACTCATAGTATGTACAAATTATGTTATAGTATGTACAAATTATGTTATTGAAAAGATTATGATTATCCATAGTTTTCCTTGATTGATGATTATTTCCCTCTTTTGAAGAGGGGGCTCCCATACAAATGAAACACAAATTTATTAACAAAAACCAAATCTGGTATGTGGAGGTTTTGGAAGTCAATCAGGGAATGTAAAACAACAACATTTCCAATGACAACAACATTGCCATCTCTTGTTGGGACAAACTCAATAAGCGCAATAAGCGTTTGTCCCAAACTGCTACACGTAATAAAATAACCTTATATGTTATGGCAAAAAACCATTCGAAAATACTTATACTCTTCATTATACCACCTAATGAATGATCGCATATCAAAAAGCTAATAACATTCATAAGTTAATGAAAAGTATAAGTTTCGGAATGTATGTGACTAATGCGATGTATAAGTTTTTTCTTATACATATCATTAAGCACCTGCTTTGTCAAAAAAGTATTAGAAATCTTAATAATAAATAACATTAATTTTTTTTACGTGTACATAGGGCAATGATCGCCTGCCGCGCATTTAGAGAAGTAGTCGGTTTTGGATGATGTTTTTGGTTAAATAAGTATCAGTTATCAATGTTTAGTCATAAACTAAACCATCTGTTAACATGATTTGTGTTTTACTTCTGAAATATACAAGTTATCGCAGTTTGAAAAGTTCACAACAAATACCTCTCCATGTTTGTTGCAAATAAAATGGTACGCTTTTTTGACTTAAATTCATTTTATTTCATTTTGTAGTATGTAACAATTTTTTACAGTTTAAGTGTTTACCTTGGTGTTTATCCTTTTGGCCCTTCAGCTTTATGAATGATTTTGTTTTAATATTTTGTGAAAGAAAATTGTTTATAGTTTGTCTAATTTATGAAAACCTGAAAATTTGATAACCTAAATGCTACACTAATATATACAAATGAATTTGAAAACCAAAAATTGGAACTAGCGCCCTAATACCATTCTGATCCGAGTGCAAGCAACGGACCCTAAACTTTTCTTCACACTCACTTAAGCGTTCATGTAAGGTTTTTATCCCGGCCAGACAGTGAACCTCGGATGTTCTTGTCCTGGGAGGGGTGTTGAGGATCATCCTCAGGAATTTGCTTTGGACCTGTTGAAGTTTGAGCTGGTGGGTTTTAGCGTAGCTCTCCCAGACCGGCATGCCATGCCATATTCGATCACAGGGAGCAAATGGAACGCAACATTGTCTCTATCTTCTGCAGATGAGGACAAAGACTTATCGCTATTGCCTTTTGTTGCTTTTTTGCATTTTTCAGCGTCAATAAATGTTTCTCTGGTGGTTGGAGACCCCTCCCTCTTCTGGAAAGGGGGCTCTTATACAAAAGAAACAGAAGTTTCTGCATAACTAATCAAGCAAACCGAACCAAATTTGATGTACAGAGGTTTTTCAAGACAACAAAATTGCGAATGTTAAAAATATTTAGAGAATAAATCAATTTTATGCGAGACGAAGTTCGTCGGGGCTGCTAGTTCCTGATAAATTCATCATAACATTGGTTCACAATAGAGCAGCAAATAGGTCAACCTTCACAAAGATGTTGCAGGGGTAAATTGTGAAGTGTTTAGTTTGCATCGTTATAGGAAATGATGAAAGTTGTTCCACTGTGGAGCGGAAGTTCAAGAAACAAACCATAACAAATAACCGAGATAAAACTTTGAAGATCTGAATTTAATTTCAAAATAATTGATATTCCAAAACTTTTTTCTTCTTTTTATTATTTTGATAATCAAGAGCTTTCCATTTTTCACAAAATATACCAGATTTTTTAAAAAGCTCTCGTAATCTTCATTGGTTGTATTTACTATACTAGTTAAACAATAGAAAATGTGTAGTAGAAGTGTGTCACCTGCACTATCTTTGTACATACGAAATTGAGATGCTTCTTATTTAGAGGAAAAACTATACAACACAATGTTTATTAGTGAAAAAAATTGTTTAGTGCAATATGAATATGAGTTAAATTGTTTGACTAAGTGACTAAGGACAGAGATTCAACAAAGAAGTTGGAAACAACTGTTCCCTACATTTACTGTTGCCGATCATCTCACACGTGACACTATCTGCAGTCGCCGCTGCGCTGCAGCACTGCAGTTGTATAAATTATGCAGCTCACCAATCGATCGTCGCTGAGGCTTTGGTGTGTAGCTACCATAGCAGTAGATTTTGGGTCAATGTTACTGCTGACCGCACGCATAATCTATCTTCACAGTGTCAGATTGCAGAGACGTATCTGTTACAGGTCTAGTTTTAATTGATCGCTAACTGGACGCCAAATGGTGAATTGTTTTCCCCCATGCAATGCAACAGGTTAGCTTGCCCCAGGACGGCTTATTTAGCCGTTGCTAATTACTTAATTACAAGCAAAACTGATGACCGGTTGTGCGAAACTTATCTGCATTTAAGTATCCTCGACATCTAACTTCAGCCGGAGAATTGTAAGTCATTCTTCAAACTCCGCTTCTGTATACTAAATGGCAGATAGAGTTATAAAAAGAGTCACCTTGAAATTTAACAAGGAAGGGGGTGTATCTATCATTCATATGCGCAAATCTTGGGTCGTTAACCACTTCGGGAAGTGAATAATAGTGATTCAGCAAGTTTCGTTGATGGTAATTGGAAACGTGTTTTGGGTGAGAAAAGGCCTCTATTTGATAATAGATTACTCATAGTTTTGCTGTAGCAACATTTCTAGTTAATCCAGCTCGTTGATCATAAAGTTGATAGGCACTAACTTACCGGCTGAGAAAAGAAGTTATGGGGTAAGGATTTGCATCGTCATGCCACATAACGTTTTGGGGATTTCGAATTGCAAAGTATATAAAGACACAGTACACAAAAAACTTCAGTTGACCAGTCTTTCAGGTTATGCGGGATTCCCTTTTTTCTCCAGACTGATTTTTTTTTGTCTTTCGTCCTATGCTTGATTGATATAAATCTTCTCTAAAATTGACAAGGTTCCCCGCGTTAGGTTAGTCAAACTTGTTTTTCAATGTGTTCCGTGCATCTCAAAGATTGCGAAAGGCGAAACCGGGTCCAACTTTGGAAGCCGTGTCTGACCTTGGACTTGAATTTATTTTTTTACTCATAGTCTAGCCAACATCGCCATGGATTTCAAAGAACGACCGTATGAAATGCAAATTCATGTCATTAAAGGTGTTTTATGTCTCCAACATGGATTGTTGAAACCCGATAGACGTACTGTAAGCGTCCAGCTGAGATGATGACCTAGGACAGTGGTTTTTAAGCATATCTCATTTGGCACTGCTGAGTTTGAGGGTGTCTTCCGATGGTTTGGTTTCGTTATGGGTTATAGATAATTCAATAATCAAGGTAATTATTCCAAGAAAGAGTCCAGAGAGAAAGAGAGAGAAGCATTTGAATTAGATTAATAAAATATTATGATTTAAGTTGGATTTCTAAGGTTTCGAATTTCCATAATGACTATCGGAACGGAACATCGATACTTATACTAACAAGTAGTCAAAAGTATGAATTGACCTTCAGAGCCTATTTTTTTCTGCAAAATTATTGTTTGGATTGATGCGGGTAAGTTCAAACTCAAAAACCGACGTGGAGCCAAAGATGTTTTAGTTCTACAATTTGTAAAAATCATAAAGTAAAACATAAAGAGTGATATTTCATGGTGTAGAATTTTTTGAACTAGAAGTTGATAATATTATCAGAATGAATGGTGAAATGACTAGAAAGATCTCAACCGGGGTTTAATTTACAACAGCGTGGCACTGTGGTCGGATATCATGAAATCATGGCATTAATAAATAACTCCTTAGGGTTGCCTCATAGAAATTTGATGTCTTCCACAAAGTTGTTGCATGATAAGTAGGCCTTCATATGGTGATAAAAATATAGTTCGGAATTCTACCGCTAGGGCGGCGCTTCAGCTAACTTTTTACATGAGAATGATAGGATGATGGTGTCTTCAGCAAAAATCAAGAATTCAGGATTATAAGCAACTCTTGTGAAAGAAGTTACAATGCATTTTATGTAAAAAATGTGAGTTTATATCCAAAATTTGACAAATTTTAGTTTAAATTTGTATCTATGTAAAATATTTATTTTCGCTAATTTTTGCTGTATCTCGGGGAGTAATATATAGTAGTGTCTGAGCCAATTTGACCATGAAATAACATGGAGAATGCCTAAGTTTTTGTAAAATATTCAAAAATATGATGAAAAATCGATTTATTTTCCTACTCTCTCCACTTCCCACTTAGATTTTATCTCGGATAGAATCTTTGAGTTATAAAGAATGTAACGGACGCGAATTCGGTTGCAGAAATTTGCCGTAAATCTTCCACAGTACCTTAATATTTATTGAGTTTCGCATGTGTTTGACGGAAAGCTGTCACTTATTCAATCAAAGTAGGCTGTAAAATTCATATTATAATGATCACATAAACTTTCTGGGCTTCGTTTTGGTTATTTTCCAGTATTATTTTAAAATATAATTTTAAAATAAATATATCTGGAATTTAGCTTAGAAAATCACTATATGGCACTACAGATTTGGTTCCCTTGAAGTTAAAGTTAGTACACTCTGGACGGATTTCGAAACAAGAAGGTTTGATTTTATCCATACTCTTGACAAGCTTTGACTAGTTCATATAAAAACGTAAATTAATTACCGTTGTCCGTAAATCTATGTCTAATTCAAGGAGTGTGCAAATCATAAAAATTTGAAAATGTGTATTTCATAAGATTCGTCAGAAATACCATCTGGTGTCAGTATATTTGGCGATATTCTATTTTCGTCTTCAAGATCTAAATCGTTGAAAATGGGCTCTCATGAAACATCACCGGAAATTGTGAAACAGCTCCTAGTTCTGAAAAAAGATAATTACGTTCTTAGATGATTAATGTACAAAACATTTTGTATTCATATTATGTTCAGCATAAATAGTTCGTATGCCAACGTTAAATAAATATTGAAATGTTTACAACTATTATTCAAGAAAAATATAGTACCGGCATAACATTTCTATAGCATGGCACTATAAATGGTAGAATGATAGGACTGCATCCAAGAAATTCGTGGCGTATGTTAAATTGAGCGCAAAATAATTCAGTTGAACAAATAAAAGTAGGTCGTTTGAGAGTTACGGCAAGTTTCTGCAACCAAATTCCCCTCCGTTTCATTCTTTACAACCCAAAGATTGTTTCCGAGATAAAATCTCGGTGGGAAGTGGAGGGAGTGGGAAAATAAACCGATTTTTCAATATATTTTAAATATTTTACAATAATTAAGACATTTTTTAGGTTGTTTGTCGGTTAAATCGGGTTAGACCCTACCATATATTACTCTCTGGGATACAGAAAGTTTATGCGAAAATAAATATTGTACATAGATACCAAATTAAACTAAAAACAATCAAATTATGAATAAAAGCACATTTTATACAGAAAAGGCATTGTATCTCAGAATCAAAAGCCTTTTCAAAGATGGTTTCTTTGCAACGTTGCTCATAATACTAAATTCTAAGCAACAACTTTGTAGAAGACACCAAACTTCTATGAGGCAACCCTAAGGAGTTATTTATTAATGCCATGATTTCATGATATCCGACCACAGTGGCGTGGGTTCATTTTTCAACAATTTTCTAAAATACACATTCAGTCGTACAAATATATTTGTACTCAGAAAACACTAAAATGTTTGAAAGTCCCCAAACCCCTGTTCTGGGGACCACCGAGCACCTCCGGCCTATTCCGGACAAAAAAAAATATCGATTAAAAAAATCTCAATGCTGAGCTCAAACGGCTCGGAACTCGACTACTAAGAAAAATTTTGATTTTGTGAAAAAAGAATGACATCAGGATCAGGGGAAGGTGGGTAGACTTGATCCCGAGGAGACTTGATCACCCCCTGTTTTATCGAGAACTAAAGTAGTTTTGTTCTAGCGTATATTTTTTAGTCCAATGAACTTATGTGGGGTGAGTTATTTTTTGGATTGACAACCTTATTTATTTTGCAGGGCGGTTTATATGTTTTGACCTTCCTAAAGATTTTTTTATTGGCCACGCAAAATTTGAACAACTTTTCATAACAATGACCAAATGCTTTCGTTTTTTTCACATATATAGAACCACACATGAATTAAATAATTGCTAATTCGAGACCACACGTATAGTCTATTTGGATATATATTTTATTAGCATTTCGCGTGATGCATGGTTATGTGTGCGCTGATATACATCATAAGTTGATTCTATGGATTTTTGCCAATAAATATGTGTGGATTTCTAGTAGTGTAATTTTATCAAAGCAAGTTCTTGGAAAGGGATCAATTTCCCCACACGGTGTGTCTATGGGGAAATATTATTTTTCAAAAATCAGTATCTCTGAATCACCCACCACGTGAAAGTATATGCTCTCCTCTTTCATATAGTGGGTAAACTAAAATGTTCTATCGGGGGATCTAGAACAATTTTTATTTTTTTCACTATTTTTGGTGCAAACTTCATAGAAATCTCAAATGATAGCTGATTTAACCCCCCCCCCAAAATGTATGGAAAAATGACCCCCGATAGAACATTTTAAAAATGCACCTACGTGAAAGAGGAAAACCTATACTTTCGTGTAGTGAGTGTTTTAGAGATACCTGGGGGGAAGATGATCATTTTTAAGACAAAACATGCAATAACAATGTGTGTTTACATTTTAAATCGAAACAAATATTTTCAAAACATGTACTGCTATACGTTGTAATAATCAACAACTTTAGTTTTCTGAAATGCGTTCGCATTTATTAAAATAAATTAAATTATCACACATTTTTTGAGTAATCTGGTTTGGGGTGAAGTTGATCAAGACAGCTCTACTAAATTCATTATGACCTAGTAGTCAAAATACACTAGGTTATTTGTATGAATGTTGAATTTACTACGTGAAGAAGTCTACGAAGTCAATATTTGAAACGAAAATAGCGTCATTTATGACTATCTCTCTCTTTCTTCCACAAAATATATTTTCATGATTATAATCGAAAAACTCGGATTTATACCTAGCAGTAACATTACTTGAACGGAGAATACTGTTGACTACCGTTTCTTAAAAAAAATTGGCACTTTTGACTGACACTTCAACTGATCATCTTCACCTCAATGATCATCTTCCCCCCAGTTGACGGTACTGATTTTTTGAAAATAAGCCTCTTCGGACAAACACACCGTGCCCCAGAATATTTAAAAAGAAGATTTTTGACAAAAATTGATTGTGTATCAATAACAACAATAATTTGAGGACTGTCATATATCAGTAAAGTTAAATACTATATGTCTTAGAGAGGCTGTGTGGAAATCGCGTATGTTTATTTATTTTTGGCTATACGTCGAAAATCAGAAAAGGGGATCAAGTCTCCCCATTCTCCCCTACTATTACTAAAGAATCACAATGGTCATACAAAGTATTGTAAATCATTTAAAAAATGTCAAACAGTTTCGAATATTATGAAATTTTAATTATATTTCATCGGCTAGAAATTATTTAGTACTTTATTGAAAAAGCCTCAAGGACAGAGGTTCCCAAACTTTTTAAATATAAAAAAAATAAAATTAGGTTTCACAACAAACACTCTCACCCATTATGCGGGAATAACGCTACAACGTCTGCCGGGCCGCTAGTGGTCAATAAAATGGCCACTCAAGTTGACGAATGAGTATCCAAAATTAATTCTCTTCTTTCAGCTTTCATTTGCCACAACATGTTTTTTTCTAATCTCAATGGATTTTTACAAAATATCACTGGAACAGAGTCTATTATGGTGGAGGTGGGGGTAAAATGGACAGGGTGGATAAAACGGACAGTGGTCCCGTTTGAGCTAAATCGTTACACACAAATCGTTACGCACTTCATGAAGTGGATCTTATTGCATGATTAATTATTTTAGAGCGGGAAATGCTACAAGGTTAAAAGACTATTATTCTTCCATTTACTTCCACTATTAACATTAATAGTGGAAGTAAATGGAAGAATAATAGTCTTTTAATCATCTTATTGCATGTTTCAAGAATATTCGAGAAATCTAAAATGTTTCGTGGTTTTAAATATATGACAAAAAGCCTTGAAAGTACAGTAAAACTTGTTTAAAATATATACAAAACTCGTTTAAAGCTAAATATTCTCATTGATTTTATAATCAACATTCACACCGAAAATAAAGAGTTCAGTGCGAGATTTCTCTTGTTTCGGACAGCAGAACGATGGCGCGATCGGACGAAGACGAAATATTGTGTTCTGCTTTGCGCGGCCGGTAATAAAAATCAGTTCAGTGTGAGATTTCTCTTGTTTCGGACAGCAGAACGATGGCGCGATCGGACGAAATATTGTGTTCTGCATTGCGCGCCCGGTAGGCCGGTAGTTAGTTTGTACTACTTTTCGCGCCCGATTCATGGCTAGGTAAAATCACTGTGTATAAAGAATGACACGGTCGTATCGCTTATCAGAGTGAATCCAGATCCAACGATGCCTACCAATTAACTGATAATCCTTCCTGTGGTTTTTGTGGAGACGCAGAGGTAAACACGGTCTTCAAATAGCAAAAACCACCTACTAATATTCCTTCCTTCTTCCTAACTGACTACAAGGACGTGGCCGGCGCCGTTATTGATCATTTGAATTTTAGAGTCACTGAAACTTGCACACTGAGAATGCTTGAACAATCCCAGTCAATCATTCAGTTGATTCTTTGTGCAATTTCACTGATTCTGGTCAATCACGGAGTAGCAACCATAGATATGTGTAGTCAGTCAAAGCTAAGCTAAGCTAAGCTAACATTCACACCGAAAAAATAAACCAACATTTTTTACCGTACATCAAGTGATTTGACGTTTGCGGAACAACTTTCCGACAGTCGACCATCGGACCTCGGCTCAATTTTTTCTATCTTCTCGCAATAGCATTTGCCACATAACGGCTATGTGAATTCGCATATCATATAGGGGAACTGTTCCGTTTTCCATCTCACTGAACATATATTCATCTCATCGCAAAACAAAGAAATCTCGGGTACTTATTCAAAAGGACGTATGTGATTTTGTAAACAAAGATTCAAACGTCGATTTGTCCAATCTGATGGCACACTCACGCAAATCAACACCACCAACAGGTAGCCGAAGCCTCCCCCTATCTGTCTATGGTGATGGTTTGCGTGGGAGGGTTATCAGATCGAACAAATCGACGTTTGATTCTTTGTTTACAAAATCACATACGTCCTTTTGAATAAGTACTCGAGAAATACAGCACCAATCTTGTCGCTTCTTTTTGCTAACATGCGTGCTCACTGTTGAAAAAAATCACAAAAATAAATCACAAATCAAATACCTTTTCATTGTTTTTGAAAGGATGGAAATGGGAGCTATGAGATGAAGTGCCGAACCGTTCCCCTATGTGGAAAAACACATAACCATTAAAGCCTCTCTTCGCATAAGCGTCCGATGTCAGTTTTCTTCAACTTGAAAAATATGCCGTTGAATTTTTTAAACTCGTTTTATATGGAGAAATACAAAAAAAAATCTAATAAACCGATAAAACCAGCAACCTTCTGAAAATTTGGCATAATATTCTTTATATGTATACATTGCTATGGAACTGTTAAATGGACCATAATTATATTTATTTTTTGAGCAAAAGTGTATCAAAATCTGGAATGTGACCGTTATGCGAATAAATAGCAAGATGGGACAACACAAGTGGGTTTAGATTTCCAAATTTCAAGAACAAAGCCTATTATTTTATCAATTGTTCTTAAATATGAATTCGTTTTAAGCTTATTTCTGAATGAAAATCAAAATCATCAAAAATCGACATGGGACTCTTATGCGAATCGCGGCAGTTTATCAACTATTAAACTTTATGTGGATTCTCCTATGGGTGGTTATTAACGCACAAGTGCAATTTATTTGTATATTTCTTTAGATTTTTACCAATAAAACTGTGTAGATTTTTATTAGTGTAGACGATATGCTGTGCATTTCAATAAAAACGAGTTTTGTTATAGAATTCGACAGTGCATACAATCTTAGAATTTGAAGAGACTTGATTGCCTTTTGATGTAGGGGTCCTTGATTCCAGTCTTAGACAAAAAAACAAAAGCGTGAGGATTACTACTCCTGGCCACGCGCATGTTCACCGTAACTAGGAAGAGAAAGGAATTGTTAAAGTGGTACTTACTTAACAAGAGGCCACCAACTTAATAAAAAGATCTCTAGAAGGGATCAAATACACAAACCGTCCTGTGGAATTAGTGTACGGTTGTAAATCCAAAAAATAACTCACTACATAATGATCATTTGTCTAGAGGATATATGCTAAAAATCACGTTAGAATAAAACTACTTTGATTCTCGGTAAAACAGGGGGGATCAAGCGTCACAAGGGATCAAGTCTCCACACCTGCCCCTAAGCACTTCCACAGCTATTAACTGTGAGATTTCTAAGCCAAGTTACTATTGCTGCATTCTTATATCATGATACTATAACACGATGATACATTTATGCCCAGGGAAGTCGAGAGAATTGCCAACCCAAAAATTTCATAGTAAATAACAGGAATTGAACCCAGCGACCCACAGCATGGTCTTGCTTTGTAGCCGCGCACCTGCCAGAAAATAAAAAGTGAACCCACAGTGAGCTTCAGGTTTGAACGTATTTAATTGATTTATAACCTCATCCCTGTGCGATTCCGCTAGTTCTTGTCAATCACGGAGTAGCAACTACGAGTTGTACGGTCATCTCATGCTCATGCTCATTTAATTGATTTATAACCTCATCACTATTCATCTATTGGGTGCAGTTTCAATTTCAAGGTTCCATAATGATCTATCTATCTATCTATCTAAATCATTATAAATTGAAATATAGAAAGCATTTATTTTGCATCGTAAACAAACAGGAAAACGAATAAAACAACCGCGTTATTTCCTCGATCAATGTAGATGGTAGACCTAATATAAAGCATAGATAATACCGCCAGGTCAGTTGACATGTTGAGAGATCGTGAGCCCCCAACAAGGAAAATACTAATCGAATCGTTCATGCTGCTTTACTCCGGTCGGTTCTCGATCGTATGAAGCTATATTCGCTAGTAAAAATCTCAGCAAAAACATTATCCATTGTGCCTTGTTTTCAGTAGAACGTAAACGGCCGGTAGCCACAACTGGACAACCGGAGGGTGTGCATAAATTCATTAGATGAATAATGCCGGATAAATGGTTAGACGCGTCCATTTTCAGTTGAATCATGCTTTCCGCCAAGAGGGTGGCTATGGTTGCCATGCAATATGAGATGCTTATTTTAATTGCTTGCTTCGATTTGCAATGTTCTGAGAGGCGTCTGATTTGCATGTTCCGGTGTTGAAAGTTGTTTTGCATTGTCAGAGCCAACTGTGTTTTCCCATCCAGAGGGATTTAATTTTTACCTCAATCTCACATAATTTAATATAGGCAAATTAATTGCAAATACAATTGATTGTGCGTTGAATTTTATGTCAATTTGAGCATATAAAAATACATTCAAAATATTTTCGCCATATAGTTTTTTATAGGAGGTAATCAACTCAGCTTGATTAATCAGACAGCTTGATTGAAGACATCACTCCAGTCTGTATCAGATTTTTGCCTTTCTCGTATACTAAGTATACGTAAAGGCTATAATTTCACTCCAAAACCAAACTTTTGATAGGAGGCTCGGAGACCCATAGTGTTATATACCAATCGACTCAGCTCGACGAATTGAGGTGATGTCTGTTTGTGTGTATGTATGTATGTGTGTGTGTGTATGTGTGTATGTGTACAAATTTTGTAGACACACTTTTTGGAACTTAGCATTACCTGATTTACTCGCAACAAGTTGCATTCGACGGGGAATGCGGTCCCATTGTTTGCTATTGAAAATTGGCCTGATCGGACATTGCATTTCGGAATTATTGAAAATCATTGTTTTTCCCAAGGGTCCCCCTTGGAAAAAAACTTTCAAAATCTAAAAAAAAAATTTTTTCACGAATGGTGGGAATGCATAGTAATTAATGCAAAAACATGCAAAATGATAGAAAATATGCGATCTATCCCCCTAAAGTGCTTTTTTGACCTTTCCTATGTGATTTTTTCAGTACATTTTACGATGCACTAGAAAGGCATCATCGCCGCTAGGTGGATTAATCTGGGTTTTTTTAACGTAGCATTGATTGATTTATGTACTCTCAACAGGTTGCACTCCACGCCAAATTTGGTTCTCGATATTTCTAATGTTCTTTTCTAATTACCATTTACAATGCACGAAAAGAACTTCATCATGGCTAGGTGAATTGATATGTTTCTTTGTTAATGTGGCTTCCTTACCTATTTTTGGAATATCATTTTGTTTGATTGATGTTCAAACACCACCATAATCACGCCTTCCATTCTATTTCACACTAAACTGAGAAAAATGATAGTTTCGGATGAATAATTTTGCAATCGTTGCTCGTGAGGTAGACTGTGAAAGTATGGCAAAAACTATTGTTTTTTTTCAGTTTATTCAAGTTTTATCATAAATCAAACTGGAATTAGGTCGATCTATCTATCGTGTTAATAAGTAAAAATATCTGAGTTATGAAAGTGAGTGTGAAACAAAATATTGCAACATCTCATACTCTCTAGGACTAGACCATTTGTCTCTGGTTGCTTTTTTTTGTTTTGTCACATTGCGCATCTGGATGGAATGTATCTAACAAATCTGGTCCAGATTTGTACTCCGAATTTCTCCAGCAAGATACCATTTTGAGATCCAGTTTAAGAAATGTACAGAAACAAAAACTAAGCAAAGAATTATTACTATCAGCCTTTGACTCCATATGTACGAAGCCCCACACAAAAGAAGTGGGTTAATAATAATTTCCATCTGAATTGTGCGCAGAAAGTCAAATTCAGGCCCTTCAAGGAAATGTATGTACTCATTCTAAACGCTATGACTTGAGATTTTGATCCTCAAATCTGACCATTTTGTATGACGATCAGTGCTGGCGTTATATTTATATTCGATGGTGTAGTTTCTATAGTTTGGCATCACATGTAGATTGAAAGGTACCAACTTAAATAATCATTTATTGATTATATGAGAAGCATTCTGAATGAACGTTTTATCACGAAATAACGTTTTATCACGAAATAAACTAATTAGGGTTCTTTCACAAATCACGTTACGCTAAATTTGATGATTTTGGAACCCAACCCCCCCCCCCCTCGTAATACTTTTTGTATGTAAGGTTTGATTTTTTTAATGGATCGTAACGCTCGGCCTGACCTACTCCTTCCCCCTAAATCATTACGTAATTTGTGAAAGGTCCCCTACGTATTTGTATAATTGAGATTGATTTCCAACTCTTTGCTTGAGCTCATACAATTATTCAGAACTACCAATAGTCAAATTACAAATTGTAAAATTCTGTACCAAAAAACACCTACAGATGAAATATTTGTATGTACCATCATTGAAGGTAAAAACAGGCCTAGAGAGTTAATCAAGTTTTTATTGCTACTTTGCACGTCGAAAGATCATTTCAAATTGGTATATTAATATGTCCTTTTTTCTTATTCTTACGAACCCTCTCGATCCAATCTCACCCTTCTGACCCATTGTCACTTGCTATTTTTTTTATTACACACAATAGAATAGAACATTGTAGCGTAAGGTACAGTTCACTGACCACTTGGTACCATTGTTTAATTCTATTATCCCAAATGGTTACTCATCTTAACTTTACTCAACACTGTGCTAGGGCTAGAAATTTAATTATCACCGTTAAAAGAATTGAATATCATTTTAGATCTGATCACTTTCGGTTTGACTCACATCACGCACATTTTGTGCTATTTTTACCGGACTACACTAACCGCGCTAATTATTGTGCTCATATTGCTTTATCAGACACCTACCTGTGTTTCGTCTATTAGAATCTATATAGAGAAGAGTTGAGATGATAGGCACCGAACAGACTAGAGCTATGATCACTTCCACACTTTGAATTGATCCTTACGAATCGAACTCACAGCAAGCTTTGAAGCGATCTCCACCGCGCACGCTGTCTTTTGTTTGATTTTGGGAACGGACGGGTGAACGCGCGCGCGCTTATATCAGAGTTCATTTTTGCGAGAGCACGCTGAGGGCTATCCACACAAAAATGTGTGCGTTTTGTGAATGAAATCTTATGCGAATATTAATTAAAAATCAATAATATAAATTGCGTAATATATAAATAAATTGCATAATATATAATATTAATTGCATAATCAATAAATAAGAAATTGCTTAACATTAAGCTATACGAGGCTACCTTGGGCTACCTGGTGGGGGTGTTGGTTTGCGTGGGAGTGCCATCAGATTGGACAAATCAACGTTTGAATCTTTTTTTTTTATAAAATCACATAGGGGAACGGTTCGCCACTTCATCTCATAGCTGCTATTTCCATCCCATCAAAAACAAAGCAAAGGAATTGTGTTTGTCTATTATTTTTGTGATTTTTTTCAGCAGTGAGCACGCATGTTGACAAAAAGAACCGACGAATTTGATGCCGTATTTCTTTGTTTAGCGATGAGATGGATATATGTACAGTGAGATTGAGATCGGTACAGTTCCCCTACATCTTTTTGAATAAATATCCGAGATATGACCAAAAATATCTATGCGATCATAAGACATAAAACAACCGTGTTTTGAATACACGTAACTATTTAACCCTTATGTGAGTGACGGGGTACCCGGGTACCCATTATAATATTGAAACTTAAATAACTTGTTGTAGGTAAGTTCAAACACTATGAAACTTTCTGACATCTCGTAGAATGTAGAGACGAAGCGACGGGCAAAGTTTGAGGTCTAGGTTGCGATTAGATCGCTTAATAGGGGTCAAAAACTATTTATACCCCTTAAACGGGTGACGGGGTATGTACCCGGGTACCCAACCATATAACAGTAGGCCTGTACATTTATATGAGTGAATGATTATATTAATATTTGCGTATGTCACTGAGACAAAGGGTGCTCAAGTGCATGTATGTATTTTTGGAGGTTTGTGTGTTTTAGAGGCCACCGGGTGGCCATCTGGAAGATCCGGAACATCCGTAAAAATGGTCAATTCATAAATTCCATCGTAAAGCGACGGGATTTGTTTAGAACCATTTTCTGCCAAACCCTGAGCATGGAATCTATGCTTTCACCCGCATACGGACCATCGTGTCGTTTGGCTGGTCCCCTGGAAGATCCGGAACATCCATAAAAATGGTCAATTCGTGAATTCCATCGCAAAGCGACGGGATTTTTTAGAACCATTTTCTGCCGAACCCTGGGGATGAAATTAATGCTTTGACCCACATGCGGACCTTGGCAGATCCGGAACATCCGTAAAAATGGTCAACTCGTAAATCCCATCGTAAAGCGACGGGATTTTTTTGAACCATTTTCTGTGGAACCCTGAGCATGGAATCTATGCTTTGACCCGCATACGGACCATCGTATCCATTGGCTGGTCCCCTGGAAGATCCGGAAATCCGTAAAAATGGTCAATTCGAATATTCCATCGTAAAGCGGGGCAGCTATGTCCAAGGGCTTGACGATCCCTCCCCAGGCCATTTGCGAGTGGGTGGGGTTTGACAGTGGGCCCTGTTAAACCTCTATAAAAAGCTGCAAGTATCCGCAAGTAGGCTCCGCCAAAGCGACCGTGTGCCGCTCAAAGCGCACAAGCCCAAGTCCTGGTGTTAGGTGGGACGCTAAACAGCCCTGACACGACGGCCCTCCGACGAGACAGGAGGTTTGCGCAGGCCCAATGAGCCGCCTTTAAAAACAACCATTACGAACGACATAGAAGATAATACGACTCGATACAATCGGCAACGACCTAGGCGACGAATAAAGGATCATAGAACTGCAAGTCGCTAGGCTTCGCAGGTTGCGACAGGATAATTCACGATAAATTACATCCCCGCAACTTCGACGTCGTAGCGTTGCAGGAAATCTGCTGGACAGGACAGGAAATGTGGAAAAGCGGGCTTCGAGCGGGTACCTTCTACCAAAGCTGTGGCACCACAAACGAGCTGGGAACCGGCTTCATAGTGCTGGGGAAGATGCGCCAACGCGTGATTGGGTGGCAGCCAATCAACGTAAGGATGTGCAAGCTGAGGATAAAAGGCCGTGTCTTCAACTATAGCATCATCAACGTGCACTCCCCACACGAAGGGAGACCCGACGACGAGAAAGAAGCGTTCTATGCACAGCTGGAGCAGACATACGATGGATGCCCACTGCGGGACGTCAAAATCGTCATCGGTGACATGAACGCTCAGGTAGGAAGGGAGGAAATGTATAGACCGGTCATCGGACTGGATAGTCTGCATACAGTATCGAACGACAGTATGCCTGCGCTCAAAACTCTCGACGGTGTACTATCCCAAGACAACGCGCAGCAGCTGGAAGTGGCACTCCCTACGGAAGAGCAGCTAGGCGCAGCGTCTCTTGAAGATGGCTGGAGAGATATTCGATCCGCCATTGGTAGCACCGCAACCGCTGCACTTGGCACGGTGCCCCCGGATCAGAGAAACGACTGGTATGACGGCGAATGTGAGCAGTTAGTTGAGGAGAAGAATGCAGCATAGGCGAGATTGCTGCAACACCGCACGAGGGCGAACGAGGCACGATACAAACGGGCGCGGAACAGACAAAACTCGATTTTTCGGAGGAAAAAGCGCCAGCAGGGAGATCGACAACGTGAAGAGACTATACCGCGCTAATAACGCACGAAAGTTCTATTAGAAGTTGAACCGTTCACGTAAGGGCCACGTGCCACAACCTGATATGTGTAAGGACATAAACGGGAACCTTCTTACAAACGAGCGTGAGGTGATCCAAAGGTGGCGGCAGCACTACGAAGGGCACCTGAATGGCGATGTGGCAGACAATGTTGGTGGTATGGAAATGAATCTAAGAGCACGCGCGCAGGAAATGCGACTTCCGGCTCTGAATCTCCAGGAAATCCAGGAGGAGATCGGCCGGCTGAAAAACTACAAAGACTCTGGAATTGACCAACTACTAGTAGAGCTGTGGTGGTGCACGGTGGTGAGGCACGGTGGTGAGGTACTCGCTAGAGCGCTGCACTGGGTGATTACCAAGGTTTGGAAGGATGAGGTTCTGCCGCAGGAGTGAATGGAAGGTGTCGTGTGTCCCATCTACAAAAAGGGCGATAAGCTGGATTGTAGCAACTACCGCGCAATCACATTGCTAAACGCCGCCTACAAGGTACTCTCCCAAATGTTATGCGCCGACTAACACCAATTGCAAAAGAGTGGGTCAGTACCAGGCGGGATTTTTGGGTGAACGCTCTACCACAGACCAGGTGTTCGCCATACGTCAGGTATTGCAGAAATGCCGCGAATACAACGTGCCCACACATCATCTATTTATCGACTTCAAAGCCGCATATGATACAATCGATCGGGAACAGCTATGGCAGCTAATGCACGAAAACGGATTTCCGGAAAAACTGATACGGTTGATCAAAGCGACGATGGATCGGGTGATGTGCGTAGTTCGAGTTTCAGGTGCATTCTCGAGTCCCTTCGAAATGCATAGAGGGTTATGGCAAGGTGATGGTCTTTCGTGTCTGCTATTCAACATCGCGTTGGAGGGAGTAATACGAAGGGCAGGGATTGACACGAGTGGTACGATTTTCACGAAGGCCGTCTAGTTATTTGGTTTCGCCGACGACATTGATATCATGGCACGTATAACTTTCAGAGGATGGAGGAAGTCTACATCAGACTGAAAAGCAAAGCTAAACGGATTGGACTAGTCATCAACACGTCGAAGACGAAGTACATGATAGGAAGAGGCTCAAGAGAGGTCAATGTAAGCCACCCACCACGAGTTTCTATCGGTGGTTGAAGAATTCGTGTACTTGGGCTCACTGGTGACCTCCGATAACGATACCAGCAGAGAAATTCGGAAACGCATAGTGGCTGGAAATCGTTCGTACTTTGAACTCCGCAAGACGCTCCGATCGAATAGAGTTCGCCGCCGTACCAAACTGACTATCTACAAAACGCTTATTAGACTGGGAGTTTTTGAAAGGAAAGTGTTGCGTACCATCTATGGTTGGGTGCAGATGGCGGACGGTACGTGGATGAGGCGAATGAACCACGAGTTGCATCAGCTGTTGGGAGAACCATCCATCGTTCACATCGCGAAAATCGGAAGACTGCGGTGGGCCGGGCACGTAGCCAGAATGTCGGACAGTAATCCGGCGAAAATGGTTCTCGACAACGATCCGACGGGAACAAGAAGGCGAGGTGCACAGCGGACAAGGTGGATCGATCAGGTGGAGGACGATTTGTGGACCCTCCGCAGACTGCGTGGTTGGCGAAGTCAGTCATGGACCGAGCCGAATGGAGATGACTTTTATGTGCAGAACAGGCCGCTGCGGCCTTAGTCTGGTGATAAATAAATAAATAAAAAATAGGCTTACAGATTATGAGCTATTTTTATAGATTCACGTAAAAAAATTGAATTAAAATGTTTCTGTTTTGAGGCATTCGAGGTCCGCTTTAGGCGACATCTTGCCCCATCATACCCTACTTACATTAATATTTTGTAGAATTTATGAAAACTATGCATTAGTATTAAAAATCTATGTTGATAAAAATATGCTGTGAAGAAATTTAATTTCATTATTGGAATATTTCTTAGTGTTTAATAAGGACACCCATAGTTATTTGCGCGGTTACTGTTGTTTAATATTCAATTTAATTTATATAATTATATTTTAAACTTTTCTTAGCTTGAATAGAGCTTCCTAACCTAGTCATAGCTAAGGTACGAAAAGCCCTCAATAATATTCGAAGCACAATTAAAACCAACTGACGTGCACTCCTTTAATTGCGATACATAGGTTTATGATTAATACCCTGGCTAATGCGTAACGATAGGAATTTGATTTTTGGTTCCATGTAATGTGAACTTTTCAAGCACTTATCTTGAACTAATTTGCTCGCAACATGGTTGCATTCGAAGGGAAATTTGGTTTTATTATTTACTATTGAAAATGGGCTCAAATGTTATGGCCAAAATTTAAAAAAACTACATAATTCACGAGAATGATTCGGGAGGCTATTTATATCTCATGATAAATTTATTCTAAAAAGCTCCGCGGGGAGTTTTTCTGCACATCTGTGCGGTTCCCAACATAAAATGAGTGAGAACAAAGCAAGAATCATCACTTCCTTGTGGGGTCTGCCTATCCGGATTCTGTTTTTTTTGCACTTGTATACAAGTTTGATAAATTTGTTATCATGGATTGTTATGATTCGGAACAGTTTTTGCCTTTCTGTTATCGTTGTTCGTTATCTATTGAGAACGATTTCTGCAAACCCTGGGCACAATACTGTTTTTTTAATGCACGAGAAAGGCACCATTGCCGCTAGGGGGATTAATCTGGTTTTTTAAGGGATGGTCATGAAAAAAGATTTTAAAAATACATTTTTATTTTCATACTTTTTATTCATTACACGCTAGGCAGGTTTCTATCATTAAAGAATTAAATTAAATCGGTATCAAACAAACCACATTTGTAATAACGGTAAAATATTAGCAAACTTCCACTATCTGCTCGCTAAAAGAGGATGGTATTCTAGGCATTATAATTTTTCATGTAGTTGGTGAAACAACACAAACACTAGTTTTGTTTTTAGTTTCCTAAATATGGTTCACTTGCCAGGGGATTCACATTTTATTATTCATAAAGTGTTTTCCAGTGCAGTTTGCGCCAACTTATGTCAAACATCATTCGTGGATTTGTAGCTTACACAACTTGATTAAATCTTTGTCGGTTTGTTCTTAAATTAGTTTTTTCGGGCTCAGCCGTTTTTCTCCCCCTATCGCATTTCTAGCGATCCGTAACGTAACATATCAATTATGTTAAGGGTTAGTTGTGACAATGATCAGTTAGGATGTCTCGTGCCGTTGGTGGATCGTTTCCAATTCAGTAGTTGCATGAGCTCGGTTCTCCAGTTTAACAGAACTTCCAACGATGTCCACACTCGTTACACAAGACAAACGTCGTCATAGGTTCATCGGAGCTTCTCGTCTGCAGCTGGTTGTAAGTACAGTTACGTTTCTTACATTTGCCGCACTTGAGAAGATCGGTCTTGGTTCCTTGGTTGGTGGCCAGCTGTGCGTCGTTGATAGCTTCCTTGACAAATCGATCACGAAGGTTTTTCATTTCATCGCTTGCCATCTCCTCAGGAGTCATCTTAGCCAGGCGTTGCGCAGTGATGGCACCGCTCACGAAATTGCTCCGCAAACTCGGGTTTTTTGGATCTTTAAGATTGGCGACTCGAGAGCGGACGCGGTTTTTATACTTCATGTCGGTATTTTTGAATTCCACATAGATGGCTTCCTCCAGTTCATCTGCCAGTTCTTCCGGTGTCTGGCAACCCTCCGGTTGTTCCCCATCTACGCGTAGTGCATTCGACAGCATCTCGCGACACTTCAGGCGGACGGCATCGGTCGTATTACTGGAGTGAGTCGGGAAGCTTGTCTGCGCAGGTTTTTTGACCTCTTTCTCCTTCTCGGATTCCTTTTTGCTGTTGCTTTCGGATTTGCTACTGCTTTTGCTTGATGACTTACTCGATGATTTGGACGACTCTTTAGATGACTCCTTGGATGGTGGGGTCGCCGCTAGGAATCGTTTCCAACTCTTAATGAGCGACTTGGCTAAGCTTATGACTTCGTCGTCTTTGCTGCATTTGCGCAACTCGTTCACGGTCATTCCGATGCGGGTTTTGGTCAGAATATCCAAATCAATGTTTAAGCGTTGCAGCTCCCGAAGCAAATCCATTGCCTGCTCTTGGCCCTGAAATAGAAAGAAGAAACTTATTAGAACGCATTTTTCAACCATTGTATGAATATTTGTATAATCATTTGCAGCATGGTATTGCGAGGTTTTTATTAGACAGATTAATCCACCTAGCGGCGACGATGCCTTTCTCGTGCATTGTAAAATGTATTGAAAAAATCACATATAAAAGGTCAAAAAAAGCAAAAGCAGAGGAATAGATCGCATTTTTTCTATCATTTTGCATGTTTTTGCATTAATTACTATGCATTGCCACCATTCTCGATTTTTTTTTTAATTTGATTTTTTTCAAGTTGGGACCCCTGGAAAACGGGTATACCCCGTTAGGTATAAGTACGTTAGGCATAATGGATGTTAGGCATAACATTTCCCAAAGAATAGCCCATGACATGAAGAAGGCAAAATTATATCAAACGTCCATTATGCCAAACGTCGTGAACCCTGGGAAAACAATGATTTATCAATAATTCCGAAATGCAATGTTCGACCGGGTCAATTTTTAATAGCAAATAATGAGACCGCATTCCCCGTCGAATGCAACTTGTTGCGAGTGAATCGGGTAATGCTAAGTTCCAAAAAGTGTGTCTACAAAAATGGCAAGGCTGTCTTCCGTCCCCTAAAACCGTGGCGGGCCTTGTAGCACGCTGTCCAATCCTGCCACCAAGCTTTACCTGCTGGGTGGGATTAGGCTCTGATGCCCTTTCCTGACTTGCGCTGATCTGGCTCTGAACATGCAATGTCAACCCTTACATAGCCTCCCTGCATGTCGTAAGGTATGCAAGGATAACCATGGGATCATTAAAGGCGACTACTCCAGTAGGATTCGACGGCAGCCACAAGGGGGACCTTATTACAAGGAGTGAAGTTCAAAATCATTCTTTTGACGATGCGTTAGGCATGGAGTTGGTAAACCTCTTTGTCAAGGGGGGTTTGATGAGGTCTCCTCTCAGAAAGGCGGAGAGTAGAGTGACGGAGGCTGCAACTAGCAGCCCCGGAGCAGTGTTGGGAAATGTACATTAAAACACTCTGATTATGCGAATATTTACATTTTATCCAGTCAAATTTCATGCACCAAACAAGCCGAAATAGTTTGCCAAAAAAATGTACGCGACATAGTGACATTTTTTTTGCCGCTGAGGCAAACTGTTTGTTTGCTGCTACGTTAGAGTCGTGCCGGCGTGCGGTAATCATTTGCCTGAGATTTTTTGTTTCGGCTCGTGCGCAGCGCAAACAGCACAGAATCGAGTTTAATTACCTGTGGCGCAAAGCCTAGAAGGAGTGCTATCCGTAGGTACTGATTTATTTGTTCTTATCCCTAAAATAAGCAAGGAGTAATGAAATGAATATTTCCCACCAAAAACGGTTATACGGTGTGAAATTATTGTACGAAAACATTAATTGTGGGGAGAGAAAATAAAAAAAACATGAGCTGACTGTCGTCTGCTTGGCGTGGCTGCTGCTGCGGCTGCCGTGGTTTTGTTTTTATTTTTTTTTGCATGGAAGAATGAATGGTAAAAAGAAATGCCCAAGAGGTAGCACGCAGGTAGCCTACCTTAGGTTATCGGTTGCGGAAGCCAAAAAATAATTGAGCTAGGGAAGTTGAAAATCGGCTGGTCAGGACCCAGACTGTAGCAACCTGTGCCGTCGTTGTGGTGAGGAAGGGCACAAGGCGCAGGAATGCGAGCCTGTGACCACGTTATGGGTGGATCTTCGTGTCCCATCGGAAAGACAAACAAGAAGAAGCCGTGCAAGTAACACAGCTGAATCTTAACCACTGTGCAACTGCCCAGCAACTGCTGTGGCAGTCGGTCTCGTAGTCGAGGACCGATGTCGCCCTCATCCGTACAACGTCCCTGTCGATAACAGCAATTGGGTGGCGGAGGAATCTAGGATGGCGGCTTTTTGCACGACAGGACGTTACCCGACCCAAGAGGCGGTACACTCCTCTGCTGAGGGTTTCGCGATAGCCAAGATCAATGGTGTGTTCTATTGTAGCTGCTATGCCCCATTCAAGGTGGTCATTAGATTTATTTATTTATTTATTCAGACTAAGGCCGAAGTGGCCTGTGCGGTATATAAGAGTCTTCTCCATTCGGCTCGGTCCATGGCTACACGTCGCCAACCACGCAGTCTACGGAGGGTCCGCAAGTCATCTTCCACCTGATCGATCCACCTTGCCCGCTGCGCACCTCGCCTTCTTGTGCCCGTCGGATCGTTGTCGAGAACCATTTTCACCGGGTTACTGTCCGACATTCTGGCTACGTGCCCGGCCCATCGCAGTCGTCCGATTTTCGCGGTGTGAACGATGGATGGTTCTCCCAACAGCTGATGCAATTCGTGGTTCATTCGCCTCCTCCACGTACCGTCCGCCATCTGCACCCCACCATACATGGTACGCAGCACTTTCCTTTCGAAAACTCAAGTGCGCGTTGGTCCTCCACGAGCATCGTCCAGGTCTCGTGTCCGTAGAGGACTACCGGTCTAATGAGCGTTTTGTAGATTGTCAGTTTGGTACGGCGGCGAACTCTATTCGATCGGAGCGTCTTGCGAAGTCCAAAGTACGTACGATTTCCAGCCACTATGCGTCTCCGAATTTCTCTGCTGGTGTCATTTTCGGCAGTCACCAGTGAGCCCAAGTACACAAATTCTTCTACCACCTCGATTTCGTCACCACCGATACAAACTCGCGGTGGGTGGCTCACATTGTCTTCTCTTGAACCTCTTCCTATCATGTACTTCGTCTTCGACGTGTTGATGACTAGTCCGATCCGCTTAGCTTCCCTCTTCAGTCTGATGTAGGTTTCCTCCATCTTCTCAAAGTTACGTGCCATAATATCTATGTCGTCGGCGAAACCAAATAGCTGGACGGACTTATTGAAAATTGTACCACTCGTGTTAATCCCTGCTCTTCGTATTACACCTTCCAAAGCGATGTTGAATAGCAAACACGAAAGACCATCACCTTGCCGTAACCCTCTGCGGGTTTCGAAGGGACTCGAGAATGCCCCTGAAACTCGAACTACGCACATCACCCGATCCATCGTCGCTTTGATCAACCGTGTCAGTTTATCCGGAAAACCGTGTTCGTGCATTAGCTGCCATAGCTGGTCCCGATCGATTGTATCATATGCGGCTTTGAAGTCGATGAATAGATGATGTGTGGGCACGTTGTATTCGCGACATTTCTGCAGTACTTGGCGAATGGCAAACACCTGGTCCGTGGTGGAGCGTTCGCCCATAAAACCCGCCTGGTACTGCCCCCACGAACTCCCTTGCAGTTGGTGCTAGTCGACGGCATAAAATTTGGGAGAGTACCTTGTAGGCGGCGTTCAGCAATGTGATTGCGCGGTAGTTGCTACAATCCAGCTTATCGCCCTTTTGTAGATGGGACACACGACACCTTCCATCCACTCCTGCGGCAAAACTTCCTCCTCCCAAATCTTGGTAATGACCCAGTGCAGCGCTCTAGCCAGTGCCTCACCACCGTGTTTAAATAGCTCTCCTGGTAGTTGGTCAACCCCAGGGGCTTTGTTGTTCTTGAGCCGGCCAATCTCCTCCTGGATTTCCTGGAGATCCGGAGCCGGTAGAATTATGTCCTGCGCGCGTTCTCCCAGGTCCATCACCATACCGCCATCTTCGTCTGCCACATCGCCATTCAGGTGTTCTTCGTAGTGCTGCCGCCACCTTTGGATCACCTCACGCTCGTTCGTAAGAAGGTTCCCGTTTATGTCCTTACACATATCGGGCTGTGGCACGTGGCCCTTACGTGAACGGTTTAACTTCTCATAGAACTTTCGTGTGTTATTAGCGCGGTACAGTTGCTCCGTTTCTTCACGGTCTCGATCTTCCTGCTGGCGCTTTTTCCTCCGGAAAATCGAGTTTTGTCTGTTCCGCGCCTGTTTATATCGTGCCTCGTTCGCCCTCGTGCGGTGTTGCAGCAATCGCAGGTGGTCATTAGAACAGTTCAAATAGATGAACGATAGGCTATCGTCCGACCTAGGGGATCGTAAGCCGGTCTTCATAGCAGGAGATTTTACCGCTTGGGCAGTGAAGTGGGACCCCAGGACACCACCAATCGAAGGAGTCAAGCATTACTAGAGGCGTTGCGAAGCTCGACGCAGTGCTAGTCAAATATGGTTCCGCTAGCACGTTCAGAAGGAACGGGGTCGAATCATGGATTGACGTAACGTTTGTCAGTCCTGGTCTGTCACCAGACATGGACTGGAGGGTGGACGAGACTTACACCCATAGTGATCATCTAGCAATTCGCTTTAAGATCAACTATGGCGTGCAATATGCGAGGTCCGGGGATCCCTTTCAGGCCTGTGGGTGGAGAATCAATTACTTCGACAGCGAAGTTTTCACCACGGCCCTGGGACTGGAAGCCAACACCGAAGGTCTAAGCGGGGATGCGTTGGTAGCTATCCTATCACGCGCGTGCGACGCCACCATGCCGAGGAAAGCCCTGTCGAGAAATGGCGGACGCCTGGTATACTGGTGGAGTGCCGAGATTGCAGCCTTTCGATCAACCTGCCTCAAGGCTAGACAAAGGATGGAAACATGTCCGCACCGAGGGGGGTCGTTCAATAATGATGTCACAGGTTTCAGGGGGGGGGGGCTTCTAAGATTTTGTGACAGTACATGTATTGGGTATACAAAAAAGCGTGACAGAGGGGGGAGAGGGGTCTATAAATCTCAAAAATTAGTGGACGTTATATTTGAATCGCCCCGGGATGAAAGAGCGGACCGCCGTGAAGTGTTTCGAGCTGCCAAATTGGCCATCATGAGCAGTAAGAGATCGCGTTTCGACAATCTATACGAAGGAGTCAACGCGAATCCGTAGGGTGACGCCTACACTGCCGTGAATCGCATATCTGTCCCATCTTTGCTGGGTTTCCTATTCATATGGGACAAATATGCGATTCACGACAGTACAGGACAGTGATGGCCAAGCCCAAAGGGAGCTCTTCACCCCCCGAACGGTCCCCGAATAGGTTGGCGAGGATAGTCGAGGTACCTCCTGCACCGCCAGGCAATATGGGTGCGGCCGAAATGGTGGCTCTGGTGACGAACGAAGAGTTACTCGCGGTGGCCAAATCCCTGGTAACAAACAAAGCTCCAGGGCCTGATGGAGTTCCGAACAGCGCTCTCAAGGCAGCAATCATGACGAACCCGAACATGTTCATGCTAGCTATGCAGAGATGCCTTGATGAGTGTAGATTCCCCAAAAGATGGAAAAGGCAGAAATTGGTGTTGTTGCTGAAGACCGGAAAGCCGCCGTGCGACCCATCAGCGTATAGACCAATCTGTCTTATAAGCACGACAGGCAAGTTTCTTGAGAGGATTATCCGCAACTGGCTGACCCCGTACTCAGAGGGTACGAACTGTCTGTCTAGCAACTAGTTCGGTATTCGAAAGGGTAAGTCCACGTTGGACGCTATTAACCCGGTGGTAAATACCGCCTAGATAGCGATCCAACAGAAAAGGCGAGGTATTCGATACCGTGCGTTAGTGACCCTTGATGTGAAGAACGCATTCAACAGCGCATGCTGGGATGCCACCGCGCTCTCGTTACACCGGAATAGCCAGCCGGTGGACATGTACCGGATTTGATTATGGAAAACTATTTCCAGAACCGTGTACTATTATACGATGCCGGTCAGAGAAGCGTTCCTATTACCGCAGGAGTTCCGCAAGGTTGACGTAATCTTGGAGGTCTACTGGGAGTCAATTCCCGAGGCAGAACGAACTGCAGCATACGCGATCAGCAAGGTGGCGGATTGGATGAGCGCTAGAGGCCTGGAGCTCGCTCAACATAAGACGGAAGAGATTATCGACAACAATCGCAAGTCGGTTCAACATGCAGTGATTCACGTGGGTGAAGTTGTGATCGCATCAAAGCGGAGTTTGAAGCTCCTTGGGGTCGTGATAGATAACAAGCTGACCTTCACCAGCCATGTCGACTATGCGTGCAAGAGGGCTTCGACTGCTGTTGCGGCATTATCGAGGATGATGTTCAACAGTTCCAGGCACGGCAAATGCTGGGTAAAGCGTACCATTGATACTTCGCGTACCTGAAGGAATAAAATAGACCCCATCTCGCGATCCTTAGCCTCTTATCCAACAACTCCTATCCCTACCTCCCCGCGGTGCTTGCCGGGATACGAGCAACCTTAGGGAAGATCAACCCCGGTGGGAACTATGGTCGGATGCTGACAGGGAAGGGGGGGTTTGCTCCTCTCCGTAGGTGCAAATCTTATTGAGCGTCTGTTCTCCATGTTAGGGGCGGCTGATCATCGTCCGAGTGCCAGCGAGGGACTCTAAGTGAAACTGTGGTCCACCGGAAATAAGGAGGAATGGTCCTCCGGAAATTTAGAGGGTTTGGTGTTAGGCCCTGCAAGCTAGCAAGCTCCGAACGAACAATCAACAAGAGAGTACGGACCGGAACCATCGGCGAAGACCACTGCGACGAAAAGGGACTAGCGATTGAAAACTCGGTTCGTGGAACTGCAAATCTCTCAACTTCATCGGGAGCACAGGCATACTCACCGATATGCTCCAGGACCGTGGATTCGGCATCGTAGCGCTGCAGGAGGTTTGTTGGAAGGGATCAATGGTGGTTCAACAGTTCCAAGATGTGTGCCAGTAGACGTAGGCTACTGTTGCAATCAAACACGTGACTTACATCATTAAACGTGCGGCAGCAAATGGTCCATGGCTCATTGTATCCATAGTTTGTACGGTGAATAGGTTGCGCAAGAAGTATGTAATGCCGTAGTTGTTTTCGAGGCACGTTGATGTGTACTTTAGCGAGAAGAAAGCTACAGTCTACATCTCCGGCAAGAATTCCGAACACGAATAGTCTTTGAAGAAGTTTTGTTTCTAGCAGCTAGAGATTGCAAGTTTATTAGCATACACCGTTCTTCGTAGGGAGGCAAGCTTGCCGTATTGTTCCAGGGTAGTGCACGAAGAGCATACCTGATAAAGTTTCGCAGGATCGCTTAAATTCTATTAGTCATTGTTGGATGAGTTTCTCAACTTAAGAGCACCAGAAAATATAGGAGATTTGCCGAGTTCATGTGGAATTTAATTGGAATCTGGTAGTTAGGTTCTCTGGAAAAAGCTCGCCTTAATTACCGGGTTACCGATTTGATAACAGTTATCTGCTGAAGATTAGTCAAGTTGTAGGTAGGTAAACGGTATGAAAGCCTATTTCCAATTTTAGCGATTGCTAGAACATGAAAAATATATGGAAAGATACAAAGTAGTAGAAATGGAACATGCCTGGAATTGAACCCGCGACCTCGTACGTATGAGGCAGAAGTGGTAGTCATATGACGTGATATGACCATCAAGCCCGTTCTACAGGAGGACATACCGAGATTTTCGGCAAAATCTTTTTCAAACATTCATGTCTGTTCTCTGTGCTTAAGTTCTGTCTCATTTGGAGAATTAAACTTAAAAGTGACAGTTCGAAAATTAGCAAATAACCCAGTCATAAGAATGGCTGGTGCTACCTAGCAATTCCAATAAGACATCGATGCAAAATGATTCGATATCTGTCAAAAGTAATCTTGCTCTGCGAGCAGGGTTATTTGATTATTATTGAAATGTCACTTTTAAGTTTAATATCTGTTTAATTCTCCAAATGAGACAGACCCTTATTAGTCTCAGAATAAAAATACGTTAGTTAGTTTTTAATACTATTTTATTACACACTGGTAAAGTTCTTGTATTTGAATTTTATTTATTTTGAACGAATCTCACATGTTGTAATAATAGAACTTTTAGTAATTATCTTAGGATAAGCGCTCAGGATTGCTCTTTAAATTGCCTACAACATAAAAAGCAACAACAATATTGTTAAAATTAAATTCTTTGGTTCTTTATGCCATAGTTACCATTTCAATATGTATTTTGTTTAAGCAAAATAATGAAGAATTTAATGGTTCGGGATTTGATGATAAGATAAGATAAGATAAATATAAGCGAAATATATAAATATAGGTATAGTAGGATGCAGTACATATGACATAACGTTGTTTGGCCTAGCTCGTGAGCAGTAGGAGGTCGTCGTGAGGGTGGCAGCAATCCAGGAAATACGGTGGCCCAAAATCGGAGAAATCGAATTCCGAGCGGTTAACCCCATCATAAACACTCCATTCAAGTACCACATCTACTATTATAGCAGCAGCAACATAGCACTATACTGCCGTACTACGCATAATTGTCCCATGTACATAGGAAATCCCAGCAAACATGGGACAAATATGCGTATGACGGCAGTATAGCAGTACGTGGAATTGGCTTCATGGTGATTGAAAAGCAGATTAAGCGTGTTATCCGGTGTGCCAATTACAGAGAGGAATCACCCTTCTGAACTAGGCGTACAACATTCTGTCGCATATTCTATTTAACAGACTTGAGGAGTTCTTCAGCCTGTGGATGATCCTTGACAAATTCCGGGAGTACAACTTGCAGACACACACACACAATTCAGTGAAAAGAAATGAGCTATGGCAGATAATGTCTGAACTTGGTTTTCCGACGAAACTGATTAGTCTGATACGTGAAACGCTAAGGGGCCCTTCTTAGCCGTGAGGTAAGACGCGTGATTACAAAGCAAGACCATGCTGACGGTGGCTGGGTTCGATTCCCGGTGCCGGTCTAGGTAATTTTCGGATTGGAAATTATCTCGACTTCCCTGGGCATTAGGTATCATCGTGTTAGCCTCATGATATACGAATGCAAAAATGGTAACTTGGCTAAGGAACCTTGCAGTTAATAACTGTGGAAATACTTAATGAACACTAAGGTGCGAGGCGGCTCTGTCCCAGTGTGGGGACGTAATGCCAATAAGAAGAAGTGAAATGCTTGATGGCTCGAAATCAGTATTCGGATTGCAGACGAAGTATCAACCTCGTTTGTGACCTCAGATGGATTGAAGCAAAGTGATCCAATGAAACGTCACTTGACCAAAATGAGTAATTGTCCAAGGTGCTACTATGCCCTTTAGAAGCTCCTGGTAGATTGATTTCGGCACTTTTTTTATGTACAGAGAGGATAATTGTCGACGAAGTAACACAATTTCCAAATTTTTCTTTGATTTACTTCTGCAAAAAGATCTTTGCTTATGATAACGCTGCAGTTCGTTGCAATCGTCAAACGTGCCAAACAATGTTCTCACCAAATGTACCGGGCCTATATATTATCGTCCAGGGATTTATTTCAGAAGAATTTGTAACTTAAAAACTTAAATACCTATTATAACTGTAATAATTGTAAACAAATTATCCATAAATATTTTGATAAAACAAGTACTGGGCTTCTTCATATTCTGTTGATTAAGATATTACCGAGACTTGTCCTACTAGGGATCAACTATTACATACAACGAATACACCGCGCGACATCAGTTGACCTTAAAGAAATATCTGTTGCTCATCCGCGATCGATCCAGCGGACTTAACAGAACTTCCAACGGTGCCCACATTCATTACACAGAACGAAAGTAGTCATGGGTTCATCAGAGCTTCTCGTCTGCAGCTGATTGTAGGTACAATTGCGCTTCTTGCACTTTCCACACTTGAGTAGATCGGTTTTGGTTCCCTGGTTGGTGGCTAGCTGTGCATCGTTGATCGCCTCTTTAACGAACCGATCGCGCAAAGTTTTCATTTCGTCGCTGGCCATCTCCTCCGGCGTCATTTTGGCAAGGCGCTGTGCGGTGATAGCACCGCTGATAAAGTTGCTTCGCAGGCTAGGATTTTTCGGATCCTTCAAATTGGCCACTCGAGAGCGGACGCGGTTTTTATATTTCATATCGGTGTTTTTGAATTCTACGTAGATGGCTTCCTCGAGCTCATCGGCAAGTTCCTCCGGAGTTTGACATCCCTCCGGTGCTTCTCCATCAATGCGCAGAGCATTCGTCAACATCTCCCGACATTTTAGACGCACGGCATCGGTCGTGTTGTTGGGTGGAGCTGGAAAGCTGGTTTGAGTTGGTTTTCTAATGTCTTTCTCCCTGTCGGATTCTTTCTTATTGCCGCTTTCGGATTTGTTGCTCGACGGCTTGCTAGATGATTTAGACGACTCTTTCGAAGTTTCCTTCGAGGGCGGTGTAGCAGCCAGAAAGCGTTTCCAACTTTTAATGAGCGATTTGGCTAAGCTTATGACTTCGTCGTCTTTGCTGCATTTGCGCAATTCGTTTACGGTCATTCCGATACGAGTTTTGGTCAAAATATCCAAATCGATATTCAAGCGTTGCAGCTCGCGAAGCAAGTCTAATGCTTGTTCTTGACCCTGCAAGTGCAATTGATTATTGAAAATATTTAGTTTCAATATCTCAATGCAGTCTACCGATCGAATTGAAATGAACTCGCAAAGAACTTCTTAAATTATAAAATAGTTTCTAAAAGTCTAAAATTATTGATATTAAATTAATTAAATTATGAGATATAAAACTCTAATCATGCACTATGTTCTACCTAAAATTAAATGCTATATATACGTGCTAAGACTGTTTTTTGACTGTGCACAGTTCAAACAGAAACATTAAAATTTTGAAATTTGCTTGCGTTAACAATGGATTTACTTATGTTCTAAGATCTTATTTATCAAACAATTTCAGTGTGTGCATATTTTTTCTTCTGCAGGATACAAAATTTGAAGCAATGTTATGTCTCTCCGGGACTCGCGTGGTCCTGAATCAGTCATCCAGTGTTGCGTGCTCTGTGCATATGAAACTCATACATGCAATTAGGGGTCATTCAAAATTTACGTCACAGGTTTCAGAAGTTAGGGAGTTCCAGATTTCGTGACAGTGCATATAATAGGTATTAGGTATACAAGAAAGCGTGACGTCTAGCGTCTAAAAATTTAAAAAAGTAGTGGACGTCATAATTGAATCACCCCTAACAGACACTATTTCTGCTAGAGACGGATTGATTAACGTAATCAACAAAGGTTCCTCAACTTGCTGCAGATGCAAAATTAATTTGATCAGCATAAAACCTTAATTTTTGCAGAGGCTTTCGAAGGACATCGATCGTAGATAGAGGCACACCGGAAGGTTTCGTGCAAAAGGCAATACTCGGTAGTGTGTCAAGCGTAAAAATTAAAGAAAAAATATGTGATTCGTATAAAATATAGTAGACTTTCGATGGCTGATTACTTTCGACATGGAAGGAAAAGCTGTAAAATAAAAACAATATTCAACACAAAACGGGATAGATATTGACTGGGCCCTCCTTAGCCTAGCGGTGATATGCGCGGCTATAAAGCAAGACCATGCTGATGGTGGCTAGATTCGATTCCCGATGCCGGTCTAGATAATTTTCGGTTTAGAAATTGTCTCGACTTCCCTGGGCATGAAAGTATCCTCGTGCTAGCCTCATGATACACGAATGCAAAAATGGTAACTTGGCTTAGAACTCTCGCAGTTAATAACTGTGTAAATGCTGAATGAACACTAAGCAGCGAGGCGGAAATGTCCCTAGTGGGGGATGTAATGTCAATAAGAAGAAGACTGACTGCGATAGATGTTTTGGGCTGCCTTCGGACCATTTTATGCCTATCGTACATTATGCTGCGGGGTATTCCCTATAAAATATCGAAGTCCATCTTTTGACATTCGCCCTCATTTCAATGTTTCATATATAAACATAGTTAGCCTTGCGAGGAGAGGCGTCGTTTGATAATCCAAGGATGGGGAGTTCGATGAATAGAAGAAATTCATAATTTAGATTTTGACTTTGTGAATTTGATAGAAAAATGTAATCTTGTGAAGACTATTGTATACAGTAATATCCCGATTTGATAACGATAATATTTCATTAGCTACTACATTTTCGTCATCTTATGATAACCATTCACGACATAAAGTCAACAATGGGCTAGTGGCGGATATGAGGCACTGTCCCTCAAGCCAAAAACGCAACAACAACAACAACAATGGGACTTGTTTCGCTGATTTGGAAAACTCATTGAAGGCAATACTTGCGTTTGGTATAGAAAACTTACTGTTTACATTTTCGAATTGGACCTTGCCGGAAAATCAATGTCGAAATCAAAAGCTAGCGAATGCAATGAAATGCATCAACATTTGTTTACCTTTTTATAACCGAGCCGAAAATCATTGCATAAAAATAAAAGCAAAACCGAACCAGTGCATGCATACGAGCGGTTAGAGCAGCAAAAATGATGCTTGCTCTTGTTCCATTCGTCCATTACTGTACAAAAAGAGATGCGCGCCCATCTACCCGGAAAGCTGCTCGCTATTCGGCACTGAAAAACAAACATTTTCCACCTTTACTCACCGTTCCGTCGGAAGAGGTCATCTTTCCCAGCTTCTTCTGGATCTTGAGCACTTCCTCCTCGACGTTCATTCTGGTTCCGTGCAGGATTTCCCGGTCAAAATACGGATACAAAACGTGCTGGCCGCAAACTTCGTAAAACTTTCCGACGCCTTTTCGTGTGCGAGTGAAAAAATCACTGACTTTTCCCGCTGTCACTCCACCCGTCGGCGACCGAGCGCGGGGACTATGTTTCTCGTTCTCGCTACCGTACCTGGATACAGCGGCGGCGAATCACGCTATCTCTTTCGAACGACTTTTGACAAAATTTGGTCGCCTGTCAGGGCTGGACGTGAAACCGATACGATGCATCAGGGCTGTCTTATGCGTTACCAATCATATGCTTATGCTACCCAAGCCAAGTATCAAGTTCGTTACCAAAATCACTATGGGCAAGAAATGTATTTGATTGGAAAATAATTCTCTCTCTACCTGGGTGCTGCGGATAGAGTCGCTTTTCTGCTCTCAAGTGAGTAGAGGGATATTTTGAAATCACTCTCATAAGCGGTTGTATGTCAATGCCCAGAATACCAATCCCCAGAATCAGTTCCCCAGAATGGTATTTCCCAGAATTCCATTTCCCAGAACGACCAATTCACCACAATGATATTCCCCAGAATGCACCATTTCCCCGAAAAGAAATCCCCAGAATGACCTATTCCCCAGAAAAAAAAAAACCCGAATGACCCATTCCCCAGAAACCAAAAACCCAGAATGATCCGTTCCCCAGAAAAATGTATCATTCTAAGAAACTATGTTTTTCGCTGCCATTTATATAAATTAAAATACTAGATAGAATGACGGCTTTGGCAGGTTTTCTTTTATTATTGGCAGGGGCTTTTTTATGACTGACTAGGTTCAAATTTGGCCTAAACATTCTTTGCATATCAAAGAATATTGTGGCCAAACTTCATAAAATTTGGTCGACAAAAACCCCCCTGCCAATAATAGAACAAAACCTGCCAAAGCCGTCTTTCCCCCTACTATATTTCTATGCAAAAATACTTATATGTATTAAAGTACGCATTTGCCCGGAATAAGGCAAAACGACATATGCTGCCTTATTTTAAAGCATGCATTTGCCCGGAATGGAGCCTATTTGATATGTTTGTTAGGGCTCACATAGTCACATATAAATAATACGAAGGAGCATACACCCAAAAAAATCTGCACGTTGTTTCCACCTGAAAAAGTACGTAGATTTTTTCCACCTGAAATTCACGTAACTTTTACCTGATGTTTTGATAGAATTATCATTCTACGTGAAAATCAGGTAAGTTCTACCTGAGTTTTGGATAGAATTCACCGGACACGTAAGTTTCACCTGAATTTTCTGAAGCATTTGTAGCTACGTGTGCACGTAAAATGTACCTGAAAATTCAGGTGGAAACAACGTTTAGATTATTTGGAGTGTATAATCCATTATATACTCGTTGTTCATATTGGGGGAAGCCCATATGGCATAATGCCATTTGGCATAATGCCGTTTGGCATAATGACCATTTGGCATAATCGTTGAAAAGAGTATGAAATGCAATGGGTCGTAAGAATATATGATTTCCATTTTTATAAGTATGTATTTACCTGGAATAAGACAAAAGAGTAGATGATTCCTTCTTTAAAAGTATGCGTTTGCCCGGAAAAAGCCAAACGAGTATATAGCTCCTTCTTCAAATGCATGCATTTGCCCGGAACATTTGCCCGGGATAATGCAAAAGAGTAGATGACTCCTTCTTTAAAAGTACGCATTTGCCCGGGATAATGCAAAAGAGCAGATGACTTCCCCAACAAACAATTTGAGCTGAATAAGCTAGTTTTTCAGCTGAAGAAGACTATTTTTGGTTGAATAAGCGCTATGTGAGCTCCCAATGTTTGTTGGGTTCTTCTTTAAAAGTATGCGTTTGCCCGGAAAAAGGTAAACGAGTAGATAATTACTTCTTCAAAAGTATGCATTTGCCAGGAAAAAAGGCAGAAGAGTAAATTACTTTTTCTTTAAAAGTACGCATTTGCCCGGGATGAAGCAAAAGAGTAGATGACTCCTTCTTTAAAAGTATGCATTTGCCCGGAATAAGGCAAAAGAGTAGATGACTCATTCTTTAAAAGTACGCATTTGCCCGGGATTTTACGAAGTATTTAGTCTATGCTAAGAAATGGTGCATTTTGGGGTATGGTATTCTGGGGATTATGGCATTCTGGGGAATGTCTTTCGGGGATGGGGGCATTCTGGGAAATGTCTTTCGGGGGATAGGGGCATTCTGGGGAATGTCTTTCTGGGGATTGTGGTATTCTGGGGAATGGTTTTCTGGGGAGTAGTGCATTCAGGGGAATTAATTTCTGGGGAATCACTTTCTGGGCAATGGGTTTCTGGGGTATGACATACAATCCTCATAAGCAACATTATTTTGCAGTTACTTGGCTGTCAAACATTTCCCGCTCTTCGAATTTCTCTGTCCATGCTGCATGAGAGCGCACAAATGCGCGAGACTCTGCATGACTTTACGATGGTTTACATACATTCTTGCTCCAACAGTTATAGACAAACTACTAAGGTCTGTCTCATTTGGATAATTAAACTGAAATTAAACTTAAAAGTGACATTTCAATAATTATCAAATAACCCTGCTCGCAGAGCAAGATTTCTTTTGACAGATATATCGAATTGTTTTGCATCGATGGCTTTTTGGAATTGCTGAGTAGCACCAGCCATTCTTATAAACCGGGCTATTTGCTAATTTTCGAACTATCACTTTTAAGTTTAATTTTCCAAATGAGGCAGACCCGATTCGCGACCCAAATGAGGCTTCGGTCCGATTAGCGAATTAAAATCAAATTAAACTTAAAAGTGACAGTTCGGAAATTATAGTGCTGTCCAATGAGAGCTTGAAGTAGCTCGAAGTTTCTCCCTGTCCTGCTCATGCCCATTTGTTGACAAAAAAGAACGAGCAGGACGGTAACAACTTCGAGCTGCTCATTGGACAGCACTTATGAAATCTCCCGCTCATAAGAATGGCTGGTGCTACCCAGCAAGACCAACAAAATATTTATCAAAAATGATTCAACATGTGTCAAAAGTAATCTTGCTCTGGCGAGTAGGGTTATTTGAAAATTTTTGAACTGTTATTTTTAAGTTTAATTTGATTTTAATTCGCGAATCGAAACAAAACCTAAATGATTGAACGCGAATTACTAAATGATTGATAACGTCCTTGAACCTAATCAAAACCAAACACACAATCATGCAACAACGCAGTGTTGTCCTACATTCAAGGCAAAAAATTCTGCTCTTTGATATTACTCCATCCAAACGATTTTATAGTCATAACTAAATAAGTTTAACTAATAGAAAGGATATTTGAATTTTCTAAATGTCATGTCAAACAGTCAAAAAAATGCACGCCAGAGCCACAGGAGCGCGCGCACTGAAAAAAACACTGGACAGAGTTCAATCAAAGTTAATTGCCTATTTCCGGGGATTAAACCACCCGACTTGGACGTTAATTTACAATGTTATGAAAACTCATATGTGAATATGTACGTTATGTGGAAGATATTGATTTGGAAAATGTATTGGATGTAACCACTTTCCCTTCGATGGGACTCGAACCCATGACCCTACAGTACGCTAGACGACCGACTGGCAAATAGCTTACACAACTTCACTTGATCAGTACCGTTGCTGATGAAGAATGTGTATAGCCGCCAGACATTCTAAATACTCACGCTCCTCTAATGTGGACGTGTACAATACACATGTGGAAGTATTGGCTTGATAAATGGATTGCGAGTGATTTGACTATGCGTCCAATTTGGGAATCTCGAGCTCGTTCAGTAGCCGTTCAGTAGCCGTAGGTTGCGAAGGCCGACGGAGGTCCTTCGTAGCTTAGTTGGTTAAAGCACCAGTCTAGCGTACTGTAGGGTCATGGGTTCGAGTCCCATCGAAGGGAAAGTGGTTACCTCCAATACATTTTCCAAATCAATATCTTCCACATAACGTACATATTCACATATGAGTTTTCATAACATTGTAAATTACTGGACAGAGTGTTTTCACTGGAGTGTATCTTCAGCGCGCGCGCTCCTGTGGCTCTGGTGTGCATTTTTTTGACAGTTTGACATGACATTTAGAAAATTCAAATATCCTTCTATAAGTTGAACTTACTTATACTAATGACACACTGGTGGTATTCGTACCATGGTACAAGTTGTACCACTAGTGTGTCACCTTGTACCATGCTGGTACAACGTGGAAAACCATGGTACAATATGTACTAGGGTATATAACCGTGGTACTTGTACCACCAGTGTGTCTTTAGTATTAGTTAAGACTATAAAATCGTTTAGATGGAGTAAAATCAAAGAGCAGAATTTTTGCCCTGAGTGTAGGACAACACTGCAACAACGTAACGATGTGGTTTGCTACCTACTTGATTTCTTCTTCTTATTGGCATTACATCCCCACACTGGAACAGAGCTGCCTCGCAGCTTAGTGTTCATTGAGCACTTCCACAGTTATCAACTGCGAGGTTTCCAAGCCATTTAACATTTTTTCATTCGTATATAATGAGGCTAGCACGATGATACTTTTATGCCCAGGGAAGTCGAGACAATTTCGAGACATTTTCGAATCCAAAAATTGCCTAGACCGTCACCGGGAATCGAACCCAGCCACCCTCAGCATGGTCTTGCTTTGTAGCCGTGCATCTTACCACACGGCGAAGGAGGGCCCCCACCTATTTGACTATAGGACTCGAAAAATAACTTATTTGTAATAACTTACCGAATATAAATATGTTGCGCTTTAATATCGGTTCTAAGCTTCGATGCAGAGTACACGAATTTTTTTTCGCTAATGACAGGCGAACGGCGTTATACGTGGTTATACGTTCAACCGCCGTGAGAAGTTGAGTAATTCTGAAAGTCTGAAAATATTTCCTTATTATTCTGAATTCTATTTTTCTGAACATTTTTTTTTTTCGAAAACAAAATTTTTCTAAATATTTTGTCTTTGGGGTGGGTTTTATGTCCACTGTGTTAAGCTTATACAACACGAAGACTACGGTGGGCTGGACACGTTGTTCGTATGCCGGAAGAACGTCAAGCAAAGATAATAGTTAGTAGAGAACCCGGAAGAGGCCGCAGGCTTCGTGGAAGGTCGCGTACACGATGACTTTTTGCAATTGAAGGGGACCTGAGGGCGCTCAATGTTCAGGGCGACTGGAAGCGATTGGCCCAGGATCGAGTCCAGTGGAGAAGGATACTCCATTCGGCTTAGGTTCATCGATGAGCTGTAGCCCATCAAGTATCAAGTAAGTAAGTAAGTAAGAAATCATTGACCAATAATTCAAATGTGAAATCGCTCTCTTGAAATTGATTGCTCAACCCCGCAATGGATGTACAATGTCGTGAACAATTGAACAAAATAGAATAGAGGTTGCCTAGGCCACAACATTTTCTGTGTTGAATACCGGTCTATGTTTTTGATTATCCTACCCAACTAACACAACTTCTGTTCCGTGTTAATTGTGGATATGCAGAGGTACACTAGCCGTTCGACAACTGCAACGTATTTTATAAGGCAAACGATTGTCAGGTGAGCGTGAGGTGATCCAAAGGTGGCGGCAGCACTACGAAGAGCACCTGAATGGCGATATGGCAGTCAACGGTGGCGGTATGGTAATGAACCTAGGAGCACGCGCGCAGGACATGCGACTACCGGCTCCGAATATCCAGGAAATCCAGGAGGAGATCGGCCGGCTGAAAAACAACAAAGCTCCTGGGGTTGATCAACTACCAGGAGAGCTGTTTAAACACGGTGGTGGGTGAGTCACTGGCTAGAGCGCTGCACTAGGTAATTACCAAGATTTGAGAGGATGAGGTTCTGCCGCAAGAATGGATGAAAGGTGTCGTGTGTCCCATCTACAAAAGGGCGACAAGCTGGAATGTAGCAACTACCGCGCAATAATATTGCTGAACGCCGCCTACGACGTACTCTCCCAAATTTTATGCCGCCGACTAACACCAATTGCAAGAGAGTTCGTGGGGCAGTACCAGGCGGGATTTATGGGTGAACGCTCTATCACAGACCAGGTGTTCGCCATACGTCAGGTATTGCAGAAATTCCGCGAATACAACGTACCCACACGTCATCTATTTATCGACTTCAAAGCCGCATATGATACAATCGATCGGGACCAGTTATGGCAGCTAATGCACGAAAACGGATTTCCGGATAAACTGATACGGTTGATCAAGGCGACGATGGATCGGGTGATGTGCGTAGTTCGAGTTTCAGGGGCATTCTCGAGTCCCTTCGAAACGCGTAGAGGGTTACGTCAAGGTGATGGTCTTTCGTGTCTGCTATTTAACATCGCTTTGGAGGGAGTAATACGAAGGGCAGGGATTGACACGAGTGGTACGATTTTCACGAAGTCCGTCCAGTTATTTGGTTTCGCCGACGACATTGATATCATGGCACGTAACTTTGAGAGGATGGAGGAAGCCTACATCAGACTGAAAAGCGACCATTCAGACCGCATCTTGCTGTGCGGTTCTTTCTCTCTTTGCGGAAGGAAGTTTTTATACTACCCAAAGCTATTTTAATTTCAACAGTGCTTCTCAGCGCTATTTGTACCCACTGATCCCATTACGATCTTTGCAAGGACCCGTGCCTTCGTTTTACGTTGGACCCGTTTGCGGGAGAAAAATTCCGACAAGCGGTGGTAATACTGCAGTGACACCGTTCTGGGAAAAACATTCTTAGAAGGTCACGTCTCCACGCTCAGCATTGAGCATTAATAAAAACAAGAGAAAGGGGGAGTCTCTGAATTCTCCACTTCCTTCTAAGAAACAAGGTTTCAAGACCGTCCTGCCCAAGCGCGGAAAAATAGAAGGAAGCTGGAGAATTCAGATATTCCTTCTAACTCTAATATCGGAAATAATTCTTCTCCTATCGAACTGAGCAATCAGTTCGATTTGATTAATGATGAATTGAGCAAATCGAATCTACCTCTAGCCCAGGTGATTCGATTCATGCGAAAAAGCAAAGGATTCCGCCAATTGTGGTATCTGTTGCCGAGTTTTCTGGCTTCCGGAATGAGATTTTGAGTAACCTTCAGGGATCAAGGTTTCATTTCAGATTGCTAGGAAGGGTGACTGCCGCGTTTTGCCGGGATCCTTTGACGATCGCAAACGTCTTCTTCACTATTTAACTGAGAAGCGCCATAAATTCTTCACATACGACGACAAAACTGAGCGATTGTTCAAAGTCGTCTTGAAAGGTCTCCCCAGTGATGACAAATCACTGGATGAGATTAAAACTGAAATTTCTCAATTACTTGGATTTTCACCAGTCCAAGTAATTAAGATGAAAAAGAAATCCCATTCTGGTACTTCCCAGAGGGCATTTCAAGAATTTTATTTAGTTCATTTTAACAAAAGTGAACTAAATAATATGAAAAGTTTGGAAAAGGCCTGTATTATGTCTCATGTCCGTGTTACATGGGAACATTTCCGCAGGCCTGGGGAAATTTCAAAACCCTACCCAGTGCCGTAAGTGCCAAAAGTGGGGTCATGGAACCAAACATTGTCACATGGATGCTAAATGCATGATTTGTGCTGTAACCTCTCACGCCAAGGACGCATGTCCTGTGAGAGAAGATTCCAATAAATTTAAGTGCGCAAACTGTGGGGGCAATCATAAATCCAATTTCTGGGAATGCCCTTCACGCAAAAGTTTTGAATTCCCGTGCAAAATTGATGACGGAAATTCCAATCGGATCCCAGATTCGACGGGTAGAAATTTTTCAAACGCTCAAATTTCGAAACCGGTTACCGGTCGAGCAATTCATACCCACCACAATTCACAAACAAATTTTGCCGCTCGTCAACGAGTAGCAAGCACTTCAGTAAATTCCAATTTTTCCAATGTACCTACGTATGCAAACATCGCTGCTGGTAGACCAAATTTCTCTTCTCAAAATGAGGTTTATACCCATGTCCAGGCATTGAAAAAAATCAGATCATGAGTAAAAATCAGCTAAATTCATGCCAACTTGATGTTCTCCTGCGGTCTAATCGCTGATGCTTTCTAGATCGTTGAAATTTGGCGTTCGTTGATTCAATGATTAAAGATCTTCATCGCTCACCAATGGGAGACAACTGAGCGAGGCAAATCACTTGGTAACCTAACAATGAGTGTTGTTACCACACGCTGTTAGAAAAATCTTTTCAAACATTAGGAAAATTAAGTCCGCTATGAGAATGGAACTCGGATACACTGCATGGGAGGCTTCGATACTTTCTCTCCTCCATCCCAGCAACTTGAAAGCAGAGTGCATAAAGCAGAACACCTGATGTGTTTTGGTTTTATTCTAGTAGAGCAAGCGTAATACAAATGCTCCAGTCGTAGCTTCCCTGGATACCATACCAAGTTTGGCTTGGCGAACCCTGTTGCTCGTTGTTTACGCAGCAACGATCGCTCATAATCGTTGTTTGGTATCCATCTGAGCAAGGCTGTTCACTCACTGGCATTGGATGCTATGATTGAATTAGATCAATGCTCGTCCGCTTCACTCACGCTTTCAATGCTTGCCCATGTCCCAACGGAAAATAACGGTCATGTTGCCAATTCAGGTAGCATGACTGCTTCCGATTTTGATTTTTTAACTGAACAATTGCATCACATGATTGATGCAATGTTCAAAGCAAATACCATTCCTGAAGCTGTTCAGGTTGGTATGAAGTACACACAAAAAATTGTTATCGGACTCCGTTTCAATGGATCCAAATAATTGTGTGAAAGTTCTAAATTGGAATGCCCACTCTCTAAAGGGTAAGGAAGATGAATTATTCAACTTCCTAACAGTTCATAATGTGCATATTGCCATTATAACTGAAACGTATTAAAAACCAGGACCTACATCTGGTTTTATCTACAGAAATGATCGTCTTGACAGCGCCTGTGGTGGGGTCGCCATTGTCATTAATAGACGTATCAAACATAGATTATTTTCTTCGTTCGAAACCAAAGTTTTTGAAACCTTGGGAGTTTCTGTTGAAACAAATTTTGGACAATTTTCTTTCATAGCAGCCTACTTGCCTTTTCAATGTAATGGGCAGCAAAAGAATTTGTTGAAAGTTGATCTTCAAATTCTGACTCGCAACACATCAAAATTGTTCATAATTGGTGACTCCAATGCCAAACACCGTTCATGGAATAATGCTCAAAGCAATTCCAACGGCAAAATTTTATTTGAAGATTGTTCTGCGGGATATTATACTATTCAATATCCCAATGGACCAACTTGTTTTTCTTCCAGTCGAAATCCTTCTACAATTGATTTAGTTTTAACGGATTCAAGTCAGCTGTGTGGCCAATTGGTAACTCATGCTGACTTTGACTCTGATCACCTTCCTGTGACATTTGAAATCTCACAAGAAGCCATTTATAATCCAATCAGCTCTACTTTTAATTATCATAGAGCTGATTGGGATTTATATAAAACGTATATCGATAGGAATTTTGATGTTGATATTCCTCTCGATACCAAAAGTGATATTGATAATGCTCTCGTATCTTTGACAAATTTAATTGTCGAAGCCAGAGGCATTGCAATTCCGAAATGTGAAGTTAAATTCAACTCCATTATTATTGACGACGATCTTCAGCTACTGATCCGGCTTAAAATGTGAGAAGAAGGCAATACCAAAGAACTCGCGATCCCGGTTGAAAGTTATTTGGCGAGATTTGCAAATGAAATTAAAAAACGTTTCGCTATTCTGAGAAATACCAACTTTGAGAATAATGTCTCGAAGTTGGATCCCAGTTCGAAACCCTTTTGAAATTAACGAAAATTCTTAAAAACCTCAAAAGCCAATTCCAGCGCTTAAACAGGGAAATAAAATTTTATTAACAAATGGCGAAAAGGCTCAAAAACTTGCTCAGCAGTTCGAGAGTGCCCATAATTTTAGTCTAGGTCTCACTAGTCCAATTGAGGATCAGGTTACACGGAGCTTCGAAGACATTCTCAATCAAGAGAATGTTTTTGACCCTTCGTTGGGAACTAATTTGGATGAAGTGAGATCTATTACTAGAAAATTTAAAAATATGAAAGCCCCGGGTGATGATGGTATTTTCTACAACAAAATACTTCCTGAGAGCTCTTTATCCTTTTTGGTTAATATATTTAACAAATGTTTTCAATTGGCATACTTCCTAGATAAATGGAAAAACGCCAAAGTTGTTCCTATTTTGAAGCCGGACAAAAATCCAGCTGAGGCTTCTAGTTATCGCCCAATCAGTTTGCTTTCTTCAATAAGCAAACTGTTTGAAAAGATTATTTTAAATAGAATGATGGTTCATATTAATGACAATTCTATTTTTGCTGATGAGCAATTTGGTTTTCGCCATGGGCATTCAACCACTCATCAGTTATTAAGAGTTACGAACTTAATTCGGCTCAACAAATCTGAAGGATATTCGACTGGAGTTGCTCTTCTTGATATAGAGAAAGCATTTGACAGTGTTTGGCATGAAGGTTTGATTGTAAAATTGATGAATTTTAATTTTCCTCTGTACATCATTGAACTGATCCAAAATTATTTATCAGATCGCTCACTGCAGGTAAACTATCAGAATACTAAATCCGATAGATTACCTGTAAGAGCTGGTGTTCCCCAAGGCAGCATACTGGGGCCCATTTTGTATAACATTTTTACTTCTGACTTACCTGATTTACCACCAGGGTGTCAAAAATCTTTGTTTGCAGATGACACAGGTCTCTCAGCCAAAGGGCGTAGCCTTCGTGTCATTTGTAGTAGATTGCAAAAAAGTTTGGATATTTTCTCCACTTACTTGCAAAAATGGAAAATTTCCCCGAATGCTTCCAAAACTCCGCTTATAATTTTCCCACATAAGCCGAGAGCTTCTTATTTGAAACCTTCTAGCAGACATATTGTCACTATGAATGGGGTTCCAATTAATTGGTCTAGCGAAGCTAAATATTTAGGACTTCTGCTAGATCAAAAATTAACTTTTAAAAATCACATTGAAGGCCTTCAAGCCAAATGTAAACAAAAATAAACAGAAAATCAAAACTTTGTCTTAAGAACAAACTTTTAATTTACAAACAAATTTTTAGACCTGCCATGTTGTATGCTGTGCCAATATGGGCTAGTTGCTGCAATACCAGAAAAAAGGCACTCCAGAGGATTCAAAATAAAATTTTGAAAATGATTCTGAAGTTGCCTCCATGGTATAGTACCAATGAACTTCATAGAATGTCTAATATTGAGACACTGCAACAAAATAATTTCCAATTTCAGACAGAAATCGTTGCAATTTTCTATTGCAACGATCAACTCCTTGTACCCTTATTATAAAATAGGTTAAGTTTAGTTTAAGTTGAAAAGATTTCAATTCCTACATAGTTCAATTCAACCATAGGAAAAATTCTAACTGCCAGAGGCAATTGAAATGTATTAATATTAACTAAAACTGTAACATAGCATGAGATAGTGTTAAGAAAACACGGAACACCTAGTCTAAGAGTTGAATGCATTTATTAGATAATTAGCAAAAAAATTAGTTAAAAAAAAAAAAAAAAAAAAAAGACTGAAAAGCGAAGCTAAACGGATTGGACTAGTCATCAACACGTCGAAGACGAAGTACATGATAGGAAAAGGCTCAAGAGAGGTCAATGTAAGCCACCCACCACGAGTTTCTATCGGTGGTGACGAAATCGAGGTGGTTGAAGAATTCGTGTACTTGGGCTCACTGGTGACCGCCGATAACGATACCAGCAGAGAAATTCGGAGGCGCATAGTGGCTAGAAATAGTACGTACTTTGACTCTGTAAAACGCTCCGATCGAATAGAGTTCGCCACCGTACCAAACTGACTATCTACATAACGCTTATAAGACCGGTAGTTCTCTACGGACACGAGACCTGGACGATGCTCGTGGAGGACCAACACGCACTGGGAGTTTTTGAAAGGAAAGTGCTGCGTACCATCTATGGTGGGTGCAGATGGCGGACGATACGTGGAGGAGGAGAATGAAGTACGAGTTGCATCAGCTCTTGGGAGAGCCATCCATCGTTCACACCGGGAAAATCGGAAGACTGCGGTGGGCCGGGCACGTAGCCAGAATGTCGGACAGTAATCCGGTGAAAATGGTTCTCGACAACGATCCGACGGGAACAAGAAGGCGAGGTGCACAGCGGGCAAGGTGGATCGATCAGGTGGAGGACGATTTGCGGACCCTCCACAGACTGCGTGGTTGGCGAAGTGCAGCCATGGATCGAGCTGAATGGAGAAGACTTTTATGTGCAGCACAGGCCACTCCGGCCTTTGTCTGATAATAAATAAATAAACGATTGTCAGTAGACGTTAGATGCAATAAAAGTGCATCTGATTGTGCGCGCTGCAGTTGTCATAGACTTTGAAATAGCTTTGACGTTCAGCTGTCCGATAACTGCAAAATTGTTGCAACTATCGAATTGCAGTTATGGAGAAGATGCAGACACCCCGTGTCTGAGAAGCTTTGATAAAACTCTTCGTCCTTGCTCATTTGCCGATGCGTTTTTTTTCTAACAGCTGTGTGAATGCATCATGAAAAAATATATTTTAGTTACCAGATAAAGATTGTCGCTGTCGTCGCTGTCCGGAACATCTTTTGCTGGCGAGGATAGGGGATCTAAATGTCAATGAAGGAAAAATACATACGATTTGACATTTTAGTACCACACATGTTTCGGACAGCAGAACAAAGGGAACCGAAGCGACAATCTTTATCTAGTAACTAAAATATCTTTTATCATGGAGTATATCTTACTGAATCAGTACATTATCGTTACAACTTGCGAAAAGCGTCACGATATGCTACAAATCTGGAGTGAGTACAGAGATGATAGGCGAGTATTTTTTTCATTTATTTTCGGATGTAAGACTCTAAGACTAAACTATCAGGTGTGGTTGATAGGGAAGTTTCGGATTATGAAAGATGTAAAAATCTTCGGTTACAGCTTTTTATTGAATACCTTTGCCAGCATCTTTTTATTACACTTATCGAAATAACACCACACATAGTTTCAGCGCATTGTAGGCTTAATTTTCATTCTACAAATTATGTGTGTTTGAACTAATGGGATTGAGTGTGGAAATAATTGCTTGCACGAAACTTGTGTAATATAGTTTCAGGTCTCAAAATACACTTTTATTCTAATATTTTCCCTCATCTTTTTAATGTAAGAGGAAGTACATTTAAAATATTGAACGTTACATTTCTTCTGCGATCTTTGATCTGTTTGTAATTTTGAACATGATATTAAGGTCTCGAAAAGCTTGCAATATATTAAGCCATGCCATATTTGTTAGGGAATTTGTTAAACTTTGTTTTCTTTTCTATTGGAATTTGGTTCCATCTCATCTCTCACAAAATCCGTTAGCAATCCCACGCCTTTTTTAATTTTTGTCTACTTAATATAATCTATATATATATTTCCATTACTCATCTTCAAGAAAAGATTAAAGACTTGAAAAAAAATTCTTGGAGGACCACAAAATGCAACAAGCGCTCAAAGCGTTAGTCTTTCAAGTAATAGAATTGGATTCTTTCCGGCAAGGTATAAATTTAAAAGCTATGTTTATAACAATTTCAAATTATTACATCAACTGTGAAGTTGATCGATTGTTTAAAGCACCAATTGTGAGGGTCTTGGTTCAATAAAATTGTACATTTAGAAAATTTAACGGTGTCAACGTAGCTATGAAATGTTTAAAAATATATTCAAAATGCTAAGAATATTTTTGCCTGTAAGCTCGATGTTCTTATTTTAAAGGAATATAAACATTAATAAATATTATTTGTACCACCATAGACCAATACATTCTACACAGTCCAATTTGGTCATAGTTTGAGAATAAATAATATCACCGATATTACAATTATTATTCAAAGTTACATATTCATGCTCAAATTGGGTAAAGTCAATGATCCGAAAGCAAATTCTGGTCTCGGCATGACGCTGACTTTAATACGTGAACAGCAGCTCATAGTAAACCATCAGAACTTTCAAACATATTTATTTTAGTTGCAAATAATTGTTATTTTATGTAAAGCTCAGTGCGGTTAAACGCGTATCAAAACAAACCATGCTGAATGTGACTAGGTTCGAATCCCGGTACGGTATAGAAAATTTTCATGTGGTATTTTTTTTTTACAAATTTCCATTAGATTTACGAATGCCTAAAATGATAAACTGGCTGAGCAATGAGAATGTAGGACCAGTGATGGAAATGGTAGACATTTCTTCATGCTATTATTTATTTCGTAAAACAATCAAAGAAAAACAGAACCACGGTAGCATCAGCAGCCGGCATCGGAAGCGGATATCCGAGCGGATAGCAACCCTTTAACCTATAACTAGTAGAAGCCGACAGCAGTCAGAGCATTCCCTGGACTGTTTTCTTCCTCCACAACTAATGTTTTCGTCAATAATTCCACCACGTATGACTGATTTTCGGTGGATAATATTCATTTCATTATGTCTCGCTTAACTTAGAGATTAAGAAGACCAATTGAGCTGCAGGTTATTAAATCGATTTTGTACAGTTTTCTCTGCGCACGAGCCGAAACTAGAAGATTTTTGCGAAAAGATACTGTGGAACGCCGACACTTCTTAATGCTGTGCAGAACAACGCTGGATACATATCGCCATATAAGTTTCTGGCAGTATTTGCGGATGCAGACTCTACTACGATTTATTGCGTTGATTCAAGCACCAATAGTTGAGGGCAAGTGTTCGAAATAGGATTCAAACACATAAGGGTAATATAATAATGCTGTATTAACCATCTACTGATTGTATGTTTTACTTTTTGGATAAATTAGATAAAAGTATAGAAATTGTTAAAGTATAAAACTAGATCTACAGAACGGCACCATATATCTGAATACGAGTTTTAGTTTTGTCCCATCACAGAACAGAAAATATATCTTCTACATTTATGCTAACGCTTATTAATCTAATCTCTATTCTGCTTCTTTTGTTCCCAAGCCGTTTGCATTGACCAAATACTGAGTGGTCGCATGTAACCAATTGCCCGATAATGACGCTCGGCGTACAGTGCTTCGGGTGTTTCAAAATTCATGCCAATTTTTTCAGATATCGCCTGATACATTCCGCCAGCAGTTTGAAAAGCTTCGGTGAACATTCCCTCATGGATCATAGTCGACGCTAGGGCGTACGTTACCCCGGTCCACACTTCCTCCCCCTGTATTGTGGACGCATCGGCTCTTCCATCTTTATTGGGTTGGGTGCTTGGCACGTAGCCGTTGACTGCTCCCATGTTTCCCCCACAAAAACCCATCACATTGTTGTCATATATTGTTTTCAGAGCTGTCCTAACATTTTCTTTTGGAACAATATCGTAATCAAACCCACAGCAACGTAAATACCAATGACCGCACAGTTGATCCGACATGATCGAATTCTTCGACACACTCTGGCTGTCGAACCTGTAGTAGGATCCATTCCAAAGCTTCTCCTCGAATGACACCTTACCTTTCTCCAAAAGTTCACGATACCTGATACAATCGTCCGATTGGTCCAGCAAGTTGGCCATCACGGACATGCAGTGCAGGCTGGCCAACCAAAGCCCTCCGCAGTATGCGCTAGGCCCGTCCATGACCCATGTATCGTAGGTCTGATCCGGACACTTGCTATTCTCTATAATACCATCGTTATCCGTATCCCACAACAACGTTTTCTCCAGCACTTGTTTGCAGGCGGGATACATGCTCTTCAGATAGGTCATGGCATCCATCAAGTACACCTTCCCGTTGGTTTCGTTTATGTACATCGAAGCGGATTTCCTGTTTTGTTGTTTCTCCTCCTGAGACACTTTGTTGCGATTGTCTTGGACATACGTTTCGTACATGCTTTCTTTGTCGATGAACTCTATTGAGCTAAATTTACTGGAATTTTCTGCATTCAATTGTGCGTAGTGGTTGAGCGTGTAGTAGTCGCGATAGACTTGGAGGATGAATTTTGTATTCAAATCCCGCCACTCGGAAACATCGTGTATCGGATACGCGTTGATCAGGTTGAATGGATCTTCACCTGGGGGAATGGGAAAGAACAACATTTAATCAAACTGGGAATGTTGAAATATGTATAATTCGTATATTTCCACTGACTGTTTTTTTCAGTGAGGTCTACAACTATTTTAAAAATAGAAGAAATCTGAAAAAGTGCTGCACGTGTTCAACAAACTTTCGTTTTCATTGCTCAATCCCCGGTGCAAAATCTAAACAGCCGAGAGCATCCAGTTAAGTGTTCACTAGTATAAAGACAACTTGAAAAATAGCACTTTTTCGATTACTTGTTTCAATAATTTTTGAATAGTTAAAGGCGTCAGAAAATGTGAATTGTTTTGGAAAGAAGAAGTTTTGAAGTGAAGTTTTGGATATGATTTGGTTTTGGATTGGATTTGGATTAAATTTGGAGTGGATTTGAATTGGATTTGGATTAAATTGGAATTTGATTGGATTTCCATTGAATTTGGATTAAATTTAGATTTAAATTGGAATTAGATTGGATTTATATTGGAATTTAGGTAGGGTTTGGATTTGGATTGGATTTTACTCAGGCATTGCAAACCATCCCATTCGATCTTTTGAGCAAAGATACTAATGAAATGATGGGTAATTGATCTTAGTTATGTATCCACTCAGGAAGCAAAGTACAATGTTCGTCAAGGAGAAACATTTTTCCGCAACTTTTGTTGTAGCAACGCCTTAGCAACGCGAACAAAATCCAAACTGCGGTGGCTATCAGGATCATCATCATATTCTCAAATGATAATATCTTTTCAGAGTGCTCTTTGATTTGGGATAATATCTTTGCAGAAGCAAAGATAAAATCCAGTGCTCAGATGATAATGAATTTGGATTGGATTTGGATTGAGTTTGGATTAGATTTGAAATGGATTTAAATTGGATTTGGATTGAACTTGAATTGGATATGGATTGGATTTGGATTAATTTTGGATTGGATTTGGATTAATTTTGGATTGGTTTTTGATATGGTTGAATTTGGATTGAATGCGACTTGAAATCTGATTTGGTTTCGATTAAAATTTATTTGGTTTAGATTTGGATTTTAGTTGGATTTGGATTAGATTGGATTTTGTTTTGGATTGGATTTGGGTTCGATTTGGATTTGGATTATATTTAGATTGGATTTTAATTGAATTTGGATTTGATTTGAATTTGGAATGGATTGGAATTGGATTGGATTTGGATTGTATTTGGATTGGGTTTGGATTTCCATTAGATTTGGATTACATTTGGAGTGGATTTGAATTAGGATTGGCTATGAATTGAATTTGAATTGGATTTGGATTGGATTTGCATTGGATTTGATTGGATTTGAATTGAAATTTGGATTGGATTTGGATCAAATTGGATTTTGATTGGATTTCCATTGAATTTGGATTAGATTGGATTTGGATTGGATTTGAATTGGATTTAAATTGGATTTGGATTGGATTTGGATCGGATTGGATTTGGATTTGGATTGCATTTAGATTAGATTTGCATTGAATTTGGATTTAAAAAGGATTGGAATCGGATTAGGTTTGGATTGGATTGCATATGAAATAGATTTGGATTAGACTCGAATTGGATTTCCATTGGATATGGATTGATTTTGGATTGAACTTGGATTGAATGCGACTTGAAATCGATGATTTGGTTTCGATTAAAATTTATTTTGGTTAGATTTGGATTTTAGTTGGATTTGGATTCAATTGCATTTAGATTGGATTTTAATTGACTTGGATTCGATTTGGATTGCATTTAGATTGGATTTTAAATGAATTTGGATGGGATTTGAATTTGTAATGGATTGGAATTGGATTGAATTTGGATTTCCATTAGATTTGGATTACATTTGGAGTTGATTTGAATTAGGATTGGCTATGAATTGGATTTGAATTGGATTTGGATTGGATTTGATTGGCTTTGAATTGAAATTTGGCTTGAAAATTGGATTTTGATTGGATTTGAATATGATTTGGATTGGATTTGAATTGGATTTGGATTTGAATTGCTCTTAGATTGGATTTGTATTGAATTTGGATTTGAAATGGATTGGAATTGGATTGGATTTGGATTGCATATGAAATGGATTTGGATTGGACTCGAATTGGCTTTCCATTGGTTATGGATTGGATTTGGATTAATTTTGGATTTGATTTGGATGTGGATTGGATTTGGATTGAACTTGGATTTGGATTAAACCTGAATTAAATGTGACTTGAAATCTGATTTGGTTTGGATTAAACATAATTGGGGTTAGATTTGGATTTTCATTGTATTTGGATTAGATTTCCATTAGATTTGGTTTTGGATTGCATTTAGATTGGGTTTGGATTGAATTTGGATTCAGAATGGACTTCGATTAGATTTGGAATAGATTTAAAATGGATTTAGATTGAATTTAGATTGGACTTGAATTAGATTTCCATTGTATTTGGATTGGATTTGAATTTTTATTGGATTCGGATTAGGAATGGATTGGATTTTGATTGGATTGGGTTTAGATTGGATTTAGACTGCATATGAAATGGATCTAGATTGCAATAGGATAGAATTTGGATTAAATTTGGATTGGATATTTGGATTTTCATTGGATTTGGAATAAATATGGATTAAATTCGGAATGGATTTGAATTGGATATTTGGATTGGATTCGGGTTGAATTAAAAATGTAATTGGATTAGATTTTGATTGAATTTGCGTTTGAATTGTATTGGATTTGAATTCAATTTGAATTGAAATCAGGTTGGCTTTGAATTGAAATTTATTTGGGTTGGATTGGATTGGATTTTGATTGGATATGATTTTGATTTTGATCTGATGTGGATTGGATTTCCATTGGATTTGGGTTAAATTTAGATTGGATTTTAATTTTGAAAGTTTTGAATTGAGTTTGGATTTGGATTGGATTTGAACTGATTTTGAAATAGATTGAAATTCGATTTAAATTGGACTTGAATTGGATTTGGATTGGATTTGATTTAGACTTGAATTGGATTTGGATTGCATTTGGGATAGATTTGGATTGGACTAGAATTGGACTATAATTGGATTTCCATTCAAATTGGATAGGATTTGGATTGAATTTTAATTTCGATTGGGTTTCTGATTGGATTTAGGATGGATTTCAATTAGATTGGGATTGGGCTTGAATTAGATTGGATTTAGATTGAATTTCGAATGGATTTGGAATAGATTTGGATTTGGATTGGATTCGGAGTGTATTTGGAATGGATTTGGATTGGATTTGGATTGAATTTGGATTAGATTTTGGATTGGAAGTTTATGGAATTTGATTGGATTTAGAATAGATTTGGATTCGGATTGGATTTGCATTGGACATGAATTTGATTTCCATTGAATTTCGATTGGATTTGGACTGGAAGCTTTTGAAATTGTATTGGATTCGAGTTGGAATAGATTTGGATTTGGATTGGACATGAACTGAATTTCCATTGGATTTGGCTTGAATTTTGAATGAATTCTAAGTGCATTTGGATTTGGATTGAATTTCCATTGGATTTGGATTGGTTTTAAATTGGTATTGGACTTGAATTGAATTTGGATTGAAAATGTATTTGAATTGAATTTGGATAAGTTTTGGTTGGATTTGGATTTGAATTAGATTTCAATTGAATTTGTATAGGATTTGGATTGATTTGGATTGGGTTAGACTTGGGTTTGCTTTTAGATTGCATTTGGGTTGGGTTTTAATTATATTTGGATTAGACTTGAAATAGACTATACTTAGATTTCCATACGATTTGGATAAAATTTGAAATGGATTAGGATCGGATTTGAATCGGATTTGGATTGGATTTGGATTGGATTTGGGTTGGACTTGAATTTGGATTAGATTTTGGATTGGATTTGAACTGGAAGCCTCTGGAATTGGATTGGATTTGGAATAAATTTGGATTGGAAATGAATTGGATTTGGATTGGATTTCGTTTGGATTTGGATTGGATTTCGTTTGGATTTGGATTGGATTTCGTTTGGATTTGGATTGAGATTGTATTTGGATTAAGTTTTGATTGGATTTGGATTGGATTTCAAATGAATTTGTATTGGATTTGTATTGAATTTGGATTGGGTTAGAATTGGTTTTGGATTTAGTTCGCATTTGGGGTTGGATTTGGATTGGACTTGAATTAGAATATGCTTGGATTTCCACGATTTGGATTTAAATTATATTCGGTTTAAATTTGGATCGGATTTGAATTGGATTTTGATTGGCTGTGGATTGCATTTGAATTGGATTTGGAATAGATTTTGGATTGGATTTGGCTTGGAAGCTTGAGGAATTGTATTGGATTGGATTTGGAATAGATTTGGATTTGAATTGGAATTGGATTGGACATGAATTGGATTTCCATTGGATTTGGAATAAATTCTGAGTAGATTTAGATTTTAAATTATTTTCCATTGTATTTGGATTGCATTTGAATTGAATTTTTATTAGATTTGGATTGGATTGGATAAAGCTATGAAGCAGCTTATCTCTCTCTCTTATCTCTTGCCAAGGAACAACAGCCGTCCCGGTCCATCGTGCTGTTTATTTGTGCGGTGTACATTTATCCACGTTTTGTCTATCTCGTACAACAAAGTTGTACCGAAAGGCTATCATTTTACTCCAAAATCGAACTTTTTATAGAAGTCACGTAGACCCATGATGTTAAATACCAATTGATTCAGCTCGTCAAACTGAACTAATGTCTGTAAGTCCGTGTGTATGTGTTCACACGAAAAACAAAAAAAACTGAGAAGAGGGAGAATGGACTCGCAGTTGTAGGCCTGATATGAACTATAACTAAGAGATGCATTAATATTAATTGAAACAATCATTATGACATGTGACATGTGATGAACCATCAAAAACAGAAGGTCATCAAGAGGTCTCGTTTGCATATTGTCGAAATAAACTCCACAATGATTTAAATGCTTAATTTAATTTCAATTTAGCTTATTACTGTGCTCATTCAAAAAGACCACTCACCTGGATCTCCCAAATCATGTGGCACCGAGTTTTTGATTTTCCTCGGAATAATCTTTCCATCGTAGAGATGCTTCCGCCCTTCGGTTATCTCCTGGTTAATACTGTCTTTGTAGTCGTATTGTAAACTTACCTAAACAACATGTTTTAAAGTGTGAAATTCGGTTACGATAGAAGTGTGATTTGATGTACAACTCACTTGTAGGTTGGGCCAAAGACTGGCTAAAGCGTGAGAAGCATAGAAGTGTACATCATACGTATTGTACATGCGGTATTCGTGCCCTTCCAGATAGGCAAATCTTCCATAAGCCAATCTGTGATGAATGATTCAAATTTAGTTTTTAAATCTCTAGATCACAAGATACAAACATTACTAACCTAGGATCGTCATACGGAAGCTCAGCATCATCTGTGGTCAGCCAGACGCTCCCACCGTCGGCAATAAAATACAGTTCATTGAAAATGGCACTTTTGTACCAGTCCGGAAGGTCACTGGAATGATAGACATTTGAACACTTATTTTCGCTGCTCAAGAAACTACATTCTAAAAATTACCTATCGTCCAGTATAGGCCGCTGCCATTCGTTCACCAATGTTTCCCATTTTCCGTAGTTTTGTAGAGCGTAATCCGATATCGATGGTCCCGCATCACCAGATTTCCCAAAGTATTTGGTATAATATTTGTAGAATTCCTTCGCTTTCTTACCGAAGTGTATCTTTGGCATGTCCCAGACTAGAGAAAACTCCAAATCGGAGCTACTTTCCGACTGTACTAGGATTTGTGCGCTGACTGCCACAGCCACGTCCTTGCCTAGAAAAAGATCATACATGTGGATTGATGTGATTTTAGATTCTAAGTTGAACTTACTCTTCAAATTTTCATCAACGGAAGCCTCCGTCAGCTTTCCATTCTCCTTCAAGTCATTCCACAACTTTTCACCGCTTCCAGTTGGATCGAACTTCAAGCACCTCGTAAGGTTAATTTCCGAAGAAGTCTTACAACTAACGCAGTACGTGCACTGCATGTCCGCTATGGTTTGCTTAATACTGACACCTTTGGCCAAACTCTGATTGAATTCGGCCGTCTCGCTATTTCCTTCCGCGTCCTGCTTCTTGTTACCGGTGCCGTTTTTGAATGTGAACGTTATCGTGACCTGCCGATCCTTGCCACAGACATTTTCCACCGTCCACACAAAAACGGCCGCCGGTAGAGAGCTCTCCTTGTAGTCATGGGGAATGATGGGTGAAATCTGACGCTGAATCAGCTTAATGCCGTACTCACTCAGATCGTACTCAGACCAAGCACGGGGATACAGGGCCGTGTAGTTGCACTTGGAAGAGTTGATGTTGGTTTCCCAGCTGGATAAGGGGCTCTTGGGTCGACTGAAAATAGTTTGAATTGGGAGAAATTATTGGAATATATTGTAAACTAGGTGTAGAAAATTGGTATTTTTTTTGTTGGCGCTTGGTGCGGTTTGGCAGGACCCCGACCATATGAGACACACTTTTTGGTACTTAGCTTTATCTGAAATGCTCGCGAAAAGTTGTATTCGACGGGAAACGTGGCTCAGTTTTCCGCTGTTAAAATTTAGCCCGATCAATCATTGCGTTCCGCAATAATTGACAAAACTATGTTTTTTCCCTTGGAAAGAAAATGGAAAACATTCAAATGAATTCAAATAAATGTGCATTGATGGAAATAATGGGATTTATTTCCGACAAGGACAATGCAACACAATCATATAAAAATTGTAAAAAAGTCAGATATCACAATAACAACTATTGATATAGTTTAGTAATAGCCTTTCGTTTCGAATGAACATGTTATCAAATTTATAACAAAATATGTTTTATTGTTTTTGGTTTGTTATAATTTAAACTTTCGGATTTGTCAATGACTAATATCCTCGACTGTGTGTTATTACACAGTAGAAATAAGAAATTGTTTACGCGATGAATTTGTTTGTGTTTTGGGTTGAGATACAAATATAAATAATTATGCTTTTCTGAAAAATATTATTTATCTCCAACATTTTCCACGTGCGGAATCTCCCCCTGAGGTGTGGCATCTCAACTGGATTTGACTTTTTTTTGTAATATAAATAGTACAGTCCGATTTTTTGCCTTTCTCGTACAACAAAGTTGTACCGAAAGGCTATCATTTCACTACGAAAACGAACTTTTTATAGAAGCCTCGAAGACCCATAGTGTTGTATACCAATCGACTCAGCTTGACGAGCTGAGCAAATGTCTGTCTGTCCGTGCGTATGTATGTGTGTATGTGTGTGTATGTGTGTGCACAAAAGCTCAGAAAAACATCACAACTTTTTATTTAGTAATCATCAACCGATTTTCTCGCAACAAGTTTCATTCGACAGGGGGTTGATCACTATTGAATTTGATAACGATCGGCCGTTGCGTTTTAAAGTTATAAAGAAAATGGTACATAGAACCATATGAGCACCATATAAGATTGGTGTCTTGACTAAATGCGAGAAAGGCAGTATCACTACTGGGTGAATTAAGTTGGGTTTTGTTTTACAAATGACCTCTACACTATGTAGTTGGATCCCTAAACTATCAAAAACAATAATTAGAGTTTTAATTTTGTTACATCTTGTAAGTAATATGTATAATTCACGCCAAAGGTGGTATCCGGAGGAAGATGGCAAGACATTTTATAGAGGATAATACAAACACGTCTGGTTAGGTTTACATGCAAATAACAACAACTTTATTCAACATCATACTTCGCATAGTGCAACAGATTCTCAGTAGCTCAGATCTCTAAATTATTATTAGAGTATATCTCTCGAAATGGAACTGCCAGCAGGGGTTCCCCATCTGGCCACTACAACACCTCCTTCCTCAAGAAGATACTTATTTATCCAATTCACTTCTTAGTGACAACTTACTTATATTTTCGTCCTTTTGTACATATTGTTCTGACTGAAAAACGCTTTCAGTAATGCAATTTTTTTTTCTTACAGGTTTCTTTCCATACAGTCAAACAGCTTCTGAACAGCTACATCAAAAATAAAATTAAAATTAACATAAAGTGTCGTTCTACGTATAAATACCTATCTTTGAATTAATCTTCTGTGCTTATATGTTATTATTGAATTCCAATATACACTACATACATATATGCCTAAAATGCTATATGTTGTATTTGTTATGTGATGCTGATATACGCGTTGAGATTAAAACATGTTTTATATTATGTACTATTACCATATGTAATGTCTAAGTGTTCTCAATACGATCTATATATTATCCGGATACAATTGTGTTCTAATAAAATAAAAATAAACTATGCTATAACCACGGCAAACTGAAATAAAACACAGGCAAACAATGCCTCAAAACAACAGGTAACACTATACACTCACTGATAAAAAAAACAATGTCACCCAAAGATTTAAACTTGATGTGGGGTCGCTGAATGATCCAAAAGTGTCGGATGATAAACCGACCTACTACCGACAATGTTTGAGCTGCCGCCTGTAGATAAGCAATCCACATTTGTGATAAACAATGTTCCTGATAGTACTTAAATAGATGCATGCTTTCACAAATGCAATTAAAAATTGTGCTAATTTTCTACCGCCAAAACACAAATCGAACAACAGTACACTATCACACATATAAAAAGGAATAACAATTCACGCTTCAATCCCTGCTTCAATCGCAGTAAACCATTATTGTACAGCGCAACTGTGATGGGTGTGATGGCGATTTATTGAAGAAACGGTACGAATAAAAATGTGCGAAGAAAAAGTACAATACACTGTACACAAAAGCGGATCAAGGCACTAAGGAAAAATCCCCGTTCTTCGCAAAAATAAAGTCTATTGAAAAGCTAACAAAAATCGTAACAAAAATGAAAAATAAAATATTGCGGTGCACATAAAAAACACGCGAATCATCATCCTGATTCACCAAAAGCACTTCACTTCTAACTTAGCACCAAAAAAATTATTCACGCCAAATGGTGTAACACGAGGTCGTGAAAAACAAATTCTAAAATAAAACACTATTTATCCTCGTCGCCACTGTGACATCTTGTAAGTAAAATGTATAATTCACGCTAAAGGTGGTATCTGGAGGAAGATGGCAAGACATTTGATAGAGGATAAAATAAACACGTCTGGTTAGGTTTACATGCAAATAACAACAACTTTATTCAACATCATACTTCGCATAGTGCAACAGATTCTCAGTAGCTCAGATCTCTAAATTATTATTAGAGTATATCTCTCGAAATGGAACTGCCAGCAGGGGTTCCCCATCTGGCCACTACAACAAATTTAACGAATTGTTTAGAAGAAATATCGATTTTTAAAAAAGGTGTGGCATCTCACACGGATTTACCCTACTTGAAAAGGCTGGTTTAAGACACATTTTTTTTCGAATTTCATTGTTACTCGCTACCGTTAAGAGATAGAGAGTTGGTATATTCTACATAGTTGTTTGTATTTTCATGGTCTATCACTTTTATAGCGGGCATTGTTTTGAACCAAAATTAAATAAAAAATCAATCAAGCTAACGGGCTAATTGTTTAGTCTCCCTAATATTTCAAAAGATAGCTTATATCTCGGTAATTTTTTTCGAACATTTCGAATTTGACCGAAACGTCACTTACACCCCTCTGCATCTAACCCCTTAAAATATAAAATATTTGTCGTTGTCCTTTGTGCTGTACATTGTGATTGTATATGGTTACTGCTCCTGAAATTCATCTCATAGCTCCGCTGTTCATCTCATTATAAACAAAGCAATGAAAGAAATTTAGATATTTTTTTAGTCTTACCTGAAGGTACTGAGTGTTAACTCAGAATCTAAAATTGGGAACCATCACGAAATTATGGAAGATTTTGAACGTTAATAGCGCCTTTATCTTTCGATGGTTTCTGGAGATTTATTAATAAATCGACTCGGAAACTCTCCAGCAATTTGTCAATTTTATCGATTTTTTACGATAAAGTATTGAAAATTCCAATTTTTGTCAAACCCAGTAAAAAATTCAAACTAAGTCTCGGTCATGCATTCCCAACACGGACATCAGAGTGATGTAAGTTACGGTATTTTCGGCCCACCGCTTCATTTACTATGGGCATAAAACGACCCGTGTTTCACGCGATTTCTGGTCAAGAATCTACGATGAGTGGACAGAACGATGGCGTCAGTAGCGGTCCCAACATCGATGACCGTGATTCCTGCATCTGTAGTGTTTCAGCGGAGAACTATAGAATGTGTCTCGTCAGCGTCAACAGCATCCCAGTTTAATTAACTTGTATGGTTCTGGGCCTGGAGTTCGTCAGTTAGTGATTGGGTGGTGTCAGTAGCAGCCCAGTGAGATTTTGATTTTAGTTTTGTTGCTGTTGGCAGCAGAAACAGAAGCGCGCGTCGGAGAGAGACGTTGCGACAATTTATTCGCAATTGACTATAATTTCACCCAAATGTTACTGATGCCATCCATGCTAATTAATTGTTGCAGCGTCTCACATTCGCGCACGCTCGTAATTCTAAAAAAATAGACAGGAACACCGTCTTCGACCAGAGGTCGTACAGACTGAACACTTAACACCTAGACAACGGACAGGACACGTAACACCCAGTTTTCTCCTTACCGGGGCGGGAATCGAAAATTTTCCAAGGGAGGACAGTTCACCCGAATCGTACCGAATAAGGATGACATTTGGTTGAAAAGAAGGACACAAAAAACATCGATCGATTTTTAGTTCTTAATATGATTAAGAATATTATATTTGATAGAATTTTGTGCACTAAAGTCTATTGGAAGAGGTCTTTGTAAGTCGAGGCAAATACGAATACTGTATTAACATAACAGATTACTTTATGATCCCCAGATGGAACGTTTCCAACTCTAATTACAGTCTACAAAAAGCACTTTCTAATTATAAACTAACAGCACCATCTTTATAATGAAAGATTTCAGCTTCAACTAATATTAAAATCAGTAGTGAACAAATGTTTAATATTATGCTGAAAAGATATTTTAGTTACTAGATAAAGATTGTCGCTTCGGTTCCCTTTGTTCTGCTGTCCGAAACATGTGTGGTACATACCTGTCAACAGGGTTGCCACATTTAAATCTGTATTTCTTCTTCCGTAAATCTGCATATCTGTATCTCATGTCAAAAAATCTGTATTAAAAATCTGTATCCATCTAAACCTAATTAAAATGGTTTTTGAACAAACTTTGTTTTGAAAAATATGTAAATTTGATAATTTTTGAATGAAATCTGTCGAGAGTCCGTCTTTAACTATTGTAGCCACTTTAGTGGACCAACCGCTCAGTCACACTAAACCTACTGAGCAGAACTACTGTTTCTGGATATGTGAATAAAGGCTAGATCTGATTCTCTTTTATTATTGCTTGAGCTTTTTCTGAGACCACTTTATTCAAATATAGTCTGGACATTTTACGAACCGCCATCGGGGGTGACAATGGGTCATCGCTCTCACCGGCAGTCTGGAGGTTGTAGAGCAAAATAGTTCAAAAAGGTCTCTTATATTTTAGTCTTCTTGCCCTCAGATGCATTCAATCTATTCTACAAGCATTCTTTAAAATGAAACAGTGACCCATTCTCACCCCCATTTGATCCATTGTTACCCCCGACGACGGGAGCATAATCTGGTTTCATTCATCGTTTATTTGCATAAACTGTCAATCTGTTCTGTCTTTTGGTAATATGATAATGGTCTGTAATAAAATCAGTTTGGCAAAGAATTAAATTTGATAAGCATAAAATATTATTGAAAACAGGTATTCACTGATAACAAATTATTTATATAATTTTTATTATAGTTTTCAGTACTGTACTCTTCAAGAAATCTGTAAAATCTGTAATTTTGTCAAAAATCTGTATATCTGTATATACAGATTCTTGGTCATCCCTCTACCCCAAAAATCTGTAAAATACAGAATAATCTGTATATGTGGCAACCCTGCCTGTCAAATCGTATGGATTTTCCTTCTTTGACATTTAGCTCCCCTATCCTCGCCAGCAAAAGATGTTCCGGACAGCGACGACAGCGACAATCTTTATCTAGTAACTAAAATATCTTTTTTATGCTGGCATTTTCAGCGATATTGCACAGAATTATAACAAGAAAAGTTCATCGTTTACAATTCTGAATATTCTATTGCAAATATGCTAAAAAACTGACCGAACATTACATGGACGTAGCCAGGATTTCGAGTTGGGGGGGTTTGGCGAGCAACTTTTTTAGGGTTTACTGAATCGTATTTTTTAAAAACACATTAATATTAGTGCTTGGTACTATTTCCTTCTAAGTTCCAAAAACTTTGAAACCAAATCCACAACCAACAGTAAAGGCTGGATCACAATAGCACGCTCCGCGTCGCGTCGTGCTGGGCGTTGAAGTCAGCGTTTTGTACTGAATGGATTTAAAAATGCATGATTTATTGCTCATCTGATATTTTCAAATAAAGTGAGAAAATTATTAACGAACTTAGTATTCAGAAATAATATAAAATCGGTTATAGCAATTATAAGTTTTAGAAAACTAGAACCAAACATCTGAATTTCTCTGAAATAATATTTATTATAAAACAGGCAGAAAAAAAAACAATATGCGAGCTTTCTCCAGGAATTCCTTCGACAATTGCTGCAGGCATTCTATCAGGGATTCTTTAGGAATGCCTCCAGCAACTTCTTCGGCAATGTCTTCAGGATATCCAGCATCAATTTTGCCGAGAGTTGATCCGGAATTTGCACAATTAATTACTCCAAGAAATCCTCCACGAACTTATAAGTTCTGCAGGGATTTATTAAGATAATTCTTTCGTGCTGTTTCTCATAAAAAATTAAGAAAAATTGCACCGTGGAATTCCTAAGAATATTCCGTGGAAAATCCGCAGAATTGCCAGTAAACATTCCTGAGAATTTCGCGAAAAGTTTTCGAATTTCTTGTGTAATTTTCCGTGAAAGTTTCGAATAATTTCTTGTAAATATTTCAGAGAATTTCTCCAGGAATTCCACTGAAAATTTATACAGAAATTATACCGAAAATGAAATCAACAATGGAATTTTCGGAGGAATTCCTAGATTAATTCCCAAAGAAATGCTGAAAGAGTTCCGGTGGAAACTTCAAGATTTACACTGGGAAATCCATCAGGAGTTTCTCCGAAAATCCCTCCGGGAGTTCCTCCGGGAATTCTTCCAGGAGTTCCACAGGCAGATCCTCCAAGAATTCCTCCAGGATTTCCTCCGAGAATCATTCCGGTAGTTCTATCGGCAGTTCCTCTGAAAATTCTTCCGGGAATTTCTCCAGAATTTCCTCCGGGAATTCATTCAGGCTTTCTTTCTGGAATTCATTTAGGCTTCTCCAGGAATTTATATAGAAATTCCTCCAGAAGTACTTCCGAGAATTTCTCTGGGAGCTCCTCAGGGAATTCTCCATGAGGTCCTCTGATGATGATGATGGTTCAGCTACATACCCCTACAAAGGTTTCAGCTAGACGAGATTTGTCTATAAGATGAATTCTCCAAGATTTTTTCCGAGAATTCTTCTGGTAGTTTCACTCCGGGGGTTCCTTTGAAAATTCTCCCGAGAGTTTCTTCAGAAATTCCTCCGGAAGTTCCACTAGTAGCTCTTCCAGAAAATCATTCAGGCTTTTATCAGGAAATCATTTGGGCTTTCTTCGGAAATTTAGCTGGAAATTTCTTCTGAAGTTCTTCCGATAGTTTCTCTGCTGGTTCCTCCGAGAGAAACCTAAGAATTCTTCTAGGAGTTCTCCTGAAATTCCTCCGAGAGTTCTTACGGGAGCTCCTCCGGCAGTTCCTTCGGGAATTCCTCCGAGAAATCCACCTGCAGTTTCTATGAGAATTCCTCCGGGAGTTTCACCAGCAGTTCCTCCGGGTGATCCTCTGAGGATGAACTTCCAGAGTAATTTCCGTAGGAACTCCCGGAGGAATTTCTGGAGGAATTCCCGGAGAAATTATCAGAGGAATTCTCGGAGAAACTGCCAGTGAAACTTCTGGAGGAATTTCTTGAAGAACTACAGGAAGAATTTCCTGAGGAAATCCTGGAGGAACTCTCGTTAGACCTCCTGGATGAACTCCCAAATGAACTTCCGTAAGAATTCCAGGAGGAACTCCTGTAAGAATTCTTAAAGGACCTCCCGGAGGAACTCCCAGAGAAATTCTCCGATGAACTTCTGGAGGAATTTGTAGATAAACTCCTAAATAAATTTACAATATTTTGAAAACTTATATGTGAATATGTACTGTCCTAAAGAAAGCCTAAATGAATTCCTGAAAGAAAGCCTGAATGAATTTCCGGAGGAATTTTCAGAGGAACAACCGGTGGAATACCCGGAGTTGAATTTCTAGAGGAACTTCCGAAATACCATTTCCCGTGAAATTCCTGTCAAATATTCTCCAGGAATTCCCTGTGAAGTTGCTGGAGGGATTCCCGGAGGAACTCTTGGAAAAACTCCCGGAGGAACTCCCATACGCAGCACTTCCGGAGGAATTCCCACAAGGAAGTCCTGAAATAATTCTTGGAGAAGTTCCAGAAGGAATTTCCGGAGAAATATCTGAAGGAATTCCCGGAAAAATACCAGGAGGAGTTAATGCAGGAGTTCTCAGATGAAATCCTGAAAGTATTCCCAGATGAATTGCTGAAGAAATTACCGGATGAATTCCCAGGGGTTTGTTCTGAAGAAATTCGTGGAAGAACTCTTGGAAAATATCCTGGTGGGACTCCGGAAAGAATTCTAGGACAATTACACGGAAAAATTCCCAGAGAAATCGCTGAAGGAATTCGTGGAGAAGTACCTGAAGAAATTCCCGGAAAAATACCTGAGAAATTCCTAAAGAAATTTCTAGTGGAATTCTTGAAGCATATCCTGAAGTAATTTCGGAAAGAATTCCAGAATAAAGTCCTAGATGATTTCGCTATTGAATTTATGGAGGTATTCCCGGAAAAAAATCCTGGGAGTTATCCCGGAGGAATTAAAGAAAAAGTTCCTGGAGGCATGCCCGGAGAAGTTCCTAGAAGAATTTCCAAAGGAATTTCTTTTAGATTTACAAGTGAAATTATGGAGCGAAATCGGAGGATTTCCGTCATAAATTTCTGTAGAAACTTCTGGTGGAACTCTCGAATGCATTCCTGAAGGAGTGGTTTCTAGATAAGGAGGAATTACAATAACATGAGATGGATTTTCGAACGATTTCCAGAGGAGCTTGTGGATAACTTTCCGGCGGAATTTAGAAGTTCTCAGGTGAGCTTCTAGAAGGATTTCAAGGAGAATTCTTCAGCCCGAAATGTTTCGAGTAGTTTTGAACTTTTTTATATTATGGACCCTGGATACCCAAATAAATTTTTGGAAATCTTTTGAATTTCAACCATCTATTTCTGAATATGATTGGATCGTCAAGTGCACATGTTTAAAGGAATTAATTTCAGTACCCGTTGAATCTTTCCACCATTTAGGGGAGGGGGGGGGGGTCGCCCGACGCCCTTCAATCTGCCCCCTCTGGCTACGCCCTTGGAACATTAGATTCTATAAGGACCGAACACAAGGTGCTTAGATGTTCAGAGCATTTTTTTTTCTTGAGTGCCATTAAAAATCACAATTTAAGGCATATGAATTAGAATGGTACCTGGAACCGTTAACTGTTTAACCATCAAGCTCTCAATTGCACAAATTATAAATTGTTTAGATTTAGCCTAAAGAAACTCAAAACTGATTAGTTTTAGGTATTTCTATTCCATTTTAGGTGGCATGGCGGCTGATCTTTGCCTCACATATTCAAGAAGCTGACAACCATGTGATGCGTGTAAAAGGTATTTTGATGGGTGTTGAAAATTTTAAGCAGCATTTGCTTTTTTTCCTAATCCATTATCACAATTCCTTTTTGCCTTTCTCGTATACTAAGTATACGGTAAAGGCTATATGATCGCTCCAAAAACAAACTTTTTATAGAAGGCCCGGAGACCCATAGTGTTATATACCGATCGACTCAGCTCGACGAATTGAGGTGATGTCTGTGTGTGTGCGCAAAACTACTCAAAAAATGTCACTCATTTTTCGGGCACTTATCCTCAACCGATTTGCTCGCAACAAGTTGCATTCGACGCAGAATCCTGTCCCATTGTTTCCTATTTGAAATTGGCCAGATCGGACTATGGGATCGAAAGTTATGACCAAAATACAAATTCATACGAAAAAAATCGCGTAAAAATGTCACTCATTTTTCGGGCACATATCCTTAACCGATTTGCTCGCAACAAGTTGCATTCGACGCAGAATCCTGTACCATTGTTTCCTGTTTGAAATTGGCCAGATCGGACTATGTGATCGAAAGTTATGGCCAAAATACAAATTCATACAAAAAACTGCGTAAAAAATGTCACTCATTTTTCGGGCACTTATCCTCAACCGATTTGCTCGCAACAAGTTGCATTCGACGCAGAATCCTGTCCCATTGTTTCCTATATGAAATTGACCAGATCGGACTATGGGATCGAAAGTTATGGCCAAAATACAAATTCATACGAAAAAACCGCGTAAAAAATGTCACTCATTTTTCGGGAACTTATCCTCAACCGATTTGCTCACAACAAGTTGCATTCGACGTAGAATCTGTTGAGAGGGTGCAATGTTCACCTCCCTTATATGCACTCACATTGAGCCTTCATGCACAACCCTATTGAGAGCACCTTCCGTGCTTATACACTTTGTTATGTTTGTATACGTCACAAGTAAAAGTACAGCTACCGTGTGAAAACGTGTTTGATTTAACTCCGCAAATAAAAGTAATATTATCGCTAAAGTTCTCGCGTACGTGTTTCCTCAACTCCTCCGAAAATCCTTGCCGGTATTCCACTGTGTCGTAGTGTACTCTCGCCGACAGGTTATGGTCCCAGCGAGTGGGCCAAAGGAAGAAATTCGGGAAGTTGAAAGATCCGGCCGGGAAGAGCCGGGTAGTGCCATTTTGTTTTTCGCCGCTGCATCGGCAGGGCAAGCGTCGTCTTGCATACCACGAGAAAGATTGGTGTTTGTGAGAGCAAGGCTAGCGAAATCGTGAGAAGTGAGAAGTTTGCCAGTGAGAAGACGGGAAGAGTTGTATTTGTTTACCCCGTGAAAAAGTGCACCGGTGAAGATGGGTGATTCGAAATTTTCGATTGCCAAATTGAACGGCAGCAACTGGCAAACATGGAAAGTGCGGGTCGAGATGTTTCTTGCTCGCGACGATCTCTGGTATGTGATCGAAGAAGACATTCCCGACGAAGACGATCGTACCGACGAATGGCATAAGGACGATCGGAAAGCAAAAGCGACAATAATCCTGCTGCTTGAAGACAGCCAGTTCAGTTGTCGCTTGTGAGAAATTGTGCCTTCGCGCGCGATACGTTCGATGCTCTCAAGCGTTACCATCAAAAGACGACGCGGTCGGTTCGCGTTTCACTTTTGAAAAAGTTATGTGCTTCGAATCTAGTGGAAAACGGGAATATTGAAAATCATGTGCGCGAATTCGACGATCTATTCGATCGGCTTGACGCGGCGGGTACAAGTTTGGATAAAGACACTAAAATTTGTATGCTGCTACGCAGCCTGCCAGCTTCGTACGACGGTTTGGTTACGGCTCTGGATAGTCGATCCGACGACGACATCTCGCTCGACGTAGTGAAGTCCAAGCTCGTCGATGAGTACAATCGTCAGCTAGAGCGAAAAGGATGTGGTTCAGTGAAAAGTGAAAAGGCAATGCGATCCGCGGAAAACAAGTGGGCTAGTGATTCTCGCATTTGCCATTTCTGTAAGAAAGCCGGTCATATCAAACGGAACTGCAGGAAGTTCCAAGCTGGCCAGAAGAAAAACAGTGACACAGCCAACGTCGGTAGCGGTAATGTATCCGTGAAAGCTAAGGCCGCACAAAGTGATTCGCGTGGTGTTGCGTTCACCGTCGGAGAACGGAAATCGTGCGGTTGGGTGATAGACAGTGGCGCCAGTGCGCACATGACCAACGATCGGTCGTTTTTCGAGTCGTTGAAAGAGTTTTCGGGCGGATACATAACGATGGCAGACGGGAAGAAGACCCAAATCTTGGGTGAAGGAAGTGGCATTGTGTACGGTGTCGACGGGTCCGACGAAACGATCAAAATTGATATAAACGAAGTGAAGTTCGTGCCCGGGTTGTCCACAAATTTGATTTCGGTCGGAAAATTGGCGAAGAAAAATTTCCGTGTGATGTTTGACGGTGATGGTTGTGAAATCGTTGATGCTAACGGTGTCGTTGTTGCCACGGGATTCCGGCAGAATGGTTTGTATTACCTGCGTGTAGCAGAAGCGTCGCTGGCGGCAGCAGAAGGCCGACACAGAGTGGACTGCCAGCACCAGTGGCACCGGCGGCTCGGCCACCGCGACTGGGCAGCTGCGGAACGGATCGCGAAGGAAGATTTGGCTACCGGATTTAAGGTGAGTGATTGCGGGTTGCGATTGGTATGCGAGTGTTGTATGGAGGGGAAATCGGCAAGAATGCCCTTCACTCCAGTTGTCGAACGGAAATCGTCCCGAATACTGGACATCGTCCACACGGACCTATGTGGACCGATGGACAACGAAACGCCGAGTGGAAACCGATATGCGATGACCATAATCGATGACTTCAGTCGGTTTACGGTCACATACCTTCTGAAGCATAAGTCCGAAGCTGCTGGAATTATTAAAGAGTATGTTAGCTGGGTCAACAATCACTTCGGTCGCAAGCCGGCCGTTATACGCTCTGATGGAGGGGGAGAGTTCATTAACAATGAGCTGAAGAACTACTACAAGCAGCAAGGAATCCAATCGCAATACACCGCTCCGTATTCGCCGCAACAGAACGGCGTTGCGGAACGCAAAATAGAACACTCACCGAAATGGCAACCTGTATGTTGGTGGATGCGGGGATGGAAAAGCGGTTCTGGGGTGAGGCAATGTTAACTGCCACATACATACAGAACAGATTGCCGACGAGGACCATCAAGAAAACGCCTCACGAACTCTGGTGGGGAAGAAAACCCGATCTCAGCCATTTTCGGATCTTCGGCAGCCAAGCCTATGTACACGTACCGGACAACAAACGCAAGAAGCTAGACAGCAAAGCCAGAAAGCTGACGTTCGTTGGCTATGCGATACAGCAGAAGGCCTATCGCTTTGTGGATCCTGAAACGAATGTAATCACGGTGAGCCGCGACGCTCGCTTCATCGAGTTGGACAACGGATCGACAACGATGGAAGTGTCACCTGCAGAAAAGAAGAAAAGTGAAACTGTGAAGGAGAAGGAAGAAGAAATTGAACTGATCCCCTTCAAAGAAGAGAAGGAAGAAGTGCGTGAAGAGTCAGCCGAAGATGTATCCGACGACTACTACGAAGCCGAAGAACCTGAAGCCCCTCAAGCAAATTCAAGTCCAAACCTACGTCGTTCATCCAGGCCGAACCTTGGCACCCTGCCTCAGCGTCTAGAGGATTATGATGTCGATTTTGCAGTGGGTTTCGCCGCGTGTGCTGTAGAGGGCCCAATCGACTTCAAAGAGGCCCTGAAACATCGCGTATGGCATGACGCTATGCAAGAAGAGATGGAGTCTCATCGGCGGAATCAAACTTGGCGCCTGGTCCCATTACCAGAAGGGAAGAAGCCCATTGGTTCGAAATGGGTCTACAAAGAGAAGCGCAATGAAGAAAACCAAGTCGTGAAACACAAAGCCAGGCTCGTAGCCCAAGGCTTTGCACAGCGCTCCGGAGTCGACGTGGAGGATGTGTACGCACCAGTCACGTGCCAAGCAACGTTCAGAACATTCCTATCGGTGGCGGTAAAGAACAATATGTTGGTTCGTCACCTGGACGTAAAAACGGCCTATCTCTACGGTTCGCTGCAGGAAGAGGTGTACATGCGACAGCCGCCTGGATTCATCGTTGCTGGCAAGGAACACATGGTATGTCATCTACAGCGAAGCATCTACGGACTGCGTCAGTCCGCTCGGTGCTGGAACCGGCGACTTGATGAAGTTTTGGTGCGAATTGGGTTCAAAGCGGCCGTGGCGGACCCGTGCTTGTACGTTGGTGATATCGGAAGCGTGAAAGTGATGTTGATAGTGTACGTTGATGATATGTTGATCGCGTGTGTCAGTGGATCGCAAATTGAGATGGTCACTGCAAAACTGAAAGCCGAATTCGAACTAACACCTCTGGGAGAAGTGCGTCACTTCCTAGGGGTAGAAGTCAAGCGAGAAGACAAAGTGTTCAAGTTAAGCCTACGTAACTACATAGACAAGTTGCTTAAAGTGTTTGGTATGGAACAGTGTAAAACGGCCAAGTCGCCGATGGACGCTGGTTACCTGAAGATTGTGGAAAGTGGTGAACCGCTCAAAGATCCAACTAACTACCGTAGTTTGGTTGGCGGACTTCTATATTTGGCCATTGTCGCTCGGCCGGATATAGCAGCAAGTGCAGCGATCCTGGGAAGAAGATTTACCGCTCCTCGAGACTGTGACTGGATTGCGGCGAAGCGTGTGCTCCGCTATCTGCAAGGTACAAGATGCTATCAGTTACAGTTATGCGGAGAACAACAGCAAGGTCTAATCGGTTTCTCGGACGCCGACTGGGCCGGCGATATTGAGAGTCGGCGATCTACGTCCGGAATATTATTCAAGCTCGATGGAGGTTGTATTATGTGGGCGAGTCGTCGCCAACCGTGCGTAACGTTGTCATCAATGGAGGCTGAATACGTGGCGCTTAGCGCAGCTTGCCAGGAAGCGCTATGGCTCAGACAGCTCCTTCGAGATCTGGGCGAACTTCAGAATCAACCAACCACCGTCATGGAAGACAACCAAGGATGCTTGGCATTCGTTCACTCGGAGCGCGTAAGTAGAAGATCTAAGCACATCGATACCAAGGAACGCTTCGTAGAAGAACTGTGTAGTCGTGGGGAAGTTCGCCTGCAATACTGTCCCACAGACCAAATGCAAGCCGACATCCTGACCAAACCGTTGGGTCCCGTGAAACACCATCAGTTCTGCGAGTTGCTGGGACTTTGCGAAGATCAATCGTGTAAGGAGAATTCACATTGAGGGGGAGTGTTGAGAGGGTGCAATGTTCACCTCCCTTATATGCACTCACATTGAGCCTTCATGCACAACCCTATTGAGAGCACCTTCCGTGCTTATACACTTTGTTATGTTTGTATACGTCACAAGTAAAAGTACAGCTACCGTGTGAAAACGTGTTTGATTTAACTCCGCAAATAAAAGTAATATTATCGCTAAAGTTCTCGCGTACGTGTTTCCTCAACTCCTCCGAAAATCCTTGCCGGTATTCCACTGTGTCGTAGTGTACTCTCGCCGACAGAATCCTGTCCCGTTGTTTTCTATTGAAAATTGGCCATATCGAAAATTATACCATTTTTTATGGAAAAATCGCTAAAAAAAATGTCACTCTTTTTCAGGCACTTTTCCTCAACCGATTTGCTCGCATTAAGGGCCGATGCCCACGTAGCGTTTTTTCAAGCTGCGTGAACGCCGGGTCCACGCAAGGTACCCAGCATCAAATGTAGTCGTGCGCACGTGTACGTGTGCATTACTCCATATGATGCTGGGTACCTTGCGTGAACGCGGCGTCCACGCAGCGTAAATAACTTTCACTACGTGGACATTAACCTAAATTGCATTCGACGCAGAATGTCTCATTGTTTCTTATTGAAAATTGGCCAGATCGGACTATGGGCTTAGAAGTTATGGTAAAATTACTATTTATTGTGAAAAAGAGTTCAAAAAAGTCTAGCTCACTTTTTTAGCACTTAGACTTCATCTATTCCCCAAGCAACAGAAGTTCAACAAATCTGATTCGACGCAGAATCTTGTCCCATTGTTTCCTATAGAAACTTGGCCGGATCGTACAATTGGGTAAAAGTTGTGGCGAAAATACTAATTTTAAAACTACAAAATAAAATGCCATTTTTTGCTCTTATCCTCATCCGATTTGTTTGCAACAAATTGCGTTTGGCGAAAAAAAAATTTTATGCATATAAACAAATATGAAAAATAAAATCAATCCATATATTGGTGTTATTTGAGATTTTTCCAAACCTTTTGAACGAACGAGAAAGGCACCATCACCGCTAGGTGGATTAATCTGGGTTTTTTCTGATATTTTTGACACCTGTATTATTGTAACTCATGCATTTCATTTTCGATATTTACATTTATTTTATGCCAAAACTTGAAAGAAGTTTTTCAGAATTAAAACCAAAAACGCAAACGTGTGCAACGTTTTGTTACAGAATGAACTCTAACAGTAAGAGAACAGTAATCGTTAAACCAAAAAAAAATCAGTAATAGTTATTCATGCAACAGTTTTCCCAAAATAGCATAGCATAGCATAGCATAGTTACGGTGTACTTCGTAGATTGGACACTAGTGATACTCATGTTTTTCTTTTGAAATCCTTATTCAGATTGCTATCAGAAATCAAGGTGGGTGTGGTCCTTGATTTCAATCTTGGATAAAAATCACAAAAGCATGAGGATTACTACTCCTGGCCACGCCCATCTTACCGTAACTTGGGAGGAGAAGGAAGTGTTGGTGTAGTACTTACTTAACGAGAGGCCCCCGACTCAGCGACACCCTCATAAGTACCACGGAGTTGGATATTGGGGAAGGTATTCGTTGGATCAGGATTTGCCTGTAGCTGACAATGTGATCGAGGTAGATCTTACACCGTAACACACCACGCAAAGGTGTCTACCCAGCGTTACGGGGATGCAACAGTTTTCCCAAAATTTCCAAAAAGGAGGATATTTTTGCGCAAACAGAGGACATCTGGTTTTTAATGAAAAAGGAGGACATGCCCTTCTTTAGGATACCATATGGTCACCCTACTTGTACACAACTCTTCTGATTTTTGTTTTTTCAACATTGAGAACGCATTTTAGCAAAATGAAGCAACGAGATTGGTGCTGTGTTTCTTGCTATCGCGATGCGATGAATATATGTTCAGTGAGATGGAAATGGGAACAATTCCTCTGTATTTATATTATATGAAGGTAAAAGCAGTGTGTTGCAGTTTTACTGTCAAAGGATTCTCGTCAATAAAAGAGAGCATTTTTCACAAGTCTATTCGAAGCATTAAACCGGTCTGAAAAGGATCACATCGCAAAGCCGGTAATTATAATGTGTGAAAGAAACGAGACGGCCCATAAAAACGGTATTGTTCACAAATTCGCGACCGCGCCGTCATCGTCGCCTCTGGTTTCTGCACGCAATCCGCATGCTAAATTACTCATGAGGTGGAGGAGTACGGAGGAGGCGAATATGATGTGTGCTCTCATCGTCCTATTTATTTGCTTGCAATCAACGGCATAGTAAGGATTGCGATAAATATGAGGCCAGGAAAATGGGTATTTATGGTGCATTTACTCGGCTGTGTAACAATAATATGGACCGTCTGAGGTACCACAGAAATATGAAGTGTTTGGTGCGATGATTCATGAATCATATGAGCCAAGCTAAACAATCGCTCGACTGTGTACAAAATCTGCTCATTGAAATTAACGATGTGTGTACAAACAGTCTTGTTTGGGTTTTGGCCATAATACCATTAACAGATGTTCTCATCTAAACTGAGATAAATGCAATGAACCTCTTTGATGATTTATGTACGAGAAATGATGACTTCTACAAGTGTTGTGTCATTATTACAAGGATTTTTTTAACATAGATTTAACAATCTGAAAATCTATCACAAGAGACTAACAAAACTTTTAGTATAGAAATTTAGCAATTTTGTAAATGCTTTGTAAATGTGCTTTTCGCATAGATTTTGGCCCAAAGAAAATTGGAAAAATATTTATAAGGCTGCATGAATTGTAATAAATTTGTAAAACGAAGTTGAAAAATGCAGCGTCCCGCGAAACGCAGGATGTCTGGTTACATTACATTAGACGATTCGGACTATTTTCAATGGGACAAATTTAATCGAGTTTTGAATTTTTTCAAGAGCATGGGACAATCAGATGTCTATGGGCATAAATGACAGTTGTAATCATTATTCGACGACGGCAAGAAAACAGGCTCTGATAGGGCCAAACAAGACACGCGCTTGTATTATTTGTATTTGCAAACAAACGATTCAGGTCAAACTTATCCTTTTGATTAGTGTAGAAAATTAGGTTTATAGTTCGTTTAGTGGAATGTCTTCACTTGCCAAAACAAACAGAACATGTACTACATGTGTATTAAATCGACTTATGGCTAGTTATTTCTTTATCTTGTTAAGCGTACTCTCTGCTACAAAAAAACAGAAAACGAGCAAAAATTTTGCGCTTTTCAATTCTTTGTTTTCAAGTTTAATTAAAATAGGTACATGAGCTTTAATCCATATGCAATAACCCTATATGTAAAATAAATCAAAACAAATTGGATTAGATGTCGCATGATAGACGACGACGATGTAAAGCACCGCAAAAATCAAGTTCTGATCCAAATTTCCACGCGAATAAATTACCATACACGCGCTATGTATACACACACATCATCGTCTCTACTGCGATACCGTGTGGCGTCAGCATAACCATATAGACCCACTAATAGCCCTTCCTGCAGAAAACAAAAACATTACCACCTACCTGTAGGAGGAGAGCAAACTCTGGAATATGGTCACGTTGGATTCGTCCTTTATGGTGACGATGAACTGATTCGCGTGCACCGTGTTGTACTCGTACAGGCCCGGTTTGAGCTGAAAGCGACAGAACTCGCCGGCGAATCCACGCCCAATCGTGCCGGCGCCAATGCCCCCGATCGGGGCACCGTAGATCTGCTTCCCGTTCTCGGTGTACCAGTAGTCCATCAGGACCTGGCGGTTTTCGCGTGACACCTTCCAGTAGTAGGGGATGTATCTGCGGGAGGGAAGGATTTAAAAATCCAATTAATTGCCGTTAAATAGTGACGCGGATTGCTACATAGGCACAGACCGCATCGTGCTTTCGTGCTGTGCGGTTCTTTCTCTCTTTGCGGAAGGAAGTTTTTAATACTACCCGAAGCTATTTTAATTTCAACGGTGCTTCTTAGCGCTATTTGTACCCACTGATCCCGTTACGATCTTTGCAAGGACCCGTGCCTTCGTTTTACGTTGGACCCGTTTGCGGAAGTAAAATTTCGACAAGCGGTGGTAATCCTGCAGGGACACCGTTCTGGGAAAAAACCTCTTAGAAGGTCACGTCTCCACGCTCAGCAATGAGTATTAACAAAAACAAGAGGAAGGGGGAGTCTCTGAATTCTCCACTTCCTTCAAAGAAACAAGGTTTCAAGACCGTCCTGCCCAAGCGCGGAAAAAATAGAAGGAAGCTGGAGAATTCAGATATTCCTTCTAACTCTAATATCGGAAATAATTCTTCTCCAATCGAACTGAGCAATCAGTTCGATTTGATTAATGATGATATTGAGCAAATCGAATCTACCTCTAGCCCAGGTGATTCGATTCATGCGAAAAGCAAAGGATTCCACCAATTGTGGTATCTGTTGCCGAGTTTTCTGGCTTCCGGAATGAGATTTTGAGTAACCTTCAGGGGATCAAGGTTTCATTTCAGATTGCTAGGAAGGGTGACTGCCGCGTTTTGCCGGGATCCTTTGACGATCGCAAACGTCTTCTTCACTATTTAACTGAGAAGCGCCATAAATTCTTCACATACGACGACAAAACTGAGCGATTGTTCAAAGTCGTCTTGAAAGGTCTCCCAGTGATGACAAATCACTGGATGAGATTAAAATTGAAATTTCTCAATTACTTACTACTTTTTTTACAATTACTTATTACTTGGATTTTCACCAGTCCAAGTAATTAAGATGAAAAAGAAATCTCACTCTGGTACTTCCCAGAGGGGCATTTCTCAAGAATTTTATTTAGTTCATTTTAACAAAAGTGAACTAAATAATATGAAAAGTTTGGAAAAGGCCTGTATTATGTCTCATGTCCGTGTTGCATGGGAACATTTCCGCAGGCCTGGGGGAAATTTCCAAAACCCTACCCAGTGCCGTAAGTGCCAAAAGTGGGGTCATGGAACCAAACATTGTCACATGGATGCTAAATGCATGATTTGTGGTGGAACCTCTCACGCCAAGGACGCATGTCCTGTGAGAGAAGATTCCAATAAATTTAAGTGCGCAAACTGTGGGGCAATCATAAATCCAATTTCTGGGAATGCCCTTCACGCAAAAGTTTTGAATTCCCGTGCAAAATTGATGACGGAAATTCCAATCGGATCCCAGATTCGACGGGTAGAAATTTTCAAACGCTCAAATTTCGAAACCGGTTACCGGTCGAGCAATTCATACCCACCACAATTCACAAACAAATTTTGCCGCTCGTCAACGGGTAGCAAGCACTTCAGTAAATTCAATTTTTCCAATGTACCTACGTATGCAAACATCGCTGCTGGTAGACCAAATTTCTCTTCTCAAAATGAGGTTTATACCCATGTCCCAACGGAAAATAACGGTCATGTTGCCGATTCAGGTAGCATGACTGCTTCCGATTTTGATTTTTAACTGAACAATTGCATCACATGATTGATGCAATGTTCAAAGCAAATACCATTCCTGAAGCTGTTCAGGTTGGTATAAAGTACACACAAAAATTGTTATCGGACTCCGTTTTAATGGATCTAAATAATTGTGTGAAAGTTCTAAATTGGAATGCCCGCTCTCTAAAGGGTAAGGAAGATGAATTATTCAACTTCCTAACAGTTCATAATGTGCATATTGCCATTATAACTGAAACCTATTTAAAACCAGGACTCTCCATTAAACGAGATCCAAATTATTTTATCTACAGAAATGATCGTCTTGACAGCGCCTGTGGTGGGGTCGCCATTGTCATTAATAGACGTATCAAACATAAATTATTTTCATCGTTTGAAACCAAAGTTTTTGAAACCTTGGGAGTTTCTGTTGAAACAAATTTTGGACAATTTTCCTTCATTGCAGCCTACTTGCCTTTTCAATGCAATGGGCAGCAAAAGAATTTGTTGAAAGCTGATCTTCAAATTCTGACTCGCAACAAATCAAAATTCTTCGTAATTGGTGACTTCAATGCCAAACACCGTTCATGGAATAATGCTCAAAGCAATTCCAATGGTAAAATTTTATTTGAAGATTGTTCTGCGGGATATTATACTATTCAATATCCCAATGGACCAACTTGTTTTTCTTCCAGTCGAAATCCTTCTACAATTGATTTAGTTTTAACGGATTCAAGTCAGCTGTGTGGCCGATTGGTAACTCATGCTGACTTTGACTCTGATCACCTTCCTGTGACGTTTGAAATCTCACAAGAAGCCATTTATAATCCAATCAGCTCTACTTTTAATTATCATAGAGCTGATTGGGATTTATATAAAACATATATCGATAGGAATTTTGATGTTGATATTCCTCTCGATACCAAAGTGATATTGACAATGCGCTCGTATCTTTGACAAATTTAATTGTCGAAGCCAGAGGCATTGCAATTCGAAATGTGAAGTTAAATTCAACTCCATTATTATTGACGACGATCTTCAGCTACTGATCCGTCTTAAAAATGTGAGAAGAAGGCAATACTAAAGAACTCGCGATCCCGCGTTGAAAGTTATTTGGCGAGATGAAATTAAATGAAATTAAAAAACGTTTCGCTATTCTGAGAAATACCAACTTTGAGAATAATGTCTCGAAGTTGGATCCCAGTTCGAAACCCTTTTGGAAATTAACAAAAATTCTTAAAAACCTCAAAAGCCAATTCCAGCGCTTAAAGAGGGAAATAAAATTTTATTAACAAATGGCGAAAAGGCTCAAAAACTTGCTCAGCAGTTCGAGAGTGCCCATAATTTTAGTCTAGGTCTCACTAGTCCAATTGAGGATCAGGTTACACGGAGCTTCGAAGACATTCTCAATCAAGATAATGTTTTGATCCTTCGTTGGGAACTAATTTGGATGAAGTGAGATCTATTACTAGAAAATTTAAAAATATGAAAGCCCTGGGTGATGATGGTATTTTCTACATACTTATCAAAAACTCCCTGAGAGCTCTTTATCCTTTTGGTTAATTTATTTAACAAATGTTTTCAATTGGCATACTTTCCAGATAAATGGAAAAACGCCAAAGTTGTTCCAATTTTGAAGCCGGACAAAATCCAGCTGAGGCTTCTAGTTATCGCCCAATCAGTTTGCTTTCTTCCATAAGCAAACTGTTTGAAAAGATTATTTTAAATAGAATGATGGTTCATATTAATGACAATTCTATTTTTGCTGATGAGCAATTTGGTTTTCGCCATGGGCATTCAACCACTCATCAGTTATTAAGAGTTACGAACTTAATTCAGCTCAACAAATCTGAAGGATATTCGACTGGAGTTGCTCTTCTTGATATAGAGAAAGCATTTGACAGTGTTTGGCATGAAGGTTTGATTGTAAAATTGATGAATTTTAATTTTCCTCTGTACATAATTAAACTGATCCAAAATTATTTATCAGATCGCTCGCTGCAGGTAAACTATCAGAATACTAAATCTGATAGATTACCTGTAAGGGCTGGTGTCCCCAAGGCAGCATACTGGGGCCCATATTGTATAACATTTTTACTTCTGACTTACCTGATTTACCACCAGAGTGTCAAAAATCTTTGTTTGCAGATGACACAGGTCTCTCAGCCAAAGGGCGTAGCCTTCGTGTCATTTGTAGTAGATTGCAAAAAGTTTGGATATTTTCTCCACTTACTTGCAAAAATGGAAAATTTCCCGAATGCTTCCAAAACTCAGCTTATAATTTTCCCACATAAGCCGAGAGCTTCTTATTTGAAACCTTCTAGCAGACATATTGTCACTATGAATGGGGTTCCAATTAATTGGTCTAGCGAAGCTAAATATTTAGGACTTCTGCTAGATCAAAAATTAACTTTTAAAAATCACATTGAAGGCCTTCAAGCCAAATGTAACAAATATATTAAGTGCCTATATCCACTTATAAACAGAAAATCAAAACTTTGTCTTAAGAACAAACTTTTGATTTACAAACAAATTTTAGACCTGCCATGTTGTATGCTGTGCCAATATGGGCTAGTTGCTGCAATACCAGAAAGAAGGCACTCCAGAGGATTCAAAATAAAATTTTGAAAATGATTCTGAAGTTGCCTCCGTGGTATAGTACCAATGAACTTCATAGAATTTCTAATATTGAGACATTGCAACAAATGTCCAACAAAATAATTTCAATTTTAGATAAAATCGTTGCAATCTTCTATTGCAACGATTAACTCCTTGGACCCTTAGTATAAAATAGGTTAAGTTTAGTTTAAGTTGAAAACATTGTAATTCCTACATGGTTCCATTCAACCAGAGGAAAAAATTCCAACTGCCAGAGGCAATTGAAATGTATTAATAATAACTAAAAGCATAACATAGCAAATAAGGATGATAGTGTTAAGAAAACACGGAACACCTAGTCTAAGAGATGAATGCATGTATCAGATAATTAGCAAATAAAATTAGTTAAAAAAAAAAAAAAAAAAAAAAAAATTGCTACATAGGCATGAGGTTGAGGTAATCCCGGTTCAATGCGATCGTTTTCTAAACTCCGCTTTACCGATAAGCGCACTCTTATGCAGTTAGTTGATTTTCGTTAAGCAATTGGGAATCGATTCGATTATTGCATTCTCATCAAATGATTCTATATGATTTGACGACAAATGTTTGGCTGAAATAAAGGTCAGGGATTACCATCGTTATTCCAGAACAAGTTTTTAAATATCACTGTGCATCGCCGAACAAAAAAACATTTTCTTCTCTTCTTGTTACTTCTTATTTTCTTATATATAAAAATGAATTGGCCTGTGTTCGTATTCGCATAACTTGGAAACGGATGGATGGATTTTCTTCATGTCTTCAGCAAATACACATGTTTGTTATAACCTCCAACGGGTTTATAGATCATTTTTCATGTGAAAATCAGGAGTTAAACTGAGGAAATCGTGAAAATAAAAAAAAATAGAAACATTGATGAACAACTTTAGCCTTTCCCTCACATACCTATAGATATATTTACAACCAGCACTAACTTTAAGTTTGAATACTAGCACCTAATCGATTGAATGTTGCAGTGAAATCTTGACATAAATTTGTAACATTATTGAGTCATTGAGAATAAAGGACGACTTTCGTTACCTTGACTTAACATTGTTTGTACAAGTTTTTATACGAACAATCCAACTTAATATCCCAGACTCAGCTTTAAGCAAATTTGCAATATGTCTTCTTACCACAGATTACACGCAATCTTATAAAATATCTATAAAAATAAATCAAAATGTATGTATCTATGTCTATGTTTATAAATAAGCCAAGATAGGATTCAGCCGACTATGCACAAGTGGCTAAGCTGGTTCAAATGCGCCGTGTTGAAAGCCCCTTCTGCGTTGAGCGTGCTGGAATATGACGACTTTGAACTAAATATTAATCTATTATGAGCAGCGCGGTTTTCTGTTTATAATTTCTTTATCTGAGTGGGGTTTAAATCAATATTATAAATGAGATCAAGTGCAACCCATCAGATCGCATGAAACAGCAGGGTTGCTCTGCACGTGCTAGTCGTTTATGAGATATTCACCAGTGGTCTCACTTGAACTGTACGCAAAATTTGCACAGCACAGTTGTGGGACGAGGAATGGGGAATTAACCATTAGGGAGCTGGCAATATTACACCAGACAACCAGAAATGTATTTCAAGGACTTGAGCGTTTTACTCCTCTTTAAAGCTACGTGTTTCAGATATGTTCTTTGCTAATTAATAATAAATTATGTTACATATTGATACAAGCATCAAAATATTCTTGATTGATTTTTCCTTTCTCGTACAACAGTCCCATATTTCCCATAGCACCTCCATACGACGGAATATTATCAACCTTTCCGCAACTTTAGAACAATGCGCGAATTAATCTGTTCTTTATTCAAATCCCCACAGTAGTATTGGCATAAGCAAAAAAATCCCCAAATTCCGAAAATACCATGAGAAGCTGATTGAACTACAAAAAAGAAAAGAAAGAACAAGGGATGTCAGCATCTTGCTATTTTGGCCAAGATGCACACATTATGAAGAATTTCCTAAGTAGTCGATTTTAGCTAGCATATTCATCACTTTTCACTCGTTTACTTTTTCGTCGTTCTTTTTTAAAGGAGATACCTTGGTGATTAGGTTTTATCACAAAAATTGTAGTTCTTATAAAGTGCTTAAAATGAGATACTTTCACAAGACAGAAAATCATATTACCGTTTAGATTCATATTCCGAACACGTAAGCTCATTTTTCTCTTCGGAGGTCTTTATGGCACATGAATAAAAATATTTGAATACATAGATCAATACTTTCCATCAGCTAGCGAAAGAATTGAACTTTCATATAAGTGCTTGATATTCATATTTTTTTGATTGTAACTATTAATGCTGAATGATTTTATTCTGCCGAACTTTGTCTCAGATGCTGAACACCCATAGTAAAAAATGTCTCAAATTCCGAAAACTTTGATTCTAATTCCAAACACCACTTTAAAAGCACTAAAATGCAAAATTTTAACGTTTATCCGATGTAGGACAATTATAATGTCCTTGATCTGTATGTCTGTCGAGAAAATTCGTTTATTTATGCAAAAATAACGAAGTGCTTCAGATAAATCTTCATTTAATTAATGTTCGGAATATGAGTCTGTTTGAGATTTGAGACAAAACGGTATCAAAAACTATTGAGAAACCAAAACACTATGACCATGTTTTCAAAAAATTCAACACGGCAAAGCATTCTTTGATCCAATAATGAAAATTATACTGAACACCAGAAACGCCAGAAAGGAATGAATCCAAGTTTATAGGGTAACACATTTTTCTCTTTATTTTTGTTTATTTGTGCCAACCTAATTTGTAGAGAACAGTGCAAAATGCTCATTCGGGGCAAAATGACCTAACTCATAACATCACTCATATAATCTTTTGTAGGACATTTTGAACGAATATTACCACTAAAATTTAATGTTAATTATTCATTATCGAGCTGCAATAGTAAAAATAGAGCAAAATTCCATTTATATTTATACCTAAAATAAACGATTTGCGATTCTTTCATCTTACTCATAAGATTTCCATTAAATCCGTCCATAAAAAACAAACGCGAGCATGCGTTCACCATTATTTCACATACAATTCAAGCTCTGGTAAAAGGGCGAATGTCGCAAGAGAGGATTCTCTTCGTAGTTGGGTCACCGTGATCTGATGATGGCTGAAAAGCAGTAGGCCGAAACGTTATGCAAAATAATGCAAAGTGTGTGTTTAGTTTTCACCGAAAAATATCAACAAATTAACGATATAAAAGAGGATTCTCTTCGTCGACTTCCCCTCATTTGAATAAAAGTGACAAGCAGAAGATTTCTTTGCAGTTTATCACCTCAGAATGCAAGTTCGCATTGTTTTCTATCGTTCTGAGGTGATAAACCACAGAGGAATCAGCTGCTTGTCACTTTTATTTAAAAGAGGGGAAGTCGACGAAGAGAATCCTCTCTTGCGACATTCGCCTTATTCCAGATAGAGCTTGAATTGAGTCATTTTCAACCACCATTCGGGCGTTTTGTCCCAGGCCTGTTTTTAAAATATAAATATGCATAAAAATGCATTTATTTAATTAACAGTCAAATATATCCTTATTTCATTCTTTTTTGTTTTAAACATTTGATTTACAGGTTGAGTGGTTTAACCCGTACAATAGTTCTGCATCTCTATCTTTTATCTATCTATATAATAAAAATTAAATGGTCTGTGTTCGTATCCGCATAACTCAAAAACGGCTCGACGGATTTTCATCATTCCTTCAGCAGGTATGATGGTTATCGTTTCCGACGGGTTTATATGATATTTCCTCATCCGAAAATCATGAATAAGGTTGAGTAAATTGTGAAAAACTAAAATAGAGAAAGATTTGTATGGGAATTCCGCATGGGCATTTTCGCCTCCTATGCAGGACAACGTCTGGCGGGTCGACTAGTCTTCTATATAATAAAAATGAAATGGTCTGTGTTCGTATCCGCATAACTCAAAAACGGCTGGAAAGATTTTATTCATTCCTTCAGCAGATATGTTCGTTATCGTTTCCGACGGGTTTATATGTCATTTCCCTATGCAAAAATCACGAGTTAGGTTGAGTAAATCGTGAAAACTAAAAATAAGATTCGTATGGAAATTTCGCATGGGCAGTTTACAACGCGCATTTTCGCCTACTATGCAGGACAACGTCTGCCGGGTCGACTAGTCTTTCTTATCTTCTTATATATAAAAATGAAATGGTCTGTGTTCGTATCCGCATAACTCGAAAACGGCTGGATGGATTTTCTTCATTCCTTCAGCAGATATGTTCGTTACAGTTTCCGACGGGTTTATATGATATTTCCTCATGTAAAAATTACGAGTAAGGATGAGAAAACTGAAATTAAGATTTGTATAGGAATTTCGCTTGAGTAGTTCAGAACGCGCATTTTCGCCTACTATGCAGGACAACGTCTGCCGGGTCGACTAGTATTTAATAAAAATGAATTGGCCTGTGTTCGTATCCGCATAACTCGAAATCATTCAGCCGGATTTGCTTCATTCCTTCAGCAGATATGTTCGTTATTGTTTCCGACGGGTTTATATGATATTTTTTCCTACGAAAATCACGACTAAAGTTGAGTAAATCGTGAAAAACTAAAAATTAAGATTCGTATGGACATTTCGCATGGGCATTTTTGCTTACTAGGCAGGGCAACGTCTGCCTGGTCGACTAGTTTATCATATTTTCCAGTATGTGAAAGTGTATTTTGTTGTTTTTTGTGTTTGGAATCATTTAGTTTGAGATTTTCATTTATTAAATTTTATAACCTATCTAGCTTACGTATTTTAACTTAAAAAATCCAAAAATGCTAAGCGGGCGTTTCTTCATTTGGAGCAGTTTAACATCCGTTCTCGATTACAAACATCCCTAGAGTAAGATTCTGGTCGAATCGCGCCATGCAGCCGTGCAAACAATCAATGACGATTGATTCTCCGGATTGGTCGGCGGGCTTCCTAAGCACATTAGCCGAACTGATGAAGCGGATTGGCCACCATCAGGTGTCGAAGCGGGTTGGCCGGACGGAATGCTCTAGAAGCGAATTGGCCGAACAATGGAGCGGGCTGGCCACGATTGGGTCTCGACGTGTGTTGGCCGGACGGAATGCTCTCGAAGCGGGGTGGCCGGTCGATGAAGCGGACTGCCACGATTGGGTCTCGGAGTGAGTTGGTCGGACGGAATGCTCTCGAAGTCGACTGACCGGACGACGAAGCGGGCTGCCCGACCTAACAGCTCTCGAGCCGGATTGGCCACACAATAGCAAGGACGGGCTGATTTCCCAATTGAGGCCAAGAATTTCTGTGCTGGCATACTTCTGTACGCCGGGTTGTCGATGGCCGGGCAGTTGCCTAATTTGGACTATGGCCTCGAAACTCCTGTTGGTTGTTACCGGAAATCTGGAATGAAATCCAGATGACCAAAATATAAAAGAAAGGCCCTGTTATGGACCTGCACGAACCACAATTACACCATTTTACACTCTCTTTTACACCGCACAAATACACCATAACCTCAACCTCTATTTTAATTTATGCAATTACCTTTTCTTTTTCGACTTTCTTTTTTCGTTTTATTTGAAAAACACTATTGTTTCGCAAAAGCTATGAATTAACTATAGAACAGACTAGATACCTTATTAGGATTATTTTATCAATTTTTCTTCCTTTTGTTTCACTAACCGTATACTGATAACACTTGTGTAGATATTTTAATTCGGTCGTGTCTATTTGTATGATTTTACTTTAATATTTTACTAAAAATAAGAAACACAGAAAAACATTATATCCTTTTTTACATTAAATTTTAACGTTTCAATAATTACTTTTTTTTGACGCGATGCGCACTTCTGATCTCACTGGTCAAGGACAGAAAAAGAAACTTTTTGATTTCATTTCTACCCTTTTATAAGCTATTGGTGAAAAAAAATATATGAGAACCCGAAGTTTGACGAATTCAACCCTTTCCATGCGTATCTCCAGTTTGAGTCGGCGGGTTACCTCCGACATTAACCTGAACCGCTCTCAATGAGTGTGAGGCTGTCAGTTTCGTTCAATAGAGTGGGTCTAGGAATTAGGGTCTGTTCTCAAAATTACGTAACGCTTTTGGGGGGAGGGGGGAGGTCTAACTTGCGATATACTTTGTTACACTAAAAGGTGGGAGAGGGGGTGGGTAGTAGCAAATGTTACGCATAACGCGAATAAAAGTTTATCATAGAGGGTTTTTTTAATCACTGATTGAAGTAATTGCTAATACATATGTCTTAATCACGACGATGAATAAGTACCAACCTTTCATCTTTACTACCATACTACGCATAATTGTCCCATGCTAGTCTTTGTAGTTTTTTACTTTTTATCAGTGCAGGCTATTTTGATGTTTTTTTGGGAATCCTAAAATACAGCAAGTTTTGTTCGAATAATTGTTGCTAAATTTCGAGGCATTTTCATTCTAAGCAATTTTGCATCTTAGCTCAACCACATAAACAGTCCCATTTAAAAATGATTTGTCTCGTTATCGTTTTAATCATTACCGAAATCAAGCACATAGCGGGACCGTTATGCGTATAAGAACAAAGCGAATATCGCATTTATCGACAGAACAGTCCCGCTAAACTAAAATTTGAATGGTCATGGTCGCAATTCTATTTAAGTTTTTACTAGCTGCATTCTTGATATCCTTGGTTTTAATCATGTGCCGTTCCTATTCTAACAGTTTTCAATAAATACCACAACCCACATGCTTCAGAGAAAAAAAAAAGGATTTAAAATTTTCTAAGTGGCGCATTATATGGGGAAGGGAGGGGGCGGAAAATGTTACTTTTCGTTACGAGGGGGAGGGATTTTTTCGTTACGTGACCTTCTATGTATAGGCAACTAGTGGAGAAGCCAGCAAGCTTGAAAGTTGGAACCAACGGTTACAATTTAATGTAATGTTTTTGGTTATGTTATTTCTTTGAAATTTATAACGAAATGTTTCTAGAAAATTTCGTTGACCTACTATTTCCCAAGGTTGAATGATTATCTAAATGCTGAACTATTGTAAAACTGATTTTTTTTCTTCTCAGTACCACTTTCCAATGGCTTGAGGCATAAAAGAACCGACTTGTGTAAATCTCAACTTACAAAAGTTTTGAAATTTTCCAACGATAATTTTGGTGTAATAAAAAGTAGGTTACATACATGAAACCGCATAATTTTTTTAATGAATATTCTTTTACTTTAACCAACTTTTTCTTGGCTACCCGCTATGAATTTGAAATGGTTCCAAGTTTTCGTCCAATTGCAATTATATTGCGATGGATTGTTCTCCCAACAGCTGAGATCATAGAAGGATCATTCGCCTCGCTACAAAGGCAACAAATTCAAACTGGTAAAAAACAACTTAGGACACTTTTTGGACGGTTTTGTAAATATTTTGGGGATATTGTTGAAATCAAACATATTTTTCATAATTTTTAAGCTAAAAAGGGGTCATTAACAAAGTGACGATCTTTTAGAAATTTAATACTAAAAGGGCAACGAAGTTGGGAGTAGGGTTTAAAATCGCCAATTTTGCGTGGCATACTTTAGGATCTTCCCAATTAAGATTTTTCGAGACTCCTCCTATAGGGATTTAAAAAATGGAACATAGAGGCAGAATTACCATAGGAATCGAGCCCTGTACTTGATTTTGATGGACATTTTTATTTTATAACTAGCAGGCCCGACGAACTTTGTTTCGCCTAAAATTGAAATCTAATTAGTTCTCGAGTTATGCAAAAGAAGTCTGGTTCATTCGTATGGGGGGAGGGGCTTCAAACTACAACAGAAACATATCTTCCCTTCCAAAACCCCCACGTGCCAGAGTTGGTTCCATTTGCCTGATTAATTCTCGAGTTATGATGAAATTTGTGTTTCATTTATATGGAAGCCCCCCCCCCCCCCACCTTTCTAAAGAGAGGAGGGGCCTCAAACCATCTTAAGACCCTTCCCCGGCCCCAAAAACCAAAAACCAGAAAAGCGTAGGGCGAAAAAAACATTCAGTAGATAATCCGAAAGAGAACGTATGGTAGGTGGCATTGCTTTTGCAATTGAAGAAAATCTGGCTTATTGCAATTGAAGTGAACCTGAGGGTGCTAAACTTCAGGGTGACTTTCAGCATTCGGCTCAGGATCGAGTCCAGCGTCTGAAAAGGAACGTACCCTATCCAATAAGTACGTAAAAGTAAATGATTCCATATCGGAGCGTAAATGGGTAAGCGGAAATAGTGCGATTCTGCCACCAATGGAACCACCTGTACAAAATTTTTTCGGAGGTGAGTGATTTTATAGGTGGAGATACTGCATCCTTTGTCGATTAACCAGCTATCGTGAGCATTCCATCATCAGGTATGATATTCACCGTAAGATTTCTTTGGAGTTTCAAGCCTACAAGTTCAGTCATATAGTCCGTTGTAAATAACTGAACAGGCAGGAATGAACTTTTAATGGATATAAGAACAAGGTAATGGAATTGAAAAGAAAACTAGCCTAACAAGAAGTTATTGGAATGATTGATAGCACTAAGGATGAAATACCAAATGGTTTGAATGCGATTGGAGTCAATAAGTTACAAGACTCAACGCAACAGATGGTCGGGAAACGAAGAACCTCTCTATCGCTCAACCGATTAAAAGGCCGAGTTGACAACAGCCAGAGTACCTATGTGCGATAAGTTTCGCCCGGCAGATGTAGGTGCGAATATCACGGTGTTTGATCCGACTTTAGATTTTCGCTGACTTTCTGAGGTACTAGATAAGATCTTCAAGTCGAGCCAAGTACGAGACACTGAAGACGTCCTTACTGTTGAGGTCGAAATACGTATCTGTCAAGGTACAATCAAGTGGTGGAATTAAATGGGATAGTTCAAAACTTGTCTTATGACAAATGAAAACATGCCACCAAAAAAGCTCAAAATAATTTTCTTAACTAGATAATCAATCGTAATTATAGCTCCGTAGCTTTCTCAACAGCTTTAACAGACTGATCAAACTCAACAAAATATGACTAAAATAAAACCCCCATAAAAAAAATTAAAAAATAAAATTTTCCATGAAAAATTAGGAAATTGCCAATAGTGAAATCAGAGTATGAGCGAGCAACAAATAAATATAAATTTTGCATAAATAATGCAAAATTTCCACAAGCAATTAAGAATTTTTCACAAAACAAAAATAAATTTGCACTTAAAAAAAATGCAATTATAAAAAAAAAGAATTTTCCATAAAGAAATCAAAATATTCCACGAAAAAAATACAAAATTTCTATAAATAAATCAATTACACAATTGTCCACAATACACCCAGGTTTTTTACGCGGTTGAACTTCATTAATTTCTCGGTTAACCTGAACTTTCACAGCTTTTTTGTGATTTTTTTGTGGGGTTAACTTATTGTTTCATTGACGCTGAAGGTTTTTTTTCTTTATTATTGAGACTTTCAGCCCTAGGCTGACTCGTCTCTTCCGCTATAGGTCTTAAATGACTAAAACCAAACCGTGTAAAAAAGCCTGGACGTATAATTTTTTTCCACAAAAAAAAAAAGCTTTTGAAAATTTCCACAAGGAAATATAAAAAAGCGATACAACTGAGCATTTTTCCATAAATGAGCCCTTCTTTGAAAGCGTTTAAAGTTCATGGAAATTTTTTATCAATTTCATTGCATTTTTGTATTTTTTTAAAGGAATTTTTTTATTGTATTTTATTGTTTATTTCGCGGAAAAATTTTAAATTTTTTATGGAAAACAAAATTTATTTTATGGAAAATTTTGTTATTTGCTAATATTGATTTATTTATGGAAATTACCTATGTGTTTTTTCCGTTAAACATTTTGATTTCTTTTCATTGTAATTTTTGCTTTTTAAAGTGCTAATTTATTTTTGTTTCGTGGGAAATTCTCAATTGTTTATGGAAATTTTATATTTATTTATTGCTCATACACTGATTTTTTTATTGGCAATTTCCTATTTTTTATGGAAAATTTCTAATTCTTCATTGAAATTTTATTTTGCTGCTACAGAATATCCTATTTGAATTGAGAGTTTATTCGAATACTATGTGGGATCTCAACGGATTGCTAATTCAGCAAACGCCCACGAAAAGTGGGGATGAATTTTCCTGGGGAATATCCCTTAAAAAAATAATCAGCAACCAACTAGCCCACACAAAATTGACAAGTACACAAGATTCTGTTTTTAAACGATTTTTTTCGCTCGGATTTTTGATCGTGTGATCTTAATTTGCTACCAAAATCTTTACAACACGTTTCAAAAAATCCTAAATAATTCAAAGAAAAATCACGTGGTAATTAATATGATATGCGTTAAACATTTAGGATGAGGGCAAATTTGAGAAAATGTAAATCGTGTATAAACAGAATCCAGTGTATACTTTATTCAAAAATTAAATTTAAGAAAATTCAGAATTCGCGACTTTCACGAAAGTGTAATTAAAAGTCCGCGATCTCTGAGTTTTTCGTGACTGGAAGGGAAATCCTGGACAAATCCGTGAAACTCGCGACTGTTGTTACAGCTTTGTACTTGCGAAGATGAAATTTCAAAAGTTATAAATCAAAAGCATCGCATAATAAGAACGATGATAAACCTACCTATTATACGTAGGAATTCTAAAACCTTCCCATTCAAAAAGATCCTATATAAACCAAAACGAAAATTAAGCTTGACATCTTGCACCTGGAAATCAATCACATTTTCCATAGCTTGGACAGCTACATTGCGCCTGAGACGGTGCAATTAATCATTACCCAATTCTGTGTATCATATTGCTATTCTTTTTTAAATCACAATTCAAATATCAAAGAAGCTTGATAACAGCAGCCTTATCACCAGTTTCCACTCGCATGTGAAACACCTGAACTTTAATGCCTGATAAAAACTGCAGACCATTATGAATCTAATATCTCCTCATTCACTCATGATTGGTATAATCGTCATAGCTGCCTAACTTCCAAGCCGAGAGGCAAGGACTTCGTCTGAGTGACTGACTAAACAAAATATGGAATGCAGCGTGTAAAGAGCTAGCAAAACAAACGTGAGAAGCTGGGTCAGGTATCGTGAGCATAAGCAACAAATGTTTGCGACAGTCGACACAAACAAAAGTTCGTATATCCGTCTGGTCATCACATCTATATAGATAGGTACTCGACATCGAAGAGTAGTCGAATGATAGTTTTGTTTTTTTGTTAACATTCGTTTCGTTTGGCTTACGTCAACTTCATAAAGTGCTACTATACTGGTTCAGAATCACTTATACTTGACGGAGACGCATCCGATTTTATGCCGGCACGATACATAAAAATGATATTTTTGAGAGAGGCTTGTCGCGACGTTGGTAAGTGAGCATAGAAGAGCAAAATAGGATGCCCAAAAATAAGACGAAAATCGATACATTTTTTTTACTCCCGCAATGGTACTAAATGTTTTGTGTTTCTTGTAATAAAATTGTAGTCCCGACCCCGAGTGAGGTCTTATGTTTACAAGTAATATCCAAATTGCCTTTTTGCTTGCTGAATAAAAAAAAATCTAAAACTGGATCATGCTGACTGGGTGGAGAAGTGGGTGGCATTGTAATTTCCTCATATCAATAATCTCGTAGACATTGTGGCTCCAAACTAGGTTTTATTGTGTGTAACAGCACCGGTCTACACAGCTCCCCACAGGCTTATATTTAGACACATCACTATCGGACGAATTTATGATAGGCATCGAAGTGAAAGTTTACTCAGACGTACCTCAAAGCCATCGGAATAATGGGCCATATTTGACGAAGGGAAGGCTTCAAATTCTGATTCCTGGTCTCCGGATAAACGTGATTGAATTTAAGCTTTAGGCCGTACTGAGGTACTGATACCACTTGTTGTTTGAATCCGCAGATTGATTGAGCACTGTCGCCATCCATTTTTACACTGCTAAATAATTAACCTTTGTCACTTTCTTCAATTAAGCACCAGTATCAATATCTATAAATATATGAAGATCTGTTGTTTCGTTACTATTTGATTACACACTCATTTAATATGCTTTTTAACACCTGACATCCACCCAGTTTTATTTCTTTCTGCCTTATCACAGTATTAGCACATCAATATTCACAATTTCAGCGATTTGGCTGCTTCTCTCAAACTTTTTCTCCTGCTGGCTAAGCACTCACACCGACCGCGGAGCAGCGAAATAACACAACCGAACGCAAAAACGCTTCTCCGGAGACTGAGTGCGATTGACTGGCCGCACCGCACAGACCGAATCAGTCTAGCCTGATGGTTGTAGGAGGTTGTAGAGCGTTAGTATGTAGCGTATAAGGGGATGACAGTAGACGCCAATGTGGCCACTATCAACACAACACTCGCAATGTCTGATATCTGGCCTAGTCTGATGGCGACTAGCTACCTACTTGTGTGCAAGCATGCGAATGAATAAGGAATGAAGCGTATGCGCATCAAGCGGGAAGGTTCGTGATGAACCGCATGCTGATAGGGGAACGGTTCCCATCTTCATCAGACTGTGACAAATTTATGTCACATAAAAAATAGATATAAAACACCAATTTCATCGATTTTTTTAATACCATACGTGCATTCTAAAAAAATTAACACAGAGATAATAACAAAGCCAATTTCATTTTATTTATTTGATTATGATAGCATGAACATAGGAGCTACATGGGTGAAGAACCGGAACAGTTACTGTAGCCACGTATACAGTACAGCAAAACCTTTTTTTTAATCTTTATTAAAGAGGCTTTCAGCCCTAGGCTGGCTCACCTCAGAACAGCAAAACCTCTTTTTGCGCCCTAAACTCAAATCGTAAGAAGACTGAGCGTTATTTAGAATTTTGGGCGTAAAAAGAGGGAGCGTTTTTTGAAATTTGGGTCGTCCAAATTGTTTTCGTTATCATGGTCGTCTAATTCTTTGAGTGCTGAGGCCTTGAGATGTCCTTTGTGCGCCAAGAAGTCTTGAAATAGTATTACAGGTCTGGCAACTAAACAACAGGTATTTCAAGATAGTTTACAACGGCTATGAATGCTATATGAATACATAATAAACATATCTTTCCTACTCTCAAGTATTCTGAGTCAACCAAGAAACCCACGGAGTTAGAACCTCAGATCTACCAGCGCACCTGACAGCATTTCCGCCGTATTCACAAGTGCTGCAAATCTATTATGGCGCACAATAAGCAGTTCATCATCATTTTCATGTATTTCAAATTTTTCGATAACCTCCTAGAGCTTGAACCTGTGTTTTCTGATACATAGAATAGAATAAGTTCATGGTATAAGTTCAAGGCCATTTAAGAAAACCCTGGAGTAAGGCCTTAAGATCTACACGCGTAACCAGAGATTTGTCATCCTGTTTGAAAAGTTATGCATGCTCCTTGTGGTACGTACAACAGAATGCATCCATTGCAAATGTTCATGGTCATCCAAGAAAACCCTGGAGTAAGACTTTAAGGTCACTCCTGACGGAATCCAAGTTTTTAAGTGCTCGCGTTTTCGGGGGCACACCTCTCGGTACGGAAGCAACGCACAACTGTCATTTTTATTATTTCACGCATGCTGCGACACAGCAAAACTAAATCAACAAAAATGACAGTTGTGCGCCGCCTCCGTATCGAGTGGTGTGCCCCTGAAAACGCGAGCACTTTGAAACTTGGATTCCATCAGGAGTGACCTTAAGGTCTACACGCGTAATCAAAGATCTATCGGCCTGTTTGAAAAGTTGTACATGCCTTTTGTTGTGCATAGAATAGAATGCGTTCATTGCATATGTTGATGGTCATCCAAGAAATCCCTGGAGTAAAGCATTAGGTTCTACATGCGTAACCAGAGATATATCAGTATGTTTGAAATTCAGTACTTTGTGATGCATAGAATAGAATGCGTCCATAACATTCGCTAATGGTCATCCACGACATTTCTGGAGTAAGAACATTAGGTCTACACGAGTAACTAAAACAGGTTGATAGTTTTTAATGTGGTACATGCGCTTTGCGATATTGGCCTGATTTTGTCTACCCCTCGATGTTTGTTTAACACGTTCTCGGCTGCAGTTGAAGGTTGATTCACATACCTTGACTTTATGGAGTTCGTAAACTACCTAGAATAAATGACAACAACAGGAACTACTTGGAATGCAAACATATGCCATCAAGGGGCCACACAATTTGTTTATTTTGCAATAACTGTCTCCATTACGGAGGTTGATCCGCAGATCTTGACTATATGGAGTCCGTAGATTACCTGGAACCCATGACAACAACAAGAACTACTTGAAATGCAAACATATATCAAAAAGGGGTCACACAATATGTTTGTTTTGCAATAACTACCTCCATTACGAAGGTTGATCCACAGGCCTTGACTCTATGGAGTTCGCAGACTACCTGGAGCCAATAGCAATAACAAGAACTACTTGAAACACAAACATATACCAAGAAGGGGTCTTATAGCTTGTTTATTGCTTTTTATCACGGAGGTTGATCCACAGACTCTATGGAGTTCGTATATTATCTATAACCCATGACAGCAGGTTATTACCACTTCACATGCAAACATAAGTTCTGTTCCTAGAACATCAGAAGGAATTTTATTTTATTTATTATTAGACCGGAGTGGCCTGAACAGTACACAAAAGACTCCTCCATTCAGCTCGGTCCATGACTTCACGTCGCCAACCACGCAGTCTACGGAGGGTCCACAAATCGTCCTCCACATGATCGATCCACCTTGCTCGCTGTGCACCTCGCCTTCTTGTTCCCGTCGAATCGTTGTCGAGAACCATTTTCACCGGATTACTGTCCGACATTCTGGCTACGTGCGCGGCCCACCGCAGTCTTCAGATTTTTGCGGTGTGAACGATGGATGATTCTCCCAGCAGCTCATGCAACTCGTGGTTCATTCGCCTCCTCCACGTACCGTCCGCCATCTGCACCCCACCATATATGGCACGCAGCACTTTTCTTTCGAAAACTTCCAGTGTGCGTTGGTCCTCCACGAGCACTGTCCAGGTCTCGTGTCCGTAGAGAACTACCGGTCTAATAAGCGTTTTGCAGATAGTCAGTTTGGTACAGCGGCGAACTCTATTCGATCGGAGCGTTTTGTGGAGCCAAAAGTACGTATGATTTCCTGCCATGATGCGTCTCCGAATTTCTCTGTTGGTATCGTTATCGGAGGTCATCAGTGAGCCCAAGTACACGAATTCTTCAACCACCTCAATTTCGTCACCATCAATACAAACTCGTGGTGAGTTGCTTACGTTGTCCTCTCTTGAACCTCTTCCTATCATGTACTTTGTCTTTGACGTGTTGATGACTAGTCCAAAGCGAAGCTAGCTTTTCAGTGTGATGTAGGTTTCCTCCATCCTCTCAAAGTTACGTGCCATAATACCAATGTCGTCGGCGAAAGCAAATAACAGGATGGACATCGTGAAAATCGTACCACTCGTGTCAATCCCTGCCCTTCGTATTACTCCCTCCAAAACGATGTTGAATAGCAGACACGAAAGACCATCACCTTGCCGTAACCCTCTGCGCGTTTCGAAGGGACTCGAGAATGCCCCTGAAACTCGAACTACGCACATTACCCGATCCATCGTCGGCTTGATAAACCGTATCAGTTTATCCGGGAATCCGTTTTTGTGCATTAGCTGCCATAGCTGGTCCCGATCGATTGTATCATACGCGGGATTTGAAGTCGATAAATAGATGATGTGTGGGCAAGTTGCATTCGCGGCATTTCTGCAATACCTGACGTACGGCGAACACCTGATCTGTGGTAGAGCGTTCACCCATAAATCCCGCCTGGTACTGCCCCACGAGCTCTCTTGCAATTGGTGTTAGTCGGCGGCATAAGATTTGAGAGATTACCTTGTAGGCGGCGTTCAGCAATGTGATTGCGCAGTAGTTGCTACAATCCAGCTTATCGCCCTTTTGTAGATCGGACACACGACATTTTCCATCCACTCCTGCGGCAGAACCTCATTCTCCCAAACCAAACCCAGTGCAGTGCTCTAGCCAGTGCCCACCGTGTTTAAACAGCTCTCCTGGTAGTTGGTCCACTCCAGGGGCTTTGTTGTTTTCCAGCCAGCTCATCCCCTCTTGGATTTCCTGGAGATTCGGAGCCGGAAGTCGTATGTCCTGCACGCGTGCTCCAAGGTTCATTACCATACCGCCACCGTTGTCTGCCACATCGCCATTCAAGTGCTCTTCGCACCTTTGGATCACCTCACGCTCGTTTGTAAGAAGGTTCACGTTTACGTCCTTACACATATCGGGCTGTTGCACGTGGCCCTTACGTGAACGGTTTAACTTCTCATAGAACTGCGTGCGTTATTAGCGCGGTACAGTTGCTCCGTCTCCGAAGGACTTAGCTCATCTAAAAAACAACCTCTGAAACTAATCCAAATTTGCCTCACATAAATACTTGAAACTTTTTTACGCTCCTATAGGACGTAAAAAGCGTTATTTCGCATTTGGAGCGTAAGAAGAGAAAGCGTTATTTGGAATTTTAAGCGTAAAAAGAGGGAGCGCGAAGAAGGAGCGGCAAAAGAGGTTATACAGTAGGTACATGTTTCTTAGTCTGGATCGGCGTGCATCGCTATGGACTTCTCTACTGCCGCGTTCAGCCTATGGGAAAGTAAGCAGTCAAAGAACTGGTTCTACAAGTGTCAGATAATTGTTGGTGCTGAAACCAAACATACCCAACAACATGATGCAATCAAACGCCACTAGCATTATGGTCCTTATGCGTCTACTTGCCAGACAGGAAGAAAAATATATCACAAAAACTGATAGTATGGGAAATTGCAGTTCATCCAAAATATTCATGAGTAGTTCTTGAAAACTAATTCATATGAAATTCATTCTGCGTACCCCATTGCAATACTCTAGAATTAGGCTCGTAAGGCCTATGCAGCAACGGCCTCCAAAATGTTGTGGGCATCAATCGAAATACTTCTCAATAGATCCTTAGATGCCTGCCAAGAAGGCCATCAAAAACGTTCTCGAATTCAGGTTGACAGATCTATAATAACAAACCTTCGTAATGCGTGCCTCAATTCAAGTTCAGGTCATCCTGCTCAGTTCAATTATATCAGCTGATTTATGATAACATTTTGGCAGTTCTCATAGTGACACTAGAGAATTCGCGAAACGCTACAGAACGTCATTTAGGTCATAAGACATATATGTAATAACGGTCTCCAAAACGTTTTCGGTGACCATCAAAACTCTTTCCAACATCTTTTCCCAAAGTATCAACTCGGCAATGAGCTCTAATGAGACCCGTATACGTGATTAAGTCTCTTTTAGAAGATTCTACAATGCTCTGAGTCATTGTACCTGTGATTAAGATGGTCGCTAATCGTTGAAGTTTTTCTAGCTTCATCTGCGCATTTTTCTCTTTAGTCTTTGGCCACCAGACCAACAAAAATAGCTAATTTTTGGTTTTACTATCGATGAATATCTTAAATGGATCATTTTCGGTATAAGCCCCCATTGCCTACCGAAAGTTCGTTTAATCCATAGGGCATTTGTCATCGCTTTATTAATAGTGTGTTCTAAAAGCTTGTTCCAATTAATTTGCTATCAAGAACTACTCCAAGGTATTTGATTGTATTTCAAAGTTCCAATAGTGTACCTTTCAATATCATGTTGTTTAGTGAGAATTTCTTCCTACGCGTAAAAGGTTTCAAAAGAAAAATATGATTATCAATAGCCGAGCAGGAGCGACGACTTCGATAACAAATTGGTATGAACTAGCCCTGCATAAGAGTTAAATACCAAAAAATAATACCAAAAATTAATATGCAAAATACTTTTGGCATAACATGCTTAGGTATTTCCATACCAAACGAATCACAAATTATTATTCGTTTGGTATTGAAATACCTAAGCATGGTATGCCTAAAGTATTTTGCATATTAATTTTTTGGAATTATTTTTTGGTATTTTACCTCTTATGAAAGGCAGTTCATAACAGAGTATGGAATCAATAACTGAATGAGGTATTATTGAGGTAACTCCTCTTGCTCGGATGTAAGCACACTGATGTAAGATCTGCCAAGGTTACCTGATATATCTCGTTTTGTTAACATTTCTTTAACCCAATCAATAATGCATTTATCGAAGGTAACTTTTTTCAAATGGGCGTAATTGATTCTAACCTTGATTTTTGGAACGGCGATTGTTTTGGTTAATAGTGTCTAAAAAAAGATTGTGAATTTAATATAAATGCTGAAATAGTTTGATTGTTATCCGCTCATCTAAATAACGATAATGTAAGTCCATGCGACAACGATCCGACGGGAACAAGAAGGCGAAGTGCAGAGCGAGCAAGGTGGATCGATCAGGTGGAGGACGATTTGCGGACATGTAGTCATGGACCGAGCTGAATTGAGAAGACATTTATGCACTGCACAGGCCACTCCGGCCTTAGTCTGAAAATAAATAAATAAAGAGCTAAAAATCGAGTCAAAGTGAATTTTTACGCAAGTATGAATATAGCGTAATATAACTAAAATAAGCTTGATACATATGATAAATATCCCTCTACAAAACGAAGTATGATCGCTAAACTAAGAATTATTTGCGTGATAAGCCAACGTTACATTACCTCCCGTGACCCTATGTCTTTTTTTTTGCCTAAAGGAAATCCTGATGGATAGAATTCAACTTTTTTTTCTCCAGTGGCACTCTGATGGGCACATAGCATTTCGCTGAACCTTGGCGTACGAGAAAGGCAAAACAACGATAAGGTCTTTATCCAAAGCGTACACGTTTTCTGAAATGTTTGGCTTATCGTTTTAAGCTGGAATTTTTTGAGTGTGATTATAGTCATTCGCTAAAACTATGCAGTTGTTGGCATTTCCGCTATGGGACACTTTGTTGATATGTAGAATCGTGTGATTGAAATGCTTCTGTTTCATTAGGTGGCAGATAAATGCCATTAAGTTGTGTAATTTATATTCCAAAATGTGCTTTATTGACAGAATAAGTACATATAATATAGACTACTTATTTACTATTTATTATATCTTAGTTTATTGAATTGTTATTTAGATGTTGACTTTTCGGAATATACACTGTGTCATAAAATTGTCCGTACAGCATATGCGCATATAAAAAATAAGTTATTAAAAAACCATATCAGAATTTCTGCACCCTTGATTTATTCGACGTCTAATTAACCCTTCTTTAGTTTGTCAGTACTCGAAATATCAAGAAGTACACCAAATCAATAAATAAAAAATATTTACCTAAAAAGTTGTAAAACCGACGTCTAAAAAGTGATGCATGAATACTATTATTTTTTAAATTTATTTGACGTCACTCAGCACAATACTTATTGCAGCTTATTATATAGTCGTGGTACATCCAGCCATTTCCTGACTTGACTAGAGAAGAACACTTTTTGGGTTTTCAGTATACTAAGGCTATTCGCTCCGAAAACAAAGTTTTTTTATAGGAGGCCCGGAGACCCAAAGTGTAATTTTTGTGCGAAAAAGTCTAGTTCATTTTTTTGGTACTTATCGTTAACCGATTTGCTCATAATAGATTGCTTTTGACGGGTAATCCTGTCCAATTGGGTTGGTCTACGGACGAAAGGAATTGGCTTAAAAGTTATGACCGAAATACTATTTTTATAATGTACGAAAAAGACACCATCATCGTGTTGCGGTTGATTAATCAGGGTTTTCTTAGAGCAGGTTGGCATGACATCATTTTATATTTGAGGCCGTTTCTGTTAGCTTATTTCATGACCATTGATAAAAAATAGACTTATATTTCTAATTCTAAGTGTATCTAAAAGTAGAAATTACGATATGCCAAAATTTCAGTGCTATACACTCTTTATGCGATAATATCGTTTATAAAAGCTATCATTGAGAATTCCCTACGCATTTTGAGTTAATGACAAACACCGTGATTCATAAGAAGTCAATGGTATAAAGATTCTCAGGTAGAGACGTCCTCACAAATTTTCGAAGCATGAAGAGTAAAAAATGTTTCTGAACTGATTCTATGCGGTTCACATATGTTTCTTGATACGGAGCCCAAATGTTACTGCAGTATTCCAAGAGAGGCCTAACATGGGCTACATACAAAGTGTTGATTGTGTAAGGATCATGAAAATTTTAAATCTTTTGATTAAACCACGCATGTTGCTTGCTCTATAAATAATATGATTATAGTAATATCTAAACGACAATTTGAAGTCTAAAATGATACCTAATTCTCTTATTAACTAAACTATTTTCTGGCCTATGGAAATTTGCTCTTATGCCGCATTGATCTTTCTTGATCTTGTCTACGAGATTAAATTACATTTTTCAGTTGTAAAAGATTTTTTGCAATTCCTGATCATAATACCTGGTTTACAGTTGGCGTTTGAGTGATAAAACGGCCTACTTTTCCATACAATGACATGGGTGCTTTAATGAACATTATGCAACTCAAATGGGTTGCATAAAATCCATTAAAGCACTCATTTGGGTGCTATAATGGAAAACCAGCATTAGAACAATAGTTACATGGCCATATTTAGCTAAATTGGCTTGGATGAGTGTTCAAATAGTATATTCTCTGTGTCACGTAATAAATTAAATAATTTGATGGACATGACATCAAATTCTCCTCGGCAAGCCTCGTCGGATAAACGTACAACTCGTGTTGAAAAAATCATCTTTTTGCAACTAGTTGCACAAACTACTATTATTGCACTAAAACTGGTTGTTAATAAATTTTGAAACGCTACCAGATCAGATTGCTCTCATATTTCCAAAAAGAGTTTTATATCATCTGCTTAAATTGATAATAGTCAAATTACTGTGGAATAATTGTCGTCTTATATGTATTCGGTGTAGTTCACAAGAATATGGAGCAAGTTGAGTGAAACCACCTCAGAAATAATAATAATAAGCTCTTCTCACACCGCATGTCGAAGCAGGCGAAGTCATGAAATGTTTCGTTCTAAACTTTCCATGCGAAGCTCCTTCAGCAGTACCGGTTCGTTCATTGTATGCTTCAGTAAAGCACATCGACCTAATGCTTAACGTTGTACTTAAGAGCTTTCGCCTCTCTCGGACGGTGAATCAGCGAGATCAAGGCGAGTTGGCCGTCTATCTATATAGGGGAGAACGGTCCAAAATGCATCCCTTAAGCTTTTTCGATGTTTTCACCAATATAAACAAGAATACCGAACCATTTCAACATGTAGGGTAAATGATGTATCTTGGTTGTCCAAGGACATTCATTAGAAAATATATCGAGATTGAATAGTATAAAACAATTGAAAACCACTAGGTTCATCCAAATACATAACCTATGATTAGTCTTGTGTCTCCATTGCCCAATTTTTGAGTAAATCACGTTTACTAGGTGTAAACTGTGATATACTGCGAACTGAAATATTTTCTTTTTGGACATCAAATATATAATTTCGACATGGAAAATGCATATATTTTGGACAGAGTCATTTTCTCCTAATTTTAAAATGGCCACCTACAGATCTCAATGGTATGACTTACCTACACGTATCCACATTCATTTAAATGCATTTATTTGCTTAACTGACATAGATTAAACCAGAAATTAACATTGTTTCGCAATCTTATCGATATCATTGAAAACAGCCTGAAAGTTGGCAATTAATGGTTCATCCATGTACTGTACATGGGGTGACCAATAAATGTCTGATGCATAAAAACATAACTTCATTTTGGTCACTCCTTTTTCACCCGTCTCAAGTTCATGTTAAGCGATTGGAATATGTTAGTATCTCAATTACAATCAAACTTTGGCCGCAGGACCTCAAGATTGCCGTTTGAACCAATTTAAACGTGTTTCAGGTGCATGTTACGAAGAGTCCTATAATGCATGTTCTCCTGCATACTGGCGTCCAGCAGGAGCTTTGGTAGAAAGCTTTACATTTTAGATAATTTTAAAGATAAATAATAGTTGAATTGTGAATTCTCATCAGGAGCCGCTAGAGTTGAGGTAAAAGTATGCAATGATCATACTTTCGATAAAAAAAATTCTACACATTATCTAAAATTGATCGAAGAAGCGAAGAAGATTTTAAAAATGTTTAAAAAATAGGCATGGGGCAAAACGCCTGAATAGTGGTGTAAAATGACTCATTTGCATGTAAACTAATGGCGAACGCATGGTTGTTTGTTTTTTTTTAGAGGATTGAACTGAACTCTTACGGGTGAGGTGGAAAAATCGCAAATCATTAAATTTGAGTGAATATGAAGGGCTTTTCCTCACTTTTTCCAATTGAGCTCAATAATGGATAACTAGTTATGAATTGCAATGGTAATATTCGTTCATAAATATCCTACAACAGATTATATGAGTGATTTTATAAGTGAGGCCATTTTGACCCAGGGGTTCATTATGCACTGTTCTCCCCTATGTGTATTTTGTTCTAAATTAACGCTGTAGTGGGAATACTCTTCATAGGTCAATACGGATCGTTTGAAAAGACATTATTATTATTTTTTTTATTAACATTAATCATAGAAACTTTAAATCACGTTTAATTGCATATTAACGGCAGCTCGGCCGTATGAAAATCATTTTTTTTTGTTAAATATCTTGGCTGTAATCAGCACACGAAAATAGACAAATTGGTATGAAATTTTCGAAAAAGAATCCACGTGTCTTGGAGGGACTTGAACCCTCAACCTCCTACTCTCTAAATAGGTGTGATAATCTCTACACAACAAGACTACTTAAATATCTCGTTTGTGGAAAAAGCCATCAGAATCAGAGTACCAACCTCCACCGCGGTTGGTCGTCATCAGGCAGCCGTGACGGTAAGGCGCGGATCCGGCGACTGACGACGATTTGGTGGAGGGGCTATGAATCGTACCCATGACCATCTGCTTGTAAGGCGAATGTGTAGCCAACTACGCTACGGAACCCCCATTTTGCATGTTTTTGTATTAATTTATTATTCCTTGGTTTTTTTTTCGATTTTGATTTTTTTTCTGAAGGGGGAGTTTTCAATAATAAGATCCAGTGTTGTCCTACACTCAAGGCAAAAAATTCTGCTCTTTGATATTACTCCATCTAAACGATTTTATAGTCTTAACTATAAATTCAACTAATAGGAGGATATTTGAATTTTCTAAATGTCATGTCAAACTGTCAAAAAATGCACGCCAGAGTCACAGGAGCGCGCGCACTGAAAATACACTGGAGTGTATTTACAACGCGCCCGCTCCTGTGGCTCTGGTGTGCATTTTTTTGACAGTTTGACATGACATTTAGAAAATTCAAATATCATTCTACAAGTTGAACTTACTTAGTTAAAACAATAAAATCGTTTAGATGGAGTAATATCAAAGAGCAGAATTTGTTGCCCTGAGTGTAGGACAACACTGATAAGATTTTTACAATAAAAAATAGGGTTTGCTACAATAAAAAATAGGGTTTGCTAGGGGAAATGACGGCTTTGGCAGGTTTTATTCTATTTTGTCAGGGGAGTTTTCTATAACCAATTATACTCAAATTTGGCCTAAACATTGCATATCAAAGAATATTGTGTCTTAATTTCATAAAAGTTTGTCAACAAAAACCCCCCTGACAATAATAGAACATAACCTGCCAAAGCCGTCATTTCCCCTATGTATACAATAACAATAATAGTTTCCTTAATTTTCCATTCTGAATTCAGAGCAAAACAATTGGTTTTTCGGTTTTTCAATGGGATTGGACGAAACAATAGAAAACATTGTGTTTTAAATTATTTTCTAACTTTTTTATTCTTTACGATAGAAATACAATTGACTTTTATTGTTTATTTTACAATTATTCTATTGTAGTGCAATTCCTAATCATAATACCTACGTACCTACGAGGAGGTCCTTCGTAGCTTTGTAGGGAAAGCATCTGTCTAGCGTACTGGTTTCGTGGGATCAAATCCTACCAAAGGGAGCGGTTACCCTCCAATACCTTTTTTCGAACTAAATCTATCACATGCTGTGCATATATTTGACGTTGGACAACGTCTTACCCGAAGGTACTGGGTGTCAAAACAGTATCTAAAATTGGGGACCGTCACGAAATCATGTAAGATTTTGAACGAGCCTTTATCTTTCGATGGATTTTTGAGATTTATATATCAATCGACTCGGAAACTCTCCAGCAATTTGTCAATTTCATTGAAACTTTTAATTATTTACGATAAACTATTGAATATTTAAATTCTTGTCCTACCTAGCAAAAATATCAGAACCAACCAATCCCGTTCATGCATTGCTGCACGGACATCAGAATGATGTAAGTTACGGGTCTTGCGACCCACCGTTTCATTTCCTCCATGATTTGTGCTCGCACGTCATTCGCATACTGGACGTGGTGACGAACGGGTCGATCTTCAGTGTTAGAAGCCCAGTCTAGGTACGCAATTTTCTACCTTGAACTAAAGGGCTATTACACTGATGGTGAACTGTGCAATTTGAAGTTAATTTAAATAATTTTCTGGATGGGTGCACCTTAAACATTAGACATTTGGACATGTTTTCCAAATAGTACAAAGTTTTCAATTTAATGTGTGGGTTAATGGGTTAATATCCCTCAAAAAAACAAACCAGAAACCAGCTTGCGCGATGATTCACGGTGACTGGTTACGGAGAGCGGGAACGGAGACCGAACAGAACGATGACGTTGGTAGCGGTCCTGACATCGATAGCAGTAGTTTCTGCATCTGTGGCGGTTTAGCGGCAAACTATCGAGTGGCTATCGTCGGCGTCAGCGGCACTCCAGTGAAATTTTCTTGCATGTTTGCAGATCTGGTTTTGTTGCAGGACCAATAATTTGTTTTTTTTTTCAGGACCACCATTTTATACAATGAAAGGTTGTATAGTGAAGAATTTTGTGCAATGTGCAAAATTACCGCTTTACGACGCCAGAAAGTTGCCGTTCGTAGCAGAATCACAAACGCGCGTCGGAGGGAGATGCTAGAAATATTTATTCGCTTGAATGGCATCAGTGGCAGTCAAGTGAAATTTTCTTAAAATTCTGATTTAGTTTTGTTACTGTTTGTGACTGGGAAGGCGAATGATTGAAAATCAATCAGTTCTTTTAGGTATCACAATTTTATTGAAGCGAAGGTTTAGCCGAGACGAATTTTGTTTAAAGTGCAAATCATAATTGCTTGGTGACAGCAGAAAGTTGCCGTCGTCGGAAACTGCTTTCTTCCGCGCACGTGGCATTTCATTTGAAATGTCACGGAAAGCATATAGCGGCATCAGCATCGGCGGAGTTGCTGAAGCATATTTTATTCCAGCCCGTTGGTCGTCGTCGACAGCTGTTAGTGATTCGAAAGATGCATTAGGGGAAAAGCAGGTAAAATGAACAGTTGGCTATATTGAGATTAAAACACTAATTAGGCGTATGTTAACCATGCACAAGTTTTCTTCTAAATAAGATTGTACGACAATTCCCCGAAAACCAATTCCCCGAATGCAATTTCCCCGAATGTAATTTCCCCGAATGTAACAATTCCCCGAATGTAACAATTCCCCGAAAATAAAATACCTCTTGCAAACACATTTTCGCAATCGATTGTATGCGTCCGAAAAAGCAACGTTCAAAGATACGTTCAAGAGTGTTTCATTGGAGATTATCAGCTGAATAGCCAATGGTAGTATTTGATGTTCTTGATACTCCAAGATGTGTTTTTGAGTTATAAAGATATCAGAGTTCAGTGTTTTCTAGGGAAGTTTTTTTTTTCCTAAAATAGTATCAAACTGCAATTCCGATTGAAAGCCTTTTGGTAAATATTTTTCCTATCTTCGGAATTAAACTTCTGTCCTGTATAAACCTTCTTCAAAGATATAAGGTAATGGTAGATGTTAATCCTCGTAAACAAAAAAAATGCGTTTGCCCAGAATGAGGCAATGGTGAATGTGATTCCTTCTTTGAAAAAAATGTATCTGCTCGGAATAATGCAATGGTAAATGTGTCCCTTCTTCAGTGGGTGTTACACCAGATAATGAATGTTATTCGTTATTTAATAACATATATCTGCCCTGAATATGATAGTGGGGGATGTTCTTAAAAAAAAAAGCATTTTTACGAAGTAAGGAAATGGTGGATGTGGTCCTTCAAAAATAGGCGTTAGCTCGAAATAATGCAAAGATGAATAAATTGAGCATGAGAATAAGGGCTAATCTGATCTCTTATTTGGATGCAGGCGAATTCGGCCAGAATAAGGAAAAAAATATATAAGATCCCTTATTACGCATATGTATTGAATGTATTATATTTCACCGAAAAACATTTTGCCGAATTCATTTTCTCAATATAGTGTTAGGCGTACTGTAACTTTCGCGGTATGACTTTTGATGGATTATACCTTTTTCAGAATGACCTTTGGAAGAATCTCGTTTTTCACAATGCTATATTAAACAAATTGGCATATCTTAGATAAGTGTGGTGTAGTATAGCAGCAGGTTTGAAGCATATAATTGCTCCATATCATTCATTTTTTATACCTGGTAAGCGAGCTACTTGCTAAATAAACGAATTATTTCCTCTTCTTGCTTTATTGCAGACAGAATTTCTGTCTCGAGAGGCCTTATACCGGATAGACGAGTTTATTTAAAGAAGGCATTATCTCCTCCATTCTCATTACAGCGGACAGACGCGATCGATTGTACGACAATTCCCCGAATAACAATTACCCGAATGCAATTTCCCCGAATAACAATTCCCCGAATGTAACATTTCCCCGAATGTAACATTTCCCCGAATGTAACAATTCCCCGAATGTAACATTTCCCCGAACGCATCTCCCTTCTTTTTGAGTGAGGCACAAGGCGATGGGTATTAAATAAGCCATGCGAACAAAGTCGTATGATTGCCGATCCGGAGGTTGCGAGTTCGATTCTCAGTGCGGCCTAAGATGCTTCAAGGTGGGAAGCATTTTTGGCTCCTTGTTGCACAGTGTATCCATTGTGCTTGCTACACAAGACATTCATGCAACTGGCAGATACCGAAAAGTTTTCGACATCTGTGGGAAAGTCTTCTTGAAATGAACGCGTTTGTCCGGTATAAGACGACGGTAGGAGATAATTCCTTCTTCAGATGATAGCATCACCCGGTATTAGAGGAAAGAAAGTGATAATGTCTCCCTCAAATGAACACATTTGCCCAGTATAAAGCAAAGAGGATGGATAGCCACCTTCTTCAAATGAACTCGTTTGTCTGGAATAAAGTGAAAGAATGAAACAACGCCTTCTTTAAATGATCGCGTCTTTCCGTTGTAATGAGAATGGAGAAGATGATGCCTTCTTTAAATTAAGGTCTCTCGAGACAGAAATTCTGTCCGCAATATAGCAAAAAGAGGACATAATTTGTTTACTAAGCAAGTACCACGCTTGACAGGTATAATAAATGATTGATATGAAGCAATTATATGCTTCAAAACTGCTGTTATATTACACCACACTTATCTAAGAAAATGCTTATTTGTTTAATATAACATTCTGAAAAACGGCATTCTTCCAAAGGTCATTCTGAAAAAGGAAGAATCCCTCAAAAGTCACACCGCGAAAGTTACAGACCGCCTAATGCTATGTTGAGAAAATGAATTCGGCAAAATGTTTTTCGGTGAAATATAATACATTTAATACAAATTGCGTAATAAGGGATCTTATATTTTTTTCCTTATTCTGGCCAAATTCGCCTACATCAAAATAAGAGATCAGATTGTCCTTGTTCTTATTCTCAATTCATACATCTTTGGACTATTTCGAGCTAACGCCTATTTTTGAAGGACCACATCTACCATTTTCTTACTTTGTAAAAATGCCTTCTTTTAAAGAATGCATCACATCCCCCATTATCCCCCATATTCAGGACAGATACATAAGGCTTGTACGCGACAAAATCTGGACACCTTTAAACACGTATAACTTTTGAAATAGAACATCAACAAGTGAAATATTTCGTAGATTGATGAATGTATGTGTGTACTTTCTGAAAATATATTTCTTATAAGTGTTACAAGTTCGTAGTGAAAAATGGCGTCGAAGAAATTGTAGGTTCGGAAAGAATTGTGTGCAGTCGCCATTGAAATTAGGGTCTCTCGATCCAGAAACTGACTAAAAACATTTTGTTTTCATGTGAACACTGCTCAAAGCGTTTTAAAATATGTCGATGCTTGTTTAAGAATATCTGAAACATTCGAGAGTGGATTAAAAACGGATTTTATGAGCCACCAGAAGGATACGAGCTCGAAACAGATTCTACTGAGGATGTCAAATCATTCGGCACGTATTATTTCTTAGAAAATTCAAATGTCACCAAGTTTCGTGCATACATCGAAGCATCGATAAGGAATGAAGCCATTTGAAGTGAAAACGTACCGAAATAAACCAACAGCAGTTTATTTTTATTCTTAAAGTTATGTGTCCAGATTTTGTCGCGATCAAGCCTTATATGTTATTAAAGAACGAATCATAACATTTATTATCTGGTGAAACACCTACTGAAGAAGGGACACATTTACCATTGCATTATTCCGAGCAGATGCATTCTTTTTAGAGAAGGAATCACATTCACCATTGCCTCTTTCCGAGAAAACGCATTATTTTTGTTTACAAGGATTCACATCCACCATTGCCTTATTTATTTGAAGAAGGTATATGCAGGACAGAAGTATGATTCCGAAGATAGGAAAAATATTTACCAAAAGGCTTTCAATCGGAATTGCAGTTTGATACTATTTTAGGAAAAAAAACTACCTTAGAAAACACTGTACTCTGATATCTTTATAATTCAACGATTTTATTTATTTATAATTCTTGGAGAATCAAGAACTACAAATACTACCAATTCAGCTGATAATCTCCAATAAGACACTCTTGAATGTATCTTTAAACACTGTTTTTCGAACGCATACAGTCGATTGGGAAGATGTGTTTGCAGGTGCAGTGTGCACCTATATATTTTATTTTCGGGGAATTGTTCCATTCGGGGAAATGTTACATTCGGGGAATTGTTACATTCGGGGAAATTGCATTCGGGGAATTGTTACATTCGGGGAAATTACATTCGGGGAAATTGCATTCGGGGAATTGGTTTTCTGGGAATTGTCGTACAATCGACGCGATCATTTAAAGAAGGCATTGTATCATTCTTTCACTTTATTCCAGACAAACGAATTCATTTAAAGAAGGGGCAATCCATCATCTTTGCCTTATACCGGGCAAATGTGTTCATTTGAGGAAGACATTATCACTTCCTTTCCCCTAATACCGGGTGATGCTATCATCTAAAGAAGGCATTATCTCCTACCGTCTTATACTGGACAGACGCGTTATTTAAGAAGACATTCCCTTGGCTTCAAACCGGGCAGATGCGTTCATCATACCGAGCAAACTTATTAATTTATAGAAAGCATTATCTCCTCACTTCGTCTTATACAGACCAAATGCGTTCATTCATAGAAAGCATTGCCTTCTTTCAGTGCATTGTCTTCATCTTAAATGGCTCTAAATTCTACCTGAAACTTAGCCTGTTTTCAACTTAGTGTTCTATTATTAATTACACAGTTATTGAAAGCTTTCCCGTATCTTCCTACCCTGAAGCATCTTAGGCCGAACCGAGAATCGAACTCGCAACCTCCGGATCGGCAATCATACCCATCGCCTTATGCCGCACTCAAAAAGAATTCGGGGAAATGTTACATTCGGGGAATTGGTACATTCAGAATTGTTATTCGGGAAATTGCATTCAGGAAAATTGCATTCGGGAAAATTGCATTCGGGGAATTGTCGTACAATCCTAAATAACATAAGGTACCTGAGCTAATATTTTGGTTTTGAGACCGAGCGAATGGCTATTAATATCCAAAATATCAAACGAAGCCGTGAAAATTGGGTCTGATGTTATTTTCAACCATTTTTCCGTAAGCTTTGATTCTTAATAAATTCATCATGAAATTGGTTTAAACTACGGCGGCAAATAGGACAATCTTCACAAAGATGTTGCAGGAGTGAATAGTTAAATTTTTGGTTTGCATCGTTATAAGAAGAGCTATTCATCACATGGCATGTATGCAGGTAAAATGAACACTTGTATCAAACTTATACAAATTTATGATAAAAGTTGTGCAATTGTGAAGCGGAAGTTCAAGAAACAAACCATATCAAATAATCAAGATCAAACTTTGAATTTCTAAATTTAATTTCAAAGTAGATGATTTTCCAAAACTTTTTTTCTTCTTTTTATTATTTTGATAATTGAGAGCTTTTCAAAAGATATACCAGATTTTTCATAACGCTCTCGTAATCTTAATTAATTATATTTACGGCGCTGGAGTTGAAAAAATAAAAATTAAATGTTATAAAAAGGTTTTAGAATCGATGTTCATTTTACCACCAGGAAGTGTTCATTTTACCCGCACTATTTTTGTACATACGAAATTTCGATGTTTTTTATTTCGAGGAAAAACTATGAAAAACGATGTTTTTAGCGAAAACAATGTTCAGTGCAATAAGAATATGAGTTAAATTGTTGGTCTAAGTGGTTAAACGAGCAAGTTATTCTCGTTTTAAGATTGAAATCAACGCAGGTCCTTAACGTGTTCATTTTACCACCTTTTCCCCTATTAGAAATTAATCGTTTCTTCTCAGAGCCACCATTCTATACAAAGGAATATTGGGCGAGACGAATTTGTTCAAAGTACGACGTCAGAAAGTTGCCGTCCGTAGCAGAATCACGAGCACGCATCGTAGGGAGGTGCTACAAATATGGATTGCGTAAGTGGCAGCTAAGTGAAAGCGTTTCATCGGCAAATTTTCGAGTGGATGATGTTGGCATCAATAGCAACTAAGTGCTCAGTTAAATCGAGATTGATACTCTGCGTATTTGTTTGTACTTGGTTGCTTACCCAACACAAATGTTCTGATTTAGGAAAATCTCTCTCAATATCGATTGCGGTATCCCAAATTGCTGTCGGAGAAAGTCATTTCACGTGAAGCTTTCTGGTTTCAGTGTTACGGTGTTGTATTATTGTATATTCGATGTCCAGTTGGCCCTACATACATCACATCATTAACAAATAATGAAAATAGAAGTGGCCCTAAGTTACTACCCGAGGGAACGACGAAACTGTCCGAACTTGACCAGCCTATTCTTACTTTCATTGACCTTCCGGATAGATAAGATCTCAATCAGCGAACGATCGCGGAAGACACTCCTAACCTTTCGAGCTTGTTTACAAGAATGTCATGATTGACACGATCAAAAGCAGCCTTGAAGTCTATGTATATAGCATCGAATTGCAAGCCGGCGTTCATTGATTCAACTAACATTTTATCGAAAATAAATTTCTACATACCATCTCGACAACTGGTTCATCGACATACATTTTCAATTAATCACAGTCGTACAAATTATGCACAATCGGATCTCTCAATAAGATGGTGGCCATCTATAATCAACACCGCGAAACTATTGACTTTACAATGTCTCGTCAGAACCTAAAAAAATATGTTGCCACAATTCGAAACCTACACATCTAAAATTACATTAAATAGCAAAATTAAACACTACTCAACAAATCTATTTTTTTTTATACACTCTAATACCGTATTTATAGCATTAAGAAAATAAAGAAAAACTTGTATATTGTATATGACCTATTCTACGACTTCTTCTTCTTCTTCTTCTTCTTGTTGGCATTACATCCCAACACTGGGACAGAGCCGCCTCGCAGCCTCGCAGCTATTCTACGACGGTTGACGAAATAAATAAATTTACAAAACTATGATGTTTTAGGATCTCCGAATTGTCCTGGAGATTGAATCAACCAAAACTTCCCTGATGTCCTCTGCCGCATGACTTCCATGATGCTCCCAGCCGCGGTATCAATCCAACCATGTCCTCCAAGTATTTGTCTTACATTTGCATCTAAAGTTTAGGCATGTGAGATGTTGTAGGATGTCCAAATTGTCATGAAGTTTGAATGAAATGGTGATTCACACCGAATTTCGTTGTTTTTATATTTGAAGGAGCAATAAATGTTGTATCGTTTCAAACTCCAAACATTGATTCCCTACCTTCGAAAAACACTCATCGCAGTCACACTATGCTTTGATGCAGCTATTTCTTTATGAGTTTCCATCGAACCATTGGTTCTGCATTCGATATTGATTACCACGATCACTAGTTTTCTACTAGTGTATACCACCTACTGTATACCACCCCTGTATACCACCCCTAATTAAAAACCCAAGCAGCATGTCTCACACAGAATCACGTTGTTTACGTCTGCTATCAGCTGTACTCGCCGGTACCGGCAGAAGCAAACGTAAAGAGCGAGAGCGGTTTGCCGTGAGCGCAGAGAGTGATCTCACCCGATCGACAGGAGAAGATCATATGATCGAATGCATTGACCGGTTCTCTCGCTGCACTGATGCATGCATAGTGCTGAGGATGCTGCGTATTTCATCCTGTCTCCGTGTGCAGTGCATTTTGTCGTATAGAGCAGACGGACCGCGCTCGAAGCGAATGGTAGGCAAGATCAATCAGCACCGGAGACTCGCCTACGATCAGTTTTCGCCGGGATTTCAAACAGTTCGGACGCTGTTTTCGCGTGAATGGTGCGTATCGTGGAGACTCATTGCGGTGTTTGTGGTTTCTGAGCTGAATGGGATTTTCTGGATTACTTTGGCGCGGTTTTTTGTACCTTGGTTTTCTGGCTGAGTGAAGTGGCGTTGAGATGGATACGGTTTTGTTGTCCTTTTTGGACGGGCTGCCTTGAATTATCTCGTACGTTCGTGACTGAAGGAAAGTGTGGTGAAACCCGTAGACTTGTTACGATAAATTGCTTGGCGGTGTAGTATTTAAATAGATTGCGCGTTTTGGTGCACGTTCAAAGAGTCATACGCGTTGTTTTTCTCTTCACTTACCTTCGCAAGTGGTGCGTATTTTGTTCCTTTTTCGACGCCCAAACGGACCGAAATAATACGCTGTTAATATGTCATCGGCTTTTTTGTACTGTCGACAACCGCAAGTGACAATGTGCTTCGGTTCGTTTAGAGTTGGTGCCAATCAGTGAATCGCCTATAGATTGGTTGAAATAAAAATAAATGAAAATATTCCCACCGCTGTTCTCGTTGGCGTTGGAACGGCAAGTGCTAAAACGTATCGATGATTTCGTGGAAAATAATCCTTCCCTCGTCCCTGGTGGGTAACGTAAGAAAATAATTGTGAGATCAGACCTTATGAGCGACCTTTTTCTCGGTTTGGAATCTGAAAAGGTGCAATAAAATAAAACGCAGGAGAAACAACAGAAGGAGTGAAAGAAAAGTGCAAATTGGTATCCCGAGAAGAAATAATTTGGAAGTGTGCTTGTGAGTGAAGTGCAGATCACACAAGTGCCAAAGGTAACACGTGGGAATCTTCAAAAATGCAATTTCATTGAGTGGTGTTCCCATCCGGCAATCAGTGTCGGGTCAGTTTACATCGTGCGTACTTTTTTTTTTGGATGTTGCTGCGGCGCACCGAATGCCGATCAATAGTGTTTGCTATCTGTGACCCTTGGATGTAATGAAGCGACGCGACGGAAGCGCAATTGAGTTCGGTGTCCTGTCCAGTCGATGAGTTGTCGTACGAAGCTTTCTTTCTTGTCGGTCGGTGGTGACCATTTCGAAGTGAGTAATTATAGTTTGCCGTCTTATCAATGTAAGACCATTATTATTCGTTTTTTTATTATGGTCCATACGATCACTCTCACAGTCAATTCAGAGCGGGGCGTTTGCTGATGGTGCACTGCTGGATCAGTTCTGAATTGTGTAATGGGTTTAGTTTTAACTAAAAAACGATTTTATTCACTTAGGGAGGGCGATGCCCTTAGACTTTTCAACTTTGCAATCATTGAAGCCGAAACTGATTAAGAGCGCGTCTTTGAGTGGGTTTCTCTATCGGTTTTATAAAAAGCAAATCTATTATGGCTTGTAATGATATGAGTACATAACATAAAGGAAGAAATAATTTCAAAGGTGTTGAAAAGGGAACAACTTTCTTTGGAATCGGTTTCTACCAAAACATATTAATTGAAAAATTGATCTGTTAATATTTCTTCGTTGTATGGCAATTTGAGACGAAAGTTTGACGACTTTATTAAAAAAAAACAAGCGCTGTTGAATTGATGTCGAGTTCATTTGAGTAGTTCGTTAGATCGTTTAGATAGGTCCAAAACAATGTATTTCCAGTTTTTTCTGACAACCTTTTCGCAAATGTAAATCCGAATTTGTTGCAATCGTAGCTGGGTTTCTAGTGACCAGTCGTTTTCTTCAGCGTGCCTCAGAACCAAGTCAATTCCGTTTGGCTGCCTCATGCAAAAATAATGCCCTTCATCGTTGACATTGGCACCTGCACCTGTTGTCCTCCAGGTATTCGAAACTGTCAAAACTGCAATGGCTCAATTTACTGGTGGCTTTCTTACTAATCTCATAAAACACATAGTTGTAGATCAACTAAATTATAGTTTGGATTGTAAAGCATGTTCCAAGACATCCTGACTGCTTCACCCGAAACGTAATCCCATGCCAAAATCGCCAAGTAAATTCGTCTTTGATATTATTGACTACATCCAACCAGCAGATGTCAGATTTTCTAACAATTCTGTATGAGAACCTACCAGAATCTGTATGAGAACTTGGCATATGCAAATTTGTAAGTTTCTTATACAAACAATGTAAGCTTCTTATACAGATACTGTAAGAAAAGCTTACAAAATTGTATTTTTTATACAGTACTAGTTGAACGTACCCAACCACGCTATTATCTTGCATTTTAACTGTCAATTGCAGGGAATCAATATTCGAGCAACGCCTAATAATATACTCTTTGTCATCAACAGAGTTTGTTTGACAAACGCACCTAGCGACAAACCTTTGTCAGAACCCGAACACAATATGACAAGAATCATTTGCTCTGACATTTTCGAAAATACGATGCTAATTTTGCAATCATTGTTCGATTCTCGAATATTTCCATAAAAGCAGAAACTATGACAGCATAAAACAGAAATTTGCTCTAGAAATAATGTAAAATAACGGGATGAAAAGTTAGCAACAAGATTGTCTCCTTTTTTGTTGCTGACAAACATTTTCGGATCTTTGTCATTATCATTGCTGTTCCAGAGAAAACATTCCTCTTTCCGGTTGAATATTCAAACTACCGCAGCTGTCACTTCATACTTTTTCTCTGCTGTTTGGCATGGTACTCTACGATGACAACGCCAAATACCAGGTTTTTGTTTCAGTGTGTCGAAGAATTGCATGCTTGCGGTAGAACTTTGACAGCTGCGGAAGAACTTTGCGGAATCCGTAAAATGGAAAATTTTGGAAAGATCCGCAATATCTCCGACAAAAACAAAGCTTTGTTTTTGGTTCTCTTTTGTCGCTTGTTTCGCATACGCATACCAAAAAAATGATTCCCTGAGTCAATTGTTAAGTTCATTGCAGCGCCGCACTCTAGATCATTTTTTGTGCGTTGGCATTGGGTTTTCTTCCAACTCGCCCTAAAATTGCATTTTGACAATTTTTCAAAATTTCATCGGTCAATTTGCAAGCTTTTTGTATATATAAACACAGCAGACACCAAGACGAATCGATTAATTACACGTAAAAAAAATAAGGTTATGGCAAAACCTATTCAAAAAAACTTATACAACTTTATTATGCCACCTAATAAATGATCTCATACCAAAAAGCTAATAACATTCATAAGATAATAAAATGTATAAGTTTTGGAATGTATGTGGCGAATGCAATGTATTAGTGTATTCTTCTACATGTCATATGGCGCCTGCTTTGGCAAAAAAAGTATTAGAAATCTTAATAATAAATAACATTATTTTTTTACGTATAGATAACCAACCGCGCGAATCGGTCATCCCGTTCGTGAGTTATAATGCCTCAATGGAAAAGCAAACTCATTTTTATATAGAGAAAAGAAGAAGAAGAAGGAGGAGGAGAAAAAGAAGAAGAAGAAAAAGGAGAAGAAGAAAAAAGGCTAGTAGTTTCGGGTTTTTTCGTCGCCGCACTCTTTTTTGTGCGTTCGCAATGGGTTTCCTCCCAACTCGCCCTAATACTGTATTTTGATAATTTTTCGACTTTCCAATTCAAATTTGTAAGCTTTTTCTATATACAAACACAGCTGAGCCCAAGACGAATCGATTGATGAGAAAATTTTGCAAATCGGTCCATGCGTTCGTGAGTTATATTGCCTCAAAGGAAATGCAAACTCATTTTTATATATAGAGATTAGACAAACCTGTCCGATCTCGCTCGGGTTGTTTTTTTTTCTTCTCTCGGTCAAACTGTCAATCGTTTAGTTGATTGCATCGTCGCACTCTAGATTGCGTTCAGTTCAATTACCTAATTTCAGGTTATTGGCCACGTGAAGAGCGAAAATAACAATTTTTGAATTCTAATTAAATATGTATAATGTACTTAAATGCAATTAATTTCATTGCCATTCACATTAAAAATCTGGGTATTCTCGGACATAGCGCCGTCAGTTCATATTTTTCCGTTTTTAATGGTTTTATTGGAGCACCTTTTTCTTAATAGCATAAAACCAACACCTAACAAAATTATTATTCACCAGTTATTAGCTAATATCTATCTATAAGGCTTCCAATGGTGTGTAAATATCACCACTTTGTTCAATGAGGCGAAAGTTATGAGCTAAGAGCAAAAGAGTGCCGACAACTGACTACCTTCCTCTACGCCAAAATTGTTCAGAGAATAAAAAAACACTTCCGCCAAATTTTATAATCTCTGTAATTTCTATAGGAATATGCGAAGGTCTAAAGGAATAGATTTGGAATTCCGAAGGAATTTCTGAAGATATTCCTAAGAGAAATGTTGTTTTTCCTAAGAGAAATGTGTTTTTCATAGGAACTCAAAACAAATTTTCAAAGGAACTTACAAAGAAATTCTAAAGGATTTACTAAAGGAATTTAAAAAATAAATCGTTACCGTAGAATTTATGAAGAAATTTCGAAAGGAATTTCGGAAAAAAATTGGGCTTTTCAAAGGAATTCCTAAAGAATACTCCGAAGAATTTTTCCTAAAGAAATTTTTAAAGGTATTCCTAAAATAATTTCCGTATGTACTCCTGAAAGAATTTCCGAAGGATTTTCCATAAATATTTCCGAACGGAATTTCCAAACCAAATCCTTAAGGAATTTTCGACATTCTTAAGGACAAGTCTCCCGGAATAAAAAACGAAATGCACTCGCGTTTTCAAGAGCACCCCATTCAAAACGAAGGCCACGCACAACTGACATTTTTATTATTCCATGCATGCTGCGATGCAGAAAAGCTGGAATAATAAAAATGACACTTGTAGGTTTGGCAGGCTTGCGACTGGCTTCCGTGTCCTTAAATTTCTGATAGATTTTTTTGGAATTTCTTCCTGGAATTTCATCCAGGGATTTGTTTAGAAAATTCAAAGAAAGAATAGTAAGATAATTTCAAAAAAATATTCGGAAATTCCTTAACGAATTCTTTTACGAATTACTTTAGACATTTTTTTAGATTTTTTTTCGGAAAATCTTTCGATAGGTATACCAAAGAAAATTGTTTTAGGAATACCTTCGGAGATTCCTTGAAGATAAACCTTTCTGGAATTTTCTTTAGGAATACCTTTGGTACTTGATTTGGTGATTTTTTTTCGGAATATATTTTAGAAATTCTTTCAGTAATTTCTCAAGAAATCCCTTTGAAGGATTTTTTCAGAACTGCCTCCGAGAGTTCCCTCAAAAATTCTTTTAGGAATTCTTTTGGTTACACCTCTGGATTTTTTATAGCAACTCTTCCTGAAATTTCTTTAGTTTTCGAAGACCCTTTGGATTTTTTTTAATTTCCTTTGCGAATTTTATCGATATTTTTTTAGACAATTATTTAGAAACTCTTTTAGGAATCTTTTTTAGAAATTGTTTGGAGAATTCTTTCAAGAAGTCCTTTGGAAATTTCGTTAGAAACTCCTCTTAAAATTTCATTCTTCAAATATTCCGCATGAATTCTTTCATTCAAATTTCCGGAAAAACTTCTGCAGGAAATTTGGATAGAATTTCATATTGTTTTACTGAAGCAATTTCTGGATTTCTGGAAGAATCCCTGAAGAAATGTTCAAAAGAACTACTAGAGGACCGGCGTGCCGGTAATTAGTTTGTTCTGCTTTGTGCGGCCGAATCATGATTATTACTCAAAATCGTTGTCGTATTCATATTGACATATTTTGAATCAATTTATAAAATGGCTATTCCGTTGGTCCCCGGATTGTGACCGATGTGACCGGATTGAATCCGAGTGGGCCAGGAACCCTGAAAATATCATTCCCATGATTGCTTTGTAAAATCATGAAGTTTGAATTGTCGCACGACCTATTTTGAATCAATTTAGGAAATGGCCATATCGTAGGTCCCCTGGATTGTGGCCGATGTGGCCGGATTGAATCCGCTTGGTCCAGGAACTCTAAAAATATCATTCATATCATTGCTTTATGAAATCAAGAAGTATGAGGTGTCGCACGACCTATTTTGAGTCAATATAGAAAATGGTTATTCCGTAGGTCCCCCGGATTATGACCGATGTGGCCGGATTGAATCCGAGTGGGCCAGGAACCCTAAAATATCATTCCCATAATTGCTTTGTGAAATCATGAAGCTTGAGGTGTTGCACGACCTGGATTGACTTAAATTTGTAAATGGCCACTTATTCCGGGGACAACTGACCCCAACAGAATCTGGAATAATTCTGGTACCGTACTGTGGATAGCTTCGACTAGTATAAATCGAAAATTGAGATCCATCCGGATGGAATGCAACTTGTTGCTAAAGAATCGGTCAAGAAATGCGGTATTTATAGCAGTTTAGATTTTTGAAAGCCCTTAAAAACAGACGTCGAGGACGGAACGGTTAAAGAATGGCACGGTCGTATCGCTTATCAGAGTGAATCCAGATCCAACGATGCCTACCAACTAACTGATAATCTTTCCTGTGGTTTTTGTGGAGACGCAGTGGTAAACACGGTCTTCAAATAGCAAAAACCACCTACTAATATTCCTTCCCTCTTCCTAACTGACTTCAAGGATGAGGCCGGCGCCGTTATTGATCATTTGAATATTTGAGTCACTGATTCTGGTCAAGCTAGCGTATATTTGACAGGCTCAGTCGTGTATGACACTTAACGGAGCCGAGACTCTTCATGATATTTACAAACTATATCATTATTATCAACAGTTAGTAAGGGTTAAAGGGACATATACCAAGATACTCGTGGTAACTCAAAGTTAGATTGCGGATTTTCAGGATCGACGGGGTTGGGACAGCTACTCATCCGGGTATTCGACGTCATTAACGGTGTAACGTAGTGTCGTGCTCGAGTTATGGTTTGCCAGGGAGCATTTTCCAGATAGCCAAAGCTTCCTGGTACACGGAACATTAAGATAGAGGTCAAAAATATATTGATATAATTTGTACGTTATATGTAAAAATATATTTTTTTGTACTTCCATACGTATGGATAGAAAAAATATTGAAAAACTTTCCACCCATTTTTCTCATAACTAAGTTATTGTCATTTACACCCCTTTGCATTTGACCCTCTCATTTAGATATCATAAGCAAACTGTAATCAAAATAAGTAATCAATCATGAAGATCAAAATTTGAAAACCAAGCATAATTTCAATTTGATGTCGATATCGATATGTTTTATATTTGCCCTCATTATGATTTACAATGTTATGAAAACTCATATGTGAATATGTACATTATGTGGAAGATATTGATTTGAAAAATGAATTGGAGATAACCTCTTTCCCTTCGATGGGACAGCGAACCCACGACCCTCAGTATGCTAGACTGGTGTTTTAACCAACTAAGCTACGAAGGACCTCCGTCGGCCTTCGCAACCTAGCGGCTACTGAATGAGCTCGAGATTCCAAAATGATTGAACTCATTATGATGTCAGACTTTGCTCGAGAAAATTAATTTTTCTTAAAGAACTTCTGGAGGAAATTCGGAAAGAATTCACAAAGCAATTGCTGAAGATCTTTTAGAAATTTTAGATTTTCTGAAGGAATTTCTAGGAAGAAAGTGTGGAAGAATTCTTGGATGAATGTCCAAAGAAGTTCTCGGCGAAATTTAAGAATGTCGGAAATTCCTCCAGGAGATCCTTTGGAAATTCCGTTAGAAATCTGTCAGGAAATTCCTAAATTTCGTTCTAGAATGTTGGAAAGAATTTTCGGTGGAATTACTGGTGAAATTCACAAGAGAATAGAATTCCCGATGGTATCCGAAGGAATTCCTGAAATAATTTTCGATTGATTACTGGAATTATTCATGAAGTCATAATGAAGAATTACATCTGAAGATTCCTGGACCGAAGTTAATCCCGGTTATTACGCTGGAATTGTTTGTTAATTTCTATGGGAAAATTTTCGGAATTTTGTCCACATCATCTCGATATCTGATCCTACATCTTGTTCTTCTTCAATGGATCTACAATTCTACATTCCAACTGGAACTTGGTCGGCTTTTCAACTTAGTATTCTATTAGCATTTCCTCAGTTATTAATAGAAATCTTTTCTATGCTCACCATTGCATGAGTATGTATCTTGTGTGCCAAGTACATTGGTGTCCAGGGTGTCGAGAAAGTTTCCAACCCGAAAACATCCTAGACCGGACCGAGAATAGAACTCGCCATCTCCGGATTGACAATCCTACGTCTTTGCTTGCAAGGCTACCGGAGACCCCAATCCTACATATTGATCTGAAAATCTCCATTCCATCATGCTTGTGAGTACTTTGTTAGTTTCTGGAATCTGGGATTTGAAGATTACTTTTTCCTGTAGCAAATGTCAGGTGCTTCACAAATTAAATTCAGTTTTTAGCAGATATCTGAGCTCTTATCGTTTCTTCATTAAATAATACAAACTCGATCTCGCTGACTGTCATCGGTTCCACTATCATCACACAATTTCCTTTCGTAAATGTTTCCAACCATATGATTCGATTATGGGTATTTTTGTATCGAAATTAACGATTCTTCCATGTCGGACTGGTTATGTTGATTTCGTTTTGGCGCCGCTAAAATAACAAAAAAAAAAGTGAAAAAGCACAGCATGCAGATGAGTGACCAAACAACCAGCCGTAACGTAACGACGTAATTGAGCGATTAGGATCGAAGAAGATAATGGCACTCTCTAGCGACGGGCGCATGTTGGCTTATTCTGCGAGCAGAATAAAGCAAAGCAATTCCATGGAAGTAGAAACTTTAAGGATCGATTTCCGTGAGAGAAATACAAATCAATGCGTTTCACCTCATCCTATCCGTAGAATAAACCCCACTTTGTTTATATGGCACTGTTGTGATTTTCGTTTGTCGCTCCTTGCCTCGTGATCGCTTCGATGAAGCACTTAGGCCTTACCAGACTGGTTGTCGTTATATTCGAGCAGCGTTGTTTTTTTGTTCAAGAATTCATTAGTTGCTCTTCAGGAGGCCGAAATTCTATATTCTTGTTTGGTGGGAGTGTGTTTCTTACCTGGCACTTTCTGTTGTTCGCTCTTGCACGTGTTAGAATTTTATTACAGGGGCGTATTTCTTTTTACACGCTCCGTTCACAGGTAGAACAAAGCAGCGGAAATTCTCGTCCTACTTCACGATCAACTTCAGCTGCGTTGTTGAATTTGTTTTTATGGATGCATACGCACAAGCGGGATATGTTTGGATTGATGCATGTTTACCGGTTCCGATCAACTTATGGTTCAACGTAAGAATTGAAACAAAGCAAATGTGATTTTAGCCGTAGAAGTTTTATTCAATTTTAAACCGATTAAACTTGATATACTTTGATGTTCGACAGTGTGAATCGAATGAACTAATAACACCAGACATCGAACTATCATCGATCTGAGCTTCACGCTTCTGCAAATAACTGTTTGCAATTTACAAATGTGTGAAGCTCGGACCGAATCATCGTCCGATGGCTTACAATACATATAGAAATAATTTTTGGGGATTTTAAGGAAACGTTTAAGTAACGCTAGAATAGTAGCACCGGAGTTGTGTTTTCTAGCGCCAGTAAAAACTGTATCAGATCAAATAATTTACGAGGACCTTTGCTGCCGCTAACCGCAAGTCGAGCACATCTGTATATGGGCCTCCATATATAGATGTGCTCGACTTGCGGTTAGCGACAGTTTGGAGCTCGTGCTGTTAGACATCGGAACATCTCGAATACAAATGATAAGAATTCACACATGGCAGGTAGGTTTCTGAATAAATGAATCGGATACCTGCCATGAGCCACGGCGACCTTTTCTTGCGTATTTTTGTGCGTGTTTGGCACAGGGCGAGCTGTCAGGTTACTAATTTTAAATATTCATTGCCATGGGTTCTCGCATAGACGCTTGGAGGAAGAGTTCGTCACAGAGATTGAGTGACATGTTGTTTAGCCAAGATAGTGTTAATGTGCTGTATTTTAGTGATCGTTGTTATTTAATTATGACACAATAAAATTGAAAACGGGTTGATAGGGGCTAGTGGCCATCATATTAGTATTTTCGCTTTTTTTTTATAAAATTTTCATGGGAGTATTTTTCCCATTTAATAATTCCATGGTAGTCCGAGTAAAGCTTGAGAGCAAATCGATAACTTGTTTTGATGTTATAAAATCGCAGATTATGATTATTTAATATGTTACTGTTTGGTCGTTTTAACGGTTGAAATAACAAAACATATAGCACAAAAATATTACTGTGACATCAAATCGAAAACTATTCCTGCTATCGATGGGAGCAAATCGAAAACTAATTTTGATATTGGTTCCGATAACAAAATAAGGACTCAGTTTGATGTCTGATCATACGATATAGAAATCTACAGCAAAATGAGATAACAATATGTAATCAATTATGTTGATTCATATTTGAAAACAAATTATGATTTCAATTTGATGTCAAAATAGAAATATGTTTTCTATATGCTCTCATTATGTTTTCAGACTTTGCTCGGGAAGCTAACTGTAGTTCCGGTTATTCATTTCATAGCTTTTTCACTTGATCCTATTAAAATCGAAGGATTAAAGCAATTGGAACTGATTTTTATACCTTCGAGATGAATTTGTTACAGTGAAAATAAAAATGCGATTTGATTTCCCCTTAGCGACACACTTATCATAAACGAGTTACAATGACTGCAATATGACTAAATAATCCAAATCTTAACAATCCAATCGGAATACAATCCAATCCAAATCCAATCCAAATCCAATCCAAATCCAATCCAAATCCAATCCAAATCCAATCCAAATCCAATCCAAATCCAATCCAAATCCAATCCAAATCCAATCCAAATCCAATCCAAATCCAATCCAAATCCAATCCAAATCAATCCAAATCAATCCAAATCAATCCAAATCAATCCAAATCAATCCAAATCAATCAAATCCAATCCAAATCCAATCAAATCCAATCCAAATCAATCCAAATCCAATCCAAATCAATCCAAATCTAATCCAAATCAATCAGGTCTAGTCCAGGTCAATCAAATCCAGATCAGTCAGGTCCAGTCAGATCCAGTCAAGTCAGTCCAGTCAGTCAGATCCAGTCAAAGGTCAAGTCCAGATCAATCAAATCCAGATCCAATCCGTCCAATCCAGTCCAGTCAAATCAATCCGTCAATCAGGTCCAAGTCCATCAATCAAGTCAGTCAGTCCAGGTCCAGTCCAGATCAGTCCAGGTCAGTCCAGTCCAGTCAAGTCCAGATCCAGTCCAGATCCAGTCCAGATCCAGTCCAGATCCAGTCAGGTCGGTCCGGATCCAGTCCAAGTCAGTCGAGTCAGTCAGATCAGTCCAGGTCCAGTCAGTCCAGGTCCAGTCCAGATCCAGTCCAGGTCAGTCAGATCCAGTCAGATCCAGTCAGATCCAGTCCAGGTCAGTCCAGGTCAGTCCATGTCGGTCCAAGTCCGGTCAGATCCAGTCAGATCAGTCCCAGATCCAGTCCAGGTCGGTTCAGAGTCAGTCCAGGTCCAGTCCAGGTCAGTCTAGTCGGTCCAGGTCAGTCCAGTCAGATCAGTCCAGTCAAATCAGAGTCAATCAGTCCAGATCAGTCCGATCCAGTCCAGTCAGTCAGTCAAATCCAGTCCAGATCAGTCCAAGTCAGTCAGATCCAGTCAGTCAGTCCAGATCCAGTCCAGATCCAGTCAGATCAGTCCAGGTCAGTCCAGATCGGTCCAGATCCAGTCCAGTCAGTCCAGATCAGTCCAGGTCAGTCCAGATCCAGTCCAGATCCGGTCCAGATCCAGTCCAGGTCAGATCAGTCAGGTCAGTCCAAGATCGAGTCCAAGATCCAGTCAAGATCCAGTCCAAGGTCGAGTCAAGGTCAGTCAAGTCAGTCAGATCCAGTCAAGATCAGTCAGGTCAGTCCAGATCCGGTCAGGTCAGTCAAATCAGTCCAGATCCAGTCAGATCCAGTCAGGTCAGTCCAGATCAGTCAGATCCAGTCAGTCCAGTCAGTCCAGTCAAAGTCCAGTCCAGATCCAGTCCAGATCAGTCCAGATCAGTCCAGAGTCAGTCCAGGTCCAGTCAGATCGGTCAAGTCCAGTCCAGATCCAGTCCAGATCCAGTCCAGATCAGTCAGATCCGGTCAGAGTCAGTCAGGTCAGTCAGGTCAGTCCAGATCCAGTCCAGGTCAGTCCAGATCAGTCCAGATCCAGTCAGGTCAGTCAGATCAGTCCGATCCAGTCCAGATCAGTCAGTCCAGATCAGTCAGATCAGTCCAGATCCAGTCAAGATCAGTCCAGATCCAGTCCAGGTCAGTCCAGGTCAGTCCAGGTCCAGTCCAGGTCAGTCCAGTCCAGTCCAGATCCAGTCCGATCCAGTCCAGGTCAGTCCAGGTCAGTGGAGTCAGTCCAGATCCAGTCCAGATCCAGTCCAGGTCAGTCCAGGTCAGTCCAGATCCAGTCCAAGTCAGTCAGATCCAGTCCAGATCCAGTCCAGATCCGGTCAGGTCGGTCAGATCCAGTCAGATCCAGTCCAGGTCAGTCAGATCAGTCCAGATCCAGTCCAGGTCAGTCCAGGTCAGTCAAATCCAGTCAAGATCAGTCAGGTCCAGTCCAAGTCAATCCAGATCCAGTCCAGATCCAGTCCAGGTCAGTCCAGATCCAGTCCAAGATCAGTCAGATCAGTCCAGATCAGTCCAGATCCAGTCCAGATCGGTCCAGGTCCAGTCCAGATCCAGTCCAGGTCAGTCCAGATCCAGTCAGATCAGTCCAGGTCAGTCCAGATCCAGTCCAGATCCAGTCAGGAGTCCAGTCCAGATCGGTCAGTCAGTCCAAGATCCAGTCCAGATCCAGTCAGTCAGTCCAGGTCAGTCAGGTCGAGTCAAGTCCAGGTCGGTCCAGTCCAGTCGATCCAGTCCAAGATCCAGTCAGGAGTCAGTCCAGATCCAGTCAGATCCAGTCCAAGTCAGTCCAGGTCCAGTCCAGGTCAGTCAGGTCAGTCCAGGTCAGTCCAGATCGGTCAGGTCAGTCAAGTCAGGTCAGATCCAGTCGATCCAGTCCAGGTCAGTCCAGGTCAGTCCAGATCCAGTCAGGTCAGTCCAGATCCAGTCCAGGTCCAGTCCAGATCAGTCAGGTCCAGTCCAGGTCAGTCCAGGTCGGTCCAGATCAGTCCAGTCAGTCAGATCCAGATCCAGTCCAGATCCAGTCAGGTCAGTCCAGATCCAGTCCAGGTCCAGTCCAGGTCAGTCGATCAAGGTCAGTCCAAGTCAGTCCAGATCCGGTCAGGTCAGTCCAGGTCAGTCCAGATCCAGTCCAGGTCAGTCCAGTCAGTCAGATCCAGTCCAGATCCAGTCCAGGTCGGTCAGATCAGTCAGGTCAGTCCAGATCCAGTCCAGATCCAGTCCAGATCCAGTCCAGATCCAGTCAAGATCGGTCAGGTCAGTCCAGTCAGTCAGGTCAGTCCAGGTCAGTCCAGATCCAGTCCAGATCGGTCCAGATCCAGTCAGGTCGATCCAGGTCCAGTCCAGGTCCAGTCCAGGTCCAGTCAGGTCGGTCAGGTCAGATCCAGGTCGGTCCAGGTCAGTCCAGATCCAGTCCAAGTCAGTCCAGGTCAGTCAGGTCCAGTCCAGATCCAGTCCAGATCGGTCCAGATCCAGTCCAGATCAGTCCAGGTCAGTCCAGGTCAGTCAGATCAGTCCAGATCAGTCCAGGTCAGTCCAGATCCAGTCAAGTCCAGTCAGGTCAGTCGATCCAGATCCAGTCCAGATCCAGTCCAAGTCCAGTCCAGAGTCAGTCCAGATCCAGTCCAGATCCAGTCCAGGTCCAGTCGATCCAGTCCAGGTCAGTCCAAGTCAGTCCAGATCGGTCAGGTCCAGTCGGTCAGTCCAGTCAGATCCAGTCCAGTCGGTCAGAGTCAGTCCAGGTCAGTCCAGGTCCAGTCCAGGTCAGTCCAGTCAGTCAGTCCAGTCCAGTCAGTCCAGGTCAGTCCAGATCCAGTCCAGATCCAGTCAGGTCGAAGTCCAGATCCAGTCAGAGTCAGTCCGATCCAGTCCAGATCCAGTTCAGATCCAGTTCCAGGTCAGTTCAAGGTCAGTCCAGATCCAGTCCAGATCCAGTCCAGGTCAGTCCAGATAAGATCCGGATCCGGTCCAGGTCCAGTCCAGATCAGTCCAGATCCAGTCCAGATCCAGTCAGATCCAGTCCAGTCCAGTCAAGTCAGTCCAGGTCGGTCCAGATCCAGTCCAGATCCAGTCCAAATCAGTCAGAGTCAGTCCAGATCCAGTCCGATCAGTCCAAGTCCAGTCCAGATCCAGTCCAGATCCAGTCCAAGTCAGTCCAGGTCAGTCCAGATCCAGTCCAGATCCAGTCCAGATCCAGTCAGGTCGATCCAAGTCCAGATCCAGTCAGATCCGGTCAGATCCAGTCAGGTCAGTCCAGGTCGGTCAAGTCAGTCAAGATCAGTCCAGGTCAGTCCAGATCCAGTCCAGATCCAGTCCAGATCAGTCAGGTCAGTCCAGATCCAGTCCAGGTCGATCCAGTCCAGGTCAGTCAGATCCAGTCCAGGTCAGTCGATCCAGTCCAGGTCGGTCCAGGTCCAGTCCAGATCCAGTCAGGTCAGTCCAGGTCAGTCAGATCCAGTCCAGGTCAGTCAAAGGTCGGTCCAGGTCCGGTCCAGATCCAGTCCAGGTCAGTCAGATCGGTCAGGTCAGTCAGTCCAGATCCAGTCCAAGTCAGTCCAGATCCAGTCCAGATCCAGTCAGGTCAGTCAGATCCAGTCCAGGTCAGTCCAGATCCAGTCCAGGTCAGTCAGGTCAGTCCAGGTCCAGTCCAGGTCCAGTCCAGATCCAGTCCAGGTCAGTCAGGTCAGTCCAGATCCAGTCCAGATCCAGTCAGGTCAGTCAGATCCAGTCAGGTCAGTCCAGATCCAGTCCAGGTCCAAGTCCAGTCCAGATCCAAGTCGGTCAAGTCAGTCCAGATCCAGTCCAGATCCAGTCCAGGTCAGTCCAGGTCCAGTCCAGTCAGTCCAGATCGATCCAGTCCAGGTCCAGATTCCAGAGTCAGTCCAGATCCAGTCCAGGTCAGTCCAGATCCAGTCAGATCCAGTCAGGTCCAGTCCAAGTCCAGTCCAGATCAGTCAGGTTCAGTCAGGTCAGATCCGGATCCAGTCAGGTCAGTCCAGATCCAGTCCAGGTCCAGTCCAGATCCAGTCCAGAGTCAGATCCAGTCCAGTCAAAGTCCAGTCCAGATCCAGTCCAGATCAGTCCAGGTCAGTCAGGTCGATCCAGTCCAGTCAGTCCAGGTCGGTCCAGATCCGGTCAGATCAGTCAGATCAGTCCAGGTCAGTCCAGATCCAGTCCAGATCCAGTCAGTCAAGTCCAGATCCAGTCCAAGATCCAGTCAGGTCCAGTCCAGGTCAGTCCAGGTCAGTCCAGATCCAGTCAAGGTCAGTCCAGATCGGTCCAGGTCCAGTCCAGATCAGTCCAGGTCCAGTCAGTCAGGTCAGTCCAGATCCAGTCCAGGTCGAGTCCAGATCCAGTCCAGTCAGTCAGGTCCAGTCAGGTCCAGTCCAGATCCGGTCAGATCCAGTCCAGATCCAGTCCAGGTCAGTCCAGATCCGGTCCAGATCCAGTCAGTCAGTCAAGTCAGTCCAGATCAGTCAAGTCTGGTCAGGTCCAGTCAGGTCAGTCCAGATCCAGTCCAGGTCAGTCCAGGTCAGTCCAAGTCAGTCCAGATCCAGTCCAAGTCGATCCAAGTCCAGATCCAGTCAGGTCAGTCCAGATCCAGTCCAGGTCAGTCCAGTCCAGATCCCAGATCCAAGTCAGTCAGGTCCAGTCAGATCCAGTCCAAGATCCAGTCCAGGTCAGTCCAGATCAGTCAGGTCAGTCCAGATCGGTCCAGATCCAGTCCAGATCCAGTCCAGATCCAGTCCAGAGTCGATCAGTCCAGATCAGTCCAGGTCGATCCAGTCCAAGGTCCAGTCCGATCCAGTCAGGTCCAGTCCAGGTCAGTCAGTCCAGTCCAAGATCCAGTCCAGATCCAGTCCAGGTCAGTCAAAGTCCAGTCCAGGTCAGTCCAGGTCAGTCCAGATCAGTCCAGTCAGATCAGTCCAGATCAGTCAGATCCAGTCCAGATCCAGTCCAGGTCAGTCCAGATCAGTCCAGATCAGTCCAGATCCAGTCCAGGTCAGTCCAGATCGGTCAAGTCAGTCCAGATCCAGTCAGGATCCAGTCAGGTCAGTCCAGATCCAGTCCAGATCAGTCCAGGTCAGTCCAGATCCAGTCAAATCCAGTCCAGTCCAGTCCAGATCCAGTCAAGATCCAGTCCAGATCCAGTCCAGGTCAGTCCAGATCAGTCAGGTCAGTCCCAGATCAGTCCAAGTCAGTCCAGGTCCAGTCCAGATCCAGTCCAGGTCAGTCCAGATCCAGTCCAGATCCAGTCCAGAGTCAGTCCAGATCCAGTCCAGATCCAGTCCAGATCAGTCCAGATCCAGTCCAGGTCCAGTCCAGATCCAGTCAGGTCAGTCCAGATCCAGTCAGATCCAGTCGGTCAGTCCAGTCAGGTCGGTCAGATCCAGTCCAGATCCAGTCCAGATCCAGTCAGGTCAGTCCAGATTCCAGGTCCAAGTCGGTCCAGTCAGATCGGTCAGGTCGGTCAGTCCAGATCAGGTCAGATCCAGTCCAGAGTCGGTCAGATCCAGTCCAGGTCCAGTCCAGATCCAGTCCAGGTCAGTCAGATCAGTCAGATCCAGTCCAGATCCAGTCCAGGTCCAGTCCAGATCCAGTCCAGGTCCAGTCCAGGTCCAGTCCAGATCCAGTCCAGTCGGTCCAAGAATCCAGTCCAGGTCAGTCCAGATCAGTCAGAGTCAGTCCAGATCCAGTCCAGTCGAGTCAGTCAGATCCAGTCCAGATCGGTCCGATCCAGTCCAGGTCAGTCCAGATCCAGTCAGGTCGGTCCAGATCCGAGTCAGATCCAGTCCAGGTCAGTCAAGTCAGTCCAGATCCAGTCCCAGATCCAGTCCAGGTCAGTCCAGATCAGTCCAGATCCAGTCAGGTCAGTCAGATCAGTCAGTCAGATCCAGTCCAGATCAGTCCAGGTCAGTCAAGTCAGTCAGGTCAGTCCAGATCCAGTCCAGATCCAGTCCAGTCGGTCAGGTCAGTCCAAGATCCAGTCAGATCCGGTCAAGTCAGTCCAGATCCAGTCCAGGTCGATCCAGTCAAGTCCAGATTGGTCCAGGTCAGTCCAGATCCAGTCCAGATCCAGTCCAGTCAGTCCAGGTCAGTCAGGTCAGTCAGGTCAGTCCAGTCCAGTCCAGATCGATCCAGATCCAGTCAGATCCAGTCCAAGTCGGTCAGTCAGTCCAGATCCAGTCCAGATCCAGTCAGGTCAGTCCAGGTCAGTCAAGGTCCAGTCCAGATCCAGTCCAGATCAGTCAGGTCCAGTCCAGATCCAGTCCAAGTCAGTCCAGATCCAGTCAAGTCAGTCAGGTCAGTCCAGATCCAGTCCAGGTCGGTCAGATCCAGTCAGGTCAGTCCAGATCGAGTCCAGGTCCAGTCAGAGTCAGTCCAGATCCAGTCAAGATCGGTCCAGGTCCAGTCCAGGTCAGTCCAGATCGAGTCAGATCCAGTCCAGGTCGGTCAGGTCAGTCCAAGATCCAGTCCAGATCCAGTCAGATCCAGTCCAGATCGATCCAGATCCAGTCAGGTCAGGTCAGTCCAGTCAGGTCCAGTCCAGGTCAAAGTCCAGGTCGGTCCAGTCCAAGTCAGTCCAAGTCAGTCCAGATCCAGTCCAGATCCAGTCCAGGTCAGTCCAGATCCAGTCCAGGTCAGTCCAGATCCAGTCCAGGTCAGTCCAGAGTCAGTCCAGATCCAGTCCAGGTCAGTCCAGATCCAGTCAAGATCCAGTCCAGGTCCAGTCCAGATCCAGTCCAGATCCAGTCCAGGTCCAGTCCAGATCCAGTCAGATCAGTCCAGATCCAGTCCAGATCAGGTCAGATCCAGTCAGATCCAGGTCAGTCCAGATCCAGTCAGGTCAGTCCAGATCCAGTCAGTCAGTCAGGTCCAGTCCAGGTCAGTCCAGGTCAGTCCAGATCCAGTCCAGATCAGTCAGAGTCAATCCGATCAGTCAGGTCGATCCAGTCCAATCCAGTCCAGTCAGTCAGATCCAGTCCAAGATCCAGTCAGATCAGTCAGGTCAGTCCAGATCAGTCCAGATCCAGTCCAGATCAGTTCAAGTCAGTCAAGTCCAGTCCAGATCCAGTTCAGATCCAGTTCAGATCCAGTCCAGGTCAGTCAAGTTCAGTCCAGATATGAGTCCGGATCGGTCAGGTCAGTCCAGGTCAGTCCGTTCAGTCCAGGTCCAGTCCAGTCAGTCCAGATTTGGTCAGGTCGGTCCAGGTCAGTCCAGGTCAGTCAGATCCAGATCAGGCTGAGTCCAGAGCCCAGTCCAGGTCAGTCCAGATCAGTCCAGGTCAGTCCAGGTCAGTCCAAGTCAGTCCAGGTCGGTCCCAGATCAGTCAGATCCAGTCAGATCCAGATCCAGATCCAGTCCAAGTCAGTCCAGGTCCAGTCCAGGTCAGTCCAGATCCAGTCCAGGTCAGTCAAGATCCAGTCCAGATCCAGTCCAGATCCAGTCCAGGTCAGTCCAGGTCCAGTCCAGATCCAGTCCAGATCCAGTCCGAGTCAGATCCAGTCGGTCGTCGGTCCAGTCCAGTCGGTCCAGGTCAGTCCAGGTCAGTCCAGGTCGGTCAGGTCCAGTCCAGATCAGTCCAGATCCAGTCAGGATCCAGTCAGTCGGTCAGTCGATCCAGATCCAGTCCAGATCCAGTCCAGGTCAGTCAGGTCCAGTCCAAGTCCAGTCCAGTCGATCCAGATCCGAGTCAGTCAGATCCAGTCAAGGTCAGTCCAGATCCAGTCAAGTCGGTCAATCAGATCAGTCCAGATCGAGTCCAGATCAGTCCAGATCCAGTCAGGTCGGTCCAAATCCAGTCCAAGTCAGTCCGATCAGTCAAATCAGTCAAGATCCAGTCCAGATCAGTCAGTCAAATCAATCCAAATCCAATCCAGTCGATCAAATCAATCCAAGTCAGTCCAAATCAATCCAGTCGATCCAGTCCAAGTCGATCCAAATCCAATCGTTCAATCCAAATCCAGTCGAGTCAATCCAAATCCAATCCAAATCCAAATGGGCAAGTAACTGTTGAAGTGTTTAATAAACACTAACCTGCTAGGCAGCAATGTGGCAAAGGGGGATATTATAAATTATATAAAGAATGAAAGATTGAACTTATTTACACAAAACTGTATCAGCAAGGTGATCACTGTTCAGTGTCCACTTTTCGAACTAGCATGTTGGCAGACAATCGAGCGGTATAATCTCCTGAATCAAAAATTATAAATATTTACATATACCAGTTTTCAAGACACTAAGAAAATCACGCTTTTTAGTTTGAAACAACTGACCAGACTTGTATAGAAATGAAACCAATCATTAGCAATGGAATGTTGATAGTCTTTTATGAATATTTTATTTTCAAGATTTATTTTTTGCCAAATTAACAACGTAGAAAAACCAAATTCACAAGTCAATGGCCGTAAATTCTTCTGACGAAAGAGATTTACATAGCATCATTATAACAAATGATGTCGTAAAATCAGCCACATTTCTCTGTCTAATGAATCTGGCAAGCGTTAAATAAATTTTCACTCTAGAAACGGTTCAGTAAGTGAAAAGATTTTCACAAACAAAATAAAATTCGCAGATGCTTACTTATCTATTTTTGTCTACTTCCAGGGCCAAAGACCATAACCATCATCAACATAATATGGCAGCCGTCCATTACGTCGACGAGATCAGGGGCCAATAATGAAGAAAACTGGTCGTGAGCTCGATATGCTAATCACTGGCTGGTGGCCGTCGCTCGACCATGCTTGAACTACCGAAGTCGTCCGCATCACGTCTTCCCTGCGAATGGTGGAAGTGAGGCGCTCTATTCTACTGTTCCATCCACAAACTGCTGTTGAGGAAGTGGGAATGTGCTTATGCGGAACTCAGAACGTGTGCCACCGTCATCCACAGCTATCTCTACGGAAAAAAGGCAACAGCTTTCGCATAAATCATGATAATGTGAAAACAAAAGAAAACCATTGCTTGAAAAGTGTTCAGAAATCGGAGTTATCAACCCAGTGAAGAAAAGGGCAAAAGAAAAGTGATCGGAGTTTATCAGTGCTGGTGGAAGGGAGTGCTGGCGAGATATATGTAAACCATAAAAGCCTAGCTGCCAGGAAGTCCGATAAGTGAATTTTGCAAAACGAAAATGTGGTCAATTAGTGGCCTTTTGATGGCCTTTTTGGGCACGTGCTGTCTTTTGGCGGCCTCGACCAGTGGGAAGTTCGGTCGAGATGACATAAATATCGAAGAGTTTCAACGGGATGACCCGTACGGTAATCATCAGCGAGAGGACGATGTCGATTCCGGGGAGATGCGGATTGCGCAACCGATGCGCCATCGAAGCGGGCGCATGCGGATTGGACAGCTTCGTCGCGGAGGACTCCGAGCTCGGCACTCCAAACACGGTGAGTTTTGTTGTTGTTATTGTTCTTTATGATTATTTTCCCCCAATCTTTCGGAAGCTGTGAAATTATGAGGGTCGTAAAATCAAAGTGCACTTTTGGATTATTAATTTCGGAGATAAGTTGGGGAGGCTGTCGTGCCACTGTGACGTTCATTTGCATAATGATCAGCGTCAGGTGTTTTGCGTTAACTGGTAATTTTTTATGCAGTTGAGCAGTTGCAGGATGTTGAAGTTCTCAATTGTGTACACGCAAGTATGCAGGTTTTCATATATTATGCATCCGGTGACAGGACATATGTATAAGAAATAAAGATTTTGAGGCACCTTGCTAGATGATGATCAAGATCACACATTTACCAGTACTATTTTTTATTCCTTTAAATTGTCTCAACCGTAAATAGCAGGTAAACTCAAAACATCTAAAAAATTGAAAACAATAGTCTCCAAAAGTTTGGAAAAACTGATATAGTGCTAATTGCAAGATTCTATTTTTGACGCTTTCTTTCACGAGTTGCTATGCAACCGTTCGTAGTCTATCATCACAGCATCCATCAAATCATCGGCAGACTTCTTGGAATACTGAACGGAAACTCCAGTCTTACCCGCCTCATATTGGATGTCCATCATTCTGTTGTGTGATCCAAATCCCATCTTCGCTACCAGTGTTGTTGTGAGCCGTGCGCCTAATTGATGAACCGTTCGCCGAACTCGTAACAATACAAATTGCCTGGTGCGAAAGAATAGCATGATCGTGAAAAATTATGATCCCATCCGGCCGAAGGGCTGGCACAGCGGGTGATGGTGGGGCCAGATCAATCCGTACCGGTTGGTCCTCGGGGCGGCAGGTCCCAACAATCGTTCGCTTGTGGCGAGTCGTCTTCCGATCCATCCCGTTCCGTCCGTGCAATAATAGACAGGTCGGAATTTATTTCGGATTTTTGCGGTAGCTGTCTTTTCCAATAAATAACGCGGGCAGCTCACTGAACCTTCCCTGTCGGTCTTTTGCTCATTAAAGGTCCCCGACCGTGACGCTCTTCCACCGTGGTTCGGAACAGATTCCACGAGACAGATGAAGTAATGTTTTATTACTTTTGCGAAGGGATCTTGCGGCAGCGGCAGCACGATGTCGTGAATTTCAGTTATGCTCTGCTTTGGAAATCTAAATATATTACCTCCGGTGCGCGACTTGCGGTGACTGCTTGCTTTGAAGAGCCATAGCATAATATTGATCGCGTCGCGGCATTCTGCTTAAATTCTTTGCAGATGCTTCTGGACCTCGAGCAGATTGAGTTCGGGAGCAGTATTCAGCCGCGGCAACGGGCACGACATGATGAATAATGATCAATAACATACATTCCGAAAAATGATGAATACAGTCTGTCAAACACGCGTCGGCTGGGAAGTATTTACGTACGGTGCAAAGCGAATGGGAAGGAAATTAGTTTACTGAGTATGGTCCATCTTTTGAATTGATCGGCTTTTGCGCATGGGGAGTGACGTTCGAAATGTCCGTTTGTTCTTCCTTTGAAAGAACGAACAATGCACTTGCTTTTGCGCCAAGAATGCTCGTTTTGTATAGTCCATAATAAGAACGCTTGCGGTAAATTTGTGAAAAGATAATGGAATAATTTGTGATTGTTGGCGTAACAATGAAATATATCGATTGGAGCACTGTGATATGACTGCATTCAGAGACCCCATTAGCAGATCTTTTTTCCTGGTGCGTATAGTTGGTGAAAAATTAGCATCACTATCACCATGACAATAATATGATGGTAATGCATATACCTATATATAATACGATTAATTTCAGTGCAAAACAAATTTTGTCGAAAATGATTCTTTATCTTTAAAATTATTATACTTATTCTTATTTAACGTTTCTATATCATCTAAGCAGTTCAAAATTATTTCTTATTCGTTGATCATAGATCAAGCACATCTTCTTCTTCTTCTACAATGGCTCTACGTTACAACTGGAACTTGAAGAGCTTATCTTAGTATTCTATTAACATTTCAAACATTATAGACCCGACCGAGAGTCGAACTCGCCATCTCTGGATTGGTAGTCCTACGCCTTTGGTCACAAGGCTACTGGAGACCCCAAGAGATCAAGAACATGAATGTTCTTTTATGGGGTCATACATTTATTACGTAGTTAATTTTTCTGACTTCCAAACGAAAGACTTCCCCCTATAAGTGCTTACGACATATGTGTACGGTAAAGGATCCTTTCCTTTTTTACGAAAAGTACATAAACCAAAGTACAAAAAGACACTCCTGCATCAAAACAAGTGCTTTTTTGTCTCTGCCCGCCTACATGTAGACCACGAAGCGATGCAACTAATCTTGCAACGTAACGGTGTCACAATTCGTTCAAGTTTACGACGTGAACGTTGCGTTCTAGAGTATTTCGTATAGATTGCATACTGATAAGGCCCTCCTTAGCCGTGCGGTCAGATGCGCGGCTATAAAGCAAGACCATACTGATGGTGGCTGGGTTCGATTCCTGCTGCCTGTTCAGGCAATTTTCGGTTTGGAAATTGACTCGACTTCCCTGAGCATAAAATTATCATCGTGATAGCTTCATGATATACGAATGCAGAAATGGTAACTTGGCTTGGAAACCCCGGGAATCAAACCCAGTCACCCTCAGCATGATTTCTTAGATGTAGTGCTGCTATTCGACCCCTAGTTTGCGACGTGAATGAAAAAGAAAATACATATGAGAGAAATTTTTAAGGAAACTTTACTCTCTGCTCGTCTGTTTGAGAACGAAGCAGCACACTGCGAGCATAATATCGACGCCTTCTCACATTTTGTTGCAACTTATTCAACTTCAAAATTTGAACGAGCAAAAAACACATTCTTCGGTCGCTTCCATCTATTTTGTTTCCATGCAATTCTTCACAAATAAACTCTTACAGCTTTGAGCTAATTATCATTGGCAAAAGTAAATTTCACTTCAAAGTCCTCCGACAGGTGGACTAGAGATGTCGTAAAATCTCGATTAATCGATTAGAAACTATTCGTTTATTCGTGATTCTTGACGATTATTGAATTGATTCATCGTTGAGTAGTAATCGATTCAAAATTAATCGATTATCACAACGATAAATGGATTAGTCGAAGTAATCGACATCTTAGAGTTGTCGTAAAATCCCGATTAATCGATTAGTAACTATCGATTACTCTCGATTCTTGTCGATTTTTGAATCGATTAATCGTTAATTGAAAATTAATCGATTATCGCAACGATTAATCGATTAATCGAAGTAATCGATTCATTTGCGACATCTCTAAAGGTAACCACCATAACACAATCGTTAGACCCATTGTTGTCTAATGGGATCATAGGTGGAGTGGGCCGCTGCTTGGATTTCAGAGCTTTGGTTGATTTTTAGTGGGGCAAAGGGCCTACTTGAGAGATCTCCATCCTGAGCGATGTCCAGATTTCGGTCGACTTCTTTCGTTTATTTATAAAGACCTACACGGAGCTTCTGGGTCTGCCCCTGCTGCGTTGTCAAGCTGGGTTCCAATCTAATGTTTTTTTTTTACAGATTTCGTTTCCGCTCCTACGTAAGGCGTGGCTGACCCAGCCCACTTTCGTTCCCGAATTTCAGTTGCTTTATCAGCCTCTAGCTCTAGTGTCAACGACCGTGGAGCTCGGTGTATGATATCTAGCTGTGAGGCCAGCCCTCTGTTGATGAACACTAGGGTGCCAATGAAATATATGGGAGAAATTGTCGCCGTATTTCAAAAGACGACATTGCTCACATGCTTCATTACCCTGAAATTTGACCCCATGCAAAATTTGAGCTCAATCGCACATGATTTAGGGGTGCCTAAAATTCATCAAAGTTTTGAAATTTTTACCCATGTAAATTTTCCCAAGGTGGACCAAAGGAAAAGTCGAATTTTTGTTTTTGATGCCAAATGATTAAAAAATTCATAAAACATCGAGATCTGATGTTATCTTCAAAAAAAAAAATGTTTTGAAAAAAATCGAATTTTTCTCTTAGAACATTTTTGGAAATTTTTTTCAGATGATGAAAATTTCTTTCATCGATTTTTAACACCGTAAACGTTTTCGTAGCCAAAAAAATCTCCTATGCAAAATTCAAATCGGACAAAATTTATGGGTGCTCAAAATTAATCAAAACTTTATTTTTTTTTCTCACTAGGGGGAAACATTTTTTTTTGATACCAAAGGACTTGCATGAAATTTTGAGAAAAAAAACCAATGTTATAGGACTGCGAAAAAAATCTTATGGCGAAAACAATTGTTCATGTAATTTAAAACCGGACGTTACGCAAACATTTCCTAAGCCCTAAAATATGCCCCTATGACAGGGTTTGCAGAAATGGCTCTCAATAGATAACGAATAACGATAAAAGAGAGACAAAAACTGTTCGGAATCATACCAAGCCATGATAATAAATTTATCAAACTTGTATACAGGTGCGAAAAAAACAGAATCGGATAGGCAGCACCCTCAGAAAAATGGTGATTCTCGCTCCTTTCGTGTTGGTTACTGCACAGCTGTGTAAAACAAGTTGAAATGCTTCATCAGAGCCAGTGTTCCCCACATTTGGAGCTTTCTAAAAGAAATTTATCATGGGGTATAATCAATATAGCCTCCCGAATCAGTTCTCTATCATGACAGCTTGCGAAAAAAGTCTCTCGCGGTATGCTACATATCGTTCATGTATACAGAGATGATAAGTTAGAGACTTGTTCTTTCTCTTTAGGATTCAATCCCTACCCTATGATAAATTTGAGCTCCATCGGACATGATTTAGGGGTGCTCAAAATCTTGCTATCAAAATTTTTAATTTTTTGTAGCTTTGAAAAATTTTCAGATCAGATTTACGGAGAAAATTATCAGATTGCTAGGTAATGTTGAGGAATTTTTTTACGCGGCTTTTATTACGCGGTACCGCATGCATTCAAAACACAACGTGTTAATATCAAGTCACAAAAAAATTAAAATCTTGATAGCAAGATTTTGAGCACCCCTAAATCATGTTCGATGGAGCTCAAATTTTTTTTTAATCTTGCGTTTATTTAGAAGGCTCATTTGCCATTTGGCGTTACGGAGCCGGAAATATGTTTTTTGTACAATTCATTTTACAATTCTTGTGATTCTTACAACTAGAGTTAGTTTGGGTAGCCGACGTACACGCGACTGATTCGAGGTTAAGGATCACAAATACACAATAGGAAGAGGGGGGGGCTTCAGGGTTTTAAAATTTTTAATTGCGATGTTGTTGACTTGGTTTGATGGTGGTTTTTGCATTGATCTGTAATGATAGAGAAACAAAAAAAAGAGACTACGAAAAGAAGAGGACACTTTCAAGAGGAAATGCTACATACAGGGGACTCACAAAGATTCAAATTCTAACATCAATCTCTTTTAAAAACAGATAGATAAGGTTCATATACTCTAAATCAACACTTCCCTAACGGGTTATATTTGTTTTCCTTGGACCCGGACAGTTTCAGTCAGCTCAGACCTGATTTCACGATACTCGACGCACCCCACATGACGTGCTCGATATCCTGATAGTTGCCACAGACACAGAGATTACTTATGGCGAAAACAATTTGTTGAGCTTGATGCTACCTTGAATAGTGATGACCTTAACATTGATCGTGAAGTAAACTCTGCTCAACGCCGTGTTCGATGTCCCACATCTACCTCTGCTATAAACGAATCATGCCCAAGTAACATCGTCCCAAGGCCCCACTCTTCAGTCGAAATGGCCTCCGTCAGCGCTACTCCCCTCATCGCCACCACCCCCAACCCCGCCATTACTACTGCCGCCTCCATCGCTCCCGCCTTCACGGTTTTCACCCATGCTGCTTCCATCTCGGACAACGCCACCACTTCAAAGGTCTCTACTGCATCCAACTCCTACGCCGCTGTTGCTTCCGGAGCTAAGAATCCAACTAGTTCTGCCACAATCAATGGTCCTATGAGCAACTCTATTGACACAATGCAAGGGACGTCTTCAAACAAAAATTGTGCCCCAAGTAACTACATGAGTATGCCTTCAACGTCAACAGCTTGTCCTTCATCCAACAACGTCCACCAGGAAAATTGTCGATTGAAAGTGGTAAGCAGAAGCCGCCCTCGCACACGGGAAACCATGAATCTTGAAACTATGAAATCTTTTTACATCACTCCGTTTCACGTTGAACAATCAGAGGAGGACATTGTCGATTACCTACGTGATACAATTAATATTGATAACTCCTCAGTCAAATGTGTTAAGTTAGTTCCGCGATTCAGGAATTTGAATGAACTTTCTTTTATTTCGTTCAAACTGTCAGTTTCTGAAGAACTAGTACCTGTAGTAAGTGACCCCTTTTACTGGCCTGAAGGCGTTGAAATTCGTGAGTTTCAAGCAAAAAACGAGAATTCCTCCAACCATGTAGTTATGATATGATGATCCCTACTAATGTCAATACCATTGTACCAACCAATCCAAATTCTTTGCCAAAATCAGTTTCCACATCTGTTCTACAATTCCAGGAATCCATCTATGATTCAAATATCAAACTTCATTACTTTGAATATGATAGACTTAAATCCTTCCTACAAAAACACTCCAGGAATTTTATCAAAACTGGGCTGCATAATGCCCGTGGTCTAATTGGAAACATCGAAAACTATCGGTCATTGTTAACCATGTCTACATTAGATGTTTTTGCAATTGCTGAAACGTGGCTCAAATCTTCCAACACCAATAAGTTTGCTGAGATTGCGGGATACACTATAGTTAGATCTGATCGACGTAATAAGAAAAAAAGAGGTGGTGGTGTGGCCTTCTATTTAAAGAAAAATTTGAAGTATTCGGTCATCTTCAAATCTGAAAATGAAAGTGAGATTGACTATCTATTCGTTAAATTGAAACACATGAACCTGGTGTGTGGTGTCATATACAAGCCCCCTGATATAAATGTATCAAGTTTAAATCGTATTTTTGCTATTATTTCAGAACTATCATCTACTGAGCCCAATATTCTACTAATGGGTGATTTCAACATTAACTTGATAGCCCAGAATTCGAATAATGCACGAAATTCATTGAAAACCTGAATTCACTGTCTTTCTCCCCACATGCCACAGGTCTGGGTCATCTTCTGTCATCGATTTGTTTACTGGAAATTGCACGAAAAGCATTAATGATGTTTATCAATCTTCTCTTGGTGGTATAAGTGATCACGATTTTCTATGTGTCGATTATAAGTATAAACATTCGAAGGCACTCCCAGAAGTTTACTGGGCTCGTGATTACCATAAAATTGATAAAAACTCATTTATGTCTGACCTGCATGATTGTGCTTTTGATCGTATTTCTTGCAGTGCAAATGTTAACGATAAGCTTCGCTGTTTTAACGAACTTTTCTTCGAAACTCTCAATCGTCATGCCCCTTTAAAGAAGAAAACGATGAGAGATGCTAATAATCCATGGATTACTACTCATATTGAACGTATTTTCAAAAACCGATGTGATGCGTATGAATGTTGGAAACGAGATAGAAATGATTGTAGGAAATGGAACAATTTTACTAAACTCCGTAATCTAGCTAACCGTGAAGTGAAACGAACGAAAAAGGATTATTTTTCTTCACAACTTAACATCGATTTTTCGGCTAAACAATTATGGAAGAATATAAAGCGACTTGGTATTAAACAAACTAGCAGCAATATGGGCGGCGGTGATGTAACCGCCGAAACGTTGAATAATTATTTTGGGTCACATTGTACTCCTTCTACTTTTCATGAAAACGAAAATGCCGTTGGAGCAACATCAAATTTTTCTTTTGAATGTTTGACTAATAACGATGTCAGTTCAATCAAAGGTAATTGCCTATTTCCGGGGATTAAACCACCCGACTTGGACGTTAATTTACAATGTTATGAAAACTCATATGTGAATATGTACGTTATGTGGAAGATATTGATTTGAAAAATGTATTGGAGGTAACCACTTTCCCTTCGATGGGACTCGAACCCATGACCCTACAGTACGCTAGACTGGTGCTTTAACCAACTAAGCTACGAAGGACCTCCGTTGGCCTTCGCAACCTAGCGGCTACTGAACGAGCTCGAGTATAGCCGCCAGACATTCTAAATACTCACGCTCCTCTAATGTGGACGTGTACAATACACATGTGGAAGTATTGGCTTGATAAATGGATTGCGAGTGATTTGACTATGCGTCCAATTTGGGAATCTCGAGCTCGTTCAGTAGCCGCTAGGTTGCGAAGGCCGACGGTGGTCCTTCGTAGCTTAGTTGGTTAAAGCACCAGTCTAGCGTACTGTAGGGTCATGGGTTCGAGTCCCATCGAAGGGAAAGTGGTTACCTCCAATACATTTTTCAAATCAATATCTTCCACATAACGTACATATTCACATATGAGTTTTCATAACATTGTAAAATAATAGCGATGTTTTTTGCGGAATTCGTTTCTGCAGATTGCGAAGCAGTCGGCAATGACTCAATTCCACTACACATTTTGAAGTTATCTTTATGTGTAACTCTACCGTACATAACCGATATTTTTAACTGTTGTATTACTACTTCTGTGTTCCCCGTAGATGGGAAAATAGCAAGGATTATACCAATAGGTAAAATTGAAAATCCTGCTACCGATAATGACTATCGTCCGATAAGCATACTATGCGCTCTCTCGAAAGTGTTTGAATCCATTATCTCAAAACAGTTAAATCTTTATCTTACCCGTAATAACTTATTGTGCCCTCTGCAATCAGGCTACCGTAAAACATGTAGTACTATCACTGCATTAACGAAAATTGAAAATGATATTAGAGAAGCTCTAGACAGTAAAATGATTACGGTCATGGTTCTTTTGGATTTCAGTAAAGCTTTCGACTCAATTAATCACCGTCTACTAGGCAAAAAATTACAAGAAAATTTCAAGTTAGATTCATTCTCCGTGAACCTGATAAGGTCTTACCTATCAAATCGATACCAATATGTTGATTTTTATAACACTCAATCCGACAGAATTCCCGTATCAAGTGGTGTGCCTCAAGGGTCTATTCTCGGCCCACTACTTTTCTCTATGTACATTAATGACCTTCCACTTGCAATATCATTCTGTCAATTTCATTTGTATGCTGATGATTGCCAGTTATACATATCTGGCTCGCCTGAACGTATCACTGAGCTTGTAAATCTGAATGGTGTGGTTCTAACGGTTTGGTTTTAAATTCAAAGAAAACCCAATGTATTATTTTCCGTACAAAACGCACCTATCTACCTGAGACTCCTTTAGTAACAGTTGGAAATGATTCCATTGATTACGCTAATGTTGTAAAAAATTTAGGACTTCTTATGGATTATAATTTGAATTGGAATCGTCAAGTCAATTCTATATGTAGCAAAGTTTATGGAACTCTACATTCACTTGTTATGTTAAGACACTGTACTCCACAACATATTCGTGCAAAATTGGCCAAATCTCTCTTAATACCATTGTTAGACTATGGTGATGTTCTTTTTGGTCTAGTTTCTAGAGGAAATGAAAAAAAGCTCAATCTAGTATTCAACGCAGTTACCAGGTATGTGTACAACTTAAGGAAATTTGACCATTTATCGATTTATAGAAATGCCCTATTGGGATGTAGTTATTCTGATCATCTAATTTCAAGAATTTGCATTCAAACACATAATATACTGAACCGACCGCCAGCTTACCTTAATAATTTTTCAACTTTACTCGATCATCACGAACCAACTAGCTAATTGTACCAAGATATCGCTCAAATTATTTGAAGGAATCATTCCGTTTCCGTACAATCAAACAGGCGAATTGTTTACCGGCAAATTGTAGGAGTGAAAGGAATTCAAACACTTTTAAGGACAGAATCAAGATTCATTTTAATCGGAGCTGAAGGGTACAATGGTATTGATCAAACGACTATTAAGCGTAGCATAGTTAGTCATAATAACATATGCATTGAAAATCATTAGGTGATTATATATGTAGTTATGAATCATTGTAAAATAAATGAATAAATACTTCCAGAAAGCCCAATTCGAAACGTATGTGCATTTAGCGAGTAATGATTGGACATTAGTCTACACATGGTTCGAATGAAATCACGCCCCACATTCAACCCTTTGAACCAATGTCTCTTCGATACCTGAGGGAGAATAGAATGCAGCCATCTACCCATGTCTCCACTTTTCCATTTCCGCTGCCTACTGATCAAGGTCTCCTGATGAGCTATTGTAAACAATTCATCAAATGCGATTTGCCGCTCGTAAATATCGCCTTCCATAGCGCCCACCTTAGCCAGGGAGTCCACTTTCTCATTGCCCGGAATCGAGCAATGAGAAGGGACCCATGCCATGGTGATGGTATAGGAGCGTTTCGATAAAGCACTCAATGCTTTTCGTATCCCTCTTAAGAGGCGTATGCTGAGTGCTTAATCGGCTTCATCGACCGAACAGCCTCCAGAGAACTTAGACTGTCGGTGAGCTCAAATTTTGCTTGGGGCATATTTTAGGGCTTAAGAAATGTTTGCGTAACGTCCGTTTTTTTTAAATTCGTTGAAAAATTGTCTTCGCCATAAGAAATTTCTTGGAAGTCCCATAACAGTCGATTTTTTCCAGGAAAATTAATTCTCAAAGTTTCATGCATTTTGAGTCCTTTGGCACCTAAAAACAAAAAAATTATTTCCCCCTTGTGAGAAAAAAAAAAGTTTTGATTAATTTTAAGTACCCCTAAACCATGTCCGATTTAGCTCAAATTTTGCATAGGGGGATATTTTTGATTAATTTTGAGTACCCCTAAACCATGTCCGATTTAGCTCAAATTTTGCATAGGGGGATATTTTTGGTTACGAAAATGTTTGCGTATCGTCCGGTGTTGAAATTCGATGAAAAAAAATTATCATCTGAAAAAGTTTCCAAGTCCCAAAAATGTTCTAAGAGAAAAATTCGATTTAAAAAAAAAAATTAGATTACATCAGATCCCGACGTTTCATGCATTTTTAAGTCATTTGGCATAAAAAACAAAAAATCGATTTTCGACTTTCCCTTTGGGAAAATTTTCATGGGTAAAAATTTCAAAACTATGATGAATTTTAGGCACCCCTAAATCATGTCCAATTGAGCTAAAATTTTGCATGGGGTCATAAATATTTTGGGGTAATGAAACTTGTGAGCAATGTCGTTTTTTGAAATTCGAAAATGTCTTTTTCATTGGCACCCTAATGAGCACCTACAGCTTTTAAGTGTTCTTCGCTGATGCAGATTATGTTTCGCTAGCGTATAGCAACATTGCACTATGGTCCAGGATACAGATTTACGCGGAAATATGAATTTTACGCCAAAACTATATTTTTTAGAAAAAACTGTTGTTCTACAAAATTGTTCGAAATAGTAAGGCCATCATTATGGTTTTACCAAAAAATAGGGTGGCCCATCATATAAATAAAAATAGAAAATATTTTTTTTATTTCTCAGAATATTGACATGTTATGTTCTACAAAGTTGTAGCGCAGCTTATTCCAATCAATTTTGCTAAAGAAAATTTTTCTGTAGCTCTTAAGTTGGCTGATTTAGAGCAATTTTACTTAATTGGATTAGGGTGTACCTCAAAAAAACAGTATTTTTGATCTAATTTTTTTGTTTTAGATTTCTCGAAAAAGTCGTCTTCAGGTGACTTTTAGAGCTCAAAAAAATGCAACTTTTGATGGGTAAATATGCACAATATCTTTTTCCGATCAAAAGTTATAATCATTTTTCTGTCAAAATTACATTTTTTTCATAAGTTGATATTTCCGGTTAGGGCAGACCAAAAAAATATGTTTATACGGCATCTAAAAGAGAAATTAATATTCTTTATTATGTCAAAAAATTGGGGATATGTTATTTTTTTATCTCAAGTTTCACCAATTTTACTAAAATCATGTTTTTTCAAATAAATTGATATAACTCGACAACGGAAGAAGATACAGACGATATTCTTATAGCAAAACACGCGTTTTGAAAAGCCCCAAAAGTCTTCAGAAGGTGACATCCGTGAAAAATAAAAAATGAAATGAGCAGATCATAAATCTTGTTTTTTGAGGGACACCCTAATCCTGGTAAGTAAAATTACTCTAAACAAGTGAGCTTAAGAGCTACATAAAAAGTTTATATAGCAAAGTTGTGATTGGATTGTAGAACATTTTATGTCAATATTCCACAAAATAAAAAAAATAAAATTTCAGATTTTTATAAAATGGCCCACCATATTTTTCGGTATCTCTATAATAAGGGCGAATGTAGTATCCAGAAAAACTTTGTAGAACAAATTTTGTTTCTTAAAAGTATGCTTCAGACCGAAAATGCAGCTATTCTCGTAAATCTTGCAATACGATGATAACGATAAAACTTATAAAAGTGTAAGAGCTGTAGATTTTTTATTTTTCATTTCTCACGAATGTCATCTTCTGAAGACTTTTGAGGCTTTTCAAAACGCGTGTTTTGCTATAAGAATATCGTCTGTATCTTTTTCCCTTGTCGAGTTATAATAATTTATTTGAAAAAACATGATTTTAGTAAAATTGGTAAAACTTGAGATAAAAAAATAACACATCCCCAATTTTTTGACATAATAAAGAATATTAATTTATCTTTCAAATGCCGTGTAAACATATTTTTTTGGTCTGCCCTAACTGGAGATATCAACTTATGAAAAAAATGTAATTTTGACAGAAAAACGATTATAACTTTTGATCGGAAAAAGATATTGTGCATATTTACCCATCAAAAGTTGTATTTTTTTGAGCTATAAAAGTCACCTGAAGATGACTTTTTCGAGAAATATGAAACAAAAAAATTAGATCAAAAATACTGTTTTTTTTGAGGTACACCCTAATCCAATTAGGTAAAATTGCTCTAAATCAGCCAACTTAAGAGCTACAGAAAAAGTTTTTTAGCAAAATTGATTGGAATAAGCTACGCTACAACTTTGTAGAACATAACATGTCAATATTCAAGAAATAAAAAAATGTTTTCTAATTTTTTTTTATACGATGGGCCACCTATTTTTGGTAAAACCATAATGATGGCCTTACTATTTCGAACAATTTTGTAGAACAACAGTTTTTTCTAAAAAATATAGTTTTGGCGTAAAATTCATCTTTCCGCGTAAATCTGTATCCTGGACCATAGTGCATTGGAAGCTTTCAACATTCTCCACTGATCGCCGTGGTCATATCCAACGATTTGGTCTTGTTGATGACTGAACGTGCCGAGGAGAAGCGCTCAACAAGATCGTTCAGCTAACTCTGCATATCAGAGCTCCGTTAAACTAGAAGTGCAACACACCGGCTACGACCCGGATGAGGTCGAACAAGACCCCGTTGTACAGTACTCTACTCGAGAAGGCCTCGTACTGTGGTTCGATGGGGCCGTTGATTTTCTCGTCTTCTTGCGTCTTAGAGCGTTCCTATTTTGTGGTGATGATCGCCTCCATCGTTGCATTTATCTTCACCTCGCTTACGCGTTGTGAGATACCGTTGAGGAGGCGGATGTCCATAGTTGCTGCGGCTCTCTCTCCTCCGTCAATTAGGAGTTCGCTCACACGATTCTCCGATCACTGTCGTTGTTGCCACAGAATTCTGCGAACAGCTCTCCCTTTTCACTAATTTCTCCGATACCATGGCGTCCCATGATGTGCTCATAATTCTAGTTCTCGGGTCTGCTGATCTCCGTATTGAAATTGCCCATACATATTTTGATCTCACCCTTCGGAGTTCTATCTACCACGGCATTGAATTGGCTGTAGCAATTCTCTTTGTTTTTCAGACTTCGAACCCGTGTTCTAAATCTGGCAACGATTGTCCTTTAATTTATAAGCGCAGAGTGTGCCTTGTAAACCAGGAAGCGTGTCCACATCGTAAACCAGAGTATAACAAAATTTGTCCCGAATGCAATTTGTTCTCCAATGTTTGGCCAACGGAATTTATTTAGTCCTTAGATATTAAGCTTTTTGCAACGAGGCTTATTGCCAAGTTATGCCAAATTACCCTGCTACGCTAGCTGGCTAAGACGCTCCATGTTTCTATTCGTGTCTGCTGTTTCGCGCTAAGAATTAGTCCGTATTCTTTCATTGCCAGATTCTCAAACGAATTGTACGATAGGTGGTTGTCCCAAAGTTCTCTATTCGCCGTAATGGGGCTGCCATCTTAAATATCATTTATCTACTGGATGCCATAACAGACGTTGAAGCCGCACCACCTTGATAAACAGACGCTCGATTAGTCGGGTCAAATTTATCCAAAGTCCCACCATACACCAGGACTAGGCTAGTGTGCCTTGAGCGGCTCACGATAGCTCTAATAGGGTGTGCTTGCAGATACATGCAGCTTGTTTATAGAAGTTAAACAGAGCCCACTGTAAAACTCCATCACTTCCTAGTCAGACTCCACAGGTCGCACTCACTCACTCTAGCTAATGTTATAAGGATAACAGTGCGCAGTCCACACTACCTCCTAAGTACGCAACCCTTACTTGGCGGTCGATTACCATCGGCCGAACCGTGGAAGCGTGAGTATTGGAACTTGTGAACTATGGCGCTTTTTTCCAGATTTTGTCTCGGACCTTGCTATAAGCATTACATAATAGGAACCAAGCAAATACAAACGATGGTTTCTAGGGACGGAAAAGACCACCTAGAAAAAAGTAGATATGTATATAATAATTGATTATTATTGATATAAAAATTTGTTATAATTACAAAAATGCACAACAGCGATATAAAAGTTATATCCCACCAACCATTGCCAAATACAGAAAGCTGGATACGATTGCAGAAAAGCAGAAATACAAACGTGAAGTTAAACTGGGAGAGAATTATGTCCGAGTCGGAGCAATGCAACATTCTCGAAGACGTTGCCCAGTATTCATTAGATCACAAATTTTATTTTGCTACCGGTTTTTACCGAATGGCATTTAACATCTTCGACAATGGTCGGTCAATGATACCGCTGTTGCGCGAATATTCAGTGCCACGAATGGATACCTAAATATGTTAGCAAATTCTTACAAGTAAAGGTGGGGGTCTGACCATTAACGTGAACGGCGGCCATCGAACAAGAATCGTCTTCAGGCTGCTACTTGCAGCAATGAAAATTGAAAAATGATTAAAGATTACACGCTTTCTTGGACACATGTTTCACTATGTCCAGGCACAACGCGTGGGGCTTCTGCAAATGCTGCGAGCACAAGTGCAATGCAGTTTAGACTGGTTAGTAAAAAAATCTGAAAATAAAAGTACTTTCTAGAGTGAATATTTAGTCGATTTTCCATGAACTGTGTCCCATTGGTAACGAGTCGCATTTGGCGAACTTTTTTGGAAGAAATCAGGCTACGGAAATTTGAACCGGTCTGCACGAGTTATACGAAATTTCCTGGAGCTGAATCCCGGTTGATTGGTGCATGTGTGGCAGAAGCTCCATCATCTCGACCGCAAGGCGGACCACCGAAAGACAAAGTCCGATATTTGCGTGTTTCGGGGCCTACCTGAAGCCGGGGTAAATACGTTCGTATACGTACACTTTTAATAATCAATTAGTCACTGTTTGCTCGGCGATCATAAATCATGCTCGTTGTTGATGTTTAATTATAGCGAAGGGAAATTAATTTCTGATCCACTGCTGGCTTGTTCTGTGTAGATTGGTGTGGTGCCGTTTGTGTGCGGGCCAATTGTGCATACACCGATGGACCGTACATTGCACCGAAATCTGTTTGCTAAACCAACTGCTGATGTAGGTCAAGGAATAGTCATTTTGGATAATCTGAAAGGCAAAAGCCGCACAGTACAATTAACCGTGGTAACTAGGGTACAATTTGTACCGACAAAGCTATGAAATCATCAGATATGATCTGTCCCAAGATGATTGAGGTGATTTTCGAGTAGCAACAGTAGACTATAATTGAAAAGCGATATTATGATCATGTGAAAGAAGTGTAATTCAATTAAATTACATGTACCTTTCAAACCATAACTTTATTGAGACTCTTATGTATAGCACAAGTCTAAATTATAATTTAGTATTTGAAGATTGGTATATAAATTTCTAAACAATGTTTAAATGCATTTTTTTCCTTTTGTCTGAGAAGGAATGATTCATAACAGCAAAATATAACATTACAACGATGCTACGGTTTTATATCGTATTAGACTTCTCTAAGAGTGCATAAGGCTATTCAATGTGCTAATTCTCGATGCTTCGTTAACGTTCACTGAATTTTCTTTAATTCAAAGTAATAAAATATTTTTTTTAGCATTGACACTGATTATGTCAAGAGTTATTGACATCGAATGTTGGGGATTGTTTGGTTCCCACTATAAGAAAAAATCGTAAAAAGTACAACTTGAAACATGAAAGCAATTTCATAAAGACTGCCAACAAGAATCGGCTGCAATCCTTCTGGCTCGAACAAACATTTTTCATACTCTACTGGCAACGACTCTAACTACCGCATTTTCTCACAAGTCATCGCGGTTTTCTGTGCAATTTATTTTCCGCGCCATTCCAACAACATAGCGATAACCGTAAAAAAATCACTACAAGTTATGCCGCTGGAATGATGTAGATAAGCCGCGATGAGTTGCACTTGATGTTCCTTTCCAACTATGAGCCCAAATACCCCGCACACTCGGAGACGGGAATGCGCTCAAATCGGGATCCAGTGACGGGACAGACACTTTGCGATGTTGTTGTAATCACAGTTTTATGTTGATGATATTTAATTTCCATCTCTTCGGTTGCTCTGGCTGAGTGCAGACGGCAGCCGCCCGGCAATCGATCAGTAACAGCTGTTTGCAATCGGCGTAAAAGTACTTATTAGGAGCTTGCAAGTCAGAATTTTCGACCGGCAGAATCGCATTGCGCTTCTCTCTGGTCTGCGGAGCTGGTACTGTCGAGATGCATAATTCATATGCACGGTTAGTTGGTGGCGCATAATCGTAACGGTTTACAGGGTGTACGAAGGTGTTTCAACAAAGGGTGGAAAAAAAATTTATTGAAAAATTTCCGCAGAAAATTCATCCGAATTTATAAAAAAAATTCATTCGAATTTCCAACGGAAATTCATTCGAATTTCGAAAAGAAATTCATTCGATTTTCCAATAAAAATTCATTCGAATTTCCAGAACAAATTCCTTTGGATTTCCAAAAAAAAAATTCATTCGAATTTCCAACGGAAATTCATTCGAATTTCCAACGGAAACTCATACGAATTTCAACGGAAATTCATTCGAATTTCCAACGGAAATTCATTCAAATTTTCAACGGCAATTCATTCAAATTTCCAACGGAAATTCATTAAAATTTCAAACGGAAATACATTCAAAACTCCAACGGAAATTCATTCGAATTTCCAACGGAAATTCATTCGAATTTCCAACGGAAATTCATTCGATTTTTCAACGAATTCATTCAAATTTCCAACGGGAATTCATTCAAATATCCAACGGAAATTCATTCAAGTTTCCAACAAAAATTCATTCAAATTTCCAACGGAAATTCATTCAAATTTCCAACAGAAATTCATTCGAACTTCCAACGGAAATTCATTCGAATTTCCAAAAGAAATTCTTCGAATATCCAAAGGAAAATCATTCGAATTTCCAATGGAAATTCATTCGTATCTCCAACGGAAATTCATTCGAATTTCCAACGGAAATTCATTCGAATTTCCAACGCAAATTAATTCGAATTTCTAATAGAAATTCATTCGAATTTCCAACGGAAATTCATTCGAATTTCCAACGGAAATTCATTCGAATTTCCAACGGAAATTCATTCGAATTTCCAACGGAAATTCATTCGAATTCGAATTCATTCGAATTTCCATCGGAAATTCATTCGAATTTCCAACGGAAATTCATTCGAATTTCCAACGGAAATTCATTCGAATTTCCAACGGAAATTCATTCGAATTTCCAACGGAAATTCATTGGAATTTCCAACGGAAATTCATTTGAATTTCCAACGAAAATTCATTTGAATTTCCAACGAAAATTCATTTGAATTTCCAACGGGAATTCATTCAAATTTCCAACGGGAATTCATTCAAATTTCCAACGGGAATTCATTTAAATTTCCAACGAAAGTTCATTCGAATTTCCAGCGGATATTCATTCGAATTTCCAGCGGACATTTATTCAAATTTTCAACGGAAATTCATTCGAATTTCCAACGAAAATTCATTCGAATTTCCAACGGAAATTCATTCGAATTTCCAACGGAAATTCATTCGAATTTCCAACGGAAATTCATTCGATTTTCCAACGGAAATTTATTCGAATTTCCAACGGAAATTCATTCGATTTTCCAACGGAAATTCATTCGAATTTCCAACGGAAATTCATTCGAATTGCCAACGGAAATTCATTTAAAATTCCAAAGGAAATTCATTCTAATTTCCAACGGGAGTTCATTCCAACTTCCATCGGAAATTCATTCGATGTTCCAACGGACATTCATTCGAACTTCGAACGGACATTCATTCGAATTTCCAACGGAAATTCATTCGAATTTCCAACGGAAATTCTTTCAAATTGCCAACGGAAATTCATTCGAATTTCCAGCGGACATCCATTCGAATTTCCAGCGGACATTTATTCGAATTTCCAGCGGACATCCATTCGAATTTCCAGCGGACATTTATTCGAATTTCCAACGGAAATTCATTCGAATTTCCAACGGAAATTCATTCGAATTTCCAACGGAAATTCATTCGAATTTCCAACGGAAATTCATTCGAATTTCCAACGGAAATTCATTCGAATTTCCAACGGAAATTCATTCGAATTTCCAACGGAAATTCATTCAATTTCATCGGAAATTCATTCGATGTTCCAACGGACATTCATTCGAACTTCGAACGGAAATTCATTCGAATTTCCAACGGAAATTCATTCGAATTTCCAACGGAAATTCATTCGAATTTCCAACGGAAATTCATTCGAATTTCCAACGGAAATTCATTCGAATTTTCAACGGAAATTCATTCAAATTTCCAACGGAAATTCATTCGAATTTCCAACGGAATTTCATTCGATTTTCCAACGGAAATTCATTCGAACTTCCAACGGAAATTCATTCGAATTTCCAACGGAAATTCATTCAATTTCAACGGAAATTCATTCAATTTCAATGGAAATTCATTCAATTTCAACGGAAATTCATTTCAATTTCAACGGAAATTCATTCGAATTTCAACGGAAATTCATTCAATTTCAACGGAAATTCATTCAATTTCAACGGAAATTCATTCGAATTTCCAACGGAAATTCATTTAAATTTCAACGGAAATTCATTCGAATTTCAACGGAAATTCATTCGAATTTCAACGGAAATTCATTCGAATTCTAACGGAAATTCATTCGAATTTCCAACGGAATTTCATTAGAATTTCCAACGGAAATTCATTCGAATTTCCAACGCAAATTAATTCGAATTTCTAATAGAAATTCATTCGAATTTCCAACGGAAATTCATTCGAATTTCCAACATAAATTCATTCGAATTTCCAACGGAAATTCATTCGAATTTCCAACGGAAATTAATTCGAATTTCCAGCGAAAATTCATTCGAATTTCCAAAGGAAATTCATTCGGATTTTCAACGGAAATTCATTCGAATTTCCAACGGAAATTCATTCGAATTTCCAACGGAAATTCATTCGAATTTCCAACGGAAATTCATTCGAATTTCCAACGGAAATTCATTCGAATTTCCAACGGAAATTCATTTAAAATTCCAAAGGAAATTCATTCAAATTTCCAACGGGAATTCATTCCAACTTCCAACGGAAATTCATTCGATGTTCCAACGGACATTCATTCGAACTTCCAACGGAAATTCATTCGAATTTCCAACGGAAATTCATTCGAATTGCCAACGGAAATTCATTCGAATTTCCAGCGGACATTCATTCGAATTTCCAGCGGACATTTATTCGAATTTCCAACGGAAATTCATTCGAATTTCCAACGGAAATTCATTCGAATTTCCATCGGAAATTCATTCGAATTTCCATCGGAAACTCATTCGAATTTCCAACGGAAATTCATTCAATTTCCAACGGAAATTCATTCAATTTCAACGGAAATTCATTCAATTTCCAACGGAAATTCATTCGAATTTCCAACGGAAATTCATTCGAATTTCCAACGGAAATTCATTCGAATTTCCAACGGAAATTCATTCGAATTTCCAATGGAAATTCATTCGAATTTCCAACGGAAATTCATTCGAATTTCCAACGGACATTCATTCGAACTTCAAACGGACATTCATTCGAACTTCCAACGGAAATTCATTCGAATTTCCAACGGAAATTCATTCGAATTTCCAACGGAAATTCATTCGAATTTCCAACGGAAATTCATTCGAATTTCCAACGGAAATTCATTCGAATTTTCAACGGAAATTCATTCGATTTTCCAACGGAAATTCATTCAAATTTCCAACGGAAATTCATTCGAATTTCCAACGGAAATTCATTCGAATTTCCAACGGAAATTCATTCGAATTTCCAACGGAAATTCATTCGAATTTCAACGGAAATTCATTCGAATTTCCAACGGAAATTCATTCGAATTTCCACGGAAATTCATTCAATTTCTAACGGAAATTCATTCGAATTTCCAACGGAATTTCATTCGAATTTCCAACGGAAATTTATTCGATTTTCCATCGGAAATAGATTCGAATTTCCAATTTCCAATAGATTCGAATTTCATTTGATGTTCCAACGGACATTCATTCGAACTTCGAACGAAAAGGAATGTGGTTACCTTACCATCGAAGGGAAAGTGGTTACCTCCAATACATTTTCCAAATCAATATCTTCCACATAACGTACATATTCACATATGAGTTTTCATAACATTGTAAATTAACGTCCAAGTCGGGTGGTTTAATCCTCGGAAATAGGCAATTACCTTTGATTGAACTGAATTCAAATGAATTTCCGTTGGAAATTCGAATGAATTTCCGTTGGAAATTCAAATGAATTTCCGTTGGAAGTTTTATGAATTTCCGTTGGAAATTTGAATTAATATCTGTTGGAACACGGTTTAAAAAAATTATCTTCCTTTTACTTCCACTAATTCCACTTTTATTTTTTAAACCGTGCAATATTTTCCCTAAGACGCTCGGAAATAATTATTAATCCGTTGGAAATTTGAATGAATTTCCGTTGAAAATTTGATTGAATTTCCGTTGGAAATTCGAATGAGTTTCCGCTGGAAATTCGAATGAATTTCCGTTGGAAGTTTTATGAATTTCTGTTGGAAATTTATTCGAATTTGCAACGAAAATTCATTCGAATTTTCAACTGAAAATCATTCGAATTTCCATCGAATCCTCCACCTGTTCGATCCTCCTTGTTCCCGTCTTTGTCGAGAACAATTTTCACTGGATTACTATCCGACTACGGGCTACGTGCCCGGCCCACCACAGTCTTCCGATTTTCACGGTATGAACGATGAATGGTTCTTCCAAAAGCAACTCGTGGTTCATTCGTCTCCTCCACGTACCGTACCGCTTTTCAGTCTGATGTAGGCTTCCTCCATCCTCTCAAAGTTGCGTGCCATAATATGAATGTCGTCGGCGAAGCCAAATAGCTGGACGGACTTATTGAAAATTGTACCACTCGTGTTAATCCCTGCTCTTCGTATTACCCCTTGCAAAGCGATGTTGAATAAGTAATTGAGTAAGTAATTGAGATCTTCAATATTTTTGTTGGCACCATTTCTTTTAAGATCAAAATACAAGTGAAGGAGATCATCACATAAGGAGTGACGGTGTCACTGCTCTGGATACTTTTTTAAACATTTTGTGGTGCATTTAACTAGACTTGATCCGGTCTTAGGTATTTCTGCGATTCAATGGGAAAAGGAAGGGTATGTAAGTCAGAAAAAACCATCAGAATTACCTCAAATCCCTGTGCTATATTTCAATGTGTTCATGCGCGTGCAAATCGCGCCTCGATCAACTACATGAACCTTCTACTTCCATATGGCTCGGTTCAACAATCAGACTAAACTGTAGACTAAAATTGTATACGTTTTTTACACGATTTAAGTTCTCTCCTGCCCGATGCCAAGGTCGACCTGCATGCCGCGGCTCTGCGAAAGAGTCGCGTTAGCAGCCTTCCAGCGACAATGACAACATCTATTTGTGGGGAATAGAGCGAACCACATTTACATGAAAAAATTCAAAATTATTTTTTCTAAGCATTTTTAGTTTAAGGATTTTAACCCTTGAAAATAATGTTTCTTGCTCTCAGAAGCTACAGTAAAAAAATCAGCCAGATCCGTCGAGTCTAAATGAATGATCAACAAGCATGAAGTTAATATGGAAATAAAACGGCTAAATATATGAAAAAAATGCAAATGAAAAATGCTTTATACTCTTTTACCTCTAGGTGGCGCTGTGGTCATACAATCCCGCTCATTAGTGACATTTACAATCTTCATCTTATTACGAAGAGGCTCCCGGAAACCGCGAGTGATTTTGTCGAAAAACAAAAAAGTTATGATATGTTGATTTTTCAGCTGGGAAACGCGCCATCCAGCTATTCAACATGTAGATTCGATCAGATCGATGTGCTTCGATTTACTTCGTTTATTCCATACTAGTTTTGAAATTGATTAAATTTACGATATTGGGGTTATTAGTTTGATGGAGCGTTTCACCTCGGGGGAAGTACTATGTTTTTTTTAAACAATAATGTAAAGATTACAGCGCCACCTAAAGATAATAGTGTAGAAAGTACGCATTTTCCCATGTATTAGGTAGTCGATTTTTTTTCCATATAAACTTCATGCTTGTTGAGCACCCACTTAGATAGAATTGACGGATATGGCTGAATTTTTTGCAAAAGCTTCTGGGAGCAAAAAAACTTTATTTGGGGTTCTTCTGCTTCTTTTTCTTCTTTTCCTATGGCTCTACATTCCAACTGGAACTTGGCCTTCTTTTCAACTTATAAGTATTGTATTAGCTTTTCCTCCGTTCTTAGTTGGAAGCTTTTCTATACCCGCCACTGCATGATTATGTATCTTGTATGGCAAGTACAATGGATACACTATGCCCAGGGTGTCGAGAATGTTTCCCACCCGCAAACATCCTAGACCGGACTGAGAATCGAATTCTCCATCTACGGATTGGCAACCCTATACGCCTTTGCTCGCAAGGCTTCTGGCAAGGGGGTCTTCTTCTTCTTCTTCTTGTTCTAATTGGCATTACATTCCCACACTGGGACAGAGCCGCCTCGCTGCTTAGTGTTCATTAAGTAAGGGTATGCGATAACACACTTTTTCCTAGCGAAACGAAACGAAACGAAATTTAAAATGTCTATGTTGATTCGAATCGAGACGAAACGAAATATGGATTTACTTTTGAAACTTCGAAACGAAACGAAATCAAGGTTCATTTGATTCGAAATTTTTCGAAACGAAACGAAATTTTAATTTTTTTTTTCGCGGAATTTGGATTAAATTGTTTTTACATTACGTACGCAATTCGGATTTCACTTTTTCAAAGTTTTACCATATACAGATGTGCTGTACTTGAGATTAGCGACAGCATAGTCTTATATACAATCAGCTCGACGAACTGAGCTATTGTCTGTGTGTCCTTGGCATATGAGAACAGCTGTTATGGTCAGTAGGAGCTAAAAGCAATCATAACCCGGGCAGAAGCCATGAACAGAATAACAAAACATGATATGGATTTGATTGATATAAGAGATAAAAGAACAGGCAACAATATCAAAATTTGCACCGAAATATCATTTAAATATCAAGATATGCTATGGATAAGAACAAACTAATGGCACATGATATTGATCACTTATTACAAATAGCATAACTTGATCTTCTAATGATATTTTAGTGCAAAATTTTGATATTATCGTCTGATCTTTTATCTCTTATATCAATCATGTCCATATCTCATTTTGCTATCTTATCAACATTTGATATTATTGAGCTATTTTCGTCTACTCGGGAAGTAAAGAACTTTCAGAAATTTTAATGATTTCAACCCGCTCTGGATTTTTTTGTGCAAATTTCTTCCGAGCCTCTTGAAAGGAGGCTTCCGAGCCTTTTGAAAGGAGGATTCTGAGGCTTTCGAGAGGGCTTTGAGGCTCTTGAAAGAGGCCTTCCGAGCCTTTTGAAAAGAGCTTTCTAAGCCTTTTAAAAGAAGGAGAAAAAAAGAAAGTTTAAAGAAGAAGAAAAAAAAAGATTTCCGGGCCTCTAGGAGGATTCCAACTCTCTTGAGAGTAGGCTTCCGAGCCTTTTAAAATGAGGCTGTCGAGCCTGTTCAAAAATCCCTTCCGAGCCCCTTTTAAAAGAAGCAGAAAAAAAGAAATTTCTAGAAAAACAGCTTGACTTCCGGGCCTCTTAAAAAAAGTGTTCGAACCTCTTGAAATGATGCTTCCGGGTCACTTGAAAGGAGGCTTCCGAGCTGCTTGGATGGAGGCTCCCGAGAGGCGTAGAAGGATGCTTCCAATTCTCTTGCAACAAACCAACTGAGCTTTTCGGGAAAAAGTCTTCATGTCTTTCAAATGGATGCTGTCGAATCTGTAGACTCTAGATTTTAGTTAAGAATAATATTCTTAACATATTATTCAACATTACGTTTTGACCTGGGAGATTGCATAGAAGATTTTCAAAATTTGTTCATTCGATGTTTTGCCCTTTGATCTGTTGTCCCACATCTCTTCACCCATTGTACTGGTTGTGGAGGACAGGATACGAAAGGGCATGATTTACTGATCGCCATGCATAGGGTAAGGGAGGTATTTTGAACCACCAGTTCGACGCCTCATATTTTGGACCACTGAGAACAAATTCCTCTTGGTGGTCCAAAATAAGAAAGAATATGAAAGTTTATTCTGCTTCGTCGAAAAATTTTACAACAGAAGTTATATTCTTCATTAAATAATGCAATAAATGAAAATAATTTTGGCCATTGAGCCCATATGTTTTCTTTCAATTTGTTCACTCCGTCAAATCATAAAGCTATAACAACCTTTTGTTATGGTATGCCATATTGTGGACCTGATCTCATTATAATAGTAATTTAATTCAAAAGATACCAGCTTATGCTCAACCAGTGAAAAAAAGCCTGCACTTCATTCTACCATACATGGGGCTGGACAGAATGATCGGGACAGGCAACACTTTATCAAAATTCAAATGATTATAACTCTGTGACAGATTTCTTTGGTTCTGCCACGGTTCGAAAAAAAAACTCATCTAGTTTTGGAAAATTTATGTTCAGAGTACTGCATACCGGAAATAATCCAGATTTTTAGTCGCATTCTTGTTGGATTTCCCTCTGCATCGTCTCACGCTCGAAATAAAAACATGGCATAGAATAGGAAATTGTATTTTAAATTATTTTTTATTCAAACAAAGTTTGGTCCTTGGGGTTGGGAATGTAATTTAAAGAACTGCCGTAAGTCCCCGCCCTTTCGACACTGTCCAATGTGATTATACCACAAACCATGTGCTTCTCCTGTACTTTTTCAAAAGCACGAGCAGAGGGACCATGAAGCACGTAACAATGCAACAATGACAGATTTTTGAACAATCGACTTTAATTGCAGCACTCTACAACTATTATAACGTCAGATTTCGGTTTTTGGATGTTTGGGTAGAAAACAAGTTGTGAATGCCGACGATTTTCGGACCGGTGCATATCACTAATTGATGATTAGGAAGTCGCTATGCCTGTGACAAATTAATCGCGAACAATCTTGCAAATCGGTCAAATCACTGCAGATGATGCAGAGAAAAGCTCGACTAATTTTTATTAATTTTGCCTTTGGTGAAAGCATGGATACAAACCCATAGATATAAAACTGAAATTCTAACTCAAAAAGAATATTGATGCATTTAAATGAAAGGCACTAGAAATATTTGTCTGGAATCAATTAAAATCAAACAAATGTGTCAATACATAATTGGTAGGTGAAGTTGCGAATACCTTCCTGCTTAACCTACATCAAATACATTTTTCAAGAAAAGTGTGAACTGTTGAGAACACCAGCGTGTGATGCTTTCGCCATGCAAATTTCTGGTGGTTTACTAAACGTTGCTTTCCGCACATATATGTTAGCCCCTGGATGCTGGCAACTGTGGATAAAAAATCTTGCGAAAAACTAACTAATGCCTTCAATTATTTTCGACCCGAGAGAAATTGAATCAATATTTTCTAAAGCGCTGCATGCATTTTCTTGTATGCGGAACAGATTCTGTTGGAGCAGTCGGATCACAATTAATTTTTCTCTATATCATCGAAATACGTTTAAAATTCGATCTGTTGATGATCGATTTATTTAGAAAAGTATGGACATCCCTGCACTGCCGTATGAAAACTTTTCCACATCATGACTGTCACTGTAAATTAGCAGGAAGATTTGCTAGAATAAACAGGAAGAAACACATTTAGATTCCTCTTTGCTCGCTAGATGATGTTGTTATCACCGGCAAATGGTTCGCCAAAAGTTCGAAGTGAACCATATTGTTAATATAATATATTTGCTATTATGCACAAGATAAAGTTAAGAAATAAAAAAAATACAAAGCTTTATCAATAAGTTTGGATTAAAATTGGGCCCTGGGCCCGGCGAAAGTACCCCCAGCGGTACATGTACCCCAGGTTGAGAACCGCTGTTATAAAAGACCGAGGAATGCTCTGCATCTCCGTGAGCGCTACGGGAAAAGAATCGTTGGTTAGTAGAGAAGGTAATTCATGTGAAGCCCCTTGATAAGCGACTAAATATTTATTGTAAAGTTTTTTGAAAACAAGAAGACAAAAACTGTGTTTAAAAACAATCCAACACAATTCAATGTGCATCGTTTAATAAGCTTCTACAATATGATCGATTCCGCACTAAATAATTCTGTGCTCTTCGATGCAGACATTAGTTTTATCACTTCGCGTTCTCCCACACTAACTGGCGTGATCAGCATCTACAAAATCGATTGTACACTGGTTAAACAAATTTCTGCTACGCGAGGTAGATTTTTTTTTCACTTCGCCTCCTCCCGGACTAGCTGCCGTCCCATGATCAGCAGCAACACGATAGATTCCGCATTCATACTGTACAAATAGTAAAAAATATCACAAAATATAAATTTGAAACTTGGAAATACTGAAGACGTTTTATAGAAGAAAACTACATACGTATTTGTTGACTAAGAATAGGGTTATGTAGTAAGGTACACCGGGGCAAGTTGAAATGCGGGGTAAGTTGAAACGGAAGCTGTAATTTAGATATGAAATTACCGAATGCTCCGATTATTTTTTTCAACAAACTACTCCCCTAAACGCACCTTCTGACTGCCATTCCCGGAAGATTGCAGCTTTCAAAAACAATCTCTGCCATTGTTTATTTTTCGCCCTTTGTAAAATCCAAACCAACTATTTGACGGCACAATGAAACATGTCTCAAAACGATGTTTGGAAGAGATTTTTTATCAAATTTTCACGGTAGTTAATCATTCAATGTTGAATAAGCATAATAATTATGAAAAATCGATGGAAGACCCGTTTTAATTTTGTATGTTCAACTCTTCGGGGCAAATAGAAATGCGTGGTGCGGGGCAAGTTGAAACAACGATCCAAAACGTCACCCTCGCAATTAGAAGTAATTTTTGTCCAGAATTCAACATGGTCTGTAAATACATACATTCAAAAAACATAAATTTATAAAAAATATGAAAACTTCTGAAAATAAATTTAATAAATTCCGCCCACTCCGTCATGAATGCAATTCTCCTACGATGAATGAAAAGAATGAAAAGGGGTCATGTTTAAACTGCAGTTTTGAGATTCTTAATCTACTGAGCACTGACTCTCAGAAAAATAAAATATAGAGTATGTAAACATTACGTTAACTCCACCTTACACTTCCCCAGCTGCCTATTTGCCCAATCGAAGTATATGAGTATATGAGAGATGTGATGGCTGGTTAATTAATGTGCATTTATGATGAAGCCACAACCAAATTAATCAAGTGCACAATATACAAGTGAAACAAATAATGAACCATCCTGAATAGTAATCCGAGTGGTCACCAGTAGGAGGAAATCGATTTGATAAATTTTCAGCGTAGTGCGTTTTCCAGAATTTGGTCTCTGAAAATACGCTTGTGACTTTGTTGTACACTGCCCTTATTCGCATAAGAGTCCCATGTCATTTTCTCTGACTTGAGTGATTTGCCGTTGTATTTATCAAACTTGTTTTACATGGAGAAATACAAAAAAGTCTAATAAATTGAAAAAAAATCTATTTTCCCAAAAATTTTACATAATCTTCTTTGTGTATTTATTGCTGTGGGACAATTTAATGAACCATACTTAAGTTTATTTTTTGTGTAAGAGCACCTTTCAAAATCGGGAATGTGATTTTTATGCGAGTAAATATCAAGATAAGAAAACAAAAGTGGGATTTGTTTTCAAATTTCTAGTACATAGCCTACTATTTTATCAGTTTTTCTCAAACAGGAGGCAATTTTAAGCTAATTTCTGCAAGAAAATCAAAAGCGTCAAGAACTTACATGGGACACTTATGCGAATCCTGGCAGTATTATAGTCACCCTTACAACCTCGTGCTTCTTGAGTCTCATTGAGTGCATACATTTTGTTATTAATACGGCAAAATTAGCTTATGTCTGATTATAACGCAGTGTTTCAACTTGCCCCGATACGCGGGGCAAGTTGAAACAATGCATATAAAAAATAATTTAATTATACAAAATATTTATAAAAATGTTTGTTATGGTTGCTTATTTTTTATGTATAATCTTTGGCCCAAACTAGCAAACACCGCAAACGGATTCAAAATATATCAAAGGGTGATTTTATTACAGCACTTCGAATTTCACCTTTGAAAAAACCGTTCCAACTTGCCCCGGTGTACCTTAAGCGATATTAGAAAAAAATGTATAACCTAAAGATTTTAAAACAACTTAACGATTTTGTTCAGCGGCGCAGCCAAAATTTTTGATAGAATGAAGAATGGTTTAAGTTTAAATTTGTTTCGAAATTTCGTTAGAAGCTAGTTTTTTCTAGCGAAATTTTTGTAATTTTACGAAACGAAACGAAATCAAGAAATGCGATTTCGCCATGCTAAAATTCCGCGAAATTCCGCGGAATTTCGTTTCGAACCACCTGAAACGAAATTTTCCGAAATACCGCAAATGCTTGTCATTAAGCACTTATTAACTGCGAGGTTTCTAAGCCAGGTTACCATTTTTGCATTCGTATATCATGAGGCTAACACGGTGAAGTCTAGACAGTTTCCAATCCGAAAATTGCCTAGACCGGCACCGGGAATCGAACCCAGCCACCCGCAGCATGGTCTTGCTTTATAGCCGCGCGTCTCACCGCACGGCTAAGGAGGGCAAGGGGGTATACGTTTCGAAAAAAATAATTCTAATTTTTCATATAAGTGTGGTCCACCTTAGTGGGGAACCTTTACTCGTACTTGAACTACAACGGAACACATGTGACATGTGAGAGAACCCCTTTCCCTTAGCACGCCCATGTCATCCGTATATACCACTTAAACTAATATCGGCAAAACAAGCTATGTTTAGCAGATCGTCATGATCTGTATTTTCTTTGGCGGTTGGCTGGTTGGCCAAATCACAATCGAACATCAACGGCGGCGACGACGATGACGGTATTCTTGAAGAAACTTCATAATGATGAGATACGGATAGCGCCAGACACGAGAAAAAGTGCATTCTTTCAGTTAGTTTGTTAACTTTGGAGTGTTTCAAAGCAACGCGAACGTAGGTATAACAAGCATTAATGGTTCGGGTAATGATGGTGATGATGACGGAATGCTGCCACTCATCGGAATTAACACTTTGGATCTTGAAGAGCGGTGGTGCTGCCGTTGCGCAGCGCTCTTCAGTCGGTAGTCGTTTAGTGGAGTCAGAAGAAAGTGCGGTGCGTTCTCGAAGCGTGTTGATTTCCAGTCACTGGCAACACGAGTTTCTCATTAACATCTCGAGTGAAGTCCATAACAATGCCGCTTTATTACGTTGTGGCTAGTGAGTGGTCAGAAGGGTTCTTTGTAAACAGAGGCGAAAGTCTCGAACTTGCCAGGAAATACTACTTTTTCGTGTTGATAGCCGGCGCCAATCGGCGATATTCCGATGGAGTGCATGCGGTTGAACGCTTGATTGACAAAGATTTACACACTTTGAAAGTTATGACTGATAATGACTAGAGAACGCATTTAAGCATACTTAATGACTTTCAATTTGCATTCACAATTTATGCCAATAGGTTAAAATAAAAATTAAAATCTGTAAACTGTATTACCTGATAGTATCCAATAACAAATCCCCAAATGTATATAGGTACTTCATATATAAACTAGTTTGGTTATGCGAAGGGTTAAAGCAATAACAGGTTCAACTTTTTTTCTAAGCCAGGTATATTTTTTTAATTGCAAATGTTCGCAGTTCCCCATTGGCATGAAGTGTTGCGTAATAATGTATTATAAACGAATTTATGACAGGTTCCGGTGGAATTTTACAGTCAAATACTGTGAAGGAACCATGAAATCTGAGAGCAGGCAAAGTTTCAGATAGCTATTGCCAGTAAGAATGTATATATTTTATTCATCATGTTGTTCATGTTGTTTATACTAATAGCATGTTTTCGAACTCAATGATTTTATAATTTGCCGTCGACCACCTCGATGCGAAATTTTCACCAAAAACTCATCATATTACACCACTAAAGTGCCAACTTAATCAAATTATCTTGACTTCACAACGTATCATTATCCAAAATTAGCATTTCAAATACGGAGATCGACAGTCTTCTACAGCGTGAAATATCCCTCGCGCTCTATTCATTCCTGTTTCGCTCCGAAACGCACTCGAATTTGACCCTAGTGGCGTTAACATATCGATTTCCATTCATAATAAGTGTAATCTTCGATCATCGATCGAAAATCGAACCCGATCATCGCCGTCCAGAGTGTGATCTTCTTTTTATTTTGTTTTTGGGAAACCGATCTTCTTCGTACGCAGCTTGTGAAAGGATTCTTTACCACCCGGGAAGTGTAATTTATGGTGGTTCCTTTCGGCTCACATTCCCGCCTAAACCGAACCACTCAGAAGTGATCTTGATCTATGGAGATCATAGATTGTTCTATTATTAGGACAGAACGCGCCGTCCTTTTATTCATTTACTGTTTGTTGCCTGGAATGAAACCGATAGGCTATAATCATCTCGTAAGCTGTGGTATTTCTCGAAGAAGGAAGACGAGACAATGTTTGAAGAGATACGAATAAATGAACTATTTGTACCTGGCGAGGGTTGAGAATTTCCATCACAGTGCCTTTTCATTGCTTTTTCTTACAGCCCATTATGTTGACCGAGAGAATATGTTTGAGTACTGTTTTTTTCTGTGCCATGACCAGGAACAGTTGTAGTGATTGAGATATTACATAATTATTAAAGTTATAAAGTGAGGCACATTGATGAGTTTGTAGTTTGCGGGTAACAAATAATTTGATCAGTCCATTTTGTTAATGGATGCACTAAATGTCTCTTATGTTTATAGAAGTAATCTAGCAATTTGGTAAATAGGGGAACTATTCCGTTCTCCATCTCACTGAACATATATTCATCTCATCGCAAAACAAAGAAATACAGCAAAAATCTCGTCGCTACTTTTTGCTAACACGCGTACTTACTTATGAAAAAATCACAAAAATAAGAAACAAACCAAATTCCTTTTCATTGCTTTGTTTTTGATGGGATGGAAATATGAGCTATGGGGTGAAGTGCCGAACCGTTCCCCTATATGTCAAGATGTAAATCACTACATCATTGAAGAAAGATCAAAATCGTTTGAGAAACATTGTTTTACCGGAATAATACTTTCATCCAATTCCAATGCCATGAGAAGGAGATTTATTGGTTTCTTTATCACACATTCAAGTTCTTCTGAGTTACACACAGTATACTGAACACAGGTTTTGAAGCTTCCTAATAGAAAACATAAAGGACGCTCAAAAGAAAAAGGAAAATAAACACTCGAAGAAAAACATTAAATGTGCATTATTATGCTGCGCTGTCGGTTTGTTCGGGTAAGAATGCATGAAATCAAGGTGAAAGTTGCTTGGCGACCTTCCATTGTAGTTCTCTAGCGCTCTTTGCAGTGACACTCCGAATAGCCGCTGAGCAGTGTGAGGCGCATGCCGGCCTTTGATGTTGCCATTCGGAATCGGAACGCATCAAGTAGTGATTCCCTGTCTTTTGATCGGTTTAATATACTATATCGGAGTGAATTTCGACGATGCACGCATCGGCAGATGTCCGAAATGCAGATGAATCGTTACCTGCCCGTATCGGTTCTGTTTATGGCGCTATAATAGGCTTCAGCGGTCATTTTCGGCGCATTTGTCTCTTCTATCAATCCAAATGCGCATTCGAATCCACCCAGTCGATGACAGAACACTTCTCGGGTTACCACCAGTTCAAGCCATTGCCGAAAGGCACGCGAACGATAAACAAGCGATAATAATCATTCGATGAAATTCAATTTCCATAAAATGTGGCAGCATTTCTCCCACATCATTGCTGCCACACCTTCATTTCTACCGACAACCAGCGGACAAAATATTGAGATACCTACATTTCAATGCATCTCGTTGGGCGAGGTGATGATAGGGAAAAATTAAAATAGCTAGCCGACATTGATCCTGTGTGGTTCCAGAATTTGCCGTCTCATAGTGACGGTTTTATTGAAATCGAAACCATTTGTTGCCTTATCTTAATCGGAAATTCACATAGGGCTGTGATCTTGGGCGCAGCAGTAGATATTATTTTTATTGACTATCTGCGCTTCTGGATGGACCATTCAGGTGCTAATTGGTAGCTAACTGTAAAACGGTTCTCCTTTTCAAAGGAGTATTTCTCATCACAGTAATAAGGCTACTCATAGGTATGCTTTGTCGGTGGAAAGGGTTTCTAATGTTAATAGCATTTATTATAACAAAGGGTCGCAATCACCTAGACAACATTAACAACAGTGACATGACTGACATGGTACTGGTAGAAGCAGTTTATATTACTGAAATGGCATGACCAGTGTTGTGCTTAATCATTATCAGACGATCATGATTGCAATTTTCATGTGAAAACTTCTCACGTGAAAACAGTTGGCGAGTTGTCACCGGCGACAACTTCTCAAATTTTGTACTCAAACGATAATAAACACAGAATTTTCATTTCATCATTAATCTTCACTAATAATAGCTAATTGTTAACAGTCCCGTTATATCTTCTATTTGGCGTTATGGAACGTACACACGGTCAAGCAGTTTGACCAACATTGACTCCACCTTCCGTTTATTCCAACATCCATCAAGTTTTATCAACAGCGACACGAACAATCAATTTATTCGACCAACAATATCACACACGAACGACCGAAGCACCAACTCGAGCACCAACCATCAAAAAATATATGGGGGTTTGTGCAACTTCACTACAAATGCTCAAACATGTTCGGCGAACCTTGACTCCGCCCCGACAACTCAAACCAAAATCAAACCGTTTTAATTTTTTTCAACCAAGCCGCCAACTGTCAAATGGTTGTTCGAACAACTTCACACACGATCGAACAAAGCAGTCAAACTGCTTGACTGGTGTGTACGTTGCATTATAGCTTCATGCTAGTGAGGAAAAGAGTTCAAAATGTAACGGTAAATGCTTCAAATCAAGATACGATTTTCAAACGATTCTTAATCGCTGGCGAGTTTTAATCCATTGAGAATTTAAAAGTAAAATCGCGGGTGAGTTTGATCATTCTCGATTTTTCGAAAATTTGATTTTTCCCAACCCTGGGCATGACTAGAATGCACGTATTGATGTGTCGTTTTGTTTATGTTTAATTTTGTTTAAATCTAGCTGCGAGGAAAAATGTTCTGTAATTATAGAAAATTTCCGTCACAAATAAGTGGAACGAAATGCAATGGCTATGAAACTTAAATAAGGCTTTCCATTTTTTAGATGCAAAAGTTGCGAGCGGAATATGTTCCTATGTGGTGAACTAGCTAATATTAAAAGTCAATGGGACCAATTCCAATTCCAAAATACCGTCAAAAATGTCAGAAGAGGATAAAATGGTCTAGCGATATTTCATTGAATCCTTAGTGATGAACTTAAGTTTAATTTGAAAAATCACTTTATTAAAGAATAAAAAAAATCATTGAATAGATGGATCACCACAACCGAAGCGAGAGTTGGGGCATCAGTCGTTGCAATAAGCACGCTATGGTTCTCAAAGACAATGTGCTTGCACCAAGTGATGCCCCATCACATATCAAGGGCTGGCTTCGCCAGTGTAGAGTTATATTTCTATGAAGACCTACACAAGTATTAAATGCTACCTTTAATTGCCGATTTCTCAGCCGCCTTATTGCAGTGCTAACGAAAAATGTACTTCATTATTAGAAATTAGACGCAATGAGAAAACAGAACTGTGCAATAAAATCCTATTCGACTAAATGCTGATGTCATATTAGAAATTTGGAGACAGTACTCGTCGATAGCAAATCCTTCCGCACGCGATGGCATATGAGCAAGTCAAACCACCTTCCTTTTGCCAGTGGAGATATATCAGCTTCCACACTGATATTCTTCCCTCCCCCTTCATACGGGAGCTTGACAGAAGGAAGGTCGTGCGATATGTGCCATCACAAATATTGCCCTCCGCTCGTTTTCAAATCGACTTCTATAAAAACATTCTTCATGCCTGCCGTATCCTAACGGAACTATCAATTCTATACTTTCGCCTCTAATGCTATCATGAACATGTACGTCCAAGTTTGGAAGATGATATTAGCATTTCCATATCATTAGAAATTAGTTTAGAACAAGTTGTCAGTCGTCATCAGGATCAGGCAGCCGTGACGATAAGGCGCGTCTCCCAATACGCTACCGTATGGGCTGCGCATCCGACGACTGACGAGGGTTTGGTGGAGGGGCTGGAAATCGAACCCATGACCATTCGCTTATAAGGCGAGTAGCCAACTACGCCTCTTATGTAGGGATGAATGACCGCCTGAGTTAATATCCCTCAAAAACAAACCATCATCATCATCAACTACGCCCCGTGTAGCCACTTAGGGACCCCCTAAAAAAGAATTGAAGTGTCAAATATTTTATTTTTTGTGAGAATTTCCCTGCGTGCTGCGTCTGATTGGCTAGTCACCGGACAGACAAACAGGGCTAATTATCCCTGACGGCAGCGCGAAAACAAAAGGGGGGCTGGGTGATGCTTTTTTATTTCACCCGGCAAGGCATATAGGACGTCAATTTTAAAATGCTTTAAACTTAAAACGTTGAAACATGTTTTAGCAGAAAATAGTTCGATTTTTCGGTTTAGAAATTTGATTTACTTTTGGATTAGCAACACGAAAGTTAAATTATTTCGAATAAAAAAACATGTGTTAATAAGTAGCCAAACATGTAGTTTTAAAAAATTCTAACCTTACTTTTTTTAAATTTTTAATTATAACACATTTTAAAAGCATTTTAAAAAATACTTCCTATCTTCACCATGTAGAAATACAGTGATTTCACGCACACGTCCATCTCCACCAGATGGCAGCAGCGCGGCTCCGTCAACGCGAATTATATATAGTATGATTGTAAACATATGGAATGGGTTTGTTCCGTCTCCAAACAAAGTAAAGCTGTAGAGGTGCAAATCGTTACTTGATAATACGGTTCATATATGAAAAACTCATGATGTTTTTTGCAGAGTAAGTAAGAAAAAAATAAAAGTAAAGGATAAAATAAAATCCTCTACCGAAAATATCCATTGCGACTGGACATGACATGACTTTATAGTTTTTCCTAATTTCTTTATCAATATTTTCATAATCTCAGAGTCCAGGAGCCTATAAGAACTTATGTTCACGTGGGATTTCCTTAATAAAAGTATGCGTGAGATAAGAACAGATGGTGCTAGGATGCCGTACACATAGTATACGTAAGCACTTATGGGGGAAGAGGGTGTCTGCTGTTTTCTTGCGCAGCATATAAAAAACATTCAGTTGTATGAAAGAAACCTACCTTGCATGGGCACAATAGGAAAAAAGGAGGTATTTTTGGCCAAAATTATGAATCCTGCAATAAACGGTGGTATTAATCATAAAAACATAGATAGAGAAGAAAAATATTTTTTCTGAGCCTTCAATGGGGTATGGGGCTAATTTTCGGCATAGCATCGATTTTTGTCATATTCTACAAAACCAACGGAATTTGGTCACTTTTTGGCTTGCAATAAGCCTGTTTGATGCTAGATAAAATATTAATGGTCATATACTGTATATTCGTGTCACAGACAAATGGACGCAACACAGATTTCCTAAAATGATCAAAAAAGCACTATTAGCATCTGACGTTGAAAATTCACTGAGTAGAACTTATTAAACCAACAAAGGAGGGCAGAACAGATTCAATTAGCGTCATATTGTGACATCAACGAAATGGATATTCATTTATTTGATATTTCATTAAGATTTCTTTCATAATTATAAAAAGGTATTGTGGCAAGAGTTATTCACACTACTCATCCAACACGTTATGACGCGTTGTGGTTAAATCTATAATTTGCTCCAATCCCACAGAGAAGAGATGATTCTCGCTTTGTTCTCGCTCATTTTGTATTGGGAACTGCACAGCTGTGTAGAAAAAGTTGAAATCATCATCAGAACCAGTGCTTCCCAGTATGCAGAGATGATAAGTGAGAGACTTTTTCATTCTCTTTTAAATTCAAATGTGCGTTGGAGCTGTTAATCTGAAACTATCGAACTGAAAGTGGTGTTGGACAATCTGCTGGAGAGTAGCCATCGAACAAGTAAGTACAGTGTGTTTTTCGTCGCGAAAATGGTAAATTATATATCTGGTGTTCGGTGGCTCATGCGCATGTTTTCTATCATCATGAATACGACGTCGTTCAAAACAAAATTGAATAAAAAAAAATAGTCGCTTACCAAGGCGATTTCCTTCCCAACTAACATACTATACCTTTCCAGTGCGCTCATGGAGATGCAGAGGATACCTCGGTATCTTGTAGCAATGAGTGTTGAACTAATTTTCCTCCCCTTATCCTAATTGACTGTGAGGACGTGGCCGGCATCGTTATTGGAGAAACTCCGAAGCATGTACAATAAGAATAGCTTTCTAGTCCCGAGAAAACTATTCAGTTGGTGAGCTGTGCATTATTTGTTATTTCTCGGCCAATCACGACTAGCAACTACGATATGTACAGTAAATCAAGCAAAGCTAAGCTAAGCCTACCCGCATAACTAAAAACCATCTGCAGATTGGTCGATATTATTCAAATGAAATAGCTCATGTTGTTACAATTAATGTCATTGTCCATTTATGTTGCGACATTATATTACTTGAGAACTAATATTATACTCGATTGTAAATTACCGATACTACAGGTGGTTAACACATAGCATGACGTTCCTCTACAATTTCTTGTACTCCAAATAAGAACAAAATTAATAATTAAACCGCACTAGAACATAACAGAATTATTTATGGTATGGTAATGCGTGATAGCAGAACAGCGCAGAAAAAAAATCAGCGCTCTGCCACAAATACATCACAAAATTGTATCTTCGAAAGATAAAATTACGATTTGAATTGAACTTCTGCATTAAGTGTGCGTCATATGTGCAATCTCACCACCTGCCTGAGCCAGCAGCCATGCCAGGAGTTTGGAGTTGTAGCTTTAATTATGTTTAGTTTTTTCGTTTAAGTATACTATAAATATCTGTTCGAATGGAAATTTTAAACTCAAAGTAAGTAAATCGAAACAGTATGAAATAACTTGTCTAAATGGCTAATACAATTCTTACATTGATGAATGAAAATTTTCAGATTCTCTCGGCCGAAGATTTTATCAGATTAACCTCGGAATAATCCATCTTTTTATTCTATCGTTGGCGACAAGGTATGTTTTTCCTAAGCGTTTTATGAATATTTACAATTGTATTGACCTTATACATCCATTGCAGAAAAAATCAACATCAGGGAAATATCGCAATCGGCTCCGGATTATCTAAGAGTGCTGTCCTGCCTCGCGTCCGGCAAAAAAATCCTGTGTTAAGGGCGCTCCGTGATAGGGTCGCTGCAATAGTCGCCCAGCAACAGGGATCTTCTATCATTACTTATTTCATGCGATGGCGATGGATTACTTAACAAATCGAATGTGATAATAAAAATATGAGTTGCAATGATATTTACTCTTGTTTCAAAATTCATTTTATTTTTCCATGACTATTCCAAAAATATGAAATATTTCAAACATCAGAGGATATGGTACGGCGTTTTCTCTATATGGTCATACTGTATCTTATTTATATTGCTAATTGTTTGCATCTGAGAGAACGGATTGTATCACTACCATAACATATGCTGTATGCCGAAAAATATGTACCGGGAAATAGCCATTTTTGAATGGTAATTATACTTAACCGCCTATTACCCAAATAGTACATTTGACGAATACAATATATCATGTTGTTCATACCGTTTATGTTGAGGTATGTTTATTGTTTTTACATATGATAATTCGAATGGTAATGGCAATGTTATTTATCATCACGAACCATCTGATATATGATTCAAATATGGTTTAGAATTATGCGGGTAGTGCTGTTGAACAATCTGCTAGACTGATTACAGGAACTCGAGTCTTGAACTGATTAGCATCAGGCGATTGTAAACAAGTGGAACGGACGACAACAAGGTTTACATCGGCCAAACGAAAAGAATGCTTGAAGTGAGGATCGCAGAACACAGGAATGACTGCAAAAACAGAAATCCGTGATCGGGGTTTTCAGTCCACTTTATGAAAGAGGGACATGTATTCGACTTCAATAAAACTAAAATTTTGAATCGAATACAAGACCAGGCGAGCAGAACAATTGCGGAAGTATTCCGAATAAAAAAACAGGACGAGGCGCATACGGTCAACCTACAGCGGGTGTGGTATATTTGATACAACCTACAACGGTCTATTGGCGGAATTGAGAAGAGTACTCGAGAGGAGAGAATGGACGAATGACTGAGAGTGAGAAAAATTACGTAATCGATGGGTTGTGATTTGGGTGGTAGAGATTAGCGAGAAAAATAGTTATGTTTGTTTGACTGAACAGCTAGGAGGTTGCCAGCTAGTAGTAAGTGTATTTTGTGTGAATTATTGTTTGATTGTGAAAATTGTAATAAATGTGATTTTAGGCGTCTGATGATGGCTGAAGCGTAGTAAGCCGAAACGCGTAACGCTAAATTTGCTGTTTTGATTTAATTGTCACCGAAAAAGCCAGTTAAAACAACAAATAAGTTTCCACGGTGATTAAACCCCAGTCAGTATAAACCAGTTGGCAAAGAAAAATGTTACTAGTTAACGAAATTACGAACAAATATGGCGCAGAAGGAAGACGTACATATGATGAAGAGCCTTCTGAAAGTTTCCGTGAATTTGGCCAAAGCAAACAACCGAATGAAGTTCCTTCTTAACGCTAGAAGATGTAAAGTTATTCCGCAGTGTCTTAACATAAGAAATGACGTCCAATTGTACAACGCCTCATCCAAACGGGAGTTAGAAAAGATCTCCGCAAACACAGAATCAGACTCCTTAGTATTATGATAGCGGACACTAAAAGGACAATGGCGAATCTGAAACAACAAAAGCAAGAAACGAGCCGAAGGACACACGAGTACTTCACCGAAGACGACGTAGCGTAGAGAATGTGAAGAAAATGGTGGAAGAAAAGACAGCTGCCGTGTACAGAAAAAGGAGAGCAATAGAACTGCGGAAAATCTCGCTCTTGCAAGAACAACGAGTAAAAGAGATAAACGTCGAGGCAGAATGGATAGAGAACACTACCACGACCGAGCTGCCGGATTATGTGGAACGCTCATTAATGCTCGGCCCGAACTTCAACATCAATGAAGTTAGTGGTTTTCCGTACATCGAAACAGTCGCTAACATCGAAAAGTATGTCCAACGGAACGAAAATGCTGACCAGATAAGGTCGGAAGTTTGTAATGCGATGATCAACCACATCCATTATCACAAACAACCGCGCCATTCACCAAATGAATGGATAGAAAAGGACGTCAACAAAAGCAAACGATTTTTGAGGGATAACCCAAACTTGGTCATCACGAAAGCGGACAAAGGCAACAAGATTGTCATCATGGAAACACAGGAGTACCAGTGTAAGATGGAAGAACTTCTGAGCAACGAGGACACCTACAAAAGTTGACAACCAATCCGACGAATAGAATTCTAAGAAGTATCAACAATCTACTCACCGAGTGGCATAACAAAGGATACATCGACGGTAGCACTCAGAGAAAACTGAAGGAATCCAGCTGCCATCCGCCAAGGATCTACGGTCTTCCGAAAATTCACAAGGACAACAGACCCTTCGACCGGTTGTATCCACAATTGGTTCAGCGACATACAACATTGCAAAGTACCTATCGGACATACTCGGAAACATTACTGGAAAAACCGAGTCCCATGTTCGCAACAGTTTCGATTTTGCTGAGGAAATAACGGGATTTCAGACAAACAAGGAGGAGGTACTTTTCTCGTTGGATGTGGTCTCACTGTACACAAATGTACCAGTAGACTTTGCATTGGCATGTCTTGAGGAGCGATGGGAGGAAGTGGAACAACATACCAACATAGACAAAACGAGTTTCATTGACGCTGTCAAGCTGGTTCTGGAGTCGACTTTTTTTGTATACCAAGGAAAGGTATATGGACAAACGTTTGGCGTACCCATGGGATCTCCACTTTCCCCAGTAATTGCTAACGTGGTTATGGAAAAGCTGGAACAGGAGTGCAGGAACAAACTGGAGGAAGAGCAAATCAGTTTGAGGCTGTATCGAAGGTATGTAGATGACTGCATGTGTGTTGCTAAGAATGAACAGATCCAAAAGATTGTGGACACATTCAACAGCTTCCATGATCGACTTCAATTCACTGTTGAAGTAGAAATGGAAGGGAAAATAAAATTTCTTGACATGATGTTAGAAAGAAAAGAAAACAGCATTTCAACTACCTGGCTACCAAAGCAATCAAATGGAAGGTACCTTGACTATACATCCCATAGTCCCTTCCAACATAAGAAAAACACGGCGATCGCTCTCATTGACCGTGCAATTAAACTGACAGGTGTTGAAAACGTGAAGATGCGCTGAAACAAGCAACACATATCTTGAGGATAAGTAATTATCCTCTATGGTTTATACAGAGGATAAAATCAGAAAGAGTCAACAAGCACTACAACTCGCTACAGTCGAACGACTGTGAACATCCGGTCTTGGAATATGCTTCAGCGCCTTACATACCCTGTCTCAGCGAGAGGTTGCGTAAAATCCTGAAGAAACATGACGTCATCCTTGCTTCAAGACCACAAAACAAAATAAAGCACAAACTGTTTAGCAAAATGAAGGATCCGATCCCACCAGGAAAACAGAAAAACGTGGTGTATTCTATACCTTGTGGAACGGACGACAACAAGGTTTACATCGGCCAAACGAAAAGAATGCTTGAAGTGAGGATCGCAGAACACAGGAATGACTGCAAAAACAGAAATCCGCGATCGGGGTTGGCAGTCCACTTTATGGAAGAGGGACATGTATTTGACTTCAACAAAACTAAAATTTTGAATCGAATACAAGACCAGGCGAGCAGAACAATTGCGGAAGGATTGCTTGAGTGTTGAGAAATGTGATTCACAAAGTTCTATTTTTCGAGACTCGACCATGCTGGGCTGTCTTGAACTGGCTGCTTTTCAACTTAGTACTCTATTAGCAGTTCCACAGTTCTTAGTTGGAAGCTTTTCTATGCCCGCCATTGCACGAGCATGTATCTTATGTGGCAAGTATAACGGATACACTATGCCCAGAGATTCAATAATTTTCCACCCGAAAACATCCTTGACCGGACCGAGAATCGAACTCACCATTTCTGGATTGGCAATCCTACGCCTTTGTTCGCAAGGCTACTGGAGACCCCCCGAAGCTGGGACGCTTCGTATATTGCACACCAAATATTCATTTTGAATTTCATCGGGAAGGCTAGCCACGTCCAATGTAAACAAAATATCTATCAAACTGTTGCTCGAGCGAGTCAAGATTTCCTCAACCAAATTGCACAGATTATCAAATATGGTAAAGTTTCCGACACTTTGCGTTGTCACGAATGCTAGCAGATTGTCGCTGACTGAATCAGATTGGGTTTCTGGTTAGTAGTTGATATCTGAAAGGTAAGCCAGAAATTGATGTGTAGTTATAAATGTTATAAAAGATGGACCTTGATTCATTTATTTGCAGAGTTTTTTTAACAAACGCTTCAGATTTGATTCACAATTGGTTGGGGTTCTGCCAACCGCACCAAGCGGCTTTTTGACTGTATTATTTTCTCGTTATGAGAACACAAAACATTATTCATCTTTATTTATACGCTTATATGATAAAGAATATATTCGATTATTGAGTCGAGAAAAATTCGATACGACTTCTTAATAGTAAAAACCGCTACATGCTATTTTATGCGTTAAATTGGGTAATTTTTCATTGGCGCTTGGGGTAATTTGATAGAACCCCAACTAATTATGCTAACAGTATTCAGCTTATTTTGGAATTATTGCGGAAGTGTCTTACAAGCAAGAGCATATCGGTGAATCATGCAATGAACAACTGTGGCATGTGGAGCAAGCTGTTTACTCTTCTTTGAAATCCTGATTTTGAAACTCCCCCAACTTTTTCGCACTGCTTGCACCAGATTACAAAAAGGTATACACTGGATTCCGTTTTTAAACGATTTACATTTTCTTAAATTTGCACTCATCCTTAATGTTAAACGCATATTAATTACCACGTGATTTTTTTTGAACTATTTAGGATTTTTTGAAACGTGTTGCAAAGATTTTGGTAGCAAATTGAAGTCACACGATCAAAAATACGAGCGAAAAAAAATCGTGTAAAATCAGGATGCTGTGTATTATTACAGCGATGATGTAGTTACTTTTGGTTGTAGCTTATAAATTACTAACGAAAATAAACTCTTGTTTCAAATCTCCTGTTTCAAAGTAACCCTTATAAATTCATATTTGTACAAAAGCAATGATATAATTTTACTAAGAAAACGTGTTCAATTCATGATAGTCAAACCACAGAAAGGGTGAAATATTTGCAGAGGTCACAAATAAGTCTTTTCAGACAAGTTGTCAGCCGATCCCATCCTTATCAGCTGCTTTATTGTTCTTGAGCTGTTGGATGGCATCCTAAACTTGTCTCGAGGCGGGGGCTGGTTGGTTTCCTTCGTCCGCTGAACTACCGTAGTCATATCCTCCGATGCCTTGATCTTCACTACCTGCCTACTGTTCCTGCCTCCTGCATGTAGTGTCATTTGAGTGTTCCTCGAAGTACATGCTCCCATCATTATCCCTGCACATGTCGACTTGCGGCAAGAATATTTTGCAGGATACGTTGAAATTCTGATAGAACTTGTGTGTTTTTAGCATGGCACAGCTGTTCCATCTCCTTGTACTTTTTTTCTTTCAGGCTTCCTAAAAAAGGTGGGTCTACTATCTCTGTCTCCGTCTATAGCGATCCACGTTTTGCGGGTACCTCGCTGTAGCTTGACCGGCAGCGCTGCCTCTTTTCCTTCAGAATCTGTCTGTGTTAGTCGAATTAATCATTCCGCCGACTTCGTCCCATATGCCCGACGTTGCTCTTTGCTGCATCGTAAATGACTGCTTTAACTGTACTCCAGTAGAAGGTCCCCATCAAGCTCACCCTCTTCCTACAATATTGCCTCGAGATGCTGCGCGTATGAATTGGCAACGTCAGGTTGTTTTCAGTCGCTCTAGGTCGTACCGAGGCGTCCGTCTGTACCGAATATTGTTGATGATGAATAGCAGTCACAGTCGGCTCCACGATAAGTATCGACCTTGATAATGTGCTGTCCATGAATTAGGACGTGGTCGATTTGTGTCTGCATTGGTGATTTCCAGGCATGGTTGTTACGACTACGTGGATTTCGCGATTTCCGCGGATTTACGTCACGATTCGGCGCGGATTTAGTTTTAGGTGAAAATTAAATAAATAAATGCTACATCTAACGACGTTTGTTTCCAAGTTGATTCTTTTGATCTTCATATATTTGCCATATGAAATCTTCAGCTAAGCTTGTGGTTATTATATGTTTTCGTGCAAGAGAAATTCGATACGTCCTGGGTATAATTTATCACCAATTTATGCCAATTGAATATTAATGTCATTGAATTAATGTGGGAATGCTGATAAGAACCACTGAGGTGAAGGGCAGGCCGAGCTCCAACAGGGATGTACAGGCATGACTAAAAATGAAAAACATATTTCCCAAATTCTCCATCATCGGGTATTGTTTTATCCAATTTTGTCAACAAACATTAACCAGGGTGCTAATTGATAACGGTATTGTCCGACCGAGGTGCTAATGATACGGCCTCTAACCCTTCCAGGTGCCTTCCAGGCATCATGAGCCTTTCCCCAACGGTCAACATTGGCGCCATCATTATGCCATGGCCAGCGCAACGTCAGTCGCCCATATTTATGATTAATTATGCACAGTGCTTGGAAACGGCCGACGACTGCTGACGGATACATGCCGGTGGTGGTGGTGGATAGAACCGGGAAAATGGAGAGGGGTCTATTTGTCCTCGTAATTTTCAACTAATTGATGCCATCGGTTCATCATCAGCTGTTGACTGCTTGTTGATATGCTTTCCCTTCTTGTCTACTACTTATATGCTTGTCAGGGAAACCACATCTAGTCGTTTCAAGTGCATGAAAACGAATTCCTGGCATATTTTTCTCACTTAGGAATTATTCAACAATCCCATAATTAAGTTGTATTATCGCGATGGTGACTTGGTTATCACAGGGCCGGTTCGTTCAGCGGAAAAAACCATCAAGATAAACATTAGACAGAACCTACGCCCGAATTGCATTTATTTTGTGTTTTTATTACAGCATATTTTTGTTCAGCACGTGATCCAGAAGATCGACTAAAAGTGTTCAAATCTGAAAAAGATTGAAAGCTTGGCATAGAACCTGCTAGTCTTGTGACACTTGCTTGATTAATCACCTTTAGATTCCCAAAATAAGTTCTTAATACCTTAGCCGCTTCTTGCGCTGATCCTGCCCTGGTACTTCTCGAGACGACAATCATTATTGCTCGAAGCATTTGCGCGCAAAAAGATTTTTGAAGTACACGCGTCGCCGTTGCTGAGCTGAGACATGCATTCAAATTAGTCACAATTTGACACGATCTATGCCATGGCGTGGCGATGAGCTCCGCGGCAGAGGAGTACTCGAAGAAATACATTGCATAGTTCAAGTTCATAAATTTCAAGAGTCTAGCACCGAGCAAAGACTTGGTGGACAGTTCGTTTATTTTCTAATTGATGGTACTGACTGGGAGTAGCGTGTGCGTGCGTCTGTCTGACTGTGATCTGAACGACGAACGAGACAGCTGGGTGGACGTTTGCTCAGACTCTGGATGGCTGATGGTAGCCGCAGTCCCCGACGAAGATAAATACAGAGTAGCAAAACAAAGTCAGAGCCGTGCGTCTGCCGGAAGAAGATAAACTGTCGGCTGAATGGCAACATACTCGCAGTCATTTCATTAATGGATATGTCGCAATACCTTATCATTACTGGTGGTGGTCGATCGGTTAAAAGATACATAATTGTCAGTGCGCAAACTGTCACGGTAATTGGGCAAACACTTTCAGCCGACACTTTGCTACGCCAAGCTGAATCATGCCAAACGGATCCACTCCGCACACATTTGTCTGGCGAAAGGCTGTTGACTTCGTTTCGCTATCGTGGTGAGGCACAGTGCAGTTATCGTTACGAGGGAAATCGTCAACTGTGTGCCAAAGAATGCGTTGTTGTTTCAATTGATTCTTATTTACACAGAGCTAGCTGTTCAGTATCTAACAAAATAGTTCACCTGCATATTAGGATTGACCAGATAGGATTTTTTTATTCCATTCTCGGCATATATACTGTATTGATTATATAATTGATATTTATTACAAGATGCAACTTTTCTTGAAATATTCCTGCGGGACTCACTTCTGATTAAAAAACTGCTCAGCGAGGAGCAGCTCTAATTTCAGTCACTACGATTGCTTTTCCGACAAACTTCCATTCACCCCGGCATAAGCAATATTTCTCTCAATCTCACCTTAACACCTCTCCTTAACACACCTTAACACATCGCTTATTCGCTCTCTCGGAAACGCAAACAAAAATATAAACGTGTCACGAAAACGTGATGCCATATGACATTAATCATTATGTTTTTTTGCTTATAAAGATACATTCGATAATTTAAATTTATTTTGAAATCATTTGGAAACAATATTAATTCAACTGTTTGAAATTAAGAGAAATGGAAATAACATGACCGCGTCAATGTTTTAGATCATAGGTTTCCATGGGGTCATGGAGTCGTTCGCTGATCAATGGTGAGTTGCGAAAGACAAATCTTGATTCAAACTTATGTCAATATTTCATTTCGTTTCATTCATTTCATTTATTTAGCTTACATCTAAACAGATAACGCTGAATTGACAGCGCCCGAAAGCGCCCCATGCGCGCCAAGTCGTTTTGCACCTCGCTCGCTGCGCTCCACGCCGTCTTGTACCTGCCAGATCGGAATCGAACACCATCTTTGCATGGTTGCTGTCCGGCATTCTTGCAACATGCCCTGCCCATCGTACCCTTCCGGCTTTAGCTACCTTCTGGATACTTGGTTCGACGTAGAGCTGGGCGAGCTCGTGGTTCATTCTTCGCCGCCACACACCGTCTTCTTGCACACCGCCAATGATGGCCCTAAGCACCCGTCTCTCGAATACTCCGAGTGCTTGCAAGTCCTCCTCGAGCATTGTCCATGTTTCATGTCCGTAGAGGACTACCGGTCTTATCAGCGTCTTGTACATGACACATTTGGTGCGGTGGTGAATCTTTTTTGACCGCAGTTTCTTCTGGAGCTTCTGGAGTAGGTCTTGACTTCCACAGATGATGTGCCTTTGTATTTCACGAATAACATTGTTATCAGCCGTTAGCAAGGATCCAAGGATTTGCCGTACAGTAAATATCTGGTCCGTTGTCGAGCGGCCATCAAAGAAGCCGGCTTGATAACTTCCCACGAACTCATTCACTGATGGTGACAGACGTCGGAAGATAATCTGGGATATCACTTTGTAGGCGATCGCTCGAAAGTTCTCACACTCCAGCTTGTCGCCTTTCTTGTAGATGGGGCATATAACCCCTTCCTTCCACTCCTCCGGTAGCTGTTCAGTTTCCCAGATTCTGACTATCAGTTTGTGCAGGTAAGTGGCCAGCTTTTCCGGGCCCATCTTGATGAGCTCAGCTCCGATATCAGCTGCTTTATTGGTCTTTAGCTGTTGGATGGCATCCTTAACTTCCCTCAAGAGGGGGGCTGGTTGGCTTCCATCGTCCGCTGAACTGACGTAGTCATCTTCTCCGTTGCCTTGACTTTCACTGCCTGTACTCTCAGCGCCATTCAAATGTTCTTCGTTGTGCTGCTTCCACCTCTCGATCACCACACGTTCGTCCGTCAAGATGCTCCCAAACTTATCCCGGCACATTTCGGCTCGCGGCACGAAGCCTTTGCGAGATGCGTTGAGCTTCCGATAGAACTTACGTGTTTATTGAGAACGGCACAGCTGTTCCATCTCCTCGCACTCCGCTTCTTCCAGGCGGCGTTTCTTCTGCTGAAAAAGGCGGGTCTACTGTTTCCGCTTCCGTCTATAACGTACCACGTTCTGCCGGGTTCCTTGCTGCAGCGTGACCGCCCACGCTGCGTCCTTCTCCTCCAGAATCTGTCTGCACTTTTCGTTCCGTCGACTTCGTCCGTCCGTCGTCTCCGCTGCGTCGTTAATGGCTGCTTTGACTGTATTCCAGCGGTCCTCAAAAGAGGCCCCATCGAACTCACCCTCTTCCGGAAACGCTGCCTCGAGATGCTGCGCGTATGTAGTGGCGACATAAGGTTGCTTCAGTCGCTCTAGGTCGTACCGCGCGGTCGTTGGTACCGAACATTGTTGAAGACGGATAGTTTTGGGCGCAGTTTAACAGGCGCAGAATCTAACAATTTCGCATATGCCCAGTTCTTATACAGGCTTCGGTAGATTCTTATACAGAATTGTTAGAAAATCCAACAATCGCCGCTTGGGTGTAATTCAATTCCAATCCAAATTCAATCTAAATCTAATTCAAATCCAATCCAAATGTAATTCATATCCAAATCCAATCCTAATCAAATCCAAATCCAATCCAAATCCAGTGCAAATCTAATCTAAATCCAATCCAAATTCAATCTAAATCCAAACTGAATCCAGTTCAAATATTCTTCAAATCCAATCCTAATCCAATTCAATTCGAATCCAAATGCAATCCAAATTCAATCTAAATCCAATACAAATCTAATTCATGTCCAAATCCAATACTAATCAAATCAAAATCCAATTCAAATTTAATCTAAATCTAATACAAATCTTATTCACATCCAATATAAATTCCATCCAAATGTAATTCATATCAAAATCCAATTCTAATCAAATCCAAATCCAATTCGAATCCAATCTAAATCAAATCCAAATCCAATTCAAATCTTAACTAAATCAAATCCAAATCCAATCCAAATTCAATCCAAATCCAATCTTAATCCAATTAAAATTCAACTCAAATCAAATCCGAATCCAATTCAAGTCGAATCCAAATGCAATCCAAATCTAATCTGAATCCAATTCAAATCCAATTCAAATCAAAATCCAATTCAAATCTAATCTAAAACAAATACAAATCTTATTCACATCCAATATATATCCCATCCAAATCCAATTCAAATAAAAAATACGCCTAAATTTTGGCAAATACAATGATGGGGTATGAAGCAATTTATTATTTAATTATTCAATTAAAAATCAATGCATTTGGTATGTGGTGGGCAGGCTTGGCATTTGCTCGCACAATGAGCTCAATGAGCAAAATAAAATTTCATCAAAAGTGAGCAACAAAATATCACGGATATGATCAAAACATACAAAAAAGATGCTCTTCGTTGTGGGAAAAATGAGGAGCGGCTCTCTTTGAGAGAAACCGTTTGTCTCAATGAGCCTCTTTGAGGAGCATCGTTTTTGGTGTTCTTTCCAACTGAACGTACAGATAAATGAAAGCACACTTCTGTCATACCATCACTACCCGCACAACAGTCTTACACATTCGTACTTTTATGAGACCAGCATGAGAATAGGGATCGTGTATAGCATCCATGAACGGGTAGAAATGAACACCATTGACGAATTTCGCGCCAACTCGACCAGCGGTTGGCAGCACCATCTCAGAATCGAATGAAACTTGGTGGGCATAAAGATATGGTATTTCTAAGCCACTCTGCATACTTAGTTTTTCAAAAATTGTCAAGAGTAACATTTGATGAGGGCCTAATTTTTTTCATGGATTTTTATAAATCGATGAAACTCTTAAATGACAAGACCTACAAAAAAGTGTTGTATGGCGGACTGTCGTGAAATTCCCAAGTTTTTGGAAAATATCCATAAAATAAAATACCGATTTCTACACTGAGAAAAATAGTTTTAAAATTAAAATCGATATTACAAAAAAACCTCATCTCAGAAATCGATGAATTTTTTTCTGCAGATAGGTATTTTAATTATCTAACTTTTCTGGGAATAATGTTCCTGTGACATATTTAAGGAAAAAAAGTTTTTCTAACAAAAACTTTTTTCATGTCCATATTGAGTGAAAATTTATCAGCGTGTTTTATGCCTACAGCGCCAATTATAGGTTCAGCAGCCTATCATCAACCAACGACACATTTTGGACGTATAAAAATTTGTTTGGGAAGCAATTTAGCATAATCTAACATTAATGTGGACCAACATTTGGAAAGGGCGTATATTTTCCTAGATTGCTTATATCAATGCTACACACAAATGACCTGATTTACAAAATTGTGATGTTTGATGGACTATTGTAAATTTGTCTAAACTATGAAGTCTGAAACATAAAAGAGCGTTTCGTTCACCGAGGAAATAAATTAATGAATGTAAAGATTAAAATTGGTTTAGTGGTCGATTTTTTTAATCAGGTAAACATTTTTCTTCAATTTTATTTGTTACTACATTTAATTCTTATTTCTACTTGAATACTCAATAATTTGTAAACTTAGTCGAGCAATTTAAAGAATTTTGGGTCTTCATCTGAGTTGGAATAGTTTTAGCCAGGATTTTATCATGAGCGTTTGGTATAAAAGAATGAAGTTTTTGTGCCAATTATAGTTTTTGCTTTTTTGAAAAGTTCATCAAACTCTTGTTGAGTACTGTCGTCGGGGGTGACAATGGGTCAAATGGGGGTGAGAATGGGTCACTGTTTCAACTACTTAGAATGCTTGTAGAATGGATGTATCTGAGGACAAGAAGACAAAAATATAAGAGACCTTTTTGAACGAATTTTCTCTACGCCCTCCATGCTCGCGGTGAGAGTGATGACCCATTCTCACCCCCAGACCCATTGCCACCCCCGATGGCGGTATTGCTCATTCGTAATATAACAGAAATGTAATATAGTGATATTTTTGTTTGATTGAAAACGTGCCCATTCGCCCATTCGTACAACTTCCGAGGAGTCTTTTTAGTATTTCCATAATCTTTGGCAAGAGTTGCTCGTTTTGCCATTCGTTTGAGAGTGCCACCAATAGCTTCGCAAGGTCCTTTTCCGTGCGATGTTGTAAAAAAAGTGCCATTCTGCTTCTAAGCCATGTTTCGAATTTAAATTACACAGACTTGCAAAGTTCCTTTTATTTTTATAATGTGCTGCAGCTCACCCAGACACAAAAGTAATTTTTGTAAAATCGATCGACTGTTTCAAAAAGTCAATTAATTTTGAAATGTATAAGTGAACAGCTTTTGTGTCATGGGTCATTACTTCTGATTAATAAAACTAAATGTTACGACGGGAATTCATCCCGCCGCGTTCGTTTTCGGACGTTGGACAGAAACGTGTTTTCCAGTGTTGCGTTCCGCCAGACACTCGAAACTGTAAACATTTATTAACAATAATTAATTACAAATATAACAACGGACAAGCACTTACACTTTTGGTTTCGTCCAGACGTCAGTACAGTACGGATAATTAATACAAATTTCTTCATACAAAAACAATCAAATCTACAGTGAGGTCTGAACATATTGGTACGAGCGAACATTCCCCCGCCCGTAAACCAAGTTGAACTTCCATAACAGTTAATTGGTTTACTCCACATACATTCAACACTCTATATACATTCACTAATATGCATTCAGTTTCGCACTAATATGCACTGAAAATATCGAACTTAAAAAATATCACAACAAAGCACAAACAACTTGCAGATGACTCCGCCATCCCACAAGTAATCACGATTAGAGTTCACCAACACAGATCGATTACTCCTTTTCCTCGAAACCGATTTAGCGCTCTCCGAGAGTTCTCCGAACTGTTGATCTCAACCACTAAACTGCGGCCAGGCTAATCAGATGTAATATTTCTGTATCATTTGGTCCACTCGATTGGTCTGGTTGCGATTAATCATTCGGAATATTCACCAGATAGCAGCTCGACTCCGCCGACGCCATCTTCCAGCAATAATTGTTCCGGCTGTTGTCCTCGACGACAAAAGTTTTCGAGAATGTTACGACGGGAATTCATCCCGCCGCGTTCGTTTTCGGACGTTGGACAGAAACGTGTTTTCCAGTGTTGCGTTCCGCCAGACACTCGAAAACTTTTGGTTTCGTCCAGACGTCAGTACAGTACGGATAATTAATCTTCATACAAAGACAATCAAATCTACAGTGAGGTCTAAACATATTGGTACGAGCGAACATTCCCCCGCCCGTAAACCAAGTTGAACTTCCATAACAGTTAATTGGTTTACTCCACATACATTCAACACTCTATATACATTCACTAATATGCATTCAGTTTTACATTACTGAAAATATCGAACTTAAAAAATATCACAACCAAAGCACAAACAACTTGCAGATGACTCCGCCATCTCACAAGTAATCACGATTAGACTTCACCAACACAGATCGATTACTCCTTTGCCTCGAAACCGATTTAGCGCTCTCCGAGAGTTCTCCGAACTGTTGATCTCAACCACTAAGCTGCGGCCAGGCTAATCAGATGTAATATTTCTGCATCATTTGGTTCACTCGATCGGTCTGATTAATCATTCGGAATATTCACCAAATAGAAGCTCGACTTCGCCGACGCCATCTTCCAGCAATAATTGTTCCGGCTGTTGTCCTCAACGACAAAAGTTTTCGAGAATGTTACGACGGGAATTCATCCCGCCGCGTTCGTTTTCGGACGTTGGACAGAAACCAAAAGTGTAAGTGCTTGTCCGTTGTTATATTTGTAATTAATTATTGTTAATAAATGTTTACAACTTCGATTTTATGGCGGAACGCAACACTGGAAAACACGTTTCTGTCCAACGTCCGAAAACGAACGCGGCAGGATGAATTCCCGTCGTAACATTCTCGAAAACTTTTGGCCACTCCTCGGCGGCACCGTTGAACTTGGGCAAATTTCTCGGAAACACCTGCCTCGACGCTATCTGTAGACGCGATGGTCCTGTCTCCGCCGCTTTCCCTTTTGTAGAGACTCTCTCCGGAGCGACATCGAACTCATCATCCGAAGAGTGAGCAATAACTTTCCTTTCGAACGATGGCCGGGGAAGTGTGACCTCGGGTATTCCAGCATAACATCTGTCCGTACCCCGCTTTACCTCTGCTTTGCGTGGATTCAATGGCTTCACGTTGCTCCGAAGCTTTCTCGGAAACAGATCTTCCAGTTCACCTTCTTCCACATCAGCCTTCGCGCCATCTCCTAATTCCGGAAAATCGTCAGCGTCGAGCACGAAATCCCCATCGCTCCCGTCCAGATCGATGATTATCTTCAGAGCTGATCTTCTCTCTAACATCTTCTTCCGGCGGGCAATTCTCTTCCGCTCTAGCTCCAAGATCCTTCGCTGATTCTCCTCTTCAAGTTCCTCCAGTCGGTTCCACTCTTCGAGTTCCCTGAGTTCTCTCAAAGCGCGGGTCCGCGTCGACTCCGCCGACGGAACACTAACACCTTTCTTTAAGCACCCACGAACGCGACTGGTATTCTTGACCGGAATAGACTCGGCACGTTTCACGCGGTTACAATACCGACCGATCATGTCCGACAACGCATGCAACAAATCATAGTGATCATCCTCGCTTCCGCTTATGCGCTTCTTGCCTATCTCTGCCTGTCCCTGATCTCCTACTTCTGTCGAATCTTCAACGTCATCGACGTCTTCTATATCATTGTCCTGCGCTATTTCCCTCGTCATATGTCCTTTCGTCAACTTCATCTTTCCCGACTTACCAATCTCCGTCTTACTACCTTCATACCGGCCAGAATGTTTGAAAACCACTGGAGAGATGGCTGTGCTGCCTGGGGCACCCAACGAGGCTCGGATGGATCGATCTTCTCCCAGACAGGTCGCACAGAACCAGACCACCTCGGCGACGCTTTCATCGACGCCTACGCACTCAAAGTGGTACCATTCTCGACACTTCTCACACTGGACGCTAGCATCGAAATCCTCTCCTTGATCACAGCACGGGTATTTGTAGGACATGGTAGTAGATTTTGAGCTATGTTACACCCTCCGGGTGCAAGAAAACGATCTCAAGTGGGTTGGTGAACGAACTCAACTAAAAATATATTTTCATTAATACTTAAACATATAAACAATACAATAAACATACAATCTAGTTTTCTCCCACAGCAACTAGCCTCTTTCTGCTCTCTACCTCTGTAGGCTAGCGGACGATTCTATATTAACAATTAATTTTAATTATAAACAAATTTACAAACTACCAAGGAACAAACTCACGGTAAGTAACGGTAATATGATCTATGCAAGACGATGACGAAACAGAGACTTCAATACAAAGACTTCGTTACAGCAATGATCTACAAATAACACAATGAATACATCATCTACACTACACTACAATATTCACAATACTCAACAAATTCTCACATTCAATCTTTCACAATTATACTATCATACACACATTTCATTCCGCTAGAAAGAAAACCATCTTTCTTCATTCCTTCTGTACAGATTTATTTATTTATCATCAGACTAAGGCCGGAGTGGCCTGTGCTGCACATAAAAGACTTCTCCATTCAGCTCGGTTCATGGCTGCACTTCGCCAACCACGCAGTCTGCGGAGGGTCCGCAAGTCGTCCTCCACCTGATCGATCCACCTTGCCCGCTGTGCACCTCGCCTTCTTGTTCCCGTCGGATCGTTGTCGAGAACCATTTTCACCGGATTACTGTCCGACATTCTGGCTACGTGCCCGGCCCACCGCAGTCTTCCGATTTTCGCGGTGTGAACGATGGATGGTTCTCCCAACAGCTGATGCAACTCGTGGTTCATTCGCCTCCTCCACGTACCGTCCGCCATCTGCAACCCACCATAGATGGTACGCAACACTTTCCTTTCGAAAACTCCCAGTGCGCGTTGGTCCTCCACGAGCATCGTCCAGGTCTCGTGTCCGTAGAGAACTACCGGTCTTATAAGCGTTTTGTAGATAGTCAGTTTGGTACGGCGGCGAACTCTATTCGATCGGAGCGTCTTGCGGAGTCCAAAGTACGTACGATTTCCAGCCACTATGCGTCTCCGAATTTCTCTGCTGGTATCGTTATCGGCGGTCACCAGTGAGCCCAAGTACACGAATTCTTCAACCACCTCGATTTCGTCACCACCGATACAAACTCGTGGTGGGTGGATCACATTGACCTCTCTTGAGCCTCTTCCTATCATGTACTTCGTCTTCGACGTGTTGATGACTAGTCCAATCCGTTTAGCTTCGCTTTTCAGTCTGATGTAGGCTTCCTCCATCCTCTCAAAGTTACGTGCCATGATATCAATGTCGTCAGCGAAACCAAATAACTGGACGGACTTCGTGAAAATCGTACCACTCGTGTCAATCCCTGCCCTTCGTATTACTCCTCCAAAGCGATGTTGAATAGCAGACACGAAAGACCATCACCTTGCCGTAACCCTCTACGGGTTTCGAAGGGACTCGAGAATGCCCCTGAAACTCGAACTACGCACATCACCCGATCCATCGTCGCCTTGATCAACCGTATCAGTTTATCCGGAAATCCGTTTTCGTGCATTAGCTGCCATAGCTGGTCCCGATCGATTGTATCATATGCGGCTTTGAAGTCGATAAATAGATGATGTGTGGGCACGTTGTATTCGCGGCATTTCTGCAATACCTGACGTATGGCGAACACCTGGTCTGTGGTAGAGCGTTCACCCATAAATCCCGCCTGGTACTGCCCACGAACTCTCTTGCAATTGGTGTTAGTCGACGGCATAAAATTTGGGAGAGTACCTTGTAGGCGGCGTTCAGCAATGTGATTGCGCGGTAGTTGCTACAATCCAGCTTATCGCCCTTTTTGTAGATGGGACACACGACACCTTCCATCCACTCCTGCGGCAGAACCTCATCCTCCCAAACCTTGGTAATCACCCAGTGCAGCGCTCTAGCCAGTGCTTCACCACCGTGTTTAAACAGCTCTCCTGGTAGTTGGTCAACTCCAGGGGCTTTGTTGTTCTTCAGCCGGCCAATCTCCTCCTGGATTTCCTGGAGATCCGGAGCCGGAAGTCGCATGTCCTGCGCGCGTGCTCCTAGGTTCATTACCATACCGCCACCGTTGTCTGCCATATCGCCATTCAGGTGCTCTTCGTAGTGCTGCCGCCACCTTTGGATCACCTCACGCTCGTTCGTAAGAAGGTTCCCGTTTATGTCCTTACACATATCGGGCTGTGGCACGTGGCCCTTACGTGAACGGTTCAACTTCTCATAGAACTTTCGTGCGTTATTAGCGCGGTACAGTTCCTCCGTCTCTTCACGGTCTCGATCTTCCTGCTGGCGCTTTTTCCTCCGGAAAATCGAGTTTTGTCTGTTCCGCGCCCGTTTGTATCGTGCCTCGTTCGCCCTCGTGCGGTGTTGCAGCAATCTCGCCCATGCTGCATTCTTCTCCTCAACTAACTGCTCACATTCGCCGTCATACCAGTCGTTTCTCTGATCCGGAGCCACCGTGCCTAGTGCAGCGGTTGCGGTGCTTCCAATGGCGGATCGAATATCTCTCCAGCCATCTTCAAGAGATGCTGCGCCTAGCTGCTCTTCCGTTGGGAGTGCCACTTCCAGCTGCTGCGCGTAGTCTTGGGCTAGTCTACCGTCTTGTAGCCGCCCAATGTTAAGCCGCGGCGGACGACTCCGACGCGTGTTGATCACCGTCGAGAGTTTTGAGCGCAGACATACTGCGACGAGGTAGTGGTCGGATTCAATATTCGCACTGCGGTAAGTGCGTACGTTCGTGATGTCGGAGAAGAATTTACCGTCGATTAGAACGTGGTCGATTTGGTTTTCCGTTACTTGGTTAGGTGATTTCCATGTGGCCTTGTGGATATTCTTACGGGGGAAGAAAGTGCTTCGGACTACCATTCCGCGGGAGGCTGCAAAGTTTATGCATCGTTGGCCGTTGTCGTTCGATACGGTATGCAGACTATCCGGTCCGATGACCGGTCTATACATTTCCTCCCTTCCTACCTGAGCGTTCATGTCACCGATGACGATTTTGACGTCCCGCAGTGGGCATCCATCGTATGTCTGCTCCAGCTGTGTGTAGAACGCTTCTTTCTCGTCGTCGGATCTCCCTTCGTGTGGGCAGTGCACGTTGATGATGCTATAGTTGAAGAAACGGCCTTTTATCCTCAGCTTGCACATCCTTGCGTTGATTGGCTGCCACCCAATCACGCGTTGGCGCATCTTTCCCAGCACTATGAAGCCGGTTCCCAGCTCGTTGGTGGTGCCACAGCTTTGGTAGAAGGTAGCCGCTCGATGCCCGCTTTTCCACACTTTCTGTCTTGTCCAGCAGATTTCCTGCAGCGCTACGACATCGAAGTTGCGGGGATGTAATTCATCGTAGATTATCCTATCGCAACCTGCAAAGCCTAGCGACTTGCAGTTCCATGTTCCAAGCTTCCAATCGTGATCCTTTATTCGTCGCCTAAGTCGTTGCCGATTGTATCGAGTCGCATTATCTTCTATGTCGTTCGTAATAGTTGTTTTTAAGGGCGGCTTATTGGGCCTGCCCAAACCTCCTGTCTCGTCGGAGGGCCGTCGTGTCAGGGCTGTTTAGCGTCCCACCTAACACCAGGACTTGGGCTTGTGCGCTTTGAGCGGCACACGGTCGCTTTGGCGGAGCCTACTTGCGGATACATGCAGCTTTTTATAGAGGTTTAACAGGGCCCACTGTCAAACCCCACCACATCCTAGGCAGGCGCCACAACTCGCAGATGGCCTGGGGAGGGATCGTCAAGCCCTTGGACATAGTCCCTGCTGCCCCTGCTGTACAGAACCATCAACAAATCTGTTATGGCCGTTCCTTTTTCTACCGCTTTTGCTTCAATTAGCTCCCTCATGTATGTGTGTCAACATTGAGCAACAACAAAACGGAACGCGTTCGCTACATCGCTCATCATGCGCGTTCACGCTATTAACCCTTTCAGGCCCGTCGGAATTACCCACGGCAACATTCCCCACCCGTAAACCCTGTGGCGGCTCTCAGCTGCGCATGGTTTACTCATAACTATTCACTAGCCTTCGGCTTGTTGTACCTCCGCTACATACGAATGTGGTACTGAAATCCATCAACTAAATGCCATCATCATTCTCCCACTGCTTTGTCAGGCACCTTCATCGTACAGGCTGAAGGTCCTGTCGCATGATGCATTGGACTTTCTGCGACTCCGCCGCGATCTTCTGCTCTTCGAGTTCTCCATTTCAATACGACTCCGCCGCAATCTTTTGCTCTCCGAGCATTCTCACCTTTGCTACGCTTTTACTGCTTCGGACGGGGCCATGTACCGTCCATCCTAGTTGACATCGAACCGCTACGGGTTCTCCAGGTTCTCCTATTCTGGACTCGAGCGGAGCGATCAGGTGTAAATTATCGATTCCTATTAACAACAGCGGTGCTGCTTTTCTGTAGCTAAGAATTTCCACCTCCTCCAAGTGAGGAAAATCTGAATAATCTTTTGCATGTACCTGTTGGGAAGGGAGATACAACTTCTTCACTGTTCGAACATCTACAAGATCGTAGCTGTCCGATGAACCTTGGCTGCAAACCTGGATCTTGATGACTTTCGACTGTCTTTCGTTTTGATGTACTCCGTTCGTCCAGCACATTTGCAGTGGTTGAATTGGTCCATCAGCCTTCAATATTTTGGCCAGCTTGTAATGTATAAGCGTCACAGCCGAACCTTCATCGATCATAGCTAGAGTTTGCACCCGTCTGCTTCCATTTGTCAATGTTACCGGTACCATCCTAAACAGAACTGTCGAATTCAACCGCCGATGACTATTGCATTGAACTTCCAATGGGTATTATCATGCACAGCTCCACTATGCAATAGAGAATTGTGAAACTCCGGACACCCTTCTACCAAGCAGCGCTTCCTTATTCGACAAGGCAGATCTCCATGGTCGTACATGCAGCACGGACACAAATTCAACCGCTCCACAGTTTTCCACCGATCTTCTACACCTTGCTTCAAGAAAACTTGGCAGTGTCGTCCAAAGTGACCTACGTTTTGGCAAACAGAACATTTTACTTCACGGTATTGCGGTTGGTTTGAGGGCTCTGAATTCATCACAACTCTTGGACTATGCTTGTCACTTGGCGACCCTCCGTTCGTTGCTTGAACGAATACTTTCGTTCTCGGTTGCTCTCGTTTCTTGCTCTTCTCGTTTGCTTCCACCTTCTCAAAGGTTGCTTCCAGAGCCTTTTCGACGAGACTTTCCATAAAAGCTCCGAATGTTTCCAAATCGACCGACCGTGCGCGTCGCTTGTATACTACCCACTCCATAGCATAGTACGAAGGCAGCTTCTGAACTAAATTCTGCATCAGAATCGGATTCTTCAGATGGTCAGTCAGTCCTGCTGCTTTAAGGTGTTGCGTAAACTCTTCTACTGCGCTTCCGAACTCTATTACAGATTCCAAGCTCTCCGCGTTGGGTCCTTCTAATTCTTGGATCCGGTTTGCCAGCCTTGTCGACAAGATTTCTGGATTCCCGAATCTCCTCCGCAACTTCTCAACTATCAGCGGAACGTTCTCTGGCAATAGAAGACGATTTCGAACCGTATCCAAAGCTCTGCCGGTCAAAGCCTCTTGCAGTCGCACCAAATTCTCAGCTTTGGTGAAGCCACATGACTTGTTCGCCTGCTCGTACGCGCTGATGAAAATTGGCCACTCCTCGGCGGCACCGTTGAACTTGGGCAAATTTCTCGGAAACACCTGCCTCGACGCTATCTGTAGACGCGATGGTCCTGTCTCCGCCGCTTTCCCTTTTGTAGAGACTCTCTCCGGAGCGACATCAAACTCATCATCCGAAGAGTGAGGAATAACTTCCCTTTCGAACGATGGCCGGGGAAGTGTGACCTCGGGTATTCCAGCATAACATCTGTCCGTACCCCGCTTTACCTCTGCTTTGCGTGGATTCAATGGCTTCACGTTGCTCCGAAGCTTTCTCGGAAACAGATCTTCCAGTTCACCTTCTTCCACATCAGCCTTCGCGCCATCTCCTAATTCCGGAAAATCGTCAGCGTCGAGCACGAAATCCCCATCGCTCCCGTCCAGATCGATGATTATCTTCAGAGCTGATCTTCTCTCTAACATCTTCTTCCGGCGGGCAATTCTCTTCCGCTCTAGCTCCAAGATCCTTCGCTGATTCTCCTCTTCAAGGTCCTCCAGTCGGTTCCACTCTTCGAGTTCCCTTAGTTCTCTCAAAGCGCGGGTCCGCGTCGACTCCGCCGACGGAACACTAACACCTTTCTTTAAGCACCCACGAACGCGACTGGTATTCTTGACCGGAATAGACTCGGCACGTTTCACGCGGTTACAATACCGACCGATCATGTCCGACAACGCATGCAACAAATCATAGTGATCATCCTCGCTTCCGCTTATGCGCTTCTTGCCTATCTCTGCCTGTCCCTGATCTCCTACTTCTGTCGAATCTTCAACGTCATCGACGTCTTCTATATCATTGTCCTGCGCTATTTCCCTCGTCATATGTCCTTTCGTCAACTTCATCTTTCCCGACTTACCAATCTCCGTCTTACTACCTTCATACCGGCCAGAATGTTTGAAAACCACTGGAGAGATGGCTGTGCTGCCTGGGGCACCCAACGAGGCTCGGATGGATCGATCTTCTCCCAGACAGGTCGCACAGAACCAGACCACCTCGGCGACGCTTTCATCGACGCCTACGCACTCAAAGTGGTACCATTCTCGACACTTCTCACACTGGACGCTAGCATCGAAATCCTCTCCTTGATCACAGCACGGGTATTTGTAGGACATGGTAGTAGATTTTGAGCTATGTTACACCCTCCGGTGAACGAACTCAACTAAAAATATATTTTCATTAATACTTAAACATATAAACAATACAATAAACATACAATCTAGTTTTCTCCCACAGCAACTAGCCTCTTTCTGCTCTCTACCTCTGTAGGCTAGCGGACGATTCTATATTAAAACTAATGTTTTCTAATTAACCGTTTCTTTTAAAGTAAACTTCGAATGGATGTATTGTTGCCTGGGAATTATTCCAACCTTGAGCAGCATTTTAGATAATAAATAAATAATTTTCAGAGAAATCTAACAGTACAAGTGTATTGCTGTTTAGAAATAATGTCATAAGTTATAAGTTTATCAATTTTTTCAATAAAATACGATACAAAATCATCTACAGGCTTTATAACGGTTTCTAAATTACACCGTTCAGTGGTTAGCCTTTGCTGAAAAACAACATCTTCTTTTCCACTATTAGAATTAAATATCACTTCAGTTTCGTTTCGGCAACATTGCCCGTTTCCAAAGTAATTATTTTTTGTAATTGTTTTTAAGTTACTTTGATACAAAAAGTTAAATAAAACATAAACCCTTTTCAAATGTTGGTCCACAATTATGTTGGATTATGCTAAATTACTTCCCAAACAAATTTTTATACGTCCAAAATGTGTCGTTGGTTGATGATAGGCTGCTGAACCTATAATTGGCGCTGTAGGCATAAAACACGCTGATAAATTTTCACTCAATATGGACATGAAAAAAGTTTTTGTTAGAAAAACTTTTTTTCCTTAAATATGTCACAGGAACATTATTCCCAGAAAAGTTAGATAATTAAAATACCTATCTGCAGAAAAAATTCCATCGATTTCTGAGATGAGATTTTTTTGTAATATCGATTTTAATTTTTAAAACTAATTTTTCTCAGTGTAGAAATCGGTATTTTATTTTATGGATATTTTTCCAAAAAACTTCTGGGAATTTCACGACAGTCCGCCATACACTTTTTTGTAGGTCTTGTCATTTTAGAGTTACATCGATTTATAAAAAATCCATGAAAAAAAATTAGACCCTCATCAAATGTTACTCTTGTCAATTTTTGAAAAACTAAGTATGCAGAGTGGCTTAGAAATACCATATCTTCATGCCCACCAAGTTTCATTCGATTCTGAGATGGTGCTGCCAGCCCCATAGAAGGGTTGGCGCGAAATTCGTCCATTCTATCTTTATATTAATTATTTACTGCTTCTAAGCAACAGGCAGCTTGATGTAGGCAATTTTACATTTATCTGGTTAGCAATTACAATTTGAACTGCAAAGAGATTATTGACGAAATTATCTTATACTAGACGAACTGCCCGATCTCTCTCTCTCTCTCTGTCAATCATTTAGTTGATTGAGGCGTCGCACTCTAGATCGATTTCAGTTCGAGTTTGAAGGCTTTCTTCAGAACTCATAAATCCGTTGCATTTAGACAACTTTCCCGAGCAAATTGATCAACTATTAGTATGTACAAATACAGTTGATCCCAAGATGAATCGATTACTGAGAATATCTTGTTAATTGGTCCGCCCGTTCGTGAGTTATATTGCCTCAAAGGAAATGCAATCTCATTTTTATATATAGAGACTAGTTGAACGTACCCGAGCTTGCTCGGAGTTGTATTATTTTGCATTCCTGTCAGTTGTTGTGTTCATTGCAGCGCCGCACTCTAGATCATTTTATGTGCGATCGCATTGGGGTTTCTCCCAACTGGCCCTAATGGTCCAATGCACCGAGTTCATCATTGACGTTTGAGACGGGCGCTGTTTACTAAGAATGAATACTTTTTCATTCATCGAGTTCATGCAAGTGTTCATTTTTAGTAAACAGCGCCCGTCTCAAACGTCATTGTGTTCATTCGATGCATTGGACCATATTGTATTTAGACAGTTTTTCAGCTTCCCCCACCAGATTTGCAAACTTTTTGAATACACAGCGGAGCCCAAGCCGAATCGATTGATGAGAAAATCTTGCAAGTCGGTCATATTAAACCGCATGACTCCAGTGTATACCGTTTTGACCGATAAATACAAGATTTGTTCGACTGCTTCAATTTTAATTAAAATATACTAAGCTCTTTTAAGAGAATGTCTTCAACGTGTAAAAATAAAATGGAACCCGCATTATGACAGTGATTGAATTGTTTTCTAAACAAACACGATAAATACAATAACCTACTGGCTACCCTTTAGATTAGCCAACTAATTATCATAAACTTATTCGCCACCACCAATTCCGTCTTTCGAGAGAAGAGGCTCAAAGATACTCAATGAACAACTTTTCCCTCACCTCATTGAGTCAAACCCATTGGCGTAACTACAGGGGGCTAGGGGAGGCTATAGCCCCACCTAGAATCAAGTTAGCCCCCCCTAGAATTTTCATGACTTTGCATGAGTACTGTACATATCTAGTGCTCTGATCATATCTGGGCGTAACTGCAAATAATGAATTGTTATCATCTCTCTCTACAGTGAGTTTGATATATTTTATCATGTTTTCTAACTTCGAAAAATTGATATATCTTGGGTTAGGAATGCTAAACACGAAGGATATTACGCTCCCTTGATTCTCAGCCACACATATAATTGGTTAAGGTGAATTGCGTACGAATCTAATTTCTAAAGTAAATTACACTTTCGGAGGAACATAACTCCAAAACACAACTCGTTTTCAGAACGCAGAAAATTATTTTTAGATGTGCTTATCACCTATTGACATCTGTGTTGCCAAAATGAGAGATGAGCCAATGTGAGAGATAGGACGGACAGTATTTTCATGCTGATTCAATGCTGATTGAATAAATAATAGAAGTAACAGACTAACAGAACAAATACAATGGCTGAGATTTTGATTGAATAAAGAATATTTAAGTAAAATAATAAACTGCCCGTAATATTTAGACAACGTGAAAAAGACAATTTTTTAATTTGAGCAGGAGACACAAGATGCTTAGGTTACCGATGAATTTCTAACAAATCTTGACTTTTATTTATCACCAAATCATCAACTCTTTAAGATTTTTATGTTTACATTGCGTTGCATTGCATTGCGAGTATTTTTTTAAGTGTGCATATGACCTCTAGCTTTCCAACATAACCCTTAAAGATGCATGGCATTTCTGAAAGAATTGTCAAGAGAAACCTTTCGATATGTGCGATAGCCAAGTACAACGTATCATATGCCTGTAATAGCAGACATTCCTTTCTGCAGATTTCTTTGGTAAAGTATTCAAACGATGTTGCTGCTATTTCCCAAAAACTTTGAATTTCCAATAATCATACTAGGTTTCTTGAAATCCGAAAAAAGCTCAGTAAACCCTGAAATTTCAAGGAGAGGTAATTGAAATGTAAATGAGAAATAACTTGAAATTATTTCTAATCTATACCCATCAAAATAAATTTCTGTCTGTTTGAACCTTATAGACTCGGAAACTACTGAACCGATCGTCGTGAAAATTTGTATAAAGAGGTTTTTAGGGCCGGGTAAGGTTCTTAAGTTGGCTCGAGACCCCTCCCCTCTTTGGAAAGAAGTGCTCCCATACAAATAAAACACCAATTTCATCATAACTCAAGAATTAATCAATCAAATAGAAACAAAGCTAGCATGTGAAGGTTTTCGAAGGGACTATATGTTTCTGTTGTGGTTTGAAACCTATCCCCTTCTGGAAAAGGGGGCTTCTAGACAAATGAACCAGACAATTCTGCATTACTCAAGAACTAATCAGAGGATATTGTTTTAGGCGAAACGAAGTTTCTCGGGTCTGCTAATGGATATATCAAACTCGAAAGTCTTAAGGCTCCCCCAGACCTAAGTGATTTCATCGCCGCGACGGCGACCACTAGTCGCCGCGATTCTATCGTTGGGTCGCTGCAAGCAATATTCTATTCACGCTTCCATACTAACGACGACAGAATCGCTGTCGCCAAGCAATTGAATCGCGTCGCGACTGTCGCATCGCGTGTGTTTAGGGGAACCTTTATGTATCTGAAGTTCTTATGTTTTTAACGTACCACGACATTTCTACATTTTTATGTCAGAGCTGTTCAAGTCGTCATTGGATGATTGAAATAGCTGTTTGGTAGGTCAACTTGCGGACAGTTGAACAAATACAATAACTTTTTTTTTGTGTTTGACTGTAAGAATAGAAAAAAGTTAGCCCCCCCTAGAATTTTTCCTTAGTTACGCCAATGCAAACCATTTAGTTATCATTGAGAAATGAATATATTTCGGAGCTTCCCCAAAAAGAAAGAAACACAAAAGTTCAGAAGAGAAGAGCAAAGATTCGTGTGTCGAGAGCAGTGAGCATTTTTTTTCTTCTCCTGATTCGCTCTGAGGAGAATTCCATCCCTGGTGGTGGGTCGCAAACAATATAGGACTCGGCTAGGTGGGTCACATATCCAAATTTCACAAAAAATGAGACATGAACAAACTCAAAACTAACACTATTTCTCGCTTAACTTTTCAAAAGGACCTAAGTAACATTTTTTTCATGAATTAATTTGAGTAGTGCAATCAAAAGCTTTCATATTGGTCTGTTGATTGCGCTATTCAATTTAATTCATGAAAAAAATGTTACTTAGGACCTTTTGAAAAGTTAAGCGAGATTTCATGAGAAACTAAACTAATAAAAGGAATCTTGAAACAATAGAAAAAAACTGCTTCGGTTGAGTATTAAAATGGGGTATAGTTCAGAACCAAGTATCAAATGTTGAATTCATTTGAACTCGCCCTGAAACTGTTTACAAAACCTTGACTATTCCTTAGGTTCTCACAATATCTATTCCATGTAGAAGAAACCCTCGTACCCGTACAATATGAAAAGAAACAGAGCAACTAGCGCGAACCGGGCATAGGGAAACATTAACAAGTGAAGTTCATTTCCATAAAAATATCCCAGCTTCTAAATGCACCATAACCTCCACCAGGTTCTGGAAGCGGTACATACCAGCATAATGTCTGGTTTTGCATCACTTACACAATATTATGCTGCTGCGCGGAGCCGACCAGCAGCAACCATCGAACGTCCCAAAACATGGCAAGGTAGGTATCATCCCGTCCCGGCATCGCACATAAACACATCAACAGCTTTGAATGATGCGCCGGCTCAACGCTTCCTACCTGCCTACCTAATTCTACTCCCGGGTATCATCCGTGATTCTCGAAAAGTCGCCCGAAGTCATCGGCAGTTATACACTTCGGGTCCTACTGTATGGTAATTTGCCGGGATGCCGGGTGGGATGGCACTTGAGACTTGAGAAGCGGCAGGCGGTTGAGCCCAGACACGCCACACTACTGCACTGATGATGACAGACGGTACGGGAAGCAAGCGGACGATGCGATGGGAAGTGTAATACACCGAGAAACAGATTTATTTATGACGCTCTCCAGGATAGACGCGGACGCAAGCATACCGGACGGCTAAGGTAACTGGGTTTACTGTTGGCTCTTGACCTTGAAAGTTGTTCCAAAAGGGGAAACAAAATTTATGCTCATGCAGTTGGTTTAATGTTTGATTCCAGTACAAAAACTGCCAATGCAGAATCTGAACACAAATTAACTTTTTATTTTATTTTTTTATTTTTCATTGTTTTCTCACCAGTTATTGAACTTGTCTAATTAATCACAAGCAGTGAGTTGTATGCGCATACAGCAGCATGAAACTGTCAGGAATTTGTTTGGCAAAAGATATCTAACGCGGGTTTTCTAAACAATAGGATTTTTCACGAGAAACTATTTGGTACCAATAGTGTATCACTGAGGAAAATTGACGTATGATTTTCAATCAAACATGTTATGAAAATTTGCCACAACGAATCGGTATGAATTTCTATATACTGCCTTTTGAATGATGATTTTCATAAAAAAAAGTAAAGTACGGCAGACTGGGTTCGAACCATGTAGGCCATACGCCCATTAACGCTTGAATATTCGTATTCGGGAAGGTAACTGGTAACTGCGTATATGAACCACTGTTGGTCGAATAATCAGTCTTATATTCATCAAGCAGTTATTCACTAACCTAGCTAGCTCCCTGAGGTGTCCGTTATTGGTTTTGAGCCTGTGCCGGGAATAAGACTGCTGCCAGGAGAACCTGTCGTTATCCAATGCCAAATATAGGAGTTCTTTTCATAATAAAGGAGCAAATACCCTAGAGTAGTAAGTTAGAGCTGATACTGCGCAGTGGGGCGTTTCTTTAATATGACTAACAAAAATTATTAGAAAGAATATTTTAAGCTCTTTTTAATGTAATGTATTCAACCGTCTAAGACGAGTTTACTACTTTCCATTTAATTCCACTACGTTTTGTTATTTATGCAGAAACGTATTTCGACCTCAACTGTGAGGTCGTCTTCAGTCCGAAGTCGAGTCACTGAAGACGACCTCACAGTTGAGGTCGAAATACGTATCTGCATAGATAACAAAACGTAGTTGAATTAAATGGAAAGTACTAAATTCGTCTTAGACAGTTGAAAAATTATTAGGTTGTTCTATAATTTTGAAAATTACCTATTCTGTAAAAGTGTAGCGACATGAGGTATTTATTTTCATGGCCAACATATTTAATTTTAACTAACATATCCATACAAATAGCTGACTGTGCACCACTTGTAACAAACGATACAGAGAACTATCCCAAAGGTAGGACGCAATAATTCGGCGCAAGTGCGGTTTCCTCTCTTATATGTAGGTTTGTCCGGGATGCTCCCATCATGCACATATTTACAACCCGGCGGTGATGATGTCGGGTTTTGACTGCAGACTAAGTACAGTAACATCAGTATAGTGGCATTACTGATTGAAATGCATCCGCTTTGAATTTTTTTCTCGGTATATTGCGTTTGTGATCATATACGGTAGCACTTTTTTCGTTCGGTTATTCAGCTAACACTCGCACGAGCAATCACTCACGGGACAGACACGGATGACGCAGCACGAGCTAATCCGACAGACGGAGATTTAATTAGGAATTATGGGCTCGGTTTTGAATAATATGAAGGACAAGATGATGTAATGGTGATTGAAATGGTTTGTTGAGAATTTGGCATTTTGTCCATGCATCATCTGTTATATCTCCAGTTAGCCTTGCGAGCAAAGGAGCAGGTTTGCCAATCTGCAGATAGCAAGTTTGATTCTCGGTCCGGTCAAAGGATGTGTCTGGGTGGGAAACATTCTCCACTCCCTGCACACCTAAAATTTGAAATTTCACGATTTCGAAATTTCGGTAAACTTTACCGAGTCATTATGACGAAATTTCGGTAAAAGAATTACCGAATTTCGGTAAAAAAATTTCGGCTGTTGGAACCTCAGCGAAAATTTTGCTGAGGTCGGCAACATAATTTAAGTCTGTGGGCATAGTGTAGCAATTGTACTTGCCACACATTCATTCTCGAATTTAGCCAAGACACCAACCTTATGTATATGGCGCCTGTATGGTTCGTTGTACCATTTTCTCCATAACTTTTATACATAACGGTGGATTGTTATCAAATTCAATAGTGATCAACTAGGCTTTGTTCCCTATAAAAAAAATCGATAAAATTTTGGCGGCGTCACGCCGTAAGCAATGTTCGGCGGCGTGAATCGGCGTGAATAATTTTAATCTAAGAAAAACTCAAAGGTGCAGCCCAATCGGGTTGTACGCAAAGGTGACGTAGGACTACGTAGCTATACGAAATGTAGGGTATTTTTCAGTTGGATTGGATTCAGTTGGATGAACCAGCCGTGGAAAAGGAACGACTCATCGGCCGCATCGCCACTGAAGCCACTCGCCTATCTTTCAGTGGATATCATCAGAATCCTAGAAGACATTATGCTAAAAAATGTCCGGAATAAAGGAAAAATAAGCAGAATCGGAGGTGGCGCGAAACCAAACACAAATATATTAATTTGCAACGTTCGACCTTCGCACGCGATGGAAGCGTACATGCATCGTTTTCTATAGCGCTGGTGGCAACGCGAGCAGGCCTGGGAATTGTCGCGTTTGTCAGTGACACCTGACAAGATACATAAAAACATGGTCAGTCAAGAAAAACTTGTCAACTTTCAGTTTTTCGTCGCACGACTGGATCCCCACGACCAGATGACAACTTTTTCCAATCGCGACAATTTGCTTTTGTTGTATGTCGTGTACTGCACACATCTGCGACAAAAGTGTGACAAGGCATACACTTTCGGCTCTGTGCACGACACAACATTGGTCCCGAAAGTAAGTTATGTCGCATCTTCTGGTTGTCTTCTCGTGGAGCAGCAATAGCAGCGGACAGATTTAAAATATCATACCGAAAAGAGCACTTTATAATTAATCATTTCTTTGTTCTCTTGACAGATTTTCTGTTGAGAAATAAGAAAATTTATTCAACTTTTTTTATTTTGCATAGAGAATAGCAGTGTCGAATAGCTGATCCATTTAACGCAACGCAAGTTTGCTCGCTTTTAACGCAGGTTGTGGAATTTTCGCGCTTTCCAAGTTGGTTTTGGATTTATTTGTTCCCGCCGTTTTTTAAAAAAGATTGGAGGATACGTGTAAACGAAACAGGGATTTTGTCGTTTTTACGCGTTTTTTTTGTGATTTGCGCGGTTTTGACTTGCGCAGTACAATCGTTCGGGTAAATATCGACTTCAGTGGGTTATGACTGGTACACCGCTTGTAGCAATTGCCTGGTAGACGTTTTTTTAGCTGCAATACTTTATTTATAAGAGAAATACGGAATTTTCTTCATGCGTATAACCTATATTGGGGGCAATCAGGGAACATTCTTCGATACATTTATGATTGATTGGAATTACTGCACGTTATTTTGGGCGGAGTATTAAATTTTAATCGTTCTGCACGGGCACTGTTGTGGAGGCCGTACACTAATTAGCATTTTTTCTGTGTTTTTCGAAACCCCCTCCTTCCATTTGAGATTTTTTTCACACATTCTTTTTTATTTATATGGATCGTAAGAAAATAATAGTACTCCCCCCATAAGTGCCTACGTCATAAGTGTATGACTATGAAACGCTCATGCGGGCTTGTTCATGCTATGTATAGCGAGCTATGTTTTTTGGTTCATGTTGTTCATGTTGGCCCACTTAAAAGATTTCCTGTTATAGATCATTACAAACCATTCGTGATTTTTTACTCATGAATTTAAGATATGGTAATTTATTCAGTTACCAAAAAAAAACAATTATCTTCAAAATAAATTAATTCTTTGCCTTTACAGCTTGATGGTCGCATTTTTTATATATTCGTAGACTGAACTACGAGGTTTGACATAATGTTTATATATTTCAAATATAACAAACTAAATGTTCAAGAGCATTGAATAACGAGTAAAGAGCTGGACTAGGTAAAATCACCAAAATTCGAAACATTATTTTTATGCCGTACATATTAGTCGTTTTTATAATGAGCTAGGCTTCAACTGCTGTAAAATCCAGAAACCACACCGTTTCAGCGGTTTCCCAGCATATTGTCGTCAATTCATAATGACAACATTTTGCTGACAACGACAACAATTTTTGTCGCGACAGAATTCGAAGGTGACATGACGAACGTTTTTGTCAATAACCATGACAACTAGTTTTGTCCGTATGGTATGTGCAAAACTTTTGTCGTGGTGCAAAGCGTCATGCGACAAATATATCGTTACAAAATAAGTATATGACAAGTTTAAAAATGTCTTGTCGGAGAGGGAGACCAGTAGTGTGCTGTATCGGGTGTCGTTGGTTAGGTTGTGTTGTCAAGTTTGAGGTGACTGTTTTTTCTTTGGTTTTGTCGCATGGTTTTTCTGTGTGAAGGTGACAAATCCCAGGCCTGAACGTGAGCAGGACTTCAAGAATAAATTACAAACAGTCCTTTTCAGGACTTAAACTATTTATCCAAGAAGAGGTTTTGACCGTTAGGAAAATTGTTTATCCAGACAAACAGACTGTTCGGCTGTTTAGACGACAATGACGATTTTGGAAAAATTTGTTGTTTTTAATAATGCGCCATTTGAAAAACTAAGGCAGCTAAACGACATTTTTCACTAAGCTAGCGTCTTCATCGATTTGGCTGTCGTCGACGGAAGATGAAATTTTCTGGCAAGATTCTTTGGTTTTGTTTCGTTAGTCATTAGAAATGATATCGATTTTTTTCCGGGTTACCATCATTTGGAAACGACAGAAAGTTGCCCTTTGGTAGCACAACCACAAGCGCGCGTCGGAGGGAGATGATGCAATGAGTTTGTTCAAATGGATGGCGTCAGTAGCAGTCAAATGGAATTTCCTCACAAGATTTTGATTATGTTTTGTTGTAGTTGAGGATTGAAAAGCTCCATTATTGAAAAAATATCGATTCTTTATAGTACCATTATTTTACACAAGGGTAGTTTAATCCGGGATGCAAGAATGTTCATCAAAGTCCAAAATTAATAGTTTGGCGTTGACAGAAAGTTACCCTTCGATAGCAGAATCATAAGCGCGCGTCGGTGAGTGACAACGCAACAAATTTGTTCGAATGAATGGAATCGCTCACAGCAACCGAACTATCACGCCAAACGCCGGTTCCACGGAAACAGTCCATTTTGCAATCAACCCTTTCTGTTCAGAAGATGCTGGTCCTGAGAAGGACCAATTCTGTGTCCCCAATGCACCTTTCCAATAACTAACTGCAACCCAATGCTTGTTGAAACGTTAGGGTAAGAATTCTACTTCGTGCTGTTATTGTTCGACGACCACTCGATGAGTTTTCGCCAAGACGCCACCATTAGGAATAAATTTTCAGCATCGCCACTGCATCGCACGGGATCGAAACAGCCGTCATTTTTGTAATCAACCCTTTCTTCACATAAAATGCTGGTTTGTTGAGGTTGAATGACGACCACCAACGCAGACTTCCACCACCAATTCGATGATTTTCCTTTGAAAATGCTACCAGAGCCCCTTCGTGCTGCTGTGTTCGCTCCGCTGCGTCGGATCTGCGTAAAATCTTATTTAACCGCTCTCTACGAATTCCCGATCAAAATGAGTCGCGCGCGCTGGAAAGAAGCTTTCTTGTATTCAATAAATTAAGCCCGTTAGCTCCGCCCCTTTGTGGTCTGATATAGGTGTAAATATAATGTGCACTCATAACGATTAATGAAGGGGCGGGACTAATGGAATTACTTCATTTCCGTTAGAGAATGACAAATTCTAAAAATCCTATGAAATTTTCTCGCAAGATTCTGAATTTTGTTATGAGATGTTGTTTATCTAAGATGCGTATTGTTGCGAGGAATGACAACAGAAATTTGACTCAAGACGAAGTTTCTCCATACTACAAAACATTATCTTTCGGCATCTGTCTGTCCGAGCGACGTTCACCGATGGGTGGTTGCTGTAGATAGTTTCCACTGAGGTGGCGTCTTCATTGATTTTATACAAAAGAAGGTTGATCCGACTATCCGAAATAAACTTTCTTCAAACTGAAAAGCTCAATCGTAAATAGCGAATTTGATAGCGCGTCGGAGGGAGATGATGCAGTAAATTTGAATGGATGCGATCACTAACAGCAACCAAGCTACCACGCCATACGCGATGCCACCTAAACAGTCCATTTTCGCAATTAACTCTTTCTTTTCGTAAAATGTTGGTCCTGAGAAGAACCAATTTTCTTTTCCCAATTCCCATTCCAATAACTAACTGCATCCAATCGCTTGTCGACATCTTGCATTGCAACTGTCAGACCGCCACTTGATGATTTTTAGCTAAGCCTCCAAAAGTTGAAATAAATTTACAGCATTGCCACACTGCCACCCACTTCGTGCTGATGTGTCCGCTCCGCTGCATCGAATGTCGAACCGCTTTCTGTAGAATCCCGATCAAAATGGCTCGCGCGCGCCGAACAGCAGCTTTCTTGTATTTAATAAATTAAGCCCGTTAGCCCTGCCCCTTTGTGAGCTGATATGGGTGTAATAATGTGCACTTATAACGATTAATGAAGGGGTGGGGCTAATGGAATTACTTCATTAGATATAAGAAAGCTGCTTTCCGGCGCGCGCGAGCCATTTCGATCGGGTTTCCACAGACAACGGAGACCTTTCGGAGAATGATAAATTCTAAGAATTCAATGAAATTTTCTCGCAAGATTCTGAATTTGGTTATGAGATGTTGTTTATCTAAGATGCGTATTGTTGCGAGGAATGACAGCAGAAATTTGACTCAAGACGAAGTTTCTTCATATTACAAAACATTATCTTTCGGCATCTGTCTGTCCGAGTGACGTTCACCGATGGGTGGTTGCTGTAGATAGTTTCCACTGAGGTGGCGTCTTCATTGATTTTATACAAAAGAAGGTTTATACGACTATCCGATATAAACTTTCTTCAAAGTGCAAAACTCAATCGTAAATAGCGCGTCGGAGGGAGATGATGTAGTGAATTTTAATGGAATCACTAACAGCAACCACGCCAAACCCGATGCCACCGAAACAGTCCATTTTCGCAATTAACTCTTTCTTTTCATAACATGTTGGTCCTGAGAAGAACCAATTTTCTTTTCCCAATGTTCCTTTCCAACTAACTGACACCACAATTTGTAATAAATTTTCAGCATCGGCATTGGCGGTGCGGAATCGCCACAGTGCTATTTTTATGGTCAACCTTTTCTTCATATGAAATTCTGATTCGTTTAGGATGAATGATCTGCAGCAACACATCGAGCACCACCACCAATGCGATGGATTTTCTTTGAAAAGCTTATTAGCGCCTACGTGATGCTGTGTCCGCTCCGCTACGATCGCTTTGATGCGTCTGCTATGCGTAAAATCTTGTTCAAACTGAGGATTAGTCTGTGCTAGTGATGCATGTACGTGATTGGTTAGTTTACCTATTTCTAAACTTTTCATCAATTATCGATAATAAATAGTTAAAATCAGTATTTTCAAATAAATACAAAGAAGCGTTGACTCATCCTTGATCGAATGGTTCAAAAAAATTGAAAATCCATCGAGAAACGGCTTAGATATTAGAGTTTAAAGTCTATCATATTTTCGTGACGGTCCCCGATTTTCGCAATCGTAAAGTGTACCCCAATATAGAAAACACAGACGTATTTTTTTGAATTTTGTTTTTTTGGATTTGGATTTGGTTTTTTTGAGTTCCTTCAAGAATTTCTTTATGGAATTTCTAATAGAAATTCTTCCAGTAATTCCTTAAAGAATCCTTTAGCAACTCTTCCAGAAATTCCTGTATAACTTCGTAAATCTCTTTAGGAATTCTTTGGGGAATATCTTCAGAAATTCTTTTGGGAAATCTTCGGAAATTTCGTTTGTAAATTCCTTTAATTTTTTTGAACCGTTGTTTAAGTGTTTTTTTTAATGGAAAATAAGTTTAACACTCAAATACCTTTGGAAATTTCTTTTTGTATGGTTTATTGAAGGAATTTCCTAAGGACCTCCTGGAGGAATTTCTGAAAAAAGTTATTTCCTGGAGGAATTCCCTACTCAATTCTTGAAGGAATAACCGAAAGAGAATCTGAAAAGATTTTCTAACAGAATTTTTAAATGAATTTCAAAGAGGTGAACCAGTTAAGTGCTGAAAATCTCTATAATAAATTTTGTTTGACTATTATCGGCTCTTATAAAGCAGCTAAAACTTTGTTGCGTCTATTTTCTGACATTTTGGTGTATATTTCACCTTCTTCAGCGATATAAAGGTTACGTTTTGATGTGAATGTGTGTGTCCTGTATGACAATAGAGCTAATAAACTATAGAGGAAGACTGTCGCTGTCGTCACTGGCGAAACATCTTGTGCTGGCGGGGATAGGGTGCTAAATGTCAACAAAGGAAAAATCAATACGTTTTTACAGATATGTACCCAACATGTTTGGGAACGAGAAAGGGGACCTCAGCGACAACCGTCCTCTATAGTTTAATACCTGTATTTGTATGACATAACGTTGTCAATTAACAATGGCGTTCTACTAGGGTTCACAAGTCTCATTTTTTTTTGCACTTCACTGTGGCTTTTGGAATGTTTCTTGATGTTGTTCGTTCAAGCTATATCCAACCTATACCTTCGATAAAAGCTTCTGTGAGTTTATCGCCCGCGCACTAGTGATGTCGTATCTATCTGTTTAATTGACAACACACATATACAACAAAAAGTAGCCTCTAAATCCCTGAAGAAGGTGAAATATACACCGAAACGTCGGAAAATAGACGCAACAACGTTTTAGCTGCTTTATATGACTGAAAGAGCCGATAATAGTCAAACAAAATTGAGCACAACAGTCGAAAGTATCACATCAACTCTATAATAAAGAATAAAAAAAATTAAATGAATTTCTGAAGGAATATCCGAAAGAATTCTGAAAGTAATTTACGAAGAAATGTTTAATGGATTTTCCGAACAAATAGCTATTGGTATTTACACAGAAATTCTTATATTTCTCCAGGAATTTCTTTGAAAGTCCGAACAGTAGTAAAACAAACTCAGTTTTGGCTCTAGAATAAAGATTACATGCCAAGAAAAACTCCCAAAATATCGACATTGCAGATATTCTGATATTCTCAAGAATACTTTGGGAATTTACTGCACAAGTTCCTTCGTTAATTTCTACAGATTTTTTTTCATAAATACCTTCAATAATTTCCTAGGGAAAATATTCAGAAACAAATTCGGTAAGTCATCAAGAAACTTATTCTAAAATACCTTCAAAAACTACGTCAGAAATCCGATCGAGAATTTCTTCAGGAAATCCTTAAAAAAAAATCTTTTCTTTGAAATTCCCCTCAGGAATTGCTTCGGAACTTCTAAGGACCAGGAATTCATCTGGAAAATTCCTTCAAAAATTCTTATAACATTCATTCTGACCATTCCATCAGGAATTCCTTCAGAAATTCTTTTTTTGGAATACTTTTAATAATTTCTACTAATGTTGATAATTTCTACTAATAAATGTCCATGATTGCATATTTGTAACATATGCATTTTGGTTGATTCTGTAAATCATTTGTCCATCCTCTCCATAAACTCAATCATGTCCAGCTTACCATAGATAGGCAAGATAGTAAAGCCTATTTTAATGTTGTGGGATCAGGAGCAGTAAATAGAGCATTCAGAACGATTCACAGGCTTTCGAAAAAATATACAAAAATGCGAGTGTTACAAATATGCGATCATGGGCAGTGTAGATGAGTACACTTCCCCACAGTTGTAATGGATTCGACGTGCTCTTCCTTAAAGAAGCCATCCCTCGGAAAGCTCAAAAAGGATTGCGAATCTATTTATTAGTTTGATTACATTGCTGAAAGGGAATTCTCTCTATCCCGCGGGATTCGCGTAAGTGTCTCTGCCTACGGGTCCGCCACCTCCGCCAATGCACAGAAGTGCATTAAAAGCAGAATGGTAATTAATTTCTATTGTACTATTGGGTGGAGTCGCATGCAGAGCAAAACTCAAGCCAGGGTGATGGATAACAACATACATACATAAAAATTTCTACAAAATTCCTTCGGAAATTATTTTATCAATTCCACTGGAATGTTTCCAGGTATTTCATAAGACATTCCATTCCCTCGGAAATTAGTCTAGTAATTCCTTTGGAATTTACAACGCCATTTCCTTCCAAAACTCTAGGACGAATTTTCAGATATCTCCGTACGAATTCCAAAGGACCTCCAAAAGAAATTACCGACATTCTTTAATTTCTTAACGAATTTCAGTGGACATTCCTCCAAGAATTCCGTAAGAATTTTCTCCAGAGATTTCTTCAGAAAATCCTCCAGAAATTACAACGGAGATAAATCCAGAAATTCATCAAGGCTCTAAAAATTTTCTTCAGATATTCCTTCATAACTTCCACCAGGACTTCCTGGAAGTTATTTCAAGAAAACCAAGAAATTTATTTGGGAATTGTTTATCGAAATAAATCAAAACAATTTTTTTTTTCAAAACAATTCTAGCAATTACAAGAAAGAGTGAAGGAAATGTTTAATTTGGTCGTGACCCACCGTGCCCCATCGACCCCACCGACCAGCTCCAGAAGCCAAAAGATCAGTTTTGCATTCGCATATCATGAGGCCAACACAATGCCCAGGGAAACTAAAAAAACCTACGAGACGAGGAATCCAAATCCAATATTCATTATGGTGTTGATTTGTAGCCGCGTTTGTAACCACTGAACCAAATAAGATATGTAACAATCAAACATTTAAAAATATGATGAACCGAACCACCCAATGCGACCAGACTGAGGTTATTCCACATGAAGCTACATATGAGATTAGAAGTTCATCGCCACGCTCATTGATTTGTAGATCTGTAGCCAAGAAGTTTTTGGATGACCTAACATTTAACACGCTAAAGCGGGTTAAAGGGACAGGGATAAAAGTAAACAAATCTACTAAATACTAGCTATTTAATTAATGCTTGATAGGTTGCCTTGGTTCGGCAGATGTAAGCGCACTGCATAATGTGATTTTTGTGTTGGTCAAACATCGGCGTGAAATACGAAATTCGGCGGCGTGGAGCCAACCGGCGTATGGCGCGCCGCCGACACCTTGACCGGCGTCGGCGTACGTCAATGAGTGTCGGCGGCGGCGGCGCACAGGTCTACTTAGGTCAGTTAGCCGTCCACTGCGACGCACGTGGCCTACTGTGATACACGTGGTCTATTAAATCGGTTGACTTTATGTAGGGTTTTCATAATTTTTGTTCAAGTGCTAATATCATATCTACTACAGGTCACAAAAAAAAACTGTTTATGTATATTTTAAAATAAAAAATCTGCTACATAGCCCAGCAATGGCGTGTTTATGATGTCGTATCCATAATTCGTTCAAGGTTGATGTAATTTGAGGTCCCCTTCTGTACTGACTGTTGCAAAAATAGTCCGAACATGTGCGCAAAAACTGCTTCAACTTTAGCGTGATACTCTTCTATTTTTGTCAAACACAAGCATCATTACCGTTCGTACTGACAGTAATGATCGCCGCAAAACAACACCCATTCATTTTTTCCCATACCCCGACGCATTGCAAACTAGATCATTAATTTTCCCACCCTCTCTCTCTTTTTCGGCATTTTACAGGTAAGCCCGGCACTGCCATTCACGCACTCAGTGCGCCAAGTAAGTAGACGGTTTCATTTTCGGCAACAAGATCCGAAGGATTGAGGTTAATACACCACCCGAAATGAATGATGCGACAACGAACCAATACGCAAATGCGCAAGCCACGGTCGTTGTTGGATTAAACCTCAAAAACATCATCAGGGGATTTGGCGATGTCGCTGGTCATGTTAGGTGTCGTACGTGCACGACCGACCGACGACGGCTCGCAATAGCAGAGGCCTGCTTCATAGCTAATGGGGCTCGTTAGAAGAAATTGCCAGCTCCGGTGATGTCTATGTTGGCGACTAGTTTTGCCTCGTGGTTGGGGCAACTCCGTAGGATATAATTAGTGCTAATTAATAACTGAAGTGGTTTACACTTCAAATGTGCATAGCTGAAAGAATAATGGCCACTGTTTATGGCAAGTCGTGTGGAAGAGGTTAAATCTCGAATTGATTGTTTTTTTTTCTCTATATTGTCATGTTGCATAATGATTTTTATACACAGCCATCAAACTTACTTATTAGACGAAAACTGCCATATAGCTCATTAGTATGTTAGACTACTTTCATAGATGCTTTATTACCTGAAAACAAGCTCAATGCTTCATGGATTTCCTATCGATTTTACCAAAATGAGCATAGCTAATATTTCGTGAAAATATAGCTTCTTGTCTTTAATTTTCTGTGTATTTAAAAAAATCTACCGAGGGGTCCCAAACAACTTTTTTTTCTTTTCCAAAGGAAACCAACATTCTAATCTGATACCAGCCGCCATTCACGAGTTGAGTCTTTCATTCATTTTTTAACCATTCTTCATGAATCTAATGCAATTGATCAATTTCCATCATGTTCATGTTCAAATGCGGAGAAGCATAACGGAGCCGAAGATATTTGTTTTGAAGGCAAGAAGCACATTTGTTCTACGGAGATCTGATAAATATTGAAGGGGCTTAATCTTTAGTAAACCTTTTTGCAATTACGATTCTGATCATTGTTCATCTAGATTCATTCTTCTGGATAGATGAATGAAAGTGAAACTCATCGATCACTTCAAAGTCTGGTGGTTGCACTAAGAGTCATGCAAAAGGGAGTTTGTTTAGAAGAAAATGCATTTGATGCATAGGGCAGGATTATTATTATTATTATTTTTTTTTTAACTAATTTTATTTGCTAATTATCTAATACATGCATTCATCTCTTAGACTAGGTGTTCTACGTTTTCTTAACACAATCATCCTTATTCGCTATGAGCTATGATACATTTTTAAGTTATTATTAATACATTTCAGTTGCCTCTGGCAGCTAGGATATTTGCTCTGGTTGAATTGAACCATGTAGGAATGACAATGTTTTAAACTTAAACTAAACCTAACCTAATTTATACTAAGGTTGAAAGGAGCTTATCGTTGCGATAGAAGATTGCAACGATTTTTGTCTAAAAATGGAAATTATTTTATTGTACATTTGTTGCGAAGTCTCAATATTAGAAATTCTATGAAGTTCATTAGTACTATACCACGGAGGCAACTTCAGAATCATTTTCAAAATTTTATTTTGAATCCTCTGAAGTGCCTTCTTCCTGGTATTGCAGCAACTAGTCCAAAGAGGCACAGCATACAACATGGCAGGTTTGAAAATTTGTTTGTAAATCAAAAGTTTGTTCTTAAGACAAAGTTTTGATTTTCTGTTTATAAGTGGATATAGACACTTAATATATTTGTTACATTTGGCTTGAAGGCCTTCAATGTGATTTTTAAAATCTTTTGATCTAGCAGAAGTCCTAAATATTTAGCTTCGCTAGACCAATTAATTGGAACCCCATTCATAGTGACAATATGTCTGCTAGAAGGTTTCAAATAAGAAGCTCTCGGCTTATGTGGGAAAATTATAAGCTGAGTTTTGGAAGCATTCGGGGAAATTTTCCATTTTTGCAAGTAAGTGGAGAAAATATCCAAACTTTTTTGCAATCTACTACAAATGACACGACCCAGTCAACACAAAATCGTATATGATGTAACATAAGATGCTAAAGTGGAGGCGATATACGCACATATTGTATGGGGAAGTATCTATATGGCCTCCACTTTAGCATCTTATGTGACATCATATACGATCTTGTGTTGACTGGGAAGGCTACGCCCTTTGGCTGAGAGACCTGTGTCATCTGCAAACAAAGATTTTTGACACCCTGGTGGTAAATCAGGTAAGTCAGAAGTAAAAATGTTATACACAATGGGCCCCAGTATGCTGCCTTGGGGAACACCAGCTCTTACAGGTAATCTATCAGATTTAGAATTCTGATAGTTTACCTGCAGTGAGCGATCTGATAAATAATTTTGGATCAGTTTAATAATGTACAGAGGAAAATTAAAATTCATCAATTTTACAATCAAACCTTCATGCCAAACACTGTCAAATGCTTTCTCTATATCAAGAAGAGCAACTCCAGTCGAATATCCTTCAGATTTGTTGAGCCGAATTAAATTCGTAACTCTTAATAACTGATGAGTGGTTAAATGCCCATGGCGAAAACCAAATTGCTCATCAGCAAAAATAGAATTTTCATTAATATGAACCATCATTCTATTTAAAATATTTTTTTCAAACAGTTTGCTTATTAAAGAAAGCAAACTGATTGGGCGATAACTAGAAGCTTCAGCTGGATTTTTGTCCGGCTTCAAAATTGGAACAACTTTGGCGTTTTTCCATTTATCTGGGAAGTATGCCAATTGAAAACATTTGTTAAATAAATTAACCAAAAAGGATAGAGCTCTCAGGAAGTTTTTTTAAAAGTATGTAGAAAATACCATCATCACCCGGGGCTTTCATATTTTTAAATTTTCTAGTAATAGATCTCACTTCATCCAAATTAGTTCCCAACGAAGGGTCAAAAACATTATCTTGGTTGAGAATGTCTTCGAAGCTTCGTGTAACCTGATCCTCAATTGGACTAGTGAGACCTAGACTTAAATTATGGGCACTCTCAAACTGCTGAGCAAGTTATTGAGCGTTTTCGCCATTTGTTAATAAAAATTTATTTTCCTCTTTAAACGCTGGAATTGGCTTTTGAGATTTTTTAAAGAATTTTCGTTAATTTCCAAAAGGGTTTCGAACTGGGATTTAACTTCGAGACATTATTCTCAAAGTTGGTATTTCTCAGAATAGCGAAACGTTTTTTAATTTCATTTTGCAAATCTCGCCAAATAACTTTCAACGCGGGATCGCGAGTTCTTTGGTATTGCCTTCGCCTCACATTTTTAAGACGGACTAGAAGCTGAAGATCGTCGTCAATAATAATGGAGTTGAATTTAATTTCACATTTAGGAATTGCAATGCCTCTGGCTTCGACAATTAAATTTGTCAAAGATACGAGAGCATTGTCAATATCACTTTTGGTATCCATAAAAATCCCAATCAGCTCTATGATAATTAAAAGTAGAGCTGATTGGATTGTTAATGGCTTCTTGTGAGATTTCAAATGTCACAGGAAGATGATCAAAGTCAAAGTCAGCATGAGTTACCAATTGGCCACACAGCTGACTTGAATCCGTTAAAACTAAATCAATTGTAGAAGGATTTCGACTGGAAGAAAAACAAGTAGGGCCATTGGGATATTGAATAGTATAATATCCCGCAGAACAATCTTCAAATAAAATTTTGCCGTTGGAATTGCTTTGAGCATTATTCCGTGAACGGCGTTTGGCATTGAAGTCACCAATTACGAAGAATTTTGATTTGTTGCGAGTCAGAATTTGAAGATCAGCTTTCAACAAATTCTTTTGCTGTCCATTGCATTGAAAAGGCAAATAGGCTGCAATGAAGGAAAATTGACCAAAATTTGTTTCAACAGAAACTCCCAAGGTTTCAAAAACTTTGGTTTCAAACGAAGAAAATAATTTATGTTTGATACGTCTATTTATGACGATGGCGACCCCACCACAGGCGCTGTCAAGACGATCATTTCTGTAGATAAAATAGTTCGGATCTCTTTTAATGGAGAGTCCTGGTTTTAAATACGTTTCAGTTATAATGGCAATATGCACATTATGAACTGAAAGGAAGTTGAATAATTCATCTTCCTTACCCTTTAGAGAGCGGGCATTCCAATTTAGAACTTTCACACAATTATTTAGATCCATTAAAACGGAGTCCGATAACATTTTTTTGTGTGTACTTTATACCAACCTGAACAGCTTCTGGTATGGTATTTGCTTTGAACATTGCATCAATCATGTGATGCAATTGTTCAGTTAAAAAATCAAAATCGGAAGCAGTCATGCTACCTGAATCGGCAACATGACCATTATTTTCCGTTGGGACATGGGTATAAACCTCATTTTGAGAAGAGAAATTTTGTCTACCAGCAGCGCTGTTTGCATACGTAGGTGCATTCGAAAAATTGGAATTTACTGAAGTGCTTGCTACTCGTTGAGGAGCAGCAAAATTTGTTCGTGGATTGTGGTGGGTATGAATTGCTCGACCGGTAACTGGTTTCGAAATTTGAGCGTTTAAAAATGTCTACCCATCGAATCTGGGATCCGATTGGAATTTCCCGTCATCAATTTTGCACGGGAATTCAAAACTTTTTGCGTGAAGGGCATTCCCAGAAATTGGATTTATGATTGCCCTCACAATTTGCACATTTAAATTTATTAGAATCTTCTCTCACAGGACATGCGTCCTTGGCGTGAGAGGTTCCACCACAAATCATGCATTTAGCATCCATGTGACAATGTTTGGTTCCATGACCCCACTTTTGGCATTTACGGCACTGAGTGGGGTTTTGGAAATTTCCCCCAGGCCGGCGGAAATGTTCCCATGTAACACGGACATTGGACATAATACAGGCCTTTTCCTAACTTTTCATATTATTTAGTTCACTTTTGTCAAAGTGAACTAAATAAAATTCTTTAGTAATACCCCTCTGGAAAGTACCAGAGCGAGATTTCTGTTCGAACTTAATTACTTGGACTGGTGAAAATCCAATTAATTGAGAAATTTCAATTTTAATCTCATCCAGTGATTTATCATCACTGGGGAGACCTTTCAAGACGACTTTGTACAATCGCTCAGTTTTGTCGTCGTATATGTGAAGAATTTATGGCGCTTCTCAGTTAAATACTAAAATAAGACGTTTGCGATTGTCAAAGGATCCCGTCAAAACGCGGCAGTCACCCTTCCTAGCAATCTGAAATGAAACCTTGATCCCCTGAAGGTTACTCAAAATCTCATTCCGGAAGCCAGTAAACTCGGCAACAGATACCACAATTGGCGGAATCCTTTGCTTTTTCGCATGAATCGAATTACCTGGGCTAGAGGTATATTCGATTTGCTCAATTTCATCATTAATCAAATCGAACTGATTGCTCAGTTCGATTGGAGAAGAATTATTTCCGATATTAGAGTTAGAAGGAATATCTGAATTCTCCAGCTTCCTTCTATTTTTCCGCGCTTTGGCAGGACGGCCTTGAAACCTTGTTTCTTTGAAGGAAGTGGAGAATTCAGAGACTCCCCCTTCCTCTTGTTTTTATTAATGCTCATGGCTGAGCGTGGAGACGTGACCTTCTAAGAGGTTTTTCCCAGAACGGTGTCCCTGCAGGATTACCACCGCTTGTCGGAATTTTACTTCCGCAAACGGGTCCAACGTAAAACGAAGGCACGGGTCCTTGCAAAGATCGTAACGGGATCAGTGGGTACAAATAGCGCTAAGAAGCACCGTTGAAATTAAAATAGCTTCAAGTAGTATTAAAACTTCCTTCCGCAAAGAGAGAAAGAACCGCACAGCACGAAAGCACGATGCGGTCAGGGCAGGATTATGATTTTCATTTATTGGTTACCTATTCTGAAGTGTTCAAAAAAATCCAAGCTCCTGAAAAAACGTTCACAAACTGCATAATTTTTAATTGGTAATCAATTTCGTGATAGCACACCCACGCAAACCAATGCCATTAACACGTAGGGTTTTTTTTCTTCACAAATTACTCAACGTTAAACTTGATGACCAAATCTCCCACTCTCCCCATCCCATTCCTTTTTGTAAGAAAGGTTTATTTTTTTGTATAGATTGTAAAGCCCCAAACGCAATACAACGGAACGGCGACGGAAACGGCAAATTTGACAGAAAATATATGGGCTAACTGTCAAATTTTCCGTTTCCGTTGCCATTCCGTTGAATTGCGTTTGGGGCTTAACGCTCGGCCTGAGTGACCCCTCCATCCGCATGCAGTGTCACGTAATTTGTGAAAGGTCCTGTAGGCGATGAATTTGCTAGCTGTTGATGATGTTGGTTTGCGTGGCACTGCTATTAGATTCGTCAAATCCTGAAGTCTCAAGTCAAATCGACGTTTGAATCTTTGTTGATAAAAGCAGATAAGTCGTTTTGAAAATTTGGTATTGAACTAGTGTATATGGATACCTCACGCCGTTTTACCTTACAATCTTTCAAATACATGAAATCTTCCACGTTTGTCATAATTTCACCCTTAAACACTTTAAATAGAAAGTGGAAATTTAATTGAAGAAACAGCATTTGGAACGGTCATACCAAGTTGTGCGTGTGTGTAATTTCTACCGGTAACTCAGCACCCCGAAAAGAAATCAACCTCGGCGCGGCTCCTCAGTAACAAAAGCGATCAAACGACGTCACGCAACTTTCCGCTTATGGTTGCATCCCGCGCCCGAGGAAATTAATGGTCGGCGTTTTGTTTATGTCTCGAAATTGCATCTTAATGCCGGAATCGGCGCTGCTTAGCGCGCCGTTATAAAAAGACAATGATTTACGCACTCGCGGCGTCTTTTCCCGAACCGTCTCCGATACTGAAGGTATTGACTAAGTGCAGCGTGCTCCTCAATTGGGGTTCAATAAACCGAATATGCACTGCAGTCAGAAAAAAAGAACACTTGCTTCCATTGTCGTGCGATTTGCGCCTTTTTGTGGGTTAATTTTTCTTCCTTCCCTGCCATTAATTCCTTACCATGTTTGATGGGAAATTTATGGACTCAGTTTTAAATATTGCACCGTAAATGTTTAACTGCTGGTTTAAACAATACCTATCATATCGCTTCAAGAGTACGCACATTCGTAATCTGCACCGCGCTATTCGGACATTCATCGCCGAGCAACAGGCGAGAGAAAATTAAGTTTTTCTTTCCATTTGTCGAGAGGCCAACGTAATTCGATGGGCGTATGCAAATTTTTATCGTTCCACACCGAATGTAAATCGAGGGATTTAGTGCATTGCCCCAGGGGGGGTGGGCAACATGCGGGGACTCCCGCGTCGCATGAATATCTGCAATACCGCTCATTTCTTTCCTGATTCTTTTGAACTGCTGTAGATTGGTTTTATTGATACAATTAACGAGTTAATTTGACGGCGGATTACAATGACTTTATTGTCTCTCCATTGTGTTTGATTAGCTTCCCAGACGGTGGATAGATATGTAAATCATCAATACCCACTAAATAGAAACAATGGAAGAGACCATAAAAACATTAGGAGAGAGACTCGTATAACTAATCAACACCAAATGGTTTAAGATACAGTATACCCCCGCTGATCCGACAAATGTATGGCCGGACTATCAAGGTTTCTCTCGTTAATCCGAAATCACAGCACGAATTTGAAAACTGGCAGCATAATGTGTTTACTTGTTAATCCGAAAAATTCCGAATTAGCGAGATCTGGACTAACGAGTCGTCGGATTAGCGAGGTCCGGATAAGCGGGGGGGATACTGTAGAAATATTTCAATTGATGATTAAAAAAACATGTTAAATAAAATCTAGGCCCACGTCGCTTAAAATAATGTGGCGATGAAAGGTTATAGTTTCTTTACAAAAATGAATTTCGCATAGTTTAGTTTGACGATTGAGATGTTGTGTGGTGATGATGAGATAATGGCTAACCCGACACAAGCTTTTGATTTTTTTCAGGACCGTTGCTGCAATCAAAAGCAATAATAAAATGTTGTATAAATCTACTAAGACAGTGGTCCCCAGCATGCTTAATTGCTTACTATCAAGGGCCGCATTGCAATTTTGAACCGCAGTATATTTTCAATTTTTGTTCTTTATTTCGAACAGAATTATAAAGGCTAGTACAAAATTTTAAATACAAATGAAATATCAGTAAAATATTTTATTCCAGTCAATTTTTTTCGAATAACAAACTTGTAAGATATTCAATTCTTCAGGTTTTATCGCCGTTGCTGACTATGAGTACATATTATTGTTTCCGCTCTCTCAGACAAATTCTTCTGCAACATCATTTTTTCGGTTCAGTCGGCAGAAAGTATTATATATAAACTATTTTTCCTAATGCTAAGTTAAGACAAGGCAAGTGAGTTAAACAAGTCGCTTGAATTGAACGCGAATTGTAGGTTTAAACACCTTCATTCAACTCACTTGAACGAAAAAAATCAATTCAATTGAATTCAACTGAGTTGTTCAATTCACTTGCCCTGTCTAAACGTAGCATAAAGCTCATACGATCTCATGTATTAACTTTTAGGATTTTTTGTCCATTATAAGTTGTCACGCAAATTACGACAACATATTTCAAAAATGTGTTTGAACCCAGGTGAACATGCCAGCAGTGTTGAATAGAAATCGAGTAAATCTGCATTCTGAACCTTGCTTTCATTTTCCGTATCAATTGATTTTCTGAAACCTTTTTTCATCAATATCGGAGCTTAAAAAAAATTGATTTCGTTCAATATTTTCTGTAGCTTAAAGAACGTCGATATGATAGTTGATAGTTATCGGATTTTTCCTGGAGTTAATAATCTAGCAATTTGTCCATGAAACACGCTATTCAAGGAATACCAGATCATCTTCGACAAATATATATCCCTTCCATTTTTTCTGAAAAATATGAACATGTCAATTGCAATAACAGATATTTCACTGATGGTTCTCGCATTAACGGATCCACTGGCTTCGGTGTTTTCAACGTAAATTCAACCACCTTCCGAAAACTTCAAGAACCGTGTTCGGTTTATGTTGCTGAGCTGGCAGCAATTAATTTCGCTTTGGGGATAATTTCCGATCAGCCCGTAGACCATTATTTCATCTTCTCGGATAGTCTTAGTTCTATCGAGGCACTCCGGTCGATGAAACCTGTTAAGCACGCATCTTACTTTCTTACAACTATAAGAGAGCAGATGCGTGATTTGGTCGAAAGATCATTCAAGATTACCTTTGTATGGGTCCCATCCCATTGCCTAATCTATGGCAATGAGAAGGCGGACTCGCTAGCAAAGGTGGGCGCACAGGAAGGTGAAGTTTATGATAGACAAATCTCGAATAACAAGTTTTTCCCATTAGCCCGTAAGAGTACTCTTCAAAATTGGCAAATGATTTGGTCACACAATGAACTTGGACGGTGGCTATTTTCCATAGTTCCTAAAGTTTCTGCGCGAGCGTGGTTCAGAGGTGAGGACTTAAGTCGAGGCTTCATTCGCACGATGTCGAGACTTATGTCCAATCACTATTCACTAAACGCACATCTCTATAGAATAAACCTGGTCGATAGCAACCTATGTAGGTGTGGAGTCGGTTACGATGACATCGATGGTATTGCTCGGAAAACGACGCCTCCAGAGAGCAACTATTGGATACCCTTGTGGGCCGAGGTAAACAACCCTACAGGGAAGTAAGAGGTGTTTTGGGGGATCGCGATGGGGTTTATATGCAGGCCATCTATGCCTTTCTTTGCTCGTCTGACATAAAAGTCTAATACCCCCTTTTTTTCTTTCTTGTTTTTGTCTTATTGTTCTGTGTAATACGAAGCTATGGACATCCGGAAGATGCTCCCTGACGAACCACAACTCGAGCCCGATGCTACGCCATACCGTTCATGACGTCAAATACCCGGATGAGCAGCTGTAATACCTCAAACCTAAATCCCAATCAAGTCCGTCCTGAATCTATCGATCTATCCCTTTCGATTGTAAATATCATAAAGTCTCGGCTCCGTTAAGTGTTATACACGCCTGAGCCTGTCAAATAAACGCAATAGATAAAAAAAATAATCTAGCAATTTCCCAGTATAATTTCGCCGAGCCCTAATTTGTTTTTAGTAAGTCATTATTTCAATTACATGTGCTATTTTCGTAGCTCGGGATATATGTTTGGGAAATATGTTTGACCTACATAATATTTATGAAGTGATGAATTTCATTAATCGATGATAACACGATTCATGCTTTCTATATGGTGTTTCAACAATTAGGTTGTACAAACTTACAGAATCCTCAAATGCAAAAAACAAAATGGGCATAATAATAAGCTTCTCTTGTCATGTAATGATTAACGATGGGCCACATGTAGTGTATTCTCTGAAATCCTTCGCGGGCCGCAGGAAGAAGCTTGGAGGGCCGCACTTTGGGGATCACTGTATTAAGACTTCTTGGTTAGTAACGAGAAAGACAGTATCATTTCTGATCTCGGTTTTTGAATATTCAAGCGGTGTCTAATAAGTAAATTGAAAAAATCTAAAAATCTGTCACTATGAGCAATTATATTATTTGGTTCAATCGTAGTTTATTGTCTATTATCCAGGTATTGGTTCTCGAAGTGGAAATTAATTACTATGTTTGAAAACACGATTTGGGTAGATGCACTGCATGTGGAAGATTTGGCTCGAAATTGTATTGGAGGTAACAACTTCTTTCGTTGGGGTTTAAACAATTTGTTTGAAAAACTGCTTACAGTCCCTCACAATCATGGGTCATATACAATGATTAGTCACTTGGATGAAGAAAGAGCTGGAACTGACAAACTAATCATACTTTGGCCCTAAATGCATTTTATAATCAAACGATTACTTCTTCTTATGATACCCATCTGATACAGTAACGACATATATTCAGAATAGGATATATTTGTAAATAAACACTTTATCACTCACTAGATTTATTTACCCGACTTTGCTCGGGATTGAATCATTTACATGCAGTTCAAATGTCTTATTGCAGCACCAAACGTGCATGAATAGAAAGTTTGACGAAAGATAAAACGATATACAACTCGGTGTGTGCATTGTGATCAGTTTTTCAATAGTGTGTCTGTAGGTGAAGGAGGTGCAATATGCCCTAGCTAAGCATAGACTGCTTTTATGCCTTGGCTATAACGATTTCCATGGGTGTTTCTACCTCACGCAACAGTTAAACAATATAGCTAACAGATACCATATTAAAATTAGAAAAAAATTCAATCATATTGATAATATTCACATTTAAAAAAAAGTGGTGATATCACGTTGCCGGAAAACTTGTGAGGCAAAATGCCTTATAGCCGGCAGCTCTTAGGGAACAACGTACCACGCGTCGACGCAACAACATTCTGGTATGGACAGTGCGTGAAGACGCGATTACATTGTAGGATAGTTCCACTAGGGCGTTTTGCCTCTCCAAAATGTTAGATGGTTCATCAAAATGTGGAAAATTTCAGTTTTTCCTACATTCTTATCTATTAGTTTGACACTTTTTTCACCTAACCTACATAGTTTCACGTCTAGTTTGATTAAGGCCATCTCAAACATGGTAAATATAAGTGAATACCCGAAAGTCGTTTTGGCGTTTTGGGGCCTCTTCCCCTACTGGTTGTTTTCGTGTCTTTTTTGTGTCAGACCATTTGGCTTACCCAATCAATACCGAAAACATCATTATTAACGAAGATCTAATAATAATGTTGAATAAAGGTCGGCAAAATGAAATACAAAACGTTCAAGGAATGATATGAAAAGGTTTTTGCAAAATATTCAGCAATTTGATCATTGAAGATGGTTCATACTACATTCTTACAACTTGCTGATAATATGTTGATTTTTGACATTTGGTCAATTATTAATAATAATGTTATTTATGATGTTTCGTTTTACATTCTGACAACAAAAACATGTCTAAAGGAAGATTTTACGAACAAGGTCATAACATGTTTATTTTTGGGTATTTGTTTTGTCAGAATATATATCGACAGATTGGGATTAGTCATTAGTCGGCCTCGTCCTTACAGTCAGTTAGGAAAAAGGAAGGAACAATAGTAGGTGACCATGTTTATATCTGCGTCTCCACAAAAATCACAGGAAGGAATATTGATTAATGGGAAGGTATCGTTTGGTTTGACAATCAAATGCACAGTACATAACCACTTCATTTACCGACCGCACAAAGCAGAACCAAACATCACGATGATAGCGTACGAGAAATCACGCACTTAAACCACCTTCAATCACAAACTAAATGAGTTACTTTCCAACCGTAAAAAGCAGAATCAAACACCCGAATCCACGTCCGATAAAAAACCGATAATGACATTTGGTCATTTTTCTGAAAATGTCATTTTACAATAACGGGTCCTACGACCGAAATTATCGTTTGGCAGAACGGTCATATGGCTGAAAATGTCATTTAGCCGAACGGATCGGATCATACGACCGTAAATTTCGCCTGCAAAACAATCATATGGTTGTAACGTTGAGAACAGGGTTCTCCATTTCGCACTCTTCGTCTTGAAATGTGTAGAGATTTTGCAAGCAAAGAGAAGTGTATTGATGTGTATTGTGACTTGTGTATTGGACTTGTGTGATGAAGAGTGGCTATGACGCACGCTCTTTTATACAAAGAGAAAATGTTTTTCTGCACGATACACTCAGATAACAGACGAGAAAGAGAAGTTTTTACACCTTCTCTTGAATACTCCTCAGAGCGAGCCAACCCTATTCGAAAACTGTGAAGTGAATTTGATGTGAGAAATAAGAAATGGGAAACAAGATGTAAGAAGTGAAACTTCTGACCTCTCACTCCACATTTCTTTCTTCTCACTGCGAAAAGTGTGAAGTGAGGAATGCGAGCTGAGAAATGATGAGTAAAAATTAGAGATGAGACCCCTCACTCTTCACTACTAACTTCTCACTTTTCGCAGTGATAAGTGGGAAATAAAGAGTTAGTTGTTTTCGCGGTAAAAATACTGTTCAAACAAAAATATTCGAGGTAGATTCAAACATAAGTTCAGTTTGCTCTGGCATCAAAAATATATACATTTGGTACAAATTGTGTGCACAAATGACGTTACGCAAATGAAAAATTTTGATTTTTAACCCCCTCTTCATTTAACCAAAAGTAACCCGTGTCCAGTCTCCCCCTTTTATTACGTAACGCTCTCTAAGACGTACACAACTATTGCTCAATTGTTATAAAAATATCACCAAAAAAACCGTTATTGATGTTTTTTAATGTTTTATCCTCATTTTAAGCAGAACATTATATTATACCAAATTGCGTATCCCGTTTTGATATTTTATTTTGCTACGTAACAATTTACAAGCTCCCGCCCCCTGTGTCTCAGGCTGTGAACCATTCCACCGATTCGTTTAACTTTTAGCACAGAGAACAGACGTTGAAGCTGCACTCGCCACGTTATGATAACTTTTTACTGCTCATTTTGAAATAACTTTGGAATGTCGACGTTATCCCGTGCATAACCAGCGCTAGCGTCATCAAAAAATGCCACTGTGCGCTAGTGTTGTTATGCATGCAAGAGCATACCAGCGCCATCGTGTTGTCAAAATGAGATTGTGAGTTGCAATGTCGACGTCGATGGCGTTGAGGTTCGGTGTGTTTGTTTACACATGTTTTGCAAGAAATTTTGTTCGAGCCTCCATGTCTGTTCTCTGTGCTTTTAGTTAAAATTTGACAGTTCGATGGTTATTTCGCCGTGTTTGTTAATTAAACTGAAATTAAACTTAAAAGTGACGTTTCAATAATTATCGAATAACCCTGCTCGCAGAGCAAGTTTAATTCTCCAAATGAGACAGACCCTAAAATAACCCTGCTCCGGAGCATGGTTAGATTTGACAGTTCGATAGTTAAACTTTGCTTGCGAGAAAATTGGCGCCAAATCCATTACGTTCCGAATAACTATCAATCTGTCAAAACTCAAATGGGTCGGCTTCGGAGTAAAATTTTAACTACGATGGGAAAATAACCATCGAAGTGTCAAATTTTAACTAAAAGTTAAACGAATCGGTGGAATGGTTCACAGCCTCAATAAGTAATTGTTGCTCTTCCTCCCACTCAAGTGTTATGTAATTTGTGCCCAAAGCCATGTTCAATTTGAAGCGAATCGGTTACATTGTTAAGTAAATTAAAACATCTTTCTAAAGGATGGTTCTGACCAAAAACAGATATGTGTCTTGTGTCCAAAAAAAAGTTGTCGGTTGAATAGTTCGTTGACGGGAGCGGCGCGCAGGAACATACATACTGACACGCTCCAGTAGCTCAGGACAGTCCAGGCGGTGGCTTAGCAGATCGAAAGCAAACATCCTCTGCAGATATTCACGTCTTTGGCGGAGAGTTGCTTCAACCAGCAAATTTTCAAAGCAAATTTGGATAGTAGTGTTTTGGTTCGACAGCTCACAATATTTTCCTTTTTGAAACTTGGTTTGTACAGATGTACAACATTTGTGAAAAGATTTGGTTCGAAAATTGTATTGGAGGTAACGACTTCCTTCGGTGCGGTTTGATCCCATGACCCAAATACGCTAGACAGGTGCTTTTTCTACTACGCTGCTACGCCGCCGCCCTCCGTTCAGCACCAGGTGTGGTGGGATCCAACGCTACCGAAGGTAACCATCCAATACATTTTTCGAACTAGTATCACTTTAATTGTACTCATCCTCATCATAATTTTGGAAGCAAGGAGAACATACACATGCCCCCACTCGTTTGCTGGCTTCCGATCAGGTCCGACCCAAACTAAATTTTTTGTTCACCTTTGTACGAGCGAGCGAAATACGAACAGGTACCGTTTTAGCGCCCTAAAACTAAAACTTTCATTAGTTTTCCGCACTGTGGATCAAGATTACAAACGAATTTAAGTCAAAATGGCCGTTGAAAAGCGAGTGTTCGCAATATGAGTCATGTTCGGAATTTGAGTCAAAATGCTATTAAATTTGGTTTCAAAATCAAATATGTTTGATTAATACCTACATATTTTCAGTTTGGAAATAAACATGTGAATATTGATTCAAATGGATGAAATTTGTATCAGTGTGAGAAGTGATGCGTCTCACTACTAATTTTACGCTCATTTCTCGCTTCTCATTTATCACTTCTCACTTCGCACTTCTTATTTTTCATTGTGAAAAGTGACAAAGAGGGATGGAGAAGTGACAAAGAAGAAACAAGAAGTAAAAAAAAAGGAAAAAGGAAACGAAAGTAGGATGAGAAAAGGAGAATGAAAGAAGAAAGAAGGAAAAAAAAAGCAAGAATATGAAAGAAAAAGGAGGAAGAAGGAAGAAATAAGATGGAAGAAGAAGAAAGAAGAAAGAATGAAGAACGAAAAACGAAGAAGAAAGAAGGAGGAAAGAAGAAGAAATCAATAAGAAATAAAAAGAAACAAGAAATAAGGAAGAGGAAAGAAGAAAAAAGCATGGAGGATGATGGAAGAAGGAATAATGAAGAAAGAAAAAGGATGAAGTAAAAGGAAGAACTGACTTTTCACTTCTCACTTATTATGAGTGTTGGTAGAATCATACTCGAATCTCAATTATCGAGACTTCATGCACGAGCTAACTCGCTTGCGATTCTGTAGGGAGAGCATCGCGGTTGAGTTTCTCAGACAGGATCGCATTACTTCGCTCACTCGCCGAAAAATGGTTTCGCTTTAAAACGCGTCAAAACAACAATAAAGAACACGTAAAAATCATGCAATTTTGTAAATCGCGATTCGAACCGTGAGCGATTCTCTGGGCCATTATTGGGATTTGACTGGGATGGACTGGGATTTGACTCAAGTATAATTTGAATCACCGATGAGATTTTACCAACACTGCTTTTCCTTGCTGCCGTAATCTGGAAAAGTGACGTAACAGCCATTTTACAACATAACATGCTTTTTACAACATAACATTCCATTTTTCTGTTAAAAAGCTCGATGAGTAGTTCTCGTTAACACCATTTTTGGAAAATGGCGTATACGTCACTTTTTCAGATTACGGCAGCTTGGGCCAATCCGGGACACCTAATGTATCAAGTATTTTGAAAACGTATCATATCTTGTATCAATCATTTTTGTATTTGATTGATAAAAGAGATGTATGAGTAAGATGCCAACTGCTCGGTTCTATAAAAAAAGACAAATACCCTAAAATCATTGACTATTCCTGATATTCTTGAAAGGCGAAATGTTTCACAATCTAGACCGGTCGTCTGAGCGTATTGTGTTGTAGGGATGCGGTTGGTATTCCAGGCAGGGCTCAATTTACAGGGTCAAAAACAAAAGATAGAAACTTTATTTTGCCAAAACTCCGCCGTAATCGTGTACACCCAACTTTTTTTTTACACGGTTGGTATTTTGAATTTCTTTTGTGAATTTTTTCATGGGATTAACTCATAGTTTCATTGACATCACCTAAACTTTTCAGAATATCTTCAGATATGTTGATTCCTTAGATGATACAAATCCTCAACGTTCTATAACCCCTCTAGCTCTAGGTTATTCAAATGCTTCACATTCCTAAGATTTCTGCTTTATTCAGAGACTTACGGAAATTGTCAAGATTCTTAAAATTATTCAAACCTTTATTCTCTTAGTTCATACTCGCCAGACTACATAACCAGAGATCTCCTTTTTCTTTTAATGATTATTATGCCATTCCCTACGGATTCCACAGATTCTACGAATTTTACAGATTCATCATGGAATGCGGTACATTTTCCGAGACGCCTAATAATGCGGAACAAGTATACTGAATCCGGCAGACGTCCCGGATTATGCGGATGATCACTTCATTGTATACACAATTCCGAGAAAACAACAAAATACTGTTTTTGATCAAATTGACACCGAATCTTTAAATTTCTTCGATACAGATCACTTCCAGTGCGAAAACGGCAAGCAGTGCTCCATAATTGCTCTGCAAAGTGCGTGTTCATGTGTGGTTTCTCAAACAAACAAAAAAAAACATTCATGCTGTTAAGGCAAGTAGGACGTTAATTCGGTGCGACACTGTCCGATGAGAATCAGGGAGAATGAGTGACCACAACTGTAGTAAAAATATGTACCTACGCTAAACACCTTTGCCTATTTCCACACGGAGATGTAATCTACCGTCGCAATACGCTCTCGCAGCATCTGATTGATATTATGAGATAGGAATCCATTCGCGTTCCGAAAAAGTTTCGCGGGTGCTCATGTTAGTGCAAAACGGGGAAACCCAATACATGCCTTTCATTTTGTTTGTTTGTTTATTTAGTAAAATAATTCAACTGACAATGAATGTCTAAATGAATATTAGTTAAACTCCAAACAAGTTTTTCAAATAAACGGTTTATTTGTCTTAATGAGCTTTGTCCTTATGATTCACCTAGAACATCTTAACTAACGAATTGCAAATCACACGCAAGAGCTTAACAGACTGGCGTAGACATACGGGTTACGTTCGGCTTTGTAACAAGCTTAGTTGATCGAAGAATTTACCAAAAAAAATCTGAAGAATGTCTCTGGGAAAATCCAAACAATTTCATTTCATGAAGAAATCTAGAGAATTTTCCTAGAAAAATTGAAAAAAAATCCGAGGAAAGTCCAATGAGTTTTCTGAGGAAACTACAATAAACTTCTCCAGAATCCACGAAAGAGAGAAAATTCTCAAGGAAATTGCAAAAAAAATCGCCTAAAAAATGGAGGAATGTTCCGAACAAATGTAGAAGAATCTCCCAAGGTTAATCCAAGAAGATTTCCAGGAGAAAACCAAAGAATTTTCCATAGAACTTCCGGAACATTTTCCTATGAACTTCCGAAGACTTTTCCAAAAAAATCATGGGAACTACTCTGTCGGGTTCCTTCCCGACCTAGAACTATGTTTTCCACCCACAACACCACCAGTGAACATTTGACCCAAAACACTAATCCTTAGGGAGTCTTTTCGTCATCAAACGACCAATTAATCACACAAACGTCAATTAGTTTTTACACAATTCACTACTTTTATTTAAACACTTCATTTATTAATTAATACTAAACATAAACACGGACCAATAAATCGATCGAGGGTTCGCCCCTCGATGTGCGTACGACGACGTTTTGTATTGAATTACTTTTATGCAGCATTTGCTGCTGCTGCGGTCGCATCGTCTGCACGGGGAAGAGACTACGAGAGTATCTATTTACTACCTACCACGACCGTGGCCAATACCTATAGGAGCGCGACATCATTGGTATCGCGCATGGAGTACCTCACACTAGAAGTGTGGTTGTTAGTGGTAGCTCGATCGACAGCTCGCAGACAACTCCGAGAATCCTGAAAAATTTTCCAAGAAAACGTCTAAAAAAAATTCCGAGAAACTCCTAATAATTTCACGAAGAATTTCCAAAAGAAAATATGAAGATATTTTCGAAGAAAATCCGAAAGAATTCCCAAAAAACTGTGAAGAATTTCCTGGGGAAACCTTGAAGAATTTCTCGAAGAAAATTTTGCTAAGAAATTCTGAAGAATTTTCCGAAGAATTTCCTGGGAAAAATCAATATTCCGAGAAATTCCCCGAGGAGTTCCGAAGAATTACCCATGGAAGTAGTGAAGAATTTCCCGAGATAAACCCGCCAAATTTCCCGAGAAAATACCAGTGGGGTTTTCCGAAGAAACTCGAAAAAAATTACAAATTCCCCAATGAAATTCCAAACAATTTCCTGTGGAAGTTCCAAAGAATTTCCTGAGGAAAATCCAATGACATTTCCTAAAAAATCCAAAGAAAATTGGTAAAATTTTCCATAATGTATGTAGTTTGAAAAAAAAATCTCGAAAAAGATATGAAAAATATCCTGGCGACCAAATGTAGAAAATATTTTTCAAAAATTGATAATTATGGGAAATTTACAGCTTTACAGATAAACTAATAAATTCGCTGACAAAAATGAGTTTGATGTTTTTTTTCTTCCTAAACAATGGAGGGGGAATCTGCTCAACAGACATCCTGGGTTGACCAGGGAGTGCGGGGTTAGGGATCACCGAGGGAGGCAGGACTACATCCCCGACCCGCTAAACCGTTTCCATTGCCGCCAAGCCCATAGTCCCTTCGGTACAACCAGAAAGTAATGCTTCAAAGGGGGGCCAGTGCACAACGCACCCTCGAGGTTAGCTGCGTGTCCTTGCAGCACCGAACATCGTAACTCGCTTTTTAGAAGAACACCATGGTATCGTGCCAGCGCGTTGCCGGCTTTCCAGGTGGCCTTACCACGCCCTATGTCCTCGGAAGGTGGGAAGGGTCGACTTCGCGCCTGCTTCCCTCTGCACGACTGGTATCAAGAATGATGATGCCGCGTGCACCCCAAATTGACCTTTCTGCGATAGGGCCTATTCGCCAGCACACAGAGGGACTTGCCGACGCGAGGCCTACGCCTGCCCCAGCCTTGACGAGGACCCCTTTCCGTCCTCGGGCTCGGAACCCGCCTGGTTGACCGACGCCGCGAAAGCGACGATACCATGTTGTTCTTCGCGCGGCCACTTGTTCGATAAAAGGATCGAGTTCGACCACAGAGCATGACCACCGGTATGACCCATGAAGCCGACTCCGATCCCTTGGACCACCTCTTATTTGCGCCTGAACTAGCCATCCTTGAGTCCACGCGCCACCTTCTGTGTAGCTCGAATACGATTTGGGCGATAGCCAATAAAACGGCGTTCCAGCCAACTTCATCTTTACACATCCTCCGAACTAGGTTGTCCGGGGTAGTGTCCAGACCACATGTGGCCAGCCTGTGGTCACGCATAGCGCGAAAACGTGAGCACACGAACAACACGTGTTCCGCCGTTTCCTCTAAACCTGCGCACACCAAACACTCGGGCGAAGCCGAGCAAGCCAGCTGCGTTACCTGCACTGTGATTTTGCAGCACGCTTAAACGCCGGGCACATCGAACCCCCCATGGGGTTCTTGCTGTTCACAGCTTTGCTGGAACAAATCAAACAATTGGGAGGGTTCGTGCAGCATTTGCCTTATGTCCCTCCAATCCGTAGCGTCGGCAGAGATTGCTTCTCTCAGGGCCTTTGCAGTCCCATTGCTTGTGCCCCGGTTCCAGGCACTTCAAGCAAACTTCGGGTTGCTCGTATATGCGCACAGGGCATACCGACCATCCCACCTTGACGCTCCCTAACTTGACTACCTTGGAGGCGTCCGCTGCAGATAGCCGAACCAATGCTACCTGCGTCCCTGCCGGACCTTTCCGTAGCCGAACGGCTGCGGTGGGCGTCTCCACTTCACACTGTCGCCGCAGTGCCGTGACGAGCTCTTCGACTTCAGTGATCTCGTCCAGGTCTTTAACCCTTAGATTCACCTCCGTTGTGAGTGCCCTCACCTTGACCGTCTCGCCTAGGACCTCCTCCGCAAACTTCTTGTAGGCGGCGCCCTTTTGCGAGACGCCCCGCTTCAGCTCGAGTATCATCTCGCCCATCCGGGTACGTCTTATTCGACGTACGTCGGCGCCGAGTTCACCGAGCTTGACGTCACTCCTCATCGCCTTCAAAACATCTGAGTACTTAGCCTCGTCCGCCGTGATGACTAGGGCATCGCCCCTGGAGCGATTGGCGCCTACCCTAGATTTCTTGCTACCCTCATTCGCCTGGGCCTTCTTTTCGGCCCTTGACGTCTTCGGTTTCCTCTTGTTCTTGACCAGGGTCCAGGAGGCGTCATCCCCCTCTATTTCCCTGGTCTGGTGCGGCTGAGAGCTCTCAGCCTGCCGTAACCCCTTACCACCGTCTTTCCTGAGTGGACGGACCTTTCCAGGTCCTTCCTCCCCCGGTTTTGGAGGTACCTGACCGGGGTTCAGCTTCCCAGCCCCACTACCCTTCCCGAGCAAGACACATGTTGTAAATCAGTTGATGATACTCATATATGACCAAATTTGGTCATATATGAGTTATTGCAACCAAATCAACGTGAATTGTGCTGCTAGGGTTGTTCGGGGTAGTAACCCTCCGCGTTTTGGAGCGGCCCCCAGGGAGCTCATCCCCTGGAGACTGTCTCCCCCGTTTTTGTGTCTGCTCCGTTGGAGCAGTCAGCCCCGACGTACCCGCAAATACTTGAGCCTCAGTCTGGGTAGACTTTGGCACCACCGTCTTCGCTGGCACGCCTTCGGTCGATTCGACCTTGCCCGAGTCCGCGAATCCTTGGGCCTCAGTCTCGGTAGACCTCGACTCCACCGATTTCACGGGTTTACACTTGGCCGTCCCGACCGCCCTCTCCAGCTTGACGTCCAGCATCGACTTTCGAAGTTTCTGCAAGCTCCTTTTGAGGTCCTTGCTGATATTATGCTTCGATGACGCAAAGTCGATGATGGCGTCCAGCTGTTCCGTCCCCACCTCGAAGGACGAAAGCCCATCGCGTTTGCGGTTCATCGCCTCCACAAGCCATGGGCCGTCAATAACCCCTACCAGCGTTTTTCTAGCCGAGAGGTAGGTTGAGTGACCCACGCTGGCGCTGCGCACCTAGCTGCCGACTATTGCCTCTGGCCTTCTAGGCGGAGACCCTACCAACCTACCTCTTGCGAAGGGGTTGTCGCCTACCCTGCTACCACTAATTGAAGAATTGACTTGGTTTTCCATTTTGGTCCCACGAGTTGCTCGGGAAAAGAGGTCCACCACGCCAGAGCCCAGCATAACGCGGTAAGGGACAATTACTGTGGAGGGTGCCCAGGTACCCCACAGGCTCCGTTAAAGGCCTAGCTTATTATTTCACCCCCCTGGCCATGCATCCCCTCGGCACGGGTCGCTTGACGCCTTGGGATTAGGGGTTAGGGACGATGGTCCCGGTCTAACTCGCAGTGGCCATGGGGAGGGGTCGTCAAGCCCTTGGACAAAGTCTCTGCTGCCCCCATGAGATTGATGTCATTTTACATCAACAACTACTAGCTTGCACCACTAATGGGTACACTGTTCCTTTAGTGGAAATAAAAATTAATTTTGGTTCCCATAGTGGTGCTATCTATTGATTTCTTATGAGACTCGCCAATTTTGGTACCGTTGCACCACTATTAACCTATAATGACTTAATTAAGAAAAATCATTGTTTTCAATAGTTTATTTAAAGCAAGACGCATCAACTTAAGTCATCGTAAACTGCCGTAATCTAAAAAAAAACTGACGTATACACCATTTTCCAAAAAATGGTGTTGACGACTAGCACTCATCGAGCTCTTTAACAGATAAATGGAAAACATGCATGTTGTAATTTGGCTTTTACGTCACTTTCTCAGATTACGGCAGTAAAGTGTATAATTATGATAAATCCCTTTAAAACCACTTCTTCTTATTGGCATTACATCCCCACACTGGGACAGAGCCGCCTCGCAGCTTAGTGTTCATTAAGCACTTCCACAGTTATTAACTGCGAGGTTTCTATGCCAAGTTACCATTTTTGCATTCGTATATCATGAGGCTAACACGATGATACTTTTATGCCCCCTTTTTTGTCGTCAATCCGAAAATTGCCTAGACCGGCATCGGGAATCGAACCCATCCACCCTCAGCATGGTCTTGCTTTGTAGCCGCGCGTCTTACCGCACGGCTAAAGAGGGTCCCACACCACCTCAACTATTGGTGCTACTTCCACTAAGGGTACGGTTACCCTACATAATCGTCTACATACATTGATTTACTTGCTGCCGATGCAATGCTACTTTTCCGGATCAATTTATGACTTGACGGCGTAGTTTTCGTTTTGTGGCTACATTAGTTTATGAAGGTATTATCCAATTGCTACTCGAACGCTTGCACTAGAAACAGCAACGTTCATATGCATTTTTTTCTTTACCAAGTAGGAGTTACTTATATTGCAACGATATCCATATGTTTACATTGTACCTACTTTACAACATAGAAACAGCCTCAGCAAGAACAGTCAACGAGAGAAGAATTCCAAATATGGTCACGGGAGGGCCGCTCACTGGCACGAATTTCTTGTCCAAGCATTTCGGACGAACCACTTGTTCCGCGCTGGATTAAGGACGTTTCGCGTTTTGAAAGATGAAAAATTGAATTTTTCTCTCGACGACCGACGGCCAGGTAGAGTACAAAAGGTATCCGATCACAGCTTGGCGGGGGTTGGTGCTGGTTCATTCTGTTCCCATGCACGATGGAGCCCTCAAAGACCCCAATAGGGGACCTGCTGGAATTATCAATTAGGTAATATTTCATAATTAAGTGCATTTGGAATCGTGCCGGGTAGAGGCTTTTGCTACCTGCGGAGTTTTCCCATTTTTATCCTACTGTTGTTTAGGCTGCCGTTGTTTCAGAGTACCGCGCTACAAACAAAATCCGACCGACGACATGCGACTTATTGAAACATAATATTGATTTAGTAAGCAGATTAGCAGTCGGCTACCTTTACAACACGAAAATTGCACTATTCATACGATGGTGTTTCTCATATATATTTTTTAACATCTCTATCAGCTCAACATCCATTTTAATCTGTGGTTCAAATGCGGAGTTCTATAGTCGGGAAAAAGTTCATGAATCATTTGCCCCCCTTGGGTAGCAGAAATTAATGATCACCAGGACGGACTGCAGGCCATTCATATTTATTTTTATTTCCATCATCACACATGCGATGCTTCTCCGATGGGATGGATTGCAATTACACTTTTGAAGTTTTGTAGGCCGCGATTGCTGGTGGCTATAAGCGCGGCAGTTCGTGGTAGCTACCCAACCTTCAACAACTGTGCTAAGAATTCTTCAAGGCTTAACGGTTCGAAAAGGCTCATGCAGGTACATTGGGTGCGGTGTGGAGCTGGTCGAAATGTGAAATGTTGAAACGATAATTGTAGGCTTTTGGGCAATTTAGTGTTTTGGGTTTTAATTCCGCACGTTTCGGCTGATATTGCGATTGCGTGCGTTTTATGCCCTTTCGCGATGATATTTTGTTGATAAAATATTTCGCTTCGGGCACGGGGATATTTATGTGGTGGCAGCTTAATGGACCTCGATCGTCCAAAGTTTCGGTAAATTGTTTGCTTTTATCGCGGAAATGATCTTTCGGTGTCGAGGTAGAAATAAAATTGCATCCAATTAAAGATTTCAGTAATATTTTTCTCGCACTGCAAATGTGGCCGTACAAGGTGTTGAATTTAGTCTGCTTTATAAGTTTGTATGATATACAAATACATTCTATTACATAGATCTCTACCACATAAAGGAATGTCAACATTCATGCTATCTCAACTATTTTATGTCTATTTTAAAAATTTAGAGGCATTCAGTGGATTTCAATTGCACAATATATAGGACTTCTAGAGGGACAGCCGATTGTAGTATCAAAAAGCACGATGCTTAATTCAGATGGCTTCGAAATATGCATCTCTTTGAACTTATGTAATTGGGTTGTTTACCAGAGAAAAATATGAGGTTTTTTATAGTTTAACATAAAGAGTATGCTTTTTTTATCTCCAACATATTTTTATTTCGTTCGTAAACCTTTTATTAACATTTTTGTACAGCAAACAATAAGCCATTTACATCGATAGAATGACAGTTGGCCCATTCAGCATAAGAACAAATTTTTAGCCCCATATAAATTTAAAATGCAAATAAAAAATAGTTCCGGGGCTCCAAAAATTCTAAAAAATTGGGGTTAGGCTCAGTTTTTTATCCAGATTCCGAATATATGTAAAAACACATATACAGCTAAACAACCCAATTGAGGGGGTCAAACGCAAAAAGGTGTAAGTGACAAAAACTTAGTATAGAGAAAAAAAAATTGTAAACATTTTCAATGTTTTTTCGTTTCATACATATCGTATAATTTTTTTGGCGGATTTATTTTTTTTTACAAATAATGTGCAAACTATATCAATATATTGCCGCAAAGGTCCAAATCCAAAGCATGTTTTGTTTTAATCAAGTCAAATTTGACCAAAATGTCACTTATATCCCTCTGCTTTGAACTCCCTCAATTGTAATCTTCATAACTAACTACTGTTTTGTTTGTATAGGCACTGAATTTGGAATCTATTCTATTTTTTGGATTATTATTATAAATCATAATGATAGTACAATAGGGTGGCTCAAATTAGTATGGGAAAAACTTTGTTCAATTTTTTTGATGGGCCGCCCTCTTGTTCGGTTCTATTTAATGCCCTGATGCTCTGGACAAAATTTCAGCCAAATCGGTCAACGTTTGGGCGGTGCTAAACTCGTTGGAAGTTTATATGGAAAAATGTATGCAGAAACATCCAAAAACAGTAAATTGCAGCTGGACTACACAACTTACGATGAAGAACTATGATACTCATTCAGATCTTGGAGAATTTAATACAGAATGTTATGCAGAAAACCGCGAGAAGATTCGAGTTTGCCCGGCTAAGTTATTAGCATTTCTCTGCAGTGGGGTTTGAGCAAATTTCGTTTCTTTTACCTTTGAAAAGAAATAAATTCACCCCTACAACACTCCAGTAAAATGCTAATATCTTTGCGAAATAAACTCTAATCTTCTCGCGGTTTTCAGCATAACATTCTGTATTTTATTTTACATGAACTGAATGAGTATCATGGTTCTTGATCGTAAATTGTGCCGTCCAACTTCAAATCACTGTTTTTGGATGTTTCTGCATACATTTTTCCATATAAACTTCCAACCAGTTTAGCACTACCCAAACTTTGACCGATTTGGCTGAAATTTGGTCCAGAGCATCAGGGCATCAAATAGAACCGAATAAGAGGGCGGCCCATCAACAAATTTGAAAAAGTGTTTTTTGAGCCACCCTATAGTACATAAATGAGTGAGCTTTTTGAACGCATTTTGGAAAAAAATATTGCTTTCCATTTATGAATTATTCATAGTTTATTTTTTATTTCAGGGTTAGCAAGGCTCAATTCACTTTCGTTTACTTTTGTATGTATCGTTTTTTGACTGCCCGATACTACATCGCATTATGCTGAAAGAAAACCTTCCCGCTGTACACCACGAGGTGACAGTGACACAATTCTCATGGAGGACGGACGTGACTGAAGCTTTCACTTCACAATTAACACCTTGGTTAGTTAGCCATTGATTGAGTGTTTTCAATGAATACAATACAAATGCACACACGCACAATGTATGGAGCATTGTTCAGAACCGCCCATTTATTCATTTACAACAGCATCTTTAACACTCTACTATTTGAAGATTTTCTTCTTTTCCCAACCCTCGTAAAAGAGTAATTTTTATGATCTGCCCAACGTCAAAGTGGCACGAGTTCGGCTTCAGCTATAAATCTCTAGCAAGAGCGACAACTGTCAACATTAATGGAACTACAATGTTGATTAGTGTGCAGTAAAGCTGGTATATCACATTCATCTTGCCCTTATTTTAATGATTTACAATAAATCTTTCATGATCTGAACGGGATTTCAATCCTTTGGAATCCATCTGATAAAAAACCCATGCTCCGAAATCTGGTATTTTTTGCCTTTAAAAATCAAAATGGTTTGATTAGTATTCCATTAATGAAGCAATATCTTCATCCGTGGGAAAGTAAAACAATCAACCATAGTCGAATGGTCATCGGCAGGCGCACTGCGATGGAAACAACAGATCAACTGAAAGGTGCTAATGTATGGAACTCATAGCATGTTCGTTAATATGCAGCTCACGCATCTTTTAATGGCTCGTGTGTTCACGGTCAACCCGTTTGCTAGACTCGACATAACAGTCCAATCAAAATATTATGCAATAAATTGTTCTCACGAAAAAAAATGGATCATCAGCCTATTTTAAAATAATTTTTCTTTTAGCAAAAAATAAAATAAGACGTGTTATGTACAAGACACGACCGCACGACGTAAACTACGCAAAAAAGTTTGCACCAAACTGAGGAATTTAATCCATCATTCTTGAATATTATAAGATACCTAATTTATTTGATTACTTATGTCACTGGTTTCGAACAAAACTGGCGTAACTCAAAATGATGATTCCATGTTCGATCAATCTGTTGGATTCGACTCAGTGTAGTTAATGCATCTCAAATTTATTTGCCTTTATTTTGACGCTTAAATGCTTTGAAGCGTTTTTCATGTAAACTTTCAGTAGTTTAACGTTTATAATTAAAAGTTTCAATAAAACTGACACATTGGTGGAAAGTTTGCGAGTCGATTGATATATATGTAAATAATATAAAACACATTGTAAGATAAAGACGTTATTGCTGGTGGGGGTCCCGTAGCGTAGTTGGCTACAAGTTCACCTTACAAGCGGATGGTCATGGGTTCGATTCCCAGTCCCTTCACCAAACCCTCGTCAGTCGCCGGATCCGCAGCCCATACGGTGGCGTTTGGGGTACGCGCCTTACCGTCACGGCTGCCTGATGACGACTGACAACTTGTTCTTCTTGGAGGCATTCCTCCAACGTTACCCGGATAAATGGCAACCGAACAATGCAACGATCATTGGATGCACGACATGGACAAACGGACACAATGGACTCACGATGAGATGGACTGGCAACGACAACAATAATGAGTAATGGAAATCTAAAAATAGATTCTGTGTGGATTCTGTACAGCAGAATACCACAGTAGCGGTTAAGTAACACAGGGTGCCTAACAAATAAAGAAAGGAATAAAAAAATAAAAACGCTGTTGACACAATCCACGCACTTCTACGCCAAGGGACCAAAATTTCAAACTGAAAATTAGGATCCAATATCTGTAGGACACGAAAACATACATATTGAATTACATGAAAAACATTTTTTCCACTGGAAAATAATTTGGGATGGTTTAATAGCCAATCAAAGTAGCAGACTTTTAGTATAAAAAAGACTCCTCAATCGAACTTTTACAAATGTGCTCCATCGCACCTATTTGGGTGCAGTTGTATTGATGAATACGTAATTAAATAAAGTTTTTAATGGCCTTTTTGTGTGCATTGTTTCGAAAATTTTAATTTTCATTAGATATTTGTACTTTAAAAACAGTGACATTCAAATGGTTTCGCGTTACGAAAATAGTCGTATAATTGATATTATACAAAAAGTACAAACATCGGAAAAGTAATATCTTAGTACTCGTCAAGATCTTTCTTTTCGTGTATTAAGGTCTGAGGGAAGCTCTATCGCGGTAGAGTGCTATTTTCATACTAAAATGTCTATAACTCGGAATTGGGAATGAATTTCGCTTATCCCAACTGACAATCTCTTTGGAATTAATCAAGGAATGTTCCTAGAAAATTTTGTGGACCTACTATTCCCCAAATTTGAATTATTGTACGACTGAAATTTTCGCTTCTCAGTACCTCTCTCCGATGATTTGAGGCATAAAGGAACCGCAAAACCCAACTGACAAAAGTTTTGAAATTTTTCATCGATCATTTTGATGTAATAGAAAGTATATGTGACCGCAATAAGTTTTGCAGGAAGCTCATTTTACTTCAACCAAGTTTTCCAAATTCCTTACAAAAATTACCATTTCGGGAGAGTAGTCAATACCATATTTTCTTGTGGCGCACGGAAGTTCCTCCAGGAATTCCTCCGGACGTTCCTCCAGGAATTTCTCCGGAATTTCCAGCAATACCTGGAATAACTTCCATAGGAACTTCCGCAGGATTTCCCGGAGAAACTTCTGGAGGAATTCCCGGAGGAACTCTCGGAGGAACTTCCGAAAGAATTCCCGGAGGAACTTCCGGAGGAATTCCCGGAGGAACTTCCGGAGGAATTCCCGGAAGAACTTTCGGAGGAACTTCCGGAGCGATTCCTGGAGGAACTTCCGGAGGAATTCCCGGAGGAACTTCAGGAGGAATTCCTGGAGGAACTTCCGGAGGAATTCCCGGAGGAACTGCCGGAGGAATTCCCGGAGGAACTGCCGGAGGAATTCCCGGAGGAACTTCCGGAGGAACTTCCGGAGGAACTTCTGGAGGAACTTCCGGAGGAATTCCCGGAGGAACTTCCGGAGGAAATCGCGGAGGAACTTGCGGAGGAATTCCCGGAGGAACTTCCGGAGGAATTCCCGGAGGAACTTCCTAAGGAATTCCCGGAGGAACTTCCGGAAGAGTACTCGAAAAAACTTCCGGAGGAATTCCTGAAGGAACTTCCGGAGGAATTCGAAGGAACTTCCGGAGGAATTCGGAGGAACTTCCGGAGGAATTCCGGAGGAACTTCCGGAGGAATTCCGGAGGAACTTCGGAGGAATTCCCGGAGGAACTTCCGGAGGAATTCGGAGGAACTTCCGAGGAATTCCGGAGGAACTTCCGGAGGAATTCCCGGAGGAACTTCCGGAGGAATTCCGGAGGAACTTCCGGAGGAATTCCGGAGGAACTTCCGGAGGAACTTCCGGAGGAACTTCCGGAGGAATTCCCGGAGGAACTTCCGGAGGAATTCCCGGAGGAACTTCCGGAGGAATTCCCGGAGGAACTTCCGGAGGAATTCCCGGAGGAACTTCCGGAGGAATTCCCGGAGGAACTTCCGGAGGAATTCCCGGAGGAACTTCCGGAGGAATTCCCGGAGGAACTTCCGGAGGAACTTCCGGAGGAATTCCCGGAGGAATTCCCGGAGGAACTTCCGGAGGAACTTCCGGAGGAATTCCCGGAGGAACTTCCGGAGGAATTCCCGGAGGAACTTCCGGAGGAATTCCCGGAGGAACTTCCGGAGGAATTCCCGGAGGAACTTCCGGAGGAATTCCCGGAGGAACTTCCGGAGGAACTTCCGGAGGAACTTCCGGAGGAATTCCCGGAGGAATTCCCGGAGGAACTTCTGGAGGAATTCCCGGAGGAACTTCCGGAGGAACTTCCGGAGGAGTTCCCGGAGGAACTTCCGGAGGAGTTCCCGGAGGAACTTCCGGAGGAGTTCCCGGAGGAACTTCCGGAGGAGTTCCCGGAGGAACTTCCGGAGGAGTTCCCGGAGGAACTTCCGGAGGAGTTCCCGGAGGAACTTCCGGAGGAGTTCCCGGAGGAACTTCCGGAGGAGTTCCCGGAGGAACTTGCGGAGGAGTTCCCGGAGGAACTTCCGGAGGAGTTCCCGGAGGAACTTCCGGAGGAATTCCCGGAGGAACTTCCGGAGGAATTCCCGGAGGAACTTCCGGAGGAATTCCCGGAGGAACTTCCGGAGGAATTCCCGGAGGAACTTCCGGAGGAATTCCCGGAGGAACTTCCGGCGGAATTCGAAGGAACTTCCGGAGGAATTCCGGAGGAACTTCCGAGGAATTCCCGGAGGAACTTCCGGAGGAATTCCGGAGGAACTTCCGGAGGAATTCCGGAGGAACTTCCGGAGGAATTCCGGAGGAACTTCCGGAGGAATTCCGGAGGAACTTTCGGAGGAATTCCTGGGGAACTTCGGAGGAATTCCAGGGAACTTCGGAGGAATTCAGGGAACTTCCGGAGGAATTCCTGGGGAACTTCCGGAGGAATTCCCAGGAACTTCCGAGGAATTCCTGGGAACTTCCGAGGAATTCAGGGGAACTTCCGGAGGAATTCCAGGGAACTTCCGGAGGAATTCCTGGGAACTTCCGAAGGAATTCCCGGGGAACTTCCGTAGGAATTCCAGGGAACTTCCGGAGGAATTCCGGAGGAACTTCCGGAGGAATTTCCGGAGGAACTTCCGGAGGAATTCGGAGGAACTTCCGAAGGAATTCCTGGAGGAACGTGCGAAGGAATTCCTGGAGGAATTTCCGGAGGAATTCCCGGAGAAACTTCCGGAGGAACTTCCGGAGGAATTCCCGGAGGAACTTCCGGAGGAATTCTCGGAGAAACTTCCGGAGGAATTCCCGGAGGAACTTCCGGAGGAATTCCCGGAGGAACTTCCGGAGGAATTCCCGGAGGAACTTCCGGAGGAATTCCCGGAGGAACTTCCGGAGGAATTCCCGGAGGAACTTCCGGAGGAATGATATAATAGATAAAATAAAAGGCAACCATATCAAAAATTTGCACCGAAATATCATTTCAATATCAAGATATGTTATGGATAAGAACAAGCCAATAGCACCTGATATTGATTACTCATTACAAATAGCATAAGTTGATCTCCTCATGATATTTTAGTGCAAAATTTTTAAATTGTCATCTGATATTTTATCTCTTATATCAATCAGGTCCATATCTCATTTTGCTATCTAATCAAGATTTGATATTATTTAGCCATTTTCGACTGCTCGGGTTATGTGGTTGTTAACTGTCTATACTACAAAAAATGGGTTCCCATACAAAAATGTTACGGAGTGGTGGGAAATTGCAAATATTTGGTGTTGCGTAGTACTCATTAGGGTCGTCCAGTCACGTGAAACTTGAGTTTTTTTTATTCGAATGGATTGTGAGGCTTTTTCAAACCTATCTCTCAGCGCTCAATATCACCATGCACTCATATGAGTAAACGTAACGAACAGTTTGCTCTCGGTTTACTTCTACCATGTCACGGACCGTCAAACTTGTTTGTGGATCTGTAACTATGTGGTTACAAAAATATTTTAAGGTGATTATACAATCAAGTCATGTGGTGAATTTCAAATTCACCACACAGTTTTCTACTCCTATTATCAAAAGTCCAAAACCAGCGTAATATTTTTTGTACAATGCTGAAATTAAAGTCGATTGCTTAGCATGAGTAATCAAACGATCTACAGATGTTCCGATCCCCATGGGCGTTGTTGTTCTCTCAATTCGTGCTCTAGAAAAATCACTAGAAAAAGCACGTGGTTTCCAAGATGGCCGATTTGTGGCTTTGTTGTATAACCACCTTAAATCAAGATTAAAAATACGCGGGCGAAATTTAAATTTAAAAATTAAAAATGTTTTAAATACCCCTTGCTCAAAAAGGGCGAGTATAGTGCCAGGCGCTAAAAAAATGTTACTATGGACACACTAACGATTGAACAACCAATCAGAAACTGACGCGTCGTGTTGGAGTATATGATATGCGGATCAATAGATAAAGATCCATCTTAAAATGATAAGTGTCCATAGTCCAGTTTAGGCAGTGCTACTGAGAGGAGTGATGAAATTGGAAACAAAGGAAGATAAAGATTGCTAAAAGTTTTAGAACCTAACTATTGTGAACGGCTGGTGCATTACAACAAGCGTTTAGTTAACGTGAGTCCCTTGAAATTCTTTCTTATAAAACAATAATAATAACGATTGTTAAAAACAGTTATGGGAAATCCTATCGCTACGACTTGATTGACCACGCCGTGTGCCGTGCGAAGGGCACAAATTAGATCAGGAAATCCTTCAAACGAAGGTGTTAGGTTGGGTCAACCGTTATTCCGGACCCGGGTAATTACCAATTCATCACGTGGACGCTATTATCCCTCTCGACTGGACCGTGAAAGTGACAAAAAGACACCAGGCCCGGTTCCCGCCGGTTTGATTAGGATTCGTTGTTGTCAGTCTAATGCTAGACAGTATTCGTCAGTCAAAGGCGACATTGGCCTAGGAAAGGTGAAGACCAGTAGAGAATTTTGAATCCAGTGTCCGACGGCTTAGACCCCTCGTTCCTGACCGACCAAGTGAAATTCCCGTTTTCCTGCGACATCGAGTTCTTCTAGTGCAACATACGAGCATCGTACCGGTATGCATCGAGCATCGCCGACGATCGTCGAGTCAACCAGCTACTTGCAGCATATCGGCACTTCTAGTATACCATTATTGTCCAATAAGAATATGAAAGTGCAGTAGTAGAGTGATCCAGAATAAAGAGTAGTGTGAAGCATACATTCAGGCAAGTGTCGAAGAAGCATTGACCAGGGCTGACTAGGGACTTATCATTATTATTTTTTTAGTTGTTTCGAATAGATCGGTTATTTGAATTGGAATTAATTTTCCGGTTTCGGTTGAGTTGGTTGACCGTTGTGAGTTTGAAGTAAACCACCCTCCAGTCTCACCGGGCATTTGAAGCATCGCGGCTTCGTGGCAGCCTCGCTGCCTGGCACATAAGCGAAGTTCATTTGAAAATATTCGCGCACGTTTCAGATCTTCGTCTTCTTCTTATTGGCATAACATCCCCACACTGGGACAGAGCCGCCTCGCAGCTTAGTGTTCATTAAGCACTTCCACAGTTATTAACTGCGAGGTTTCTAAGCCATTTTACCATTTTCGCATTCGTATATAATGAGGCTAACACGATGATACTTTTATGCCCAGGGAAGTTGAGACAATTTCTAATCCGAAAATTGCATGGACTGGCACCAGGAATCGAACCTAGCCACCCTCAGCATGGTCTTGCTTTGTAGCCACGCGTCTTACCGCACGGCTAAGGGTGGATGTTTGCATTATATTTATAGTGGGTATACGCTGCCTTGATTTCTCTACTACTTCTCTATTTCGATAGAACCACCAACACTTAAGTGTAAAATCCCAGTGAAATGACAGCACTGCAGGCCATGAAAATTAAATGGTTGTATCCCAGAAACGTTCGCGGATGACATGGACATTGTCGGCCGAACATTTGCAAAGGTGGCAGAACTATACACCTGCCTGAAACGTGAAGCAACCAAAGTTGGACTGGTGGTGAATGCATCAAAGACAAAGTATATAGTGGGCGGAACAGAGCACGACTGGGCCCGCCTGGGAAGCAGTTTTACGATAGACGGGGATACCTTCGAGGTGGTCGAGGATTTCGTCTACCTCGGATCCTTGCTAACGGCTGACAACAACGTTAGTCGTGAAATACGAAGGCGCATCATCTGTGGAAGTCGGGCCTACTACGGGCTCCAGAAGAAACTGCGGTCGAAAAAGATTCGCCAAATGTGTCATGTACAAGACGTTAATAAGACCGGTTGTCCTCTACGGACATGAAACGTGGACAATGCTCGAAGAGGACTTGCAAGCACTCGAAGTATTCGAGAGACGGGTGCTTAAGACCATCTTTGGCGGTGTGCAAGAAGACGGTGTGTGGCGGCGAAGAATGAACCTTGAGCTCGCCCAGCTCTACGGCGAACCCTGAAGGTAGCTAAAGCCGGAAGGGTACGATGGACCGAGCATGTTGCAAAAATGTCGGACAGCTTCCGATCCGGCAGGTACGAGACGACGTGCAGCGCAGCGAGCGAGGTGGGCTAAACAGGTACAGAACGACATGGCGAGCGTTGGTAGCATTCGAGGATGGAGAGATGCGGCTTCGAACCGTGTATTGTGGCATCAAATTGTTGATGCAGTGTTACCTGTTTAGATGTAGACTAAATAAATGAATCCGAGTCCACCTATTGGACGTAGTAGGATTACGTAAAAAGGAATTTCTTTAGGAACTATTGAAGAAACTGCTGCAGAAATTTCTTGTAGCATTCCTGTAAGAATTTCAGTAGGAATTCCTGGGGAGATTCTCGTAGCAATTACCGAAGGAATTCCTGTAGAAAGTCCCTGAGGAAATAGACGATTTCATAGAGGAACTTCTGGGGTAATTTCCGAAGGAATTACTTGTGGAATTTTCAGAGGAATTCCAGGATGAATTACGAAGTGCTAGAAGAATTCCTGAGGGAAGGACGAGTTCCTGGAGAAAGTCTTAGTGAAACTCCTGGACGAATTTCCGGATTACTAAAAGAATAATCGAAGAAGTTTCTTGATGATGTGCCGGCAGAATTTTCGGTGGAGTTCATGGAAAAATTCCCAGAGGAACCCCCGGAAAAAGTCCTTGAAATTTCCGGAGAAAAAAAAAATTCCCGAAGGTATTCCCGAAATAAATCTTGGAAGAATTCCCAGCGGAGTTCCTGGAGCTATTCTCGAAGGAATTCCTAGAAAGAGTTGCAAAGGAAGTTGCTGGTGAATCTCCGTAGGAACATTTCTGGAGGATTTTTAGAATGCATTCCTTTAGAATTCGTCTCAGAATATTTAAGGAAACTTAGAAGAAATTTGTGGACAAATTCCAGGAAGTATCCCTGGAGGAACTGGACGATCTCACGGAAAAAAATGTTAGGGAGCTCCAGAAGAAATAAATGAATTAGATGAGTAGTCTCTGAAACACTTCCTTAATGAATTCCTAGAAAAAATCTCGGACGAATTTCTGGATGAGATCTCGGATAATTTTTGGGAAATATCCTAGAAAAAATTCAGGAAGAACATCCAAAGCACCTGATGGTGGATTTACCAAAAATTCCAGAATATACTCTTGAAAGAATTTCAGAAAGAATTCCAAGAAAAATTATTGGAGGGACACCAGAAGGAATTTCAGGAAAATTTTCCTGGGGAAATTTGTGTACAAACATTATGGAAGAACTGCAGGAGAAACCCTTAAAGAATCTCCAGAAGCAATTTCAAAGGGAGCTTCCAGTGCAGTTGCTGATGAAGAATGTGTATAGCCGCCAGACATTCTAAATACTCACGCTCCTCTAATGTGGACGTGTACTATACACATGTGGAAGCGTTGGCTTGAGAAATGGATTGCGAGTGATTTGACTATGCGTCCAATTTGGGAATCTCGAGCTCGTTCAGTAGCAGCTAGGTTGCGAAGGCCGACGGAGGTCCTTCGTAGCTTAGTTGGTTAAAGCACCAGTCTAGCGTACTGTAGGGTCATGGGTTCGAGTCCCATCGAAGGGAAAGTGGTTACCTCCAATACATTTTCCAAATCAATATCTTCCTCAGAATTCGGTCAAATGTTCGATTATAGATGAAGTCTCTTAAGTAATGCTTTTGCAAAGGCTGAATCATTTAAAGCCAATGAATATAAAAATTAACGGTTTTGGAAGTACCTCGGTGGCTGTAATAGTGACCAACTCATCTGATCTACGCAATATGGGTATCAGTACATCTTTGAACAGCTATTAGCGTTGTAGCTATTAAACTAACTAATAATTTTTTTCTAACAGCGTAATCCTTAACTTTGATGCCCCCTAAAGAATGGCCTACTAAACGCTACTTCGCTGACTATGCGGTATTATTTTAAATTAACAAATGCGTATTTCAATTTCTGCCTATAACATTTCTTATAAAACACTGAGCAGGCTTTTAACTAGAAGACTAAAGACGCATTTACTGATTTAGAATGGTGTTGCAATAAGAATTTTTCGATGAGATAATGTTTGGTATTTAGTTAAAATTTGTTTCGAAATTCCGTGGAATTCAGTTTCATTTCGTTGAAACCTGGTTTCTGCTGGCGAAGTTTTTGGACTTTTACGAAACCAAACAAAATCAAAATATTAGATTTCGCCATGCTTAAATTCCGCGGGACTTCGTTTCAAATCTATTAGGTTCATGATTAGATAAACGTTCAATTCGTGTTATCTGCAAAAAGATTTCGTATTTTAATGTTTTCAATGGGCAGTAGTACCTAGTTTCCATCCTAGTAACTTTCTTTTCGAGTAACCCGATAGCACCTTTATTTTTATTACACTCTTAATTTTGTACAGAAAAAAACTTTATTCGTCACGGGAATTTTATTCCATGTAAGCTCGTAAATCCAGTGAGCACGTAAGAGCCCACCGGCGTTCCTCTCGGCGTAGTGTGCAATGTAAAAAAAACAAGAGCTCCGAAAAGCTCATTAGTGTTATTTATCGTATAAACCGAGTCGTAAATTTGACGAAAGTACATATAATTGAATTATGGTTTATGTCGAGAGCGGCATGTGTCCTCGCGCCTATATTTTTCGTGTTCTAACCGGCTGAGTTATTCCAGTTAAGGTTGGCAGTTTACACATCTAGGGCACCGCATCTTCCATTTCATCCCATTATGGCTTAGAGAGATGAAGAGGAGGAAGGTCGCCGGTGCAACAGTTCCACCATCCATTACCCACACTCGACTGGGAGCTCCGAGCTGGCTGGATTTTCGGTGTGATTTTGTTTATTGGGGTTCATCAATTTCGATTTATTTCCTTTGACTGGGTTTCTCGCCGGGACAAGCCACAGCGGCACGTAATTTGAATAAAATTGTTAATTTTCACGTGCTTGGCTCACGTGTTGCCGTTGTCATCATCGCTGTCGTCGTTGTTGGTGATGACAATCGGATCGATTGGTGGTGTGGAAAGCAGAACGTATGGAGAAGATCTCTAAACGGAAACAAGATCCAGCCGATGCGGATTGCCTTCGGAACATGATTTCAGCAGGTCGTACTCATTAATTTTTTCCCGGTGTGGTCTGCGAGGCGCTGAACGAGTTTATAATTTATGGTACATTCTTTTGTGAAGTGTTATACGACTTGTAGGATTAGTTTCGATATTAATTAACCTATCTTTACCACGATGCTTTGGGTGATTTTTTAAGAATATTTCGAACTTGCTGTTGGGCTTTTGGAAATTACTTAACGTTCTACATTAGATAGTGTACATGGAACGATGCTGAATTGTTCGCTAAACAGAATATGATCTTTAGAATGTGGCAAAGAAGTTTCTGAGTAGTTATATGAATGATGTAATGCTAAGAAAATACATATTTTGTGATTAAATTTGAATATAACATCATATGACATCCCCAACATTCTCCATTCTCTACATTCCAGACCTCAAGCTACTATCCGGCCTCACTTCGTCCTCGGCGGTGGATTTCGACCACGGTTTCCAAAAACCAACCGGACTGTGGCCATCGTTTTTCAACGTAGCGATGCGGGCGACAATTTCGGTGAATGCAACCTGCGGTCAACACGGCAAGGAAGAATATTGTCGCCTGCAGGACCCACACCGGTGAGATCCTTGACTTCCGATGCGATACATCCTGCGCTAACAGTGAAAGGGTGTCGAAAGTGCCCCCGACCAAACGATTAATCTTTGATCTTAATTGTGTGTTTCTTTTTTGGCGTATGTTTTTTTTTCCATGCACTCCCGGTGGGCAACGCGCAGATCGCGATCTTCCCAGCAGTGTGGCATATGCGATGGCAACAATCCGGACCTGGAGAAACGGCATCCCATTACGAACATTGTCGATGGGACGAATAGCTGGTGGCAGAGTCCGACGATGCACAAGTCGATCAAGAACGATCGCGTCACCATTTCGCTCGATTTGGGTCAGGTGAGTTTTCAGGGATACAGGTTTCTTCGAATAAGATTGATCTTGTAACTGGTAATGACATTTGGGACGACCATGTTATGTGCTTGTCTTTGAACTACCAAACGTAACTACAGTCCCGACATTGATTTACAACCCTACTGTCCCTGACCGCCGAAAACAAACACAACAACAACTAAAAAATAAATGTTGACTCTCGACTGCAGAGCATCTGAGCACATTCTCCAATAAACTGGGATTCTCGCTGTTTGCCCTTTCTGACCTCAAGTTTAGGCGAGTGTTTATTTGTCCACGCACCTTCGGCCTGGTTAGGAATCTGGTCCAAAGTATCTTCCAAGAATTTTCTTGTTTTTAGCTTTTTTTTCCTGTACCGGCTCAGCGCCGGCAATGCACCGGTCCCGATCGATGAAGGCGACACCGACAGAGTCTGGGTGCAGCATCCAAAATGCTTGAGCATGAACAGAGTGCATCTGTTTATCGTCTTCCAAGTTCTCACTTATCTAAAATGATTTTCCCGCTTTTGACCTGTGCCGTGTCGTTTCGGTCGGCTTGGTCTTGCGTGTGTTTTCGGTAACTAATAACGGAGGTCGTCAGAGCTTAAACACGATATTAGTGACGGATAGTGATGGACTCGGGCCGGGGGTTACAGCTTTGATTGGATTATGAATTGGACAGACAGCGAGGGACTAAGCCGGAGGTGTCGATTAGGCTTCTCCGGTGAATAAATGTTTTTCGGCGTGCGAGGCATAGAGTTTCGGATTTCGAATGTGTGGGACGATGCAACGGGCTTTGTGTCAGTGTGGATTAACAGTCTACTGATTCGTTGTTTTTAGAGGTTCTAATCACCTTCGTCAGTTATATGACATCACTTTTCCACGGTTCTTTACGTTGACATGGATGTTTAATGAGGGAAATGATCCTAGTGACTTCTAATTATTATGAGGAGATCAATGACGAAACATTTCATTGCTTGTTGCTAGAAAGTTGAAATTTTAACAAAACTATGCTATAACCTGCAACATTATATACGTTTATTTTAAAAAAGGTTGACTGAAAAAAATGGTTCGCAATATGTATTTAAAGTAACAATACACTACCCCCACGGTTATGGAACGCTTAACGACTTTCTCAACATTCAATTATTTCTACCAGGTCACAAAATCAACCAATTTTAGATATTAATATATGAAAACCACCGTTAGGATCTAAGCTTTCGATCCGCTATGTGATATCCCATCCAAAATAGGTTTGGTTACAACAAAATTACTCAACTTCAAATCGATTGCAAATAACCATATTATGGAACACTTCGTGTCCAATATGGCGGCGAATGTAAACAATGCCGTTTTAATGCAAATATTAGCTACAAATTCGTTCATACTGCCAATGTTAGTGCTGCAATATAAAAAATCATTAAGAAGCAATTTATACAGGAAATACTAAAGTGTTCCATAACTGTGGGGTCACAATTATGGAACACTGATCAATTCAATTGTTTTCGAATAAATCATATTTAAAGTATAGATAGTGGAATATATAGATAAGCGAAGATAAATCCTCTGTCTCCAAACGAACTGTCAAACGCGTCTCCAAACGAGCATGACGTCACGATTTCAATGGAAACGTTAAGGGCTGTGACGTCATATGCGCGTGTGCACGGGCAAAAAAATCGACTCAGCCATGCTTTCGCTCATCTATAGATTCTACTATCTATAATTTAAAGCATTTTAAGCATGTGAAACAGTCAAAACTATGATGGATTGCTAGGTAGATATCTAATATTGCTGAAAGAAAGTCATTTTTTTATTGAAAATAGTGAATTTGATTGTGAAATTATTACTTTTTGGCAAAAGTGTTCCATAATTGTGGGGGAGTGTATTTCCTTATTTGAGTTTATGCGCATAACTGTACCATAAACAATTGAACAAGTACCTTCTTACATTTCCACCTAATGGAGTATATTTGCCGTTTCATTTCTTCCGACACTTACCTCAATACAGTGTCGGAGTATCCTACCGTATGCAACCAAAAATCATTTATCACCCCGAAGGGCCTCAATTAATTAAGACAGCCGTGGTCGATAAATTTCTTTCTCCATAACCTTGGCAGGCCCCGGTTCCCATTATTGCACCGTAACTGTTGCACTCTCCACATGAGTGGTGGTAAAACGTCGTTGCTGATCTTTATTTCTCATACCGCTGGCTGAACTCCAGGTCTCACACCACCCGGATCGTTTCCAGGTCAAAAGCGGCGTAAATTTGAGGTTAATTGATACATCCACCTTTCGCCCTGTGGTCATGTTAGCGTCTGAAGAGTCTCCGTGCCGCACTTGAACATTTGTCTGAATAAATCGTGTAAAAAATCTTAACGCATAATGTCACTGCAATGATGGCAAGCATAATAACCACAGATGGAGAACCTTGATAAACAACTTGAGCTTGGGCTCCAATCAAGTTGAAAAATGCATCGCTGCACCCATTATCAATTATTCCGTGCACCAGAAAATCGTTCCACCGGTACTGTCCGTGAACGATCCGAGGGAGACCTTCTCATTGATGGTAATGATATTTACCGATGGAACTTATCGTACCGAGCAAAAGAAAGCAAGAAAGCGCACATCAGAGCTGTCCCTCCGACTTTCCAGCTGTTTCTTTTTCTGGCAAAATGCAATATGCTGTGAAAATATGTTGAGGTCAAGCAGCACTGACAAATGAGTGTGGAATAATTCAATTAATTTATTTACTGAAAGAATCTGGTTCTTTACAGCAACGAGGCAATATTGATGCTTGATCGTTGAAGGTTTAAGATGACATTTCAATGTGATGGCCTGGAGGGAAAATATAATAATCGATGGTTGACGAAGTGGTTTGTAGACCATCGAAATATGAACTTCAGATTCAATTTTTCACCAGATAAAATCAAGGATGTTATCAATCATTTAGTAATCTGCTTTCGATCATTTAGTAGTTTGTCAATAACTCAGTCCAGATGCTAAATTTCAAAATGTGTTGTATGGGGGGCTTCTAGTGGATAGGTTTATCTACAACTCTGCCCAGCAGTTCGTTGTTTGAATTTCACTTATTACGGAGCTAAAGCGCTAGTAGCAGTAACTTAGACTAAATGATTGCATATTTTGTTATAATTTAGTATAAGTATAGCAACTAGCACCATAACTCCTTTAATAGTGGAATTCGAACACCGATCTGTTAAGGAGAGTTGTGGAAAAACCTTCGCACTAAAACTCCACCTTACAATACATTTTGAAATCAGGCCTCTGGAATGAGTTATTGACAAACTACTAAATGATCGAACGCAGATTACTAAATGATCGATAACATCCTTGGATAAAATAAAACGGTTCATCTCCGTCTGCCGTTTCAACTTTGTGATAACTGAAACGTTATGCAACGTACACACCAGTCAAGCAGTTTGACGAACATTGACTCCACCCCCAAGAAAACGCTTTGGTTGCTGCTTTGTTGGAACGTGTGTGAAGTTGTTCGAACAATCATTTGACAGTTGGCGGCTCGGTTGGAAAAAATTAAAACGGTTTGATTTTGGTTTGAGTTGTCGGGGGCGGAGTAAAGGTTCGCCGAACATGTTAGAGCATTTGTAGTAAAGTTGCACAAACCCCCTTATATTTTTCGATGGTTGGTGCTCAAGTTGGCGCTTCGGTCGTTCGTGTGTGATATTGTTGGTCGAATAAATTGATTGTTCGTGCCACTGTTGGTAAAACTTGATGGATGTTTGAATAAACGAGAGGTGGAGTCAATGTTGGTCAAACTGCTTGACCGTGTGTACGTTCCATTAGAAGTTACTGTCTTGATGAAATAAAGTTCTCATATGGTCCCCAATACAAAATGAGCGAGAACAATGCGTTTTATCGTCACTTCTCGGTGGGACTGCCTATCCGTTTTTGTTGTTTCGCACTTGTATACAAGTTTGATATACCTACTTGTTTTCATGGCTTTTAATTTTTGTTTTGTTTTTTTTTTTATTTTGGACACTTAACACCAGAGGGGTGCATTCGTGTCTAAAGTTTGAAATGTGTATGCGTTAATTCGTGTTTTCGAATACATTCCTTTGGTTGAACTCTTATCTTCTAATACATTTTCCTATTAAAATTTTCACTGTTCTTTTTCGTTGTTAACATTTCTTTCTGCAGCACATTCTACGGCGGGCACGATGAATTTGCTGATGTCGATGCTCTACGATTGGACCGGCCAACGTCTCCAAGTGGGTAACCTATAACGACATCACGCGCGGAAGTATTTGTTTGGATGGGGAAATTGAATAATTATGACCTGTGGGACGTCTTGCCCCACAGTGCCAGCCATTGCCAAAACTACTACACGATTGCTTCCAGAACTACCGGCAAGAGCCGGCACTGGGGAAAGGGCTTTGTGTACTATCGTCAACTGATTGCTGTTTCCTCGCTGTTCTCGCTTCTCTTCCTCTATAGTTGGTTGTAGAGTCCGGTTTCATGTTCATACAGAGAAAGCTCAGCATTCTGGATGATTTCTCCTCGCTGTTATCCAAGGCATCGCGAAAACTGGTGGCCATGTTGTATTTGCGCTGTGTTTCGGAATACTTCCTGCAATCGAGGATAAGGTGCTGGACGTCCAACACTACTGTACCGCAACATTCACAATTCGGCGGTGATTACTTGTTCAGACGTGTGAGTACACGCTGGTTACCTGCATTACCGCGGTCTGTCCACTTGTTTGTGTCGTATTTCACTTCCCTCAGCTTCGAATCCCTGCGAACGAACCACTGTGCTTCCCATTGCCGGCGTATCAAATATAGTATATTCTACACCGACAGTACTTCCACTCCTCCGGTAGCTGTTCAGTTTCCCAGATTCTGACTATCAATTTGTGCAGGCAAGTGGCTAGCTTTTCCGGGCCAATCTTTATGAACTCAGCTCCGATACCATCCTTACCAGCTGCTTTATTGGTCTTTAGCTGTTGGATGGCATCCTTAACTTCCTTCAAGGTGGCTGGTTGACTTCCACCGGCCGCTGAACTGACGTAGTCATCTCCTCCGCTGCCTTGACTTTCGCTGCCTGTACTCTCAGCGCCATTCAAATGTTCCTCGTAGTGTTGCTTCCACCTTTCGATCACCATATGTTCGTCCGTCAAGATGCCATCCTTATCTCTGCAAATTATGGACTCACGGCACGAAGCCTTTGTGGGATGCGTTGAGCTTCTGATAGAACTTGCGTGTTTCTTGAGAACGGCACAGCTGTTCCATCTCCTCGCACTCCGTTTCTTCCAGGCGGCGTTTCTTCTCCTGAAAAAGGCGGGTCTGCTGTCTCCGCTTCCGTCTATAACGTTCCACGTTCTGCCGAGTACCTTGCTGCAACGCGACCGCCCGCTCCTCTAGATTCTGTCTGCACTCTTCGTCGAACCAATCGTTCCGTCGACTTCGTCCCATATACCCGACGTTGTTCTCCGCTGCGTCGTTAATGGCTGCTTTGACTAGATTCCAGAAGTCCTCAAGAGGGGTCCCATCGAGCTTACTCTCTTCCGGCAACGCTGCCTCGAGATGCTGCGCGTATGCAGTGGAGACATCAGGTTGCCTCAGTCGCTCAAGATCGTACCGGAGATCTCTAGGTGTACCGATACGGGGGGCTGTGTTGGAAGTAGGTGCTGTGAATGGCCATATTCTTGGCAAATTCAATTAGTCGTAGGCCGTTTTCGTTCGTCAGCCGGTGAGCGCTGAACTTCCCAATAGTCGGTCTAAACTCCTCCTCTTGGCCAACCTGAGCGTTCAAATCTGCTATGGTGATTTTGACGTCGTGGTTTGGGCAGCTGTCGTTCTCACGTTCCAGCTGCGCGTAGAATGCGTCCTTATCAACATCAGTGTTTCCGGAGTGTGGGCTATGGACGTTGATTATGCTGAAGTTGAAGAACCGGATTTTGATGCTCAACCAGCACATTCTCTCATTGATCGTCCACCACCCGACTACGCGCCTTTGCATATCGCCCATCACTATGAAAGCTGTTCCCAGCTCGTGTGTGTTACCGCAGCTCTGGTAGATGGTATGATTACCTCTAAACGTTCGCGCCATTGATCCCTTCCATCAAACCTCCTGCAGCGCTACGATGCCGAATTTACGGTCCTTGAGCACATCGATGAGTATGCTTGTGCTCCCGATGAAGTTGAGAGATTTGCAATTCCACGAACCGAGTTTCCAATCGCTAGTCCCTTTTCGTCGCAGTGGTCTTCGCCGATGGTTCCGGTCCGTACTCTCTCGTATGTTTTTTGAAGGCTGGCTTGCAGGGCCTGACAACAAACCCCCTAAAAATTTCCGGAGGACCATTCCTTCTTATTCCCGGTGGACCATGTTGCACAGTTTCACTTAGAGTCCCTCGCTGGCACTCGGACTATGATCAGCCCCAAACATCTATAACAGACGCTGTTGTGAGCCGATCCAGACAAGGAGAACAGACGATCAGTAAGATTTGCACCTCCGGAGAGGAGCAAACCCCCGTTCCCTGTCAGCATACGACCATAGTTCTCACCGGGGTTAGTTACCCGATCTTTCTTAAGGTTGTTTGTATCCCGGCCAGCACCACGGTGAGGTAGGGATAGGAGTTGCTGAGTAAGAAGCTAAGGACCGCGAGATGGGGTATATTTTATTTCTTCAGGTACGCGAAGTATCAATGGTAGTACGAAGTACGCTTTACTCAGCATTTACCGTGCTCTGTGTGGTCGTAGAGCCATTTTTGATGCATCGTTCGAGAGTAAGGCGACCATCCGGGAATAAAAACCGCTATTGGGAAGTGGTCGCTATTATGCGTGTCTGACAGCGTTCGCCAAGTAAATCTACCAGCCAGGAAGCATAAGGTCAAATCAATTGCCGAGACATTACCCGTAGCCGGGTCGATTCGGGTCGGAGAACCGTTGTTAAGGATAAAAAGTTCCAGCAGTCGACGAAGAAGAACCGTATGCGAGATGATGTGCGTTGAAGTCACCCAGAAGCCTTCCAGCTCGTCAAACAATGTACCTAACTTGTCCTAAGACGAGTTTATACCATCCCATTGAATTCCACCACTTAATTGTATCTTGACAGATACGTATTTCGACCTCAACAGTAAGGCCGTCTTCAGTGTCTCGCACTTGACTCGACTTGTACGAGAGAGTACGAGACACTGAAGACGGCCTTACTGTTGAGGTCGAAATACGTATCTGTCAAGATACAATTAAGTGGTGGAATTCAATGGGATGGTATAAACTCGTCTTAGGACAAGTGAAGACATTCCACTAAAAAGCTCAAAATAATTTTCTTATCAAAATGTACCTAAGTTTACCTGGCACTGAGCTGAGTTTGGCACAATATAAATCGAAACAACAGTTACCTCAATCGGTGCGTGAATCTGTGCAGCGACTATATGCAGGTTGGTGTCTACCTGTTGTAGTCGCTCGAATGGTATACCTTCTCTGAAGGCCAGGCCTACCATGTGTTGCCAATAGTGTGAGGGGTTCGATTCCAAGAGTAGCGTGTGGGTGTTCTATTCGTTGTTTGACTGGCTGCAAAAGAGAGAGGAGCAGCAGTAGCCTCTGCTGATGGGTTTTAGAATGAAGAACTTGCCAATGGAACTTTTTGCCCCATAGTACCAGCTGCTATCAAAACTATTACACTAGTATCGCTTATACTGATAACAGCTGGCACAGGGGAAAAGATTTGTGTAATGTTTATCAAACGATTTCTTGACGAGCCTTCTCCAGATGAAAGAGTTGACACATATTGGACACCATCTGTAAAAATATTGGACAAGGCAGTACCTGTTTGCAGTGGGATGTAGTGATTACTGACCTGTGGAGCCATTGCCGAAACTACTACACGATTGTTTCCATAACTGCCGGCAACAGCCAGCACTGTGGAAGGGCTTTGTGTAGTATAAGTCTCCGTACTTCGTTGCTTGGGCTTCGGATTTGGCAGATTCAATTGGTCCACCTGCGCAAATCACGACAGATTTTCCTACAATGAATGGGTTTGTCGGGAGTGAAACACCATCTTTTCCGGATAGCTGCAGGAATGTCAGTTCGCCGAATCTATTAGTTGGGTCCATGTACGCTGGCAGTCTGCGTTCTACGGACTCTCCCGGGTCGCCGCTACTAGCAGCGGCCATATTCCACTACTGCAATTCCGTTAAGTTGGCAACGGTCACCCGTTACCGTTTTAGTCGTTTTTCAACCGTTTTTCACCAAACTTGCACTGTTTTCGTCTTTTTTGCCGATTAGACCGTCGAGATTGCGGAACACCTTGAAAAACAATGAGTGTTTTGGGAGCTTGAGCGCTACAGACGCCGTACCTGACGGTGCATCTAACGCGAGATAGGATGGCTTGCAATGATTCCAAATAGTTTCTGTCTCTCTTTTATCGATGTTCGTTATCTATTGAAAGCGCTTTCTGCCAATCCAGCCAAAAAGCCATCGTGTATGCGGCCTTCCACGAAGGTTACGGCCTTTTCCAGGTTCTCTACTGAATATTATCTTCGCTTAACGCTCCTCCGGCATACGAACAACGTGTCCAGCCCACCGTCTGCCGTGTTGTATAAAGTAAACCATATTCAGACCTTTATACATTCGTGATTCATGCGACGCTGCCAGATCTCGTTTTTCTGTATACTGTCGATTATTGTCCGCAGCACATTGCGCTCGAATAAACCGAAAGTTCTCCGATCAGTCTTTTTTAACATCCATGTTTCATGGCCGTGTGAAACCATCGGAAGAATCAGAGTAACAAAACAAATTTCGTGTACGCTCACAGACTATGGGACTTAAGCTGGTTATGAAGTCCGTAATAAGCCCTATTCGCAGCTGCAATACGCCTTTTCACTTAGCGAGTAACAAACATCCTTATCGCACGTCACTAGAGTTCCAAGGTACACAAATGTTTCTACACTTCACTAAATGATTTGGTAAATCGTACATAGCTTTTGATGTAAAATGAATACACCTAAGATTTTTGTACACAAAGCGCCATAATGGCTAAGCTTGTAACGATGTATTATTATTCAAAATCGGTGGTGGCGAACCTAGCAAAAAAGAAGTTTTCTACAGCAAATCCAAGATCGGTTGAGAAATGTTGGAGTTATGACAGTTTTTGGAAGTCAAGAACTGACAAAAATCGAGGGGTCCATGAAAATGATTTCACGTATAACTAACGAGGGGTCCAACTTTCTAAGAAATTTAACTCGGATCTTTCATAAATCCGCTGAAAGCTTACGAATGAACATAAATTGAGGTATTTTAAAGAACCTCGTGCAAATACCGGCCCGGTCTCAGTGAGAATTTCTCAGACTAAGCCGACAAATATTACTCGAGAACGTTGGTCACCTCAGAGGGATCGGATATGGAACGATCCTGCGTGTCGATATAGATGGGGGAAGATCTTCGCTTACCACGAAGTGTATTTTGGCGCAACTCTCGCAGGCCGTCATGTCAATAACGAGAGGATGATCTGTTCATATCTAGCAAGTTTATCTACTTTGTTTTTGACAGATGGTTTTTGGTTGATTAAAAGGTTACAACAATTTCAACATAGTGTTGCATTTGTTGACTGTTTTGTTCTGATGTCTGAGTTAGGCCGAGATAGTCACATTACATTGCCCCATTCCACCGCGTCAATAATGTTCCGAATATCATCATCAGCCGAAACAGGGTTTGTGTGACTTTAAGAGTTGGGGAACAAACTGACCTGTGTTTTTACAGCGATGATACAAATCCTGTCAGGCCATCCTCGCCACCAGTGTTGTTTTGCTAGAATTAGTATTAAGTTATCCAAGAATTCTTGAAGTACAGAACTTCCAATCTACACGGCTACACAATTCTACCTGTCTACGAAACAAACATAACCACTAATCTGACATTTAATCAGTAATTTTTGTGTTTAAAATGTTTTTAATGCATAACATCATTTGAATTGGCAGGCCGAGCTCTACTGTTTTTTTCATTTCTGAAAACCTATTTATTAGTCTTTATTTCGGTTAATCAACCATTCTCCTGACAACGAGTAAAGCAAGAACAATTCCCAACAATAACGACAACGCGCTGGAACGGTGACGACGCAAGAAATTTATGACAAAAAGGCAGTGCCTCATTAAAACATTCCATTTCCCTTTCCTGGACCTACCGTAACCAGAAATGGTCAACGATAAAAATGAGTCGACCGGCCGCAACCAAGTGGATCAAATTGAAACAGTGCAAGAACACAACAAACAACACTACTGCCACCAATAAGGCCGACGTGCAAGCAGACATGCATGTGCGGAAAGAATCTCGGATCACGTTCACTCCCGCGTCAAACCTGGACTGACCGGGCGCGGACGCATAGTCCCATATGCGTCCTTCGTCGATTCTGCACTGCAGAGGACTATCGCCTATCGGCTGCCTGCGGTTGCTGTTACCAAAAACAGGTTGATATTTATTTCAGCTCCAATTACCGCTGGAAAATCAGAGTGAGCGGTTCTCACACACAGGGAGTGCGCTGCCGCTGCGCTGGAGTTGTGTGTTGTCAGTTTTGGCCATGTTTGGACAATGCATCCCGGTCCCGTCAACGACGAGGGCCCGCACGGGGATACGATTTGCGGTCTTAGCAGCGGCAACCAGCTCCGCGAAACGATCGATCCAATCTTTCACTTCCTAAAACGGGCTGGACGTTTTGCAGTGACCGTTGCAAGTCGTTGACTCGGTTGAACTTAGATGAGTGGACGGTGTCCGGAGCTTTGGATGGTTGAATAAAAACGTCAAAACATTCAAAATTATTTTTAAATTTTATATTATCTTCCACACAGAACGCAAAAAATTGCATCACGCTCAAGGAGCAAATTTATCAATCACTTATGGGGGAGGGAAGGTCCCTCATTTTCTTACACTTCATTTTTAATAAAAAAAAATAATTTGTTTGGGAAAAATCTTACATAGGGAGGGATGGGGTATCGAAAAACCAAAAAAAAAGCTTTTGTAATTAGTTTTCAACCATAAGACGGCTTAGGTATGTTTTAAGATTTTTCAATCTTATAATCGTTGAGAGAAGTTCGAGTCATCATTGAAACGCAGTATGAAAAAAAAAAATTATAGCCCTGGGCATCCTGGCTACGATCTGGCGATAGGATATACAATAGGATGTCAATAACCTGGAGAAGTTATAAAAAATAAACTTGATTTTTTTTTCAAACTTCTCATCAAATTATTCACCGCTAACCATATTTCTCGGTCCAGTTAGTCATCGAACATGCCTTTAACAGTGTTTTCAGTTCGACTCGATAAAACGCAAAACAATGTTCATTGTTTGTATTCGTTAGGGTATCGCATCAGGTTCGGTACCATAATATTACGTGAGTGTCTGTAGAGTGGAGTCGGCTTTTACTGATTTAATGGCACGTTTCCGAGTCATCAGACATTCGCTCGTTAGCTCAGCGTTTGATCAGCGTGAGTAATGGCTAAAATTCGCGATCACAGTGGGACCATTTGTTCTGTAGTGGACCAGTGGAACAGTTTTCATTTTTTTTGGTGTTGTTATACAGCAATCGACTTAACTTGACGAATTGTGGGTGATGTCTGTATGTGTGTATATACTTGTGTGCGTACAAACTTATTTGAATTTTGCATTTTTTTTATGTGTTCTCAACATTCGCAAGGAATGTAAACTTTTTTTCGATTTTAAAAATTGTACTACTTCTTGTATTATTGACGTTTCACTCTATTATCAACTCAAACTGGCTTTTTCCCTCATTAAAAGATAAAATGTTCATTAGGGATTCAAGCCAGATAGAAATGCCCCAATAAATAAATAAATATCATTTTACAGCTACTAAGTGAGTCTCTGGAGTTCCTCAAATAAACCAGTTTTTCCAATGATGATTATGCGTCGTATAAGGATTTATAAAATAGTATCAAAATAGAAAACTTTCCGTATGAAGTCCTTATGTATTTTTCTATTAACACTTATTTACGGTCATGTTTGATATTCTACCAAACAAGATATTTTTCACGGTTAGCACGCAAACACCGCAAAGACAAACCTCCTTACCTCCAATACCGACCGGAGAAAGATACACAAAACCGCAGCACATGAACGCAGAGAAGTGCATTGTTTATAAACACAGACGGTTTGCGTACACCGACCGACCGTGACGACCGGCTAACTCCCGCATCCGGGTGGCGGGCGCGGCTATGGAGCGAGCTGCATCCCATAAGAGGTCGTTGGAGATTCCAAAATTGATCCAAAAGTAGGTGAATCGGTTCGGCGGCTTTGTTTGGCTAACTGTTGTTTCCTGCGCGGCTCTATCTAAACAAATCATCAAATGGGTATACCAACATGTCGTTGCCGCCGCTCTAACGCGGGCACCATCATCGGTTTGATTTTCCCAGTAATTGAGCCGCGGCCACCAAGAAGGCACTTTGTTGACGTTCAAATGTTTTGCCTTTCTCATGAACCTGGATGCTTGTAAAAACTATATGATCACTCCAAAACCGAACTTTCGATAGAAGCAAGGACGTTGTCGTAATCTAAGTTCGATTATTCAGTAGTTTATCAATAATTCATCCCAGAGGCTAAATTTCGCTTCTAGTGCGAAGGTTTTCCTACAACTTTGCCTAATAGTTTGTTGTTTGAGTTACTTAAACTGATTTTTTATAATAGTCCCTGCGAACTTAGTCGTTACAAAAACTACACTAGTAATCATTGCTATACCGCATTAAACTTCCATCTTTCCCTGTGTATTCTTCGAAAAGGTTTTACTACACTCCTCTCAACTTCCCACAGTATTACATAATAGGTAGGGTGACCATATTAAATTCTTCCAGTGAAGGACGTTCGTCCAGATCGTAACGGAAAAGAAGGACATTTGGTTGAAAAAGGAGGACATGGGAAACAAAACACTAAACACAAAACTTCCTGTGTTTAACTTTATTAGATTTTTTGCAAACTAAATATCTGCGATGATTTTTTTCAAGACAAATGCGACAAAAATGTACAAAAACAAAGAACGAGTGTTGGATATCAATAAGCTGGCACTTCAAGCAATTTTACAAAGAATTTTAACAAGAAAAATTGCAATATTATTTTTGACTGTTAGAAATAACAGAACAATCGCATACGATTCTTAACATTTAGCAATAGAGAACCAACATATCATGATCGATCTCAATTGTTGTTTGTAGTAATTGGAAAATGTGTTGAGGATTGTCACAACGACGAGGGTTTTTATAATGACTTTGAAACATTCCGTGGATTTAGAACGATGTGATTTCCAAATAATTTTTAGATGAATAAATTGATGAATCCAAAAAAGATTACAATTATTTGAAATTTGATTTTTGAGCGTTTTGTTTGATTGTGTGAATATTCTTTTTGTACCGATCTGTGTACTGAGGTAGCAGCACGCAGTAAGATTGAGACCTATCCCATTTTACTAAAACACATTTTTCAAAACAAATCCTCCACAAACTGTAAATATGCACAATGAGTTTCTGAATATAAGCATTTCACTTTGATTTACTGTTGAAATCCATTCTGACGCATTTTTTAGATTTCTTCAAACCATATTGGAACAGAGGTTGGAAAAAATATCAAAGATGGCAGCTATGTCGGCTGTTTTTCGCCTCACATATTCCGAGAATTTATCAAACGATTGTTTCAAATCAACTTGCTGGATATTCTTTTAATATCTCCCAAACCACTCATTGGATGTTCGCTATTTACATTGATTTTATTTGAAAATTTAATGGAAATGTTTAGCAAATAAAGCAAATAAACGCAAATATATACACACAATCATACGTTTTATTTGAGAATGAATCTCTGTTGCAATATTTTATTGAACAAGATCAAGTCAAAAACTCTTCATTTCTCTTGATTTCCTGCATTGTTAATTGTTAAGAAAACATTTGCAAAAAGGAGAACGATTTCTATCGAAAAAGAAGGACATAGTATTCGACTTCTATAGAACAAGTCTCGCTTAACTTTTCAAAAGTACCTAAGTAACATTTTTTTCATGAATTATTTTGAATAGCGGAATCAACAAAACAACATGAAAGCTTTTGATTGCAGTACTCAAATTAATTCATGAAAAATATGTTACTTAGGTCCTTTTGAAAAGTTAAGCAAGAAGTATAATGATGACCTCATTTTTCTCAGTTTTCCTGGCCTGCATTCAGATGAAACTGATACCAATACCACAGACAAATAGACATTACACTCGTGAAATTTTTATCGTTCACTGGTTTACTGGTCAGTTTAAATAATCATTAGTTGGCCAATCGATCACTCGTGGCTCGCGCATCGGATTGGTTCGTGTTTGACGTTTGCTCACTACCGCCATCTGGTTCATTATTTGCCCAACTTAGTGAAAACAACAGATGTCGTTAGTGTTTGCACGACGATGAATTTGATGAGTGAATGTTCAATGTGTTATGTCTGTTTGTCAGTGCCAATATTGTTCTGCCTGTGAGATCACCAAAATTTACTCATTGAACTCCTACGATAAGTCCTAGAGTCCTGTAAGAAAAGTGGGTTACGGACAAAAGGTCAAAGGACAAAAAATCGAAAGATGAAAAGTCGAAGAGACAAATGGTCGAAAAAACAAGAGGTCGAAAGTGACAAAACATCGAATGGAACAATAGGTCGAGAGGACAAAACGTCGAACAGGACAAAAGGGCGAAAGAAACAAAAGGACGAAAGGGACAAGAAACTGAAACGGAGGGAATCAATCTAGGACAGCACAATACAAGTTTTATTAATTTTTCAAATAACCAATCTTTTGTATCCCTAATAGAACTTTCTAGATATTCAAAATATTGTTTCATAAAAATTACTCCTTCTTTGATAATTGTTATTTCTTCAACGTTGATTGATGAGATCAGTGTATAATTCAGAATAAATAAAAAAACTGCTTAAAATCAAATGCATTTTATAAATTCCTTTCGAATACACTCGACAAACTCCTTAGCTGTGCGGTAAGACGCGCGGCTACAAAGCAAGACCATGCTGAGGGTGGCTGGGTTCGATTCCCGGTGCCGGTCTAGGCAATCCGAAGGAAATTGTCTCGACTTCCCTGGGCATAAAAGTATCATCGTGCTAGCCTCATGACATACGAATGAATAAATGGTAACTTGGCTTAGAAACCTCGCAGTGAATAACTATGGAAGTTCTTAATGAACACTAAGCACCGAGTCGGCTCTGTCCCAGTGTGGGGATGTAATGCCAATAAGAAGAAGAAGATGAAGAAGACCCTACTTGTAATCAAGTTGTTCTAGATTGATCTTTTGTCTTTTTCGACCTTCTGTCCCGTTTGACATTTTGTCTTTTTCGACCTTTTGTCGTTTCGACCTTCTGCTCCTTCCGATGTTTTACCTTCTCGACCTTTTGTACTTTCGACCTTTTGTATTTCGATTTTTTATCCTCTCGACCTTTTGTCATAGATTCAAAAAAAGTACCGTCATGTTCCACGTTTGGCAGGTCTCCTCCTCGTTTGGGACGTGTATTTTTATAGAACTGGTAGATGATTCTGTTCCAATTTTAACTTGGCGTTTATGATGTCAAGTCTTAGGGCGCAATTTAGGAAGAACCTAATTTGCTATTGAATATGACATTCCCTCAATTTTTAACTCTAATTTTCTAGTTTTAACCACTGCACTATGGTCCAGGACACAGATTTACGCGGAAAGATGCATTTAGTTTTAGCGTAAAATGCGTAAAATTTAAGTAGATAAATCATACTGAAAATTTTCCATTTTTGGTCGTTTTCAAGTTAAGTTCTGGTTTTAAATAGACTGGAATTCAACCAAGAATCAAGTTTTATCCAACGTTTAGATTAGGTTTAGATGATTTTGACTGAAATACTTATAATACTTTATTGGGGCTTTGGGACAAAATGTCAAAAGGTCGATGGACAAAAGGTCGAAGATACAAAAGTTCGAAGGGACCAAAGGTCGAAGGACAAAAGGTTGCAAGCACAACATTTAAAAATCTACAATTCTGTTCAATGATTGAGACAAAATATACGACTACAAATTTTGATATATTTTTTTCTGTGTACAAGTATTTATCAATCAGCACGAAGGCGCCTGCAGTGAAAATATGAGTCGAAACGTGACCTGTCGAGGCGTTCATAGTGGATCAAGTATTTATCAAACAGCATAGAGGCGCCTGCAGTGAAAATTTGAGTCCAAACGTGACCAGCATGGAGGCGCCTGCAGTGAAAATTTGAGTCCAAACTCGACCTGTCGAGGCGTTCATATTGGATCAAGTACTTATCAAACAGCATTGATGTGTCTGAAGTGCAAATTGAAGTCCAAACGTGACCAGCATGGAGGCGCCTGCAGTAAAAATTTGAGTTCAAACATGACCTGACGCGATGAGAAAAATTCTTTGAATCTCCGACGCAGCGTCTGATAAGGCAAGTTGAAGTCGAAGATTGTTGATACCGTAATAAATAACCGCTGTAATCCTTCAATACTACCGTTCATACTGTAGTTAGTCCGACGAAATGGCCTTCTTAGCATAGCGTTATTTGGAAGTGCCCTCGGCTGTACGTTGATATATTTTGCTCCAAAATATCGCTACAACTATTCGGCCTTGCGAAACAACTGTAACCAGTACGGCCCAAGCAATGTTACGGCGATTCCTTAGCAGCTCCAGATCGATAAGCCGATAGCAGATATAATAACTTGACTGGCGTAATGGAGCTCTCCACGGCAGTCTACGCAGAGCAAATCGCAGGAAACGTCGTTGCCCGGACCTACCTTGTTCTGCACCGCTCATTGACATGCTTAACGGCACGCAGCAATACTCCAGTATAGACTGCACCAGTGAGCAAAACAGATACTTCAGACAGTAAATGTCAGAAAATTCTTTGACCAAAGAAAGATAAAGCCCAGGGTTTTGGAAGCCTTGCCCACAACGTACGAGATGTGCATCTTGTACGTTAGTTGGAAATCCAAAATTACGCCCAAGTCTTTGACATGAGTTAGTCGTTCTATTCTAATATTCGGGTGCGTGTAGGCCAAAATGGTGGCTCCAGGGCCTTATGGAGTTTCGAACACCCTTCTCAAGGCAGAAATCATTGCGAACATCTATGCAGAGTTGTCTTCATGACTGTAGTAGTTTTCCCGATAGATGGAAAAGGCAGAAGTTGGTTCTGTTACCGAAAGCCGGGAAACCGTCTAATTAACATGACGGGTAAGTTGCTGGAGAGGATCATCCTCAAAAGGCTGACCCCGTACTCAGAGGGTACGGGCGGCCTCGCAAGCAATCAGTTCGGGTTTCGTAAGGATAAGTCCACGTTTGACGTTGACAGCGTGGTAAAGACCGCTGAGATAGCGATCCAATGTAACAGGCGAGGTATTCTATATATTCTAAGCTATTTTCAGAACCGTATACTATTATACGAGACCGATGCCAGTCAGAGAAGTGTTCCAATTAATGCAGTAGTACCGCAAGGCTCATTATTGGAGATCGTCGGCTTCGCCTATGACCTTAGAAGTCTACGGGGATTCAATTCTTGTGGCAGCATACGCGATCAACACACTGGCGGATTGGAAACTTTTCTAGTATTTTGTCCCCATCTCAGATTGGTCCTTGGCCACCGGAGATGTTCCGGGTTTTTCGAGGGTATGTTAATGCATTTTTTTCTTCTGCTTGTCATTTTAAATGACTTTTACTTCCATCATGTTTTATCCTTTCCCCAGAAACTAGAACTAGTATGATGACCAATGCTGGCTGATCGAAAATCCGTAAGGTATACACAGAAGTATGGCCATTTCAAAACGGTCTGGGATTGGCCCTGAACAGATGTAACTTTCGCAGATCACCCAGAAACTATTACAAATTGGCCAATGAGTCTTAGTGCAGATTTCTTCCCCTCCGCTTAGTGCTTAAACCAGGTTTAAGCGTATGGGTAAGCACCGTTGATCTTGGCCATCACGACACCCTCAGCGGAAGAATGTACCACCTCTTGGAGCTGATACGGTCCCGTTGTGCAAATAGCCGCCATCCTAGATCCGTTCATCACTTAATTGACAACAGGAACGTTGTACGGGTCGAACAGGAGGACGACTGCCACAGCAGCTGCTAAACAGATGTACAGTGGCTAAAATTCAATTGTGTTACTAGCACGGCTTCTTCTTGTTTGTCTTTCCGATAGGACACGAAGGTCCACCCAAAACGTGGTTACAGGCTTGCTTTTTGTTGGCGCAGATGAGGCACTTTGGTGCCTTATCGCTTTCCTGCGCCTTGTGCTCTTCCTCACCACAACGCACGATGACACAGCTTACTACGGTCTGGATCCATACAGTCGTAGGACTTGTACCCCGATTCTAAGTACGAATAGTACTTGTTCACTGATGGCCGCTGGAGTTTACTTACTGGGCATACTGACCAGCTGATCTTCAACTTCCATTCTCTATGACTTTTTTTTGGCTTCCGTGAGTGATCTAAGGTAGGCTACCTGCGTGCCAAAGGTACCGCCTCTTAGGCGTATAGAGGTCTTCTCAACCTCTGTGCCGCACTGCTCTCTGATGGCAGAGACGACGTCGTCCGCGTTCGTAACCTCGTCCAGTTATTTGAACTGGAGTCCGAACTGGAGTGAACTATAGTCCGTCCCACTAGCTTGCGCCCCGCGTTTCAGAACCAAGATCATTTCACCGGTCTTGGTACGTCTGACGCTTTGCACGTCCTGACCTAGCACCGAAAGCTTTTCTGCCGCCCGCATCGATTTAAGGACTTCGGTGTACTTTTCCTTATCTGTTTTTACCAACAAGGCCTCGTCTTTATCCTTTACTTTCTTGCAGGTCGAGGTACGGATTGCTGCCCTAGCTGTTTCGGGCCGGCCAATGAGGCCGTCAGGGCGAAATCAATCACCTTTTGGGCTATAGTCCTAGGAAGCAGAAAGCATCAGTTTGGTCACCTTGTCGGGCATCTCTTCCCACCACCCTGATAAACGCGTCCTGTTCTTGTCTTGCAACTCGGGCGAAGCATCCGAAGGTTCTGTTACAGTTCCTTACTGATGTTCTGCCTTGCACTCGCGAACTCGATGATATTATCGAGATGCTCGACGACCACCCGCATCACGTAGTCACTTGCGGAGCGTGCCGGGAAACTCTGGGGCCAGAATGCCATAATCAGGACTTCACTGGTATTGATCCTGATGTGCCAATTGACACTTCATGGGCCCCTGCACCTAGGAGTATGGCAACTACAAAACATCCCCAACCCACCCTCTGATGTATTGCTCACTCTTTCAGTACCTGGGTCTCTATTTATGATTTGTGGTTGTAGATTTCATTTTGGTCATGGAAGGCGCTTTATGACGTTCTCACTTTCTGCGGAGTCCGAAAACCATTTTCAATTTTTCCTGTATTGGAGTTTTTTTTAGTGTGCGCCCCCTCTATTGCCTATGTGTGGTAACGCCCCCAATTTTTGCCGACTAACTAGCTTTTAGTTCACAACTACAGCACTGCAGTGCGCTGTTATATTTTGTGCAACATTATCGAGTCTGTAGAAGTGTTCCAGAACTAGAGGAATGGTCACCGCCACCGCCAACCGCATCGGCGCGCCCTCGTTTAAAATTTGCCACGCCACTGACCCATAATTTTCCACGTCGATTCAAAATTGTAGAAGTCCGCAGAATTTTTAGTGAAAAATTGTAAACGATATTTTCGGGCAAGTTAGCTTTGCTTTTCAACTCGAAATCTTTGGACAACTTGCGAGTAACTTTGAAAAAAATTCTACAGGAAATTTTTTGTATTGTCCATAAGAATTTTTTGGGAAATTCCATTGACCCAAAAGCGACAAACGGTCGAACTGATAATTTGGCCGACAAAGCCGTTTGCTCTAACACAGCGGTTCTCAACCTTTTTATTGAGAGGTACCCCTTCGAACTTCTACATTTATTGAGGTACCCCTATTATTTTTTCGCTGTAAATAAAAATTAGCCTGTAAATAAAAAATAACCCTCAGATATATGCAAAACGGACCTGAAAACTAACGGGATATATGGCTCTCCAAGGGCCCTCCTTAGCCGTGCGGTATGACGCGCGGCTACAAAGCAAGACCATGCTGAGGATAGCTGGGTTCGATTCCCGGTGGGCATAAAAGTATCATCGTGTTAGGCTCATGATATACGAATGCAAAAATGGTAACCTGGCTTAGAAACCTCGCAGTTAATAACTATGGAAGTGATTAATGAACACTAATCTGCGAGGCGGCTCTTTTCCAGTGTTGATATGTAATGCCAATAAGAAGAAGAAGAAGATGGATCTCCAAAAAGTTGTATGAAATGTTCATTATTCCGTGAAACTTTCCAATACAAATTACGTTCCAAGCTTCTTACAAGATGTTGAGGACTTTTTGAGCCTTAAAAGATGACTCCCGAGCATGTCGAAAACGCTTCTTGGCCCCTTGAAAGAAGGGTTTCAAGCCTCTTGAAAGAATTATTCCAATACTCTTGAAAGAAGGTTTCCAAGAAAGAAGGCTTTCTAGCTTCTTGCAGTCTTTTGAGAAAAGGTTTCCGAGCCACTAGAAAGAAGGCTTCCGAGACTATCAAAAGCAGGCTTCCGAGCCTCATGAAAGGAGGCTTCCGAGCCTCATGAAAGGAGGCTTCTGAGCTTCTCGAAAGAAGGCTTCCAAGAATCTTGAAAGGAGGTTTCCGAGCCTCTTGAAAGGAGGCTTCCGAGCCTCTTGAAAGGAGGCTTCCGAGCCTCTTGAAAGGAGGCTTCCGAGCCTCTTGAAAGGAGGCTCCCGAGCCTCTTGAAAGGAGGCTTCCGAGCCTCTTGAAAAGAGGCTTCCGAGCTTCTTGAAAGGAGGCTTCCGAGCCTCTTGAAAGGAGGCTTCCGAGCCTCTTGAAAGTAGGCTTCCGAGCCTCTTGATTGAAGGCTTCCGAGCCTCTTGAAAGGAGGCGTCTGAGGCTCTTGAATGGAGGCTTCTGAGGCTCTTGAAAGGAGGCTTCTGAGCCTCTTGAAAGGAGGCTTCTGAGCCTCTTGAAAGGAGGCTTCTGAGCCTCTTGAAAGGAGGCTTCTGAGCCTCTTGAAAGGAGGCTTCTGAGCCTCTTGAAAGGAGGCTTCCGAGCCTCTTGAAAGGAGGCTTCCGAGCCTCTTGAAAGGAGGCTTCCGAGCCTCTTGAAAGGAGGCTTCCGAGCCTCTTGAAAGGAGGCTTCCGAGCCTCTTGAAAGGAGGCTTCCGAGCCTCTTGAAAGGAGGCTTCCGAGCCCCTTGAAAGGAGGCTTCCGAGCCCCTTGAAAGGAGGCTTCCGAGCCCCTTGAAAGGAGGCTTCCGAGCCCCTTGAAAGGAGGCTTCCGAGCCCCTTGAAAGGAGGCTTCCGAGCCTCTTGAAAGGAGGCTTCCGAGCCTCTTGAAAGGAGGCTTCCGAGCCTCTTGAAAGGAGGCTTCCGAGCCTCTTGAAAGGAGGCTTCCGAGCCTCTTGAAAGGAGGCTTCCGAGCCTCTTGAAAGGAGGCCTCCGAGCCTCTTGAAAGGAGGCTTCCGAGCCTCTTGAAAGGAGGCTTCCGAGCCTCTTGAAGGGAGGCTTCCGAGCCTCTTGAAAGGAGGCTTCCGAGCTACTTGAAAGGAGGCTTCCAAGCCTCTTGAAAAGAGGCTTCCAAGAATCTTGCAATGAAACTTGCAAAGCTTTCCAAAAAAGGCCTTCATGTCTTTTATATGGAGGCTTTTGCTTTTAGATTTTATTAGGAAAATTATTTGCGCTTTTTAGTGGAATGTCTTCACTTGTCTTGTCTTGTCTTGACTTAAGTCAAGTCAAGTACGAGACACTGAAGACGGCCTTACTGTTGAGGTCGAAATACGTATCTGTCAAGATACAATTAAGTGGTGGAATTCAATGGGATTTTACAAACTCGTCTTATGACAAGTCTTGATTTTAGCTCAGAAATATATTCTCAACAGATTGTTCAACATGTTGTCTAGATCAGGTAGAATACATTGAAGATTTTTATAATTTGTTCATTCGCCGTTTTGCCCTTTTGAACTTTTGCCCCACAGCCCTTCACACTTACTTGGGATAAACTGGATTGAAATTCTTTGATTTACTTTATCAAAAAGTTTTTATTGAAATTTCTATACATCCGCCATTATGCATTTTTGTCCGAGGTACCCCCTAGGGCCAGCGAAGGTACCCCCAGGGGTACATGTACCCCAGGTTGAGAACCGCTGCTCTAACAGGTCGTCTGGCCGAAACGATCGTTTGACCGAAAGTTATTTGGCCGAAAATACCGTTTGGCCATTTGCCTGAAAATGTCATTTGGCATACGGCCAAATGTCAAGTACTGAACACTATTATCAGGTCGAAATGGTTTAACCGAAAATGTACATAGAGCCGAAAGGAACATTCGGCCGAACTGGTAATTTGATCGAGAAAGTTATTGCCCTAACAGGTCATTTGACTGTAAATGCTGTTCGGCCTGAAAAGTCGTTTGACCGAATAGATCATTTGACCAAAAATGCAATTTGGTAGGAAAGATCATTTGGCAGAAAAAGCCATTTGGCCTAAAAATGTCCTTTCTGCAAAACAACAATTTCGGCCAAATGGCATTTTCTGTGAAAAGTCGTTCGGCTGAATTGTGCCAAAAATTGGTTTAGCTGAAAAGGTCATTTGGAAGAAAATTCCGTTTGCTTTCGACGGTTGTTTCACAGAAAGGACATTTTCGGGCCAAATGGCTTTTTCTGCCCAATGAACATTCCTACCAAACAGCGTTTCTGATCAAATGATCTATTCGGTCTAACGATTTTTTTCGGCTAAATTACCAGTTCGGCCGAAAGTCCCTTTTGGCGATATATAGCTTTCGGCAAACTAAATTTTCGAATAAACCATTTTCAACCTGATAACAGCTTCGGATATACGTTCAGTTCAACTTGGCTGAATGGAATTTGGCTAGATGACCTAAATGTCATTTGGCAAAACGGGTGGAAATTTTTGACCATACTATCCGTTCATTAATTGGCATTTGACCGTAAACGACATTTTCGACCTTGTTTGGGAAAACGACTTTTTTGGGCTAATTACCAGTTCGACCGAATTTGACGTTTCAGTCAGCGAATGCCTTTTGATTACGTCTACTGTACAAATAACATCTCGTAGAAATCCGAAGAAATTCCTTAAAAAATCCAAGCAATTTTTCGTTAAAATCCAAGGATTTTTTCATAGAAATCTACATTTTGAACAATGCTCCATGGAATTAAAAAAAATCCGTTGAAATTCCGGAGAATGTCTCGTGAAAATTCCAGAGAATTTCCCTTAAAAACACCTCCGCTCCCACGAATATATTTTTGTTGCCACATCATAGTTCATGATGAGGTAAAAAAGAAATAGTTGGACGAATCCGTTAATAAGTCGGTTTGACAGCCAAGCGTGAATAGATAGGCTAGCCTTTGATCAAGACGAGTAACATCAACGGGCGTATCTACCGGGCAATTGCATCCAGTATCCAGGACGCCTGCGGTTTCACGGAGGCGAGACGCTGTTTTGGATGGATTTGGAATCCTGTCGTCACTATGCGCCAAGAACTAAGATATCAATGCTTTTGTCAGAAAAATATTTTAAGCTTTTTTTAGTGGAATGTATTCAACCGTCTAAGACGAGTTAAGTATTCTCCATGGAATTAAATGGAGAATACTTAACTCGTCTTAGACGGTTGAATGCTTTTGTGCCAAAACACATCAACCCATTGTACTAATCAGATTGAGAAATTTTGGTCATTATGAAGGCTGGAGATTGTAAAACACCTACATAACACATAGAAGATACCTTGGTGTGGAACTAAAAGTGAGAAAATAGGTCAAAGAAGTCGACCCCACCATTTCCTGGAACCTTATGAGTGATGTCAAAATATGTTGCGCGTTTTCAGTTATTGAAGGAAGATCCAATCAATCAATGCAATAGCCAATCTATTAATCATGATGTTATTTAATTCTCATAGAAAAATCTACTAAAAGTACTTTTTGCAGAATCGGAAAAAAATCTACTTAAAATACTTTTTGCAGCTGCTCCAACAACCGATTGGCACCCAGTTTTTCTCTTTTATATTAAACATACTTTCTCCACAGAATCCATGCAATGAAAATGATTGCTGTCTAGCATCTGGACATGTGATGCTTCTAAAAATAGATGAAACAATGTTCAATTCCCATGATGAACACAAAATTAGAAAGCATAAATATATTTTTCTAGCATCGGATTTATCATCAACAGATGATCGCAATGTCATCTTTGTGCAGGAAAATAAACCAGCAAAACCACATGTAACGCTAGTCTTGTGAAATGGGCAACTCGTGCTGATCCACGACCTCCAATTCAAACTATGCCCTCATTGCTCTAATGCATTAGCCGACATGCCTTCACTCCTGCGGACATGCACAGAATCAGCAAGTAGAGCATAATGCACCGCGGTAGACCTATCGGCATTTCTACCTCTCTAGGTACTGGCAGATAATGAAGGAACCTCAGATTGCTAATTGAGAACGCTCCGGATCGAGGGCAATAAAATTGTACGGATATGCTTGTTTACGACGGCGAGGAAGTCCCTCGATAACGATGCTGCAGACATCCAGCATGGGACTTACTGAGGCTTTGCTACTTGTAAATTACAAAAAAAAAACGCTCCATGCGAGAAGCCCCCTTGGCTTTGAGTAATTAATGACCATGTTGACACGCGTTTCTTAGACAGATCAGATCACTCCGGTGAGCTGGGAGTGTAGGTGCAACCGACAGAAAGCAGTTGTCCGTAGCATAATTTGAGATTCTCCCGTCATCATCAATAGCAACCTCTCCTCAGTCACTGCTGAAGGGGGCCCTGGAGCGAAAGCCGACTCTATGAGAATTGGGATTTGTTAGCGTCGCAGTTCCGATTCGCCCACGTTTCGAAGGGCATGGCGCGGCGCGACGATGACGACCGAGAGATAATGTTCGCCGGTGAGCTTATAGTAGCAGCGTGGCATGGCCATGTGATGAAGTGAAAGACAAGTGTAACTGATCGGTCAGCTTTTGTCAGAGCCGTCACGAAGGGACATTCCTGGGTTGGGTGACATGTGCCATCGGTAGTGCCACTACTGGGCATCTGGTTGTGGTTTTGACCGTTGAGATCCGATGATTTGGTACTCGATAATTGGATGTCAATCAATCGATGGTGTTTCGATTCCTCAGGGCTTTTCAAAGTAAATAAAAAGGAACGATTAGTTTTGGTTTCGTCAATAATTGTATGATTTGTTGATCCAAAGGCTATGTATTAAAAAGTTATCAATTACTACATTAATTTTAACTTGAACTCCTTTCTACCCCCATCGGAAATTCATTCTCTCCATTGTATTTCAAATATCTTTGAAATGTGAAGCAATGGTGTTGAACTTTAGTCTCAGATTTTTTTTTTATCTTACAGCATACAGTGATGAATCACGAACCGAATAACTTCGCATGCAATACATTGTTCATCTTGTTTCATTCTAAACAAGCTCATTTCCGAAATTGGTTTTGATTAGTTACCGTGGATAGCCAATTTCCTGCGGCACATTTATAATCAAATCAAACACAATAAAACATCCAATTCTTTTCATGTCCAACGAGATGCTTAGGTTCTTTTGCGTTACATATTCAGCACATTGCATTGGTTGAACCGTTGGGCAAACTTCACAACAAAATTGTTTGCATAAGGGTGGTACCAATTTGGAAAAAATGCTGTGAATACATTCAGAACCATTTCGTTGATAATTTAAAGGTTAAAGAACAATTATAAAAAATTATATCTAATGAATATTTTATGATCAAACTCATTATTCCGTCTTTACAACATGATATATCCAGCTACCGTGAAATCATTAAAATGTGAAAATTCAAGTAGCAAAAAACTGGTACTCATGTATCAAATCATTTCCAAGAATGGATCTACCCTGAACGAGTATCATCACGGTAAGGTAAAGGGCAGTCCGGGTACAATCAGGAAAGACAATAAACCATATAATCCCACACAAATCGCTTTGTTTCTCCATCTCGCGCGGATGAGCTTGTGAAAACAAATGCACCGATGCGGAGCCAATGATCTCCCATGTACTGGGGACCTTAGAGGAGTGCACATCTCTCCACCTTGGTCATCTCGCTGATGCCATTTAGCTCGGCCTAAACGTTTGTGTGCATCTTCTTGTTGAACATGTGTTCCGTTTTGGCGCACATGTTCCAGTTTCAGAACCTTTTCGGTTATAAGTCTCCATTTCGCTGGCGTAGTGTACGACTGGCGATGCTGTGCGGATGTTGGGCGAGCGGCGCGAGGAGATTTATCTGCAATTTGTGTATCGTTTATTGTGTGGCGCGTGAAGTGGTCACCTTTCGCGAATGGTAGAACGAGGAGGACGTAAAAGATTATTGTGCAATTGTAGGTGAATCTGACAAAAAAAAAAACAATCTTCCATGACCGGCGACAACGAAAAAACTGTACACGACTGGTCAATTAATGAAAGTGATCTTGCAGGCTATTTTTAGAAAATGAGTTTAAGACTTTGTCGGTTTTTCAACGTCCCTTATGTTGGAAATGGAATAAAAGTGTATGAAAACGATGAAAGATGCTTATATTAAAACCAGAGAAGTTTAATTGATGCCTACCTTTTTGGCTACAGCATCGTTACACATATGCCTGGCGCATTGTAGAGTTCCTTAAACGTCGTACTTGGAAGATGTTCCCCAAGTTTCCAAAACATTTGGGGATCCCATGCCTTATTTCGTGGTGTCGTGTTCCTGGTCTTCCACGAAGTCGCCGGCCATTTTCCAGTTCTCTATGGAATACTGTTTTCACATGTTTTGCCTTTTTTTAAATTCGTTTAATTGATAGGCTCAGGCATGTATAACACTTTACGGAGCCACGATTCTTTGTGATATGTAAGTAATGGGTAATAAGTAAGGGGTAAGTAAGAAAGGGGTATACGCCAACGTACTCGTGATGCCTCGAGGTTAGGTTTACAATGTTTTAGGATTGATGGGGCTTAGGATTTTTAATCAGGGTATTTTAGCTGCTGGTCAGGGACATTTTTTGCTTTTCACCGAAGTGTAGCGATTGGCTATATGTTCGCGCCAGAAACTAATTTTTATAGAAGACCCGAAGACCAATAGTGTAACGCTATCTCTATCTGAGAGAATTCCCGTGCCCCCGAAAACAATGATCCACTTCAATGGGTGACGGGTCGAGTGGCAAAGTCGATCCAAAGATTCCGGGTAGAGATAGCGTTTAGTTCAATAGTGTCCCGATGGCACGAGACATGTAAGTTCACGCACGACGAACTACTCAGATTAGGCACCGGCGCCGGTGGATTCAGCCTACTCCGATTAACGATTTGCTTGATCGTTGAGACATTGAGACATGAGGCTGAAGCTGACCTCTGGAAGTTCCTCCGGGATCTCCTCCGGAAAATCCTCCAGGATCTTCTCCGGAAGTTCCTCCAGGATCTCCTCCGGAAGTTCCTCCAGGATCTCCTCCGGAAGTTCCTCCAGGATCTCCTCCGGAAGTTCCTCCAGGATCTCCTCCGGAAGTTCCTCCAGGATCTCCTCCGGAAGTTCCTCCAGGATCTCCTCCGGAAGTTCCTCCAGGATCTCCTCCGGAAGTTCCTCCAGGAACTCCTCCGGAAGTTCCTCCAGGAACTCCTCCGGAAGTTCCTCCAGGAACTCCCCCGGAAGTTCCTCCAGGAACTCCCCCGGAAGTTCCTCCAGGAACTCCCCCGGAAGTTCCTCCAGGAACTCCTCCGGAAGTTCCTCCAGGAACTCCTCCGGAAGTTCCTCCAGGAACTCCTCCGGAAGTTCCTCCAGGAACTCCTCCGGAAGTTCCTCCAGGAACTCCTCCGGAAGTTCCTCCAGGAACTCCTCCGGAAGTTCCTCCAGGAACTCCTCCGGAAGTTCTTCCAGGAACTCCTCCGGAAGTTCCTCCAGGAACTCCTCCGGAAGTTCCTCCAGGAACTCCTCCGGAAGTTCCTCCAGGAACTCCTCTGGAAGTTCCTCCAGGAACTCCTCCGGAAGTTCCTCCAGGAACTCCTCCGGAAGTTCCTCCAGGAACTCCTCCGGAAGTTCCTCCAGGAACTCCTCCGGAAGTTCCTCCAGGAACTCCTCCGGAAGTTCCTCCAGGAACTCCTCCGGAAGTTCCTCCAGGAACTCCTCCGGAAGTTCCTCCAGGAACTCCTCCGGAAGTTCCTCCAGGAACTCCTCCGGAAGTTCCTCCAGGAACTCCTCCGGAAGTTCCTCCAGGAACTCCTCCGGAAGTTCCTCCAGGAACTCCTCCGGAAGTTCCTCCAGGAACTCCTCCGGAAGTTCCTCCAGGAACTCCTCCGAAGTTCCTCCAGGAACTCCTCCGGAAGTTCCTCCAGGAACTCCTCCGGAAGTTCCTCCAGGAACTCCTCCGGAAGTTCCTCCAGGAACTCCTCCGGAAGTTCCTCCAGGAACTCCTCCGGAAGTTCCTCCAGGAACTCCTCCGGAAGTTCCTCCAGGAACTCCTCCGGAAGTTCCTCCAGGAACTCCTCCGGAAGTTCCTCCAGGAACTCCTCCGGAAGTTCCTCCAGGAACTCCTCCGGAAGTTCCTTCAGGAACTCCTCCGGAAGTTCCTTCAGGAACTCCTCCGGAAGTTCTTCCAGGAACTCCTCCGGAAGTTCCTCCAGGAACTCCTCCGGAAGTTCCTCCAGGAACTCCTCCGGAAGTTCCTCCAGGAACTCCTCCGGAAGTTCCTCCAGGAACTCCTCCGGAAGTTCCTCCAGGAACTCCTCCGGAAGTTCCTCCAGGAACTCCTCCGGAAGTTCCTCCAGGAACTCCTCCGGAAGTTCCTCCAGGAACTCCTCCGGAAGTTCCTCCAGGAACTCCTCCGGAAGTTCCTCCAGGAACTCCTCCGGAAGTTCCTCCAGGAACTCCTCCGGAAGTTCCTCCAGGAACTCCTCCGGAAGTTCCTCCAGGAACTCCTCCGGAAGTTCCTCCAGGAACTCCTCCGGAAGTTCCTCCAGGAACTCCTCCGGAAGTTCCTCCAGGAACTCCTCCGGAAGTTCCTCCAGGAACTCCTCCGGAAGTTCCTCCAGGAACTCCTCCGGAAGTTCCTCCAGGAACTCCGGAGAGAGTTCCTCCAGGAACTCCGGAGAGAGTTCCTCCAGGAACTCCGGAGAGAGTTCCTCCAGGAACTCCGGAGAGAGTTCCTCCAGGAACTCCTCCGGAAGTTGCTCCAGGAACTCCTCCGGAAGTTGCTCCAGGAACTTTCCCGGAAGTTGCTCCAGGAACTCCCCCGGAAGTTCCTCCAGGAACTCCCCCGGAAGTTCCTCCAGGAAGTTCCTCCAGGAACTACCCCGGAAGTTCCTCCAAGAACTCCCCCGGAAGTTCCTCCAGGAACTCCCCCGGAAGTTCCTCCAGGAACTCCCCCGGAAGTTCCTCCAGGAACTCCCCCGGAAGTTCCTCCAGGAACTCCCCCGGAAGTTCCTCCAGGAACTCCCCCGGAAGTTCCTCCAGGAACTCCCCCGGAAGTTCCTCCAGGAACTCCCGGAAGTTCCTCCAGGAACTCCCCGGAAGTTCCTCCAGGAACTCTTCCAGTACTTCCTCCAGGAACTCCCCGGCAGTTCCTCCAGGAACTCCCCCGGAAGTTCCTCCAGGAACTCCCCCGGAAGTTCCTCCAGGAACTCCCCCGGAAGTTCCTCCAGGAACTCCCCCGGAAGTTCCTCCAGGAACTCCCCCGGAAGTTCCTCCAGGAACTCCCCCGGATGTTCCTCCAGGTACACCCCCGAATGTTCCGCCAGAAACTCCTCCGGAAGTTCCTCCAGGAACTCCCCCGGAAGTTCCTCCAGGAACTCCCCCGGAAGTTCTTTCAGGAACTCCCCCGGAAGTTCTTCTAGGAACTCCCCTTGAAGTTCCTCCCCTTGAAATTCCTCCTTTTTCGGCGAAATCAGTTCAAATAAATTCAATCGTTTCCGTAGGAATTATTGGCAATATTCCTTGAATAATTTCCGCAGATGTTTTGGAGAAATTTTGGAAGATTTTTTTAAATTAATTTTTGTAGGAATAACCGGAAGAATTTTTGAACGAACTATTTTAGGAATTTGAAATTATTGAAGAAATTTTGGAAGAAATGCCTGGCGGAATTTTCGGTAGAATTCTCGGGACCTGGACGGGAGGCGAGTAAAGAGGAATTCCATGCAAATTTCGAAAAGAATTCAAAGCGAGTTTCAGGAGAGTTCTCGAAGTAATTTATCAAAAAATCGGATATCTGCGAAATAATTTAATAGAATTCTCATGTGAGTCATCCTGGCCGAGCAGCACACATGTTGCACAAAAGTTTCTGTGACTGATATGCAACCGAATTAAGTCACATTCGATTTGCTGCAATCAATTCGATTTGGATTGTGCAGCTCCTTTAGAATTCCTGGTGGAGCTTCTGAAAAATGTTGGAGGAATTCCTGAAGGAACTTAGTCACTACGCTGCGAAGTGGTAAAGTCCCTGTTGGACATGTAATGGCAATGAAGAAAAAGTACAAGGAAGTAGATAATTGTCATATAAACGTGGCTGAAAATGTGTATTTTGGGAAAGAACTAGATTAAGAACTGTTAAGATGTACGAAACCCTACTGCTTCAATAGTCCTTCAATAAACATCGGCGTGGTAAAAAAATTCGGCGGCCTGCCGATTCATTCTTGATGGTAGCGGTGGCGTACAGGTCTAGTTGTAAGATGTGGGCTATTTTTTCACTTCCTACTTCCCACTTTCTTCTCACTTTTCACTTTACGCTTCGAATTTCTCATTTCTGACACCAATGACAGCAATGACACCATCCCTAATCCATCAATTCAGCTACATAGCTATGAAACAAGACGATGAAAGCGACTGCATCTGATTTCCGGTGTAGGACATTCTCAGATAAGGAATAGTGGTAGCCACATGATATACAAATCCTAAAACAGTAACTAGGATTAGAAACCTTGTAGGTAATAGCTGTGAATGTGCTTGATGAGCACTTAACTGAGAGGCTACAATGTGCCTGTGCATTGGGGGTTGTACTGTCTAAGAAGAAAACAGAATTATATCATCTTCTTATTACTACTTATAACTTTGAGCAATCGAGACCAAGGATTTATTCAATAATAGACTATGAACCTGGACAATTGTAAAATCCATGGGACTGTTATTTTTTTTAAGGTGTCTGCGATCAACAATATTGTGTTCTAAATATATTTTTATAAACACAGTATCATATTACGCGAAAATGTTCAACGCACCATGCTCGCCGGCAACCGGCAAGCCGCAGTTGACTGCATCTCCACCGAACAGAAATGGATATGTCCATACCGGACATTTTATTACCGCCAATGTACCAGCTTTTGCAATGCAGTGTACAAGCGTGATTCTATGTATATCGTATACACGTCGCGTCGGCTTTCTTTCTTCGAAATGCTACTCCTTCGCTCCAGACCAGACATGCAGTGTTCCTGCTTTAAATTGTGACCATAATTGGATTAGAAATAATTGTTTCGTTCTGGGAATGTCACGACTTCTTTCAGTTCATTTATTTTTTTTTCGCTTCAACCAATGCATCGGAAAGTCTAAATTTTCTCATGATGTTGTCGTCCGTCCAATTCGCGTAACTAGTTGCACAATGTGAATCGGAATTACCCAATTATTTCCCGTGCCCGGTGAGGAGAGGGTTTTTAGAATGCGCTTTTGGTGATCTTAGACTAGACCTACCGCATACGAGAGGTCGCATCCCACACACGTGATGACCAAGATTTATGCGTCTGTCGTCCGAGTTCGGGTGGCTTCTATCCATCGTACAGATAATGATATTTCGTCATCATGTTGCTACTGTGCACCCAATAAGGAACCGCGATCGCAAACTGCACGATCGCCTGCGGAGATTCAGATTGCTTGAATATAGCATCATATTTGAGGTTTTGTATTAGGGTGTCCAAAAATAGATACCGGAAAATGCGTGGAACTTGATTTGCAATATATAAAGAATTTTTAAATGAAAATAATAAAGACTATACTCTGCCTTAATAAACAGATAAAACATTAGTTCCAAACATGTGTCTTTTTTTCCAATGTTAGCTTTTGGCCACCTTTACTGCTATTTACGTTTTTTATTAATCACAAACTGCACTACTGGAGATCAATATCAAACAAAGGTTAATATTTTTTAGCTGACTTTTGTTTCGATTTCTGAGAGATGCACAAACAAGAAGTGCCTCTTACACGGGTCATTGGTTCCATATGTATGTACGGTACGTAGATTTACGCAACAACAACGCGTCGAATGTGTAGTTCTCACGATGTGTCTCCCGCTGTATGGGAATAATCTATTCTATTATTTTATTCCGGTCGTGGTGAATTATGAGTACGTAAGTAGCATACATGGGGAGCCGGATGGACAAAGTCGCTTAAAGGCATGAGCAATTCTCAGTTCATTTTCGTTCTGCCGTGTTTCGTAATTTCTTCAAGTGTATGAAAGTATCCAATTTAGCTGCCCAATTTATATTCGGGTTCTGTTCGACGTATTGAGATAATGTCTGCGTATTCATTTCATTTTATTTGTTTAGCTTCTATCTTAACAGATATCACTGAATCAATAGTGATTATGGGTTGCGCCTCATAATAGAAAACCTCTAAAGAAGACGGTCAAAACCTCTTTTGGTCGTTTAATTCAAATTTAGATCTATGAATTGTTTTGCAGAATGTGTTGATTGTTGATAATATTTTGAGCATGAAATCCACTATTATGTCAAAAAGTGTATCATGTTTTGGATAAACTTTGCTAAAGATACTGTATGTTTTCCTCCTACTTTTAAGTGTTAAATCGTTGTTTTCCAATATTGAGGTCCAAAACCCAAGAAATAACCCAACTAAATATACAAAATATCAACCCTTCTTTATCTTTATCTTTATATCTTTATATATATATATATATATATATATATATATATATATATATATATATATATATATATATATATATATATATATATATATATATATATATATATATATATAATAATATATATATATATATATATATATATATATATATATATATATATATATATATAAAACTCAATGTTTGTATGTTTGTATGTATGTTTGTATGTACTATCCATACCAGAATGTTGATTCGCCGACGCGTGGTGCTTTGTTCCCTAGGAGTTGCTAGCTAAAAGGCGTTTTGCCTCATGAGTTTTCCGGCAACAGAATATTACAACTTTTTTAAAATGTGAATATTATCAATATGATTGAGATTTTTGACAATTTTGAATGGCATCAACTAGCTACCTTGTTTAACTGTTGCATAATGTAAAATACCTTAATAGCCATGAATAGCGTTACAAATAAGACAATAAAGCAGTGACAAAGCGTTCTAGACTGAAAGTTCCGCGTTGAAACAACAAGTGGTGGCATTGAGTCGATTCGGAGTTGTAGAATAAACTATAACGCGCCTCCATCACAGCATTTTAGGGTTCTTTCTAAAATTACGTAACGCTAAATTTGGTGATTTTGGACCCCCACCATCCCCCACGTAACACTTTTTGTATGGAAGGTTTATTTTTTTTGTATGGATCGCAACGCTCGGCTGGACCCCCTCCCTCCCCCGTTACGTAACGTAATTTGAGAAAGAGCCCTTTAGTTGCCTTCACATGTCGCCCATAAAAAACATCGTACATATTTTCCGATTATGTATCTGATCGTCAAATTTATACAAAACATATATCAAATGCACAAAATCCAAATATATGTTTGGGTTAGAATTATAAGAATTATATCGAGAATTTAAATGGTGGGGACAAAATGACCACCTGTCTGTGCAGTGCATTGGTTGCACATGCGGACGCGACTGGCGGAGAGCCAGGTCGAGGAACTCCGCAGAAGGATGGCCGTGACAGGGGCGACTCCGAAGCTGAGTAAGGTTACGCAGGAGGCGAACCTGAAAACAGCTGTCGAGAAGTCCGCAGCTCCTAAGCGGGAGAGACGGGAGAAGGTCGAGCGGAAGGTCGGCCCTTCCAAACCGGTGCAACCAGTGCTTCCATCAGTGAGGACCACTGAAGCTCACCGGGAGAAAGACCTACCTTAGAGGGATGTCGTAAATCCCAAAAAGGCGAGAAGGCAACGGGAGCAGTCCACAGTGAATGCGGCAGGTGGAGCGATGCGCACCACTGTTAAGAAGGGTAGAGGCCAGGAGAAGATGGGTGCGCCTTCCAGTGTCAGTGGTAAGCATAAAGAAAGAGGCGAGGCGATTATCGTCAGTACTGATGATAAAAGCTACGCCGCAGTCTTGAAAGCCATGAGAGTTAACGACAAACTCTCTGGCTTAGGAGGTGATGTCAACTGCATCCGAAGGACGCGGAAAGGCGAGATGATTCTCGTCTTGAAGCGGGATGCTGCTCAGAAAAGTTCTGAATACAAACAGTTGACGGAGGAGGTCCTGGGTGATGGGGTTCAAGTAAGAGCCTTATGCCCAGTTTCGAACATCCAGTGCAGGGGCCTGGATGAAGTAACCGAGGCTAAACACCTGGTCGACGCACTGAGAGATCAGTGCAATGTCGAGATCCAGGAATCTGCGGTTCGGTTACGCAAGAACTACGCGGAAATGCAGGAAACATACCTACAAGTACCTCAGGCTGAGGCTAAAAAGGTAATGGATAGGGCTAAACTGAAAGTGGGTTGGTCGGTATGTCCACTAAGTATAAGTCAACCGCTTCAGACCTGTTTCAGGTGTCTTGGCAACGGTCATAAGTCTTATGATTGTAAAGGACCTGACCGCAGTAAGTTATGCCGTAGGTGTGGGGCTGAAGGCCACCAAGCTCGCACCTGTCAGGCTGCCCAAGGTGTCTGATATGTCCCTCGGGTACAGAAAACAAACACCTTTTCGGTGTCCAGGCCTGTCCGGCCTCTAGAAGGATTCAGACACACAGGTAACACAGTTAGACCTGAACCACTGCGAGGCGGCTCAACTGCTGCTACAACAGTCGGTTACCGAGTGTAAAGCTGATGTAGCCTTGCTGTTCAATCCATACCGCATCCCTGCTAGAAACGGCAGTTGGATTGCGGATAAGTCTCAGATGGTGGCCATCTGGACTTGCGGGCGATACCCCATCCAGGAGATATTATCATCACCTGATGATGAGGGTTTCGTCATAGCAAAGGTAAACGGTGTTTACTTTTGTAGCTACTACTGTCCTCCCAGGTGGAGTATAGTACAGTTTACTAGGGTTTCTTCATATGCTTCCCCGTGCAATTTTTTTCGAATATCATCTTTATGCATCTTCTTCTTTATGCAACGTTTGTTCGGCAATACCCATACCCACATAGAAAGAATCGGCGATATAAACGGGCACACACAGATACCTATAGGTATCTACTATAGTAGTGCGGAAGCGAACGAACCGTACCAAGCAAAAGATCCGAAGATCCGAACAACTCTCAGCTCAGCTCATGTCGTCGTCCAGCTCGAAATTGCTGTGACATGGAGGCGAGAGCTGTGCTATCAGCTCAGAACCATGCGATACGGATCTCAATTCGGATCAGTCACGTCCGATTCAGAACTGTGAACCGTGTGGTTCAAACGAACCGAACTGGGAGCTATGTCTCTTCCCGCTAACGTACTGCAACATGTGCACTCTGTTTGTTTGCAGCACCGTGCTCTGTATTTATCACTCTCTTGTTTTTAGTTCTCTCGCATTTCGGGAACCAATGTATCTAGATGAATGCGCTCGCTTGTATGAAAATTTCAACTACGCATGATTAAAAGCGCGCGCAAACACTGCACACAGTATGAAGAGAAAGCTAATGACACGTGTTATGGTTCATATAACATATCAGAGACTGAAATGCAAGTTATTCAAATTAACGATTTCAGAAACGTTATCAAGGTTATCAAAGTCGAAACGAGTCAGCCCAGGGCTGAAAGTACCGCTAATAAAGACAAAAAAGGTTATCAAACAAAATGAATCATAGAATTGTGAATAGGAAATTAATCATTTGTTTGAGAAACTGCATAAGTCCATTTTACACTATTTCGAGAAAACAACAAAAAACTATTTTTGAACAAATTTGCACCGAATCTTTCGATTTCTTCGATACAGATCAATAGTTTTTGGAAAAACTCAACACCCTGTTGCACTTTCAGTGCAAAAAATGTAAGCAGTACTCCATAATTGCTCTTCAAAGTGCGTGGACATATGCAGTTTCTCAAACAAACGAAAAAAAAAATCATACATACTTGAACAAACATATTTTTTTGAATTTTTTGCCACGAATACGTATTTTTGGACGAGGATTCAGAATATATAAAAACCTAATTTTGGCCAAAAATGTTACATATGCAGTTTCTCAAACAAACGGTTCAAATAATTTTGAGTTAGTTTTTGTATAGAATCGCACCGGAAAAGGCGTAATGAATGTTATTGCTTTAAAATTATCGGTTTTTCAAAAGAAATTATTACTTGACTATAGTTTAACATTTAAAAATTTCAAAGTTAGGCAAATGGATAGACCATAATGAATGAATTGAATGTTTCATATTTTTAATTATTTTTTTATGTATTTAGCAATAAAGAGCTGACGAACTGATCTAAGGAGCTGACTTTTTTAAATGAGCTGAGCGGATCAAATCCGCTTACTGCAACGATCTGATTTGCCCACCTCTAGTTTATACAGTTGATTCAAAAGTATAAGATTGCTAATGTCGTTACTATTCGCGTGACTAACATTTAAGTTATTTCGACCTGACAGCCAAAGTACCGGTACAACAAATGACAAACCGATGTTGGTGATGAAACCAAACATGCACGACTACATGATTAATAAATTATGGCCAATTGAAGCTTCTTGAAGCTTAATTTGATAAAATAAAATGTATGACTACAGCGCCACTAGCGCTCTAGTACTATCATCATTAAATGTTCAAATGGCAATATCTTTCCATAGTGCTCTCTGATTAGGGATCATATCTTTGCGCAAGCAAATATAATATCCTGTGCTCAGATGATATTGCAAAGCCTGGTGCCACGTGATGTTATAAAAAACTAGCTTTATGCACCCGGCCTTGCTCGGAGTTGCCAGTTTGGTTCGCAGTTTTTTTTCACAATCGAAATTTAATAAAACCAATTGATTAACAGAGTAATTGTGTTTACTTGTTGATACTTCATCATTTGAGTAAAAGAAGGCTTTTGGAAATATTGCCTGATTTTGAAGAAGGGGGTTTGAATAGCCTTATTCCGGGTAAACGTATATTTCTAAAGAAGGGAAAACATCCACCGATGTCTTATTCCGGGCAAACGCATATTTTTAAAGAAGAGATCACACCCACCATTGCCTTTTTCGGGAAAATGCCTACTTTTAAAGGAGAAATCACATCCACCATCCAGAAGGAAACACATTTTTCATTGCTTTTCACTGGGCAAACTATGATTCCGATGAAGGGTAACAATTATCATTGCTTTATACCCAGCAAATGCAGACTTTCTATGAAAGATTTTTCTGATGCTGTTCAGTATTATCCCAAATTCACTTCATGTCGAATGTGTATAAATAGTGTTATGTTGATGGCCTGCTTCATTCAGGGATACGTAATTTTCAGGGAAATGTTATTGTCGAGGATTTGCTATTTTTGAGGAATTGTTTTCGGAGAATTGTTTGTACAATGTCAAAGAACCTCAGATGAACTAAAGAAGAAGGATTTTAAATTAAGCCGTTTTCTAAACAATACCCAACCCCAACATCCTCCCGCATTTCAAAAACTCCTCCAAGCCTCTCTAAAATAGTTTCCTTTGGGTAAACAATACGTGTTTAAATATGCGATAAAAAGCTATACTAAACTGTTCGTTTAATAAATATATTCTCTCTCGTTCAGCTATGACAGTCCTACCCAGTCTGATGTAGTCTTTCATAGACAGAGAATATGGGTTCCAAATTTGGTGAACATCGGAAATGGGTTCAGAAGTTATGCTGAATCTATCGCCAACTAAACAATACCTCTCTCTCACAACCTCCCCATTTTAAACGGACCTACAAATATTCACTAAAATCGTTTCCTTAGGACAGACAATATTTGATACAAATTTGGTTCAAATCGGTCATGGGGCTCAAGACTTACATTGAGTTGATCGATTGCTAAACAATACCCCTTCCCACATACCATCTCTTATTTCCCAAGAGTATGCTTAACCTCCCTATCGTCGTCTCCTCAAGATAAAGAATGTGTGTTCCAAATTTGGTTGAAATCGGCTGAGGGGTTTAGAAGTTACACTGAGTTGATCGATAACTTAGCAATACCCCTCCCCCTTACCCTCCCCCTTTTCCAAACAGTATCCCTAACCCCCCTATCGTCGTCTCCTTAAGATAAAGAATGTGTGTTCCAAATTTGGTTGAGATCGGCCAAAGGGTTCAGAAGGTACACTGAGTTGATCGATGACTAAGCAATACCCCTCCCCCCACCCTCCCCCTTTTCCAAACAGTATTCATAACCCCCCTATTGCCGTCTCCTTAAGATAAAGATTGTGTGTTCCAAATTTAGTTGAGATTGGCCAAGGGGTTCAGAAGGTACACTGAGTTGATCGATGACTAAGCAATACCCCTCCCCCCTTACCCACCCCCTTTTCGTTAATGCGTTAAGAAGTTATGCTGGAACATACATACAAACATACATACAAACATACAAACATTGAGTTTTATATATATATATATATATATATATATATATATATATATATATATATATATATATATATATATATATATATATATATATATATATATATATATATATAGATATATATATATATATATATATATATATATATATATATATATATATATATATATATATATATATATATATATATATATATATATATATATATATATATATATATATATATATATATATATATATATATATATATATATATATATATATATATATATATATATATAAATAATGCTCTGTTAGGTCAGAGTGTTGAAAAAAAATACATTTATTTACTTTAGATAATTAATTACAATGATTCCACTTTAAATTCACACTTAAGACTGCCTGAATTTCCCTAACGAAGAACCTTTTATTAATTAAATCTACTTAGTCAGCACAATCGGTCTCGGTACGAAGTCCCCGTCGATATCGTTCGATCCGTTGTTGTCCGCGTCAGCTGTTTCCTCGTTGCTAGCCGGATGGGTGGCTACCTGTCTCCTCCGTTGTCCTCCTTCTCCTGTACATCGTCCGCTGGGTCGGTCGATGTGGCATGTTGGGTTTAGAATATCTTTTCCTAACGCCTCCCCTTAAGTATCAAGCGTCCTCGATTGATTTTAGGAGCCGAACCTTGGTGTCGGAAATGATATCGTCTGCTTCTTGTTTGGATCCTTTCCGGTAATTGCTTGGGTATTGGTGAATGCGTTGGCTGTTGTATTTTCTAGGTTATTTACTCCAATAAGTTCTGGAGCTTTTCGTGGTTTCCATTAGTGTCCTTTCTAAATATTTTCTTGTAACGAAAACAATGAAGAAACAAAGAAATGTTAAAACAAGGAGGATTGCGCCTCCGAATGTTACCCTTTGATGTGTCTTATTCAGAGAAAGCTGAGTCTCGCTGAGTACTTCGAGGTTTTGAATCCGCTGCATAAAGTTATCTTCTTCGCTTTGGTTGTAGTTTGTGTTTTGAATGGGTTTGCTGTAGATCGGGATCAAATATTCCTCCATGTGGATTACATCTATTTTGCCGGAGAATGTGAGATTGCGTACTCTGATAGTACAGTTCCCCATCTCTATTACTGTGGGTTCGTTGATAATTCTGGAGCTTCCACATGAGTCAAATACCTCTGTAGTTTCTGTAGTGTCTACTAAGATGACTCCGTTGATAGTTTCTATTGCTTGAAAACTTTGTTTCGTTTTTCTGAATGTACATTCCGGTTTTTGTTGTGTTAGAATTTTGTAGATACATTCGTCTTCGAGTAATTTGTTGCCTTCGCATATGTCACAGTTTGATGTTTGGGGTAGATAAGACTGCCATGTTTCGCCACAAATTTGATGTTCGTGTCTCTTCTTGTATTGTTGATTCCCAGGGTGTGTAGTTCCAGCAGGTCGTATGAAGTTTCGTCTAGGATTGGGATCTTTATGAGTATGCTTGCTTGTCCTCCGCTGATACCGATATTTGCTGAGCAGTACTGAAAAATTTCATCAAGGTAGTTAAGCTTAATTTTCTGATCTCTTAGTTTTCCTAAAATTGCCCGTTTTCTTCAATAGAAAGAATATTTTTGTTTATGAGCCCTATTCTTGAGAATTCTATTTGTTCTTCTATGGATTCTAATATGTGGATGATTCTATCTACGTTCCAAATAAGGTTGATGAACTCTAAGCTTGATTTCATATTTTGTACAGTATTTGCTTCTCTTGAAATTTGGGAACTAATTTTCCTAAAGGGATTCTGTAATATTGTTAATTTTGCTTTTAAAAGTTCGTTAATTTGGATTTGTTTGTTTTGGTTTAGAATAATTTTGTTCTCCTGATTCTTTAGAATTCCTAAGCTCTCATGTATGATTTCTAGGTCTTCTTCGTCAGGGTTACCCGCAATGTATTTAATGGCTGATCCTAAAATGTTAACGAGTGCTCGTTTTGTCCTTTTTGGTATTAAGCCTGCTAGCTTCTCTTTAGCTATTCCTAATTTCTCCTTAAGTGTTTGTTCTAAATGTTCTATGGAATTAAATGAATGCATGATTTTGTCTACATATTTTATGTTATCTTCAATCGATATTAGGTCAATTTTGTGTATGGTACGATCGTATCCGGTTTTTATCCTTGTAGTTTTTAGTTTTACGGCAAGAAGTCCATTGTTGTTAGGTATTTCTTTATAGGTAGTAGCGTTTATCATGTTGATGATGGTTAATCTGTAAAGAATGTGATTTAATTTCGTTATTACTTTTAAACGTCGTTGTTGATTTATAAATAAGTTTTAATTTTTAATGCGATTTTTATGTACACCCAGGTTTTTTTTACACGGTTTGGTTTTAGTCGTTTAAGACCTTCAGCGTCAATTAAACAATGAGTTAACCCCATGAAAAAATTCACAAAAAATCAAAGAAAATTCAGGGGGTATTTAAAAAGCTGTGAAAGTTCAGGTTAACCGAGAAATTAATGAATTCCAACCGTGTAAAAAAAAACCTGGGTGTATTTTGACGTCGTTGACGTCTTTAAATGTTAAATCGTTATCATCTTTGATGGTTGTTATTTTGTATGGGTTTATGTCTTTGGTTATTCTTTGGGTGATTTTATTGTATTTAGCATCTCCCGGTTGTAGTTGTTTAGGCTGTTCATTATTTTTATTTAGTTCTTCATATTTAGCTTTTCGTTTACTGAGTTTAATTTTAGCTGCAGATTGCAAGTTTTTAAATTTTTGCCGAATGGAAGCTATTATTATAAATATCTACGGCGATATTTACTTGTTCTCGCGTAGCCAGACTATTGAATTTATATTTGTTCGTGCGGAATATTTCGATAAGTGTGGAGTGAAACCGTTCCACAATACCGTTTGAATTGGAACTACTCGCGAAATGGGATTCGATTCCTAAATCATCAAGAAATCCGATAAAATCCAAAGACCTGAAAGATGGTTCTTGGTCACTCACGATTGTGTTTGGTCTGCCAAACTGCCTAATATGTTCCGTAATAGCTTTTTTAATATCTACTATTGTTCTCGATTCCAAAGGTATGGCGTTTGCGAATTTGGAAAAAGAGTCAACTATGGTGAGCCACTTCTGGCCTTTTAGAAAGAAGATATCTATGTGAACTCGATCGAAAAGATGGTTGCCAAAATACTCTTTTTTATAAGTTTTGGAGGCTTCCTGTCATATTTGGCCTTCTTGCAGATGTCACAGGAGCTTATCAAAATTTTTAACTTTCGTTCGAGCTGGGGGAAGAAAAATGTTAGTAAAATCTGATTTTTATTTTCTTTGATTCCTCTATGTCCTCGATTATGGGTTTTTGACGATTTCGTCTTGCTGCTCGTCAAGTCGTATGTCTTCTAGGAGGATTTCTGAAATGAAAATCTTAAATGATCTATTAGGTGAAATGTGTTTTTTGTAGGTTTCTTGTACCATTTGAACAAGGGTTATGGGGATTTTGAGACAGTTAACTCCTTTAGGGTTGAGGGTGCGTTTGAAAATATCCAAGATTGATTCTTCTGTATAATTTTGTTTGACTATAATGTGCCTATTGTATTTTGGAAACACTTGTTCGTGGGCCGTGAGTTCTATGGTTCCGTATTTGAAGATTATTTGGTTCCTAAAGACGTTTATTGGTCTTTCGGTACACGGAATAAAGTAATCATCACTTGTATCCGCTGAATGTACTGTCATACCGTCGCTTTCATCGTCTGATGGATCATTCCCTTGCTCTGAGGGCTCTACATCCAGAGATGCGTGCGAATTCGCATTCAGTTCTTGCTTTTTCTCTATTCTAGAAAGAGCGTCTGCCACGACGTTTTGACTTCCTGGTTTATAAATCAGGTCGTAGTTAAATTCTTCTAATGCAAGTTTACCTCTTATTATTCGGTCATTTGCGTTGGTAAATGAAAATGTTAGTGGTTTGTGGTCCGTAAACATTGTGAACTTTCTACCATGAAGATATGGTCTGAAATGGTTGACTGCCCACACAATTGCTAAAAATTCTTTTTCGGTGGTAGAATACCGTTCTTCAGTTTTATTTAATGTCCGTGAAGCATATGCGATGGGTCTGTCTTTTCCCGCTGGGCCTTGTGACAGCACTGCGCCTATTGCATAATTGCTTGCGTCAGTTGTTAGTATGAATTCTTTACTAAAATCAGGATAAATCAATACTGGATCTAGCGTTAAGAGTTCTTTTGCATTTTATGAAGCATGCTTCTACTTCTGGAGTTATTACAAATTCCGTATCCTTTCTGAGGAGTTTCGTCAATGGTTTTACAATCTTAGCAAAATCTTTGATGAATCGCCTATAATATCCTTATATTCCAAGGAACTGGCGGATTTTTTTCTCGGTTGTTGGGATTGGCCATTCTTTGATAACTTTGAATTTATAACTATTGGACCGTACTCCTTCTTCCGATACTGTATGTCCCAAAAATTGTGTTTCCTTTCGAAAAAAAACTCGCATTTGCTTAGCTGAATTTTCAATCTCGCGTCTTTTAGTTTCTATCGCTAAATGTTTCTCGTGCTCTTGGAGAGAACTGGAGAATATGATAATATCGTCCATGTAGACGAAGCAACATACTCCTATCAAATCTCTCATAATGCAATCCATGACTCTTTGAAAAGTAACCGGTGCGTTTTTCAAACCAAACGGCATGCGGGTGAATTCGTATTTGCCACCGTTTACTGAAAAAGCCGTCTTTTCCATGTCGCCTTCCTCCAATTGAATTTGGTGGAAGCCAGAGACTAAGTCAATGGTTGAGAAATACTTTGCCCTTCCCAGTTTATCAAGGATATCTGTGATTTCCGGGATGGGGTATTTATCGTTAATAGTTTTTTGTTTAGTTTTCCGTAGTCGATAACTAAACGAATTTTTTTCCGTCCAGATGCGTCGGGTTTCTTAGGAACAACCCATACGGGGATGTGTATGGTGAAATTGATTCCTTTACGATGCCGTCCTCAGCATTTTCTTAACCTGCTCCTGTACCTCCTTTTCGTACACATACGGGTATTTATACGATTTTGAGTGCACTGGAATGTTGTCTACTGTACGAATGTGGTGTTTAATTTTGTGTGTAAAGGACAGTTTGTCCGTTTCCATATACAAGACATCTTTGTTTCGTTTGATTACATTTTCCAAAGCATTTTTTTCTAATGTACTCATGTGATCGTCTCTAATCTCGTAATTTGTGAGGTCGATTTGTTCCAGTGATTCGGTCAAATCGAACGGATCATTTGTAGCTATTGCGTTGGTTTTACTATCCTTTTCGAGATCAAGCTCATTGGAATTGATTTCGATTGGAGCTTTGGCGTGATTTTGTACTGCTATGTAAGCTGAATTATTCAAACTTTTATAGAGTCCTGGTAAAATGGTAAACTTATCGTGAGTTTGTTCCTCTTCGATTAGAAATTTCCCATTCTTTGCTGTTTTTACTTTAACAAATTGAAATTCCTGCTCAGTGAAATTTATTTTATCGTTGTCTGGAAACCTTTTCTGCATCTGAATAGTCTTCCTTCCCACTTTTAGTAAGTTTTTCCGAATATCAATTTGAGCGTTCAAGTCTCTGAGAGACTCATATCCAATTACCCGTCGAAGAATTTATGTAATTTAAATATGTAAAATTTTATTTTTTTAATAATTTGGAATGGATCGAAGGTAGCTGATTTCGTGATATTGTGCATTCCACTTATGTTCGTTACTTTTATTCCATGTTCATCCTTACAGTTTTCTATGTTCACATGATCGGGTGAAAGGTAATTTTTGTTCGCACCTGTGTCGATCAAAAATTTCATTTCGCCTTTCGATGTTTGTATGACGACGTAAGGGATAAAGTTGTTGCTGTTTATCTTTTTATTTGATGTGCTTCGCCCACGTGAAAATTTAACTCGTCGACAAAGTACTCATCATCATCTGACTCCAAAACCGAGTCGTCTGGTTGTTTACAGGGGGTTTGGGTTTCAGATTCTTTTGCGTTCGAATTTCTGTGTTCACATTCCTCTTCGTCATCGTGGTTATTCACTTCCATCCTGGATTTCGCTGTTTTCATAGAGACATCGTCGTCCCGAATAGGTTTTTGATATCTAAATTTTCCTGAGTTTGATTTGTTATGGTCTGAATATTGGTTATTTTTCTGGTTATCGCTTCTATTTGGACTAAATTGTGGTTTATTTTGGTGCCCTGTTTGTTGAAAATTTGGATTGTCCGTTCTATTTTGATTGAATGCTTTTTGGTTGAAATTCTGGGGGACGGGTTACCCGTCCCTTGCCTATTCTCCAGTTTTTGCCTAAAAGATGCATTTGAATGTTGGGTAGTGATCTCATGAGCTTCCTCTAATGTTTTTGGCCGATAACTTCGGACGTACATGGCCAAATTCTCGCCATTCAGTCCGTCGATGTATCGTGTTAGAGACATCAGGCTAATCAGTTTATTGACTGCTTCAGTTGAAGATCTATAATCTTCCATCTGAGCTGCTGTTGATTTTATAGCGGTGTCGATAGATTTTACTCTGTGGAAATATTCATTGAGGGTGTATTTTCCCTGCTTAATAAAAAATAAAGATTGGATGTGAGACGTTATGTCTCTTCTGTCCCCAAAGGCATTCAAGAGGACTTCCTTGATATCTGCCCATTCTGTTGGGTTCCCCGCGGCTATAAGGACTTCCCTAGCCTCGCCGACAATTTTTGACTTGACCACCCTCATAATCTGTTTATACGAGGGCTCAAGTTCAAAGTCTTCAAACAAATCAAGAGCTTCTTGGGTGTCTTTGACCCATGCTAGCGTCTCTTTTTTCCATTGAAATTAGATATTATATTGATTTGGTCGGGTATTTTAAAATTCATAAAAGGATTATGCATCTTCCGTTGCATCGAATTCATCGTTGCGATCAAGCTGTTCTGGTTATTTGTAAGCTGAGCGACTTGTGCTAACAGCTGTTCGGGTGTGACGACCTGTGGTCCCGCCGGAGCGTCAGCGTTTGATACCGCTGCTGAGTCGGCGTTTGAGTCCGTCATCACGTTTAAATTTGATATATTTCTGAACGTGAACGTGCACTTAATATGTTTAGACGAGCGAAAAGTGACTACGTCCGTTTAATTTTTATTTTCTCTATGATAATTTAGCGAGCAATTTGTTCGAGATCAATATGCACTCTCACTCTCACAGGTAATCTCACTGTTTGGCACTTTAATAAAGTAATGTAGTAATTTTAAATTGGTTACTTACAAGATGATTTGTTGTTTCATCAGGGAGTCTGTGTATAGTGTGGTTAGTTGTAGGTTGATGTGGTGGGTCCTTCCTTCGCTCGAATCACACAAACTGGATGATATGCGCTCCCCAGTGGCTTCGCCGATGATCCGGTTATTCACAATGAATGCTGCTCGGGTTGGTGTTTCGTGCGTTGCTATGCTTCCAAGCGCAAATTATTTCTCGAAGCTGCGCTTATATTCACTAGGTTTTTCTTTTGTATCACTGGATTGTCACTTTAGGTAGATGAGCTTATATTCACTAAGCTCACTCCGGTTTGTGCTATCACTGGATGTTCACTGGTTTAACTAAGTCTGGATTTTCCTAGATACTTAGGATTTTTTTTTGTTGATTAGCACAGATTTTTGCACTAAGTATTTTTATTGCACTTCAAAAGTTTTATTTGCACTACTTCCACACACTGCCGTCGACTGCGCCAATAATGCTCTGTTAGGTCAGAGTGTTGAAAAAAAATACATTTATTTACTTTAGATAATTAATTACAATGATTCCACTTTAAATTCACACTTAAGACTGCCTGAATTTCCCTAACGAAGAACCTTTTATTAATTAAATCTACTTAGTCAGCACAATCGGTCTCGGTACGAAGTCCCCGTCGATATCGTTAGATCCGTTGTTGTCCGCGTCAGCTGTTTCCTCGTTGCTAGCCGGATGGGTGGCTACCTGTCTCCTCCGTTGTCCTCCTTCTCCTGTACATCGTCCGCTGGGTCGGTCGATGTGGCATGTTGGGTGGCTAGGTTTAGAATATCTTTTCCTAACGTATATATATATATATATATATATATATATATATATATATATATATATATATATATTTATATATTTATATATTTATATATATATATATAAAACTCAATGTTTGTATGTTTGTATGTATGTTTGTATGTATGTTCCAGCATAACTTCTTAACGCATTGACCGATTTCAACCAAATTTGGAACACACATTCTTTATCTTAAGGAGACGACGATAGGGGGGTTATGGATGCTCTTTGGAAAAGGGAGTGGGTAACTAAGTATTGCTTAGTCATCGATCAACTCAGTGTACCTTCTGAACCTTTTGGTCGATCTCAACCAAATTTGGAACACACATTCTTTATCTTAAGGAGTCGACGATAGGGGGGTTATGGATACTGTTTGGAAAAGGGGGAGGGTGTGAGGGGAGGGGTATTGCTTAGTCATCGATCAACTCAGTGTACCTTCTGAACCCTTTGGCCGATCTCAACCAAATTTGGAACACACATTCTTTATCTTAAGGAGACGACGATAGGGGGGTTAGGGATGCTCTTTGGAAAAGGGGGAGGGTAAGGGGGGAGGGGTATTGCTAAGTTATCGATCAACTCAGTGTAACTTCTAAACCCCTTAGCCGATTTCAACCAAATTTGGAACACACATTCTTTATCTTGAGGAGCCGACGATAGGGAGGTTAAGCATACTCTTGGGAAATAAGAGATGGTATGTGATAAGGGGTATTGTTTAGCAATCGATCAACTCAATATAAGTCTTGAACTGCATGACCGATTTGAACCAAATTTGTATCAAATATTGTCTGTCCAAAGGAAACGATTTTAGTGAATATTTGTAGGTCCGTTTAAAATGGGGAGGTTGTGAGAGAGAGGTGTTGTTTAGTTGGCGATCTATTCAGCATAACTTCTGAACCCATTACCGATGTTCACCAAATTTGGAACCCATATTCTCTGTCTATGAAAGACTACATCAGACTGGGTAGGACTGTCATAGCTGAACGAGAGAGAATATATTTATTAAACGAACAGTTTAGTATACCTTTTTATCGCATGGGTGAACTCAAACCTAATATTTAAACACGTATTGTTTACCCAAAGGAAACTATTTTAGAGAGGCTTGGAGGAGTTTTTGAAATGCGGGAGGATGTTGGGGATGGGTATTGTTTAGAAAACGACTTAATTTAAAATCCTTCTTATTCAGTTCATCCGAGGTTCTTTGACATTGTACAAACAATTCTCCGAAAACAAGTCCTCAAAAATAGCAAATCCTCGACAATAACATTTCCCTGAAAATAACGTATCCCTGAATGAAGCAGGCCATCAACATAACACTATTTATACACATTCGACATGAAGTGAATTTGGGATAATACTGAACAGCATCAGAAAAATCTTTCATAGAAAGTCTGCATTTGCTGGGTATAAAGCAATGATAATTGTTACCCTTCATCGGAATCATAGTTTGCCCAGTGAAAAGCAATGAAAAATGTGTTTCCTTCTGGATGGTGGATGTGATTTCTCCTTTAAAAGTAGGCATTTTCCCGAAAAAGGCAATGGTGGGTGTGATCTCTTCTTTAAAAATATGCGTTTGCCCGGAATAAGACATCGGTGGATGTTTTCCCTTCTTTAGAAATATACGTTTACCCGGAATAAGGCTATTCAAACCCCCTTCTTCAAAATCAGGCAATATTTCCAAAGCCTTCTTTTACTCAAATGATGAAGTATCAACAAGTAAACACAATTACTCTGTTAATCAATTGGTTTTATTAAATTTCGATTGTGAAAAAAACTGCGAACCAAACTGGCAATTCCGAGCAAGGCCGGGTGCATAAAGCTAGTTTTTCTAACATCACGTGGCACCAGGCATTGCAATATCATCTGAGCACAGGATATTATATTTGCTTGCGCAAAGATATGATCCCTAATCAGAGAGCACTATGGAAAGATATTGCCATTTGAACATTTAATGATGATCCGGATAGTAGAAGGATAAGTACTAGAACGCTAGTACTAGAACGCTAGTGGCGCTGTAGTCATAAAAATTATTTTGCCAAATTATGCTTCAACAAGCTTCAATTGGCCATAATTTATGAATCATGTTGTCGTGCATGTTTGGTTTCATCACCAACATCGGTTTAACATTTGTTGTACCGGTACTTTGGCTGTCAGGTCGAAGTAACCTAAATGTTAGTCACGCGAATAGTAACGACATTAGCAATCTTATACTTTTGAATCAACTGTATAAACTAGAGGTGCGCAAAACAGCTCATTGCAGTGATCGGATCTGATCCGTTCAGCTCATTTAAAAGAGCCAGCTCCTTAGATTATTTCTGAAGCTCTTTATTGCTAAATATATAAAAAAAAAATAAAAATATGAAACATTCAATTCATTCATTATGGTCTATCCATTTGCCTAACTTTGAAATTTTTAAATGTTAAACTATAGTCAAGCTATAATTTCTTTTGAAAAACCGATAATTTTAAAGCAATAACATTCATTACGCCTTTTTCGGTGCGATTCTATACAAAAACTAACTCAAAATTATTTGAACCGTTTGTTTGAGAAACTGCATATGTAACATTTTTGGCCAAAATTAGGTTTTTATATATTCTGAATCCTCGTCCAAAAATACGTATTCGTGGCAAAAAATTCGAAAAAAATATTTTTGTTCAGGAATGTATGAAATTTTTTTCGTTTGTTTGAGAAACTACATATGTCCACGCACTTTGAAGAGCAATTATGGAGTACTGCTTACATTTTTTGCACTGAAATTGCAACAGGGTGTTGAGTTTTGCCAAAAACTATTGATCTGTATCGAAGAAATCGAAAGATTCGGTGCAAATTTGTTCAAAAACAGTTTTTTGTTGTTTTCTCGAAATAGTGTAAAATGGACTTATGCAGTTTCTCAAATAAATGATTCATTTGCTATTCATAATTCTATGTTTCATTTTGTTTGATAACCTTTTTTGTCTTTATTTGCGAGATTTTCAGCCCTAGGCTGACTCGTCTCGACTTTGATAACCCTGATAACATTTCTAAAATAGTTAATTTCAATAACTTGCATTTTAATTCCTAGTCTCTGATATGTTATATGAACCATATCACGTGTCATTAGCTTTCTCTTCATACTGTGTGCAGTGTTTGAGCGCGCTTTTAATCATGCGTAGTTGAAATTTTCATACAAGCGAGCGCATTCATCTAGATACATTGGTTCCCGAAATGCGAGAGAACTAAAAACAAGAGAGTTAAAAATACAGAGCACGATGCTACAAACAAACAGAGTGCACATGTAGCAGTACGTTAGCGGGAAGAGACAAAGCTCCCAGTTCGGTTCGTTTGAACCACACGGTTCGCAGTTCTGAATCGGTCACGACTGATCCGAATTGAGATCCGTGTCGCATGGTTCTGAGCTGGTAGCACAACTCTAGCCTCCATGTCACAGCAATTTCGAGCTGGACGACGAAATGAGCTGAGCTGAGAGTTGTTCGAATCTTCGGATCTTTTGCTCGGTACGGTTCGTTCGCTTCCGCACTACTAGAGTAGATACCTATAGGTATCTGTGTGTGCCCGTTTATATCGCCGATTCTTTCTATGTGGGTATGGGTATTGACGAACAAACGTTGCATAAAGAAGAAGATGCATAAAGATGATATTCGAAAAAAAATTGCACGGGGAAGCATATGAAGAAACCCTAGTAAACTGTACTATATTCCACCTGGGAGGACAGTAGTAGCTACAAAAGTAAACACCGTTTACCTTTGCTATGACGAAACCCTCATCATCAGGTGATGATAATATCTCCTGGATGGGGTATCGCCCGCAAGTCCAGATGGCCACCATCTGAGACTTATCCGCAATCCAACTGCCGTTTCTAGCAGGGATGCGGTATGGATTGAACAGCAAGGCTACATCAGTTTTATACTCGGTGACCGACTGTTGTAGCAGCAGTTGAGCCGCCTCGCAGTGGTTCAGGTCTAACTGTGTTACCTGCGTGTCTGATTCCTTCTAGAGGCCGGACAGGCCTGGACACCGGAAAGGTGTTTGTTGTCTGTACCCGGGGGACAGATCAGACACCTTGGTGCAGCCTGACAGGTGCGAGCTTGGTGGCCTTCAGCCGCACACCTACGGCATAGCTTACTGCGGTCAGGTCCTTTACAATCATAAGACTTATAACCGTTGCCAAGACACCTGAAACAGGTCTGAAGCGGTTGGCTTATACTTAGTGGACATACCGACCAACCCACTTTCAGTTTAGCCTTATCCATTACCTTTTTGGCCTCAGCCGGAGGTACTTGGAATGCGGCAACCTCGTAGCTTTTGCGTAACCGAACCGCAGATTCCTGGATCTCGACATTGCACTGATCTCTCAGTGCGTCGACCAGGTCTTTGGCCTCGGTTACTTCATCCAGGCCCCTGCACTGGATGTTCGAAACTGGGTATAAGGCTCTTACTTGAACCCCATCACCTAGGACCTCCTCCGTCAACTTTTTGTACTCAGTACTTTTCTGATCAGCATCCCGCTTCAAGACGAGAATCATTTCGTCTTTCCGCGTCCTTCGGATGCAGTTGACATCACCTCCTAAGCCAGAGAGTTTGTCGTTAACTTCCATGGCCTTCAAGACTGCGGCGTAGCTTTTATCAGCAGTACTGACGATAATCGCCTCGCCTCTGTCTTTATGCTTACCACTGCCACAGGAAGGCGCACCCATCTTCTCCTAGCCTTCTTAACAGTGGTGCGCATCGCTCCACCTGCCGCATTCACTGCGTCCTGCTGCCGTTGCCTTCTCGCCTTTTTGGGATTTACAACCTTCCTCTAAGGTAGGTCTTCCTCCCGGCGAGCTTCAGTGGTCCTCACTGATAGAGGCACTGGTTTCACCGGATTGGGAGGGCCGTCCTTCTGCTCGACCTTCTCCCGTCTCTCCCGCTTAGGAGCTGCGGACTTCTCGACAGTTGCTTTCAGGTTCGCCTCCTGCGCAACCTTACTCAGCTTCGGAGTCGCCCCTGTCACGGCCATCCTCCTGCGGAGTTCCTCGACCTGGCTCTCCGCCAGTCGCGTCCGCATGTGCAACCAATGCACTGCACAGACAGGTGGTCATTTTGTCCCCACCATTTAAATTCTCGATATTATTCTTATAATTCTAACATATATTTGGATTTTGTGCATTTGATATATGTTTTGTATAAATTTGACGATCAGATACATAATCGGAAAATATGTACGATGTTTTTTATGGGTGACATGTGAAGGCAACTAAAGGGCTCTTTCTCAAATTACGTTACGTAACGGGGGAGGGAGGGGGTCAAGCCGAGCGTTACGATCCATACAAAAAAAAAAAAAAACCTTCCATACAAAAAGTGTTACGTGGGGGAGGGTGGGGGTCCAAAATCACCAAATTTAGCGTTACGTAATTTTAGAAAGAACCCTAAAATGCTGTGATGGAGGCGCGTTATAGTTTATTCTACAACTCCGAATCGACTCAATGCCACCACTTGTTGTTTCAACGCGGAACTTTCAGTCTAGAACGCTTTGTCACTGCTTTATTGTCTTATTTGTAACGCTATTCATGGCTATTAAGGTATTTTTACATTATGCAACAGTTAAACAAGATAGCTAGTTGATGCCATTCAAAAATTGTCAAAAATCTCAATCATATTGATAATATTCACATTTCAAAAAAGTGGTGATATTCTGTTGCCGGAAAACTCATGAGGCAAAACGCCTTTTAGCTAGCAACTCCTAGGGAACAAAGCACCACGCGTCGGCGAATCAGCATTCTGGTATGGATAGTGCGTGGAGACGCAAGTACATTGTAGGTTAGTGCCACTAGGGCGCTTTGCCTCGCCAAAATGTTAGATGTTTCTTCAGAATGCGGAAATTTTCGGTTTATCCGACCTTCCCATACAATACGTTTTTCGCCTAACCTACATAATTTTAGATCTAGTTTTGTTACGGTCATCTTAATGACGATAAATATGAGGGAGCATGAGCATGAGCATGAGCATGAGATGACCGTACAATTCGTAGTTGCTACTCCGTGATTGACCTGAACTAGCGGAATTGCACAGGGAACCAACAGACAGAACATTTTGCAAATTGGCCACTTCTCGGGACACCTGGAACCTACTACAGAGTGGTCATGACAGCTGCTGGTTCTGAAATGCATTTAGAAGTATCACCTCAAAAAATCTTGAAGTTTGATACCCATATTGATAGGGTTCTGAACGTTTTTCAAATTGGCCACTTTCCCCGGGGCACCTGGAACCTACTACAGAGCGGTCAGGGTAACTGATCGTCCTGAATATGCTTCCTGAAGCATCTCCATGAAAAATCTTGAAGTTTGATACCCATATTGATAGGGTTCTGAACGTTTTTCAAATTGGCCACTTCCCCCGGGGCACCTGGAACCTACTACAGAGCGGTCAGGGAAACTGATCATCCTGAATATGCTTCCTGAAGCATCTCAATGAAAAATCTTGAAGTTTGATACCAATATTGATATGGTACCGGATAATATATACGTGATTGGAAGGATATTCATAATTGACCATAGTATCCGGAAACAGGTTTACTAAAATGGCCATATCTCGGATGTTTTTCAACGGATCTTAGCGCAACCACCCGCATTCAATTTTCAATAAGATCTAGTTTCTAGGAAAATAGTGTTCATCGATGTAACTTCAAACCACACAAAAATACGAGCGGCAGAAAAAATGTGTTTTTGACATGGCCTCCGAAAATCCGGAACATCTCCGGTGTCCGGTGGTCAGTATTCGTGACCATGCATGTTCCTAAATCTTGACTAAATTTTCCGTCGAATGCTTCCGGTTTTGTCCAATTTCATCAATTTTTCAAAAAGTTATAAGGATTTGAATTTGGGCCAAATTTTGCCTATCTCAATCATTTTGCCTAACCCCTGTATGTTGATTATTACAACGTATAGCAGTACATTTTTGAAAATATTTGTTTCGATTTAAAATTTAAACACACATTGTTATTGCATGTTTTGTCTTAAAAGTGATCATTTTCCCCCCAGATGACGGTACTTGAATATATTGATCTCGGAGTACGAACGAAACGCGGAGAACACTTATAGGAACTTAGATAATTTGTACCTCGCAACTCGGATTGCAGTATTTCAATTCTACAAAAAAAATAATAATTACACGATATCCAATATACAAGATCATCTCGAAGAATGAAAGGCAAATGTGGCTATCATCCATTTATTGACTTACCCTGAGAATTCTGGTAAGATATTAAATGTATAATATCAAACAAAGAAAAAAACCTGTACTCATGGCTTATGATCCTGCAGAAGAAAAAAACAGAATCGGCAGTCATATAATTATCAAACTCGTCAAAAAATATATGTATGAATTATAGAGACCCCAACATTTTCGTATTCGTTCCTCGTTAGACAATCGGAAACAGTTGCAACACCAAACGATATTAGGGATGCCAGGTGATATTTTCGAATGTCTTCACAGTCGCGTAAAAATGTCTTTAAATGTCTTTAACATTAAAATTCATCAGCGACAAATAGAACGAATTTTTCTTTGACCCAAGATCTTTCTAAAATTCCTATATAACCATAATCGTTACACGTAGATAAGTAGGGTGATTCATTCCGATGCCCTACACTGCAATAAAAAAGGTTTCACATAGAAGACACTAAAGTATTCTCCTTTGACTATAAACTACTCAATTATGACTCCAAAATCCGGCCTTTTGTGGGATAACGGTTTCACGCACAAAGAGGTACAAATATTATGTGCAACTATGTTCCACAAATGATTAATTTATATGAATAGCAACGGGAAAATGTGTAAAAATTTTGCTTTTATGCATCTAATCCTACTAAGTCCCACACCCCTGCAAAAAAGCACATATGTCCCCGAAAGAGCACACTTTCAGTCTTCCGTCCATAATAATTGTGTTGAAATGAGGAAATGGAGAGGATTTAAAAATGGTACATTTCCAGTATTCTATAAGAAAATCAACTAAAAAACAAATCAAATAAAAGAAATCACTTAGCTGTAAAATGCCAGTTCTCGGAGAGCAGTGGGTAGAACTTGTGGATCCGTTGTTGATTATAATGGAGATCCACCGTCGTACTTTGTCATGCCCCATCCTTTTCTTCATGATATTCTTCGTCTTCGTAAGACCATGCTGAGGGTGACTGGGTTCGATTCCCGGTGCCGGTCTAGACAATTTTCGGATTGGAAATTATCTCGACTTCCCTGGGCATAAAAGTATCATCGTGTTAGCCTCATGATATACGAATGCAAAAATGGTAACCTGGCTTAGAAACCTCGCAGTTAATAACTGTGGAAAAGTGCTTAATGAACACTAAGCTGCGAGGCGGCTCTGCCCCAGTGTGGGGATGTAATGCCAAGGAGAAGAGAAGAGAAGAAGATTCTTCGTTTTTGTAGGTTTTCGTTATCTAGGATGTAGCATGAATCTCTCATTCTTAATCCACATCGTCGTTGGGTCTCTTAATAAACGTTACACCATTCCATTGCTTCATTGCATTTCACCTAAAATCTACGATACTTGACATCGGATGTCAAATCTTTTGCTCTTTTAAAATTTTAATGAAAAAACGACAGCACAGCAAAAAACACATCCAATGCCTCCGACCGCTATGTTTCCTTAATGACGATAAATATGAGGGAAACCACAAAAGGCGTTCTGCATCCGGGGGGGGGGGGGGGGGGGCGTTTTGGGGCCTCTTACCCTACACGCATTAAGGTTCTCCCAAACACACGCGATGCAACGATCGCGACGCCATTCTAGTTATCGTTGTCGCGACGATAAAATCACTGAGATCTGGGGGAGCCTTCATTTTGCATGTGTAGGTCATTCGCTCTAACTGATGAACCATCTTGACTTAAATCACGAACAGATTCATACTTCGAACACCTAGTACAAAGAGATTTATCTTAAATATTCTGTTATTATTGCATAGATGAACAAATATTTACGGTAGGCGTACAAATTAAGGACATTAAAGTTGCCTAACAATGAGATAACGTTGAAGTTTTGCATTTTAGTGCATTTAAGGTGATGTTCGGAATTTGAATCAAAGTTTTCGGAATTTGAGATGATTTTACTATGCATGTTCGAAATTTGAGACAAAGTTTGGCTGAATAAAATCTTAATCTTAAATTTAATGAAAAAAAAAATCAAATGGTTTATTTATAGTAGAAAGTAGACTTGACTAAAACTTGATATACGAGTTTTGTTTTACAGGACATCATGGATTGTAGCAAAGAAGTGACATGTCAGAATGCCAGCATTTGCTTTCTGTCCAATCAGGTATGTCGTTCAGTTACGTATTGCTGCAATTGTAGGTGAATCTGACAAAAAACAATCTTCCAAGACCGGCGACACAGAAAAACGCTACGACTGGTCAATTAATGAAAGTGATCTTGCAGGCTATTTTTAGAAAATGAGTTTAAGACTTTGTCGGTTTTTCAACGTCCCTTATATTTGAAATGGAATAAAGTGTATGGAAACGATGAAAGATGCTATATTAAAACCAGAGAAGTTTAATTAATGCCTACCTTTTTGGCTATAGCATCGTTACACATATGCCTGGCGCATTGTAGAGTTCCTTAATCGTTGTACTTGGAAGATGTTCCCCAAGTTTCCAAAACATTTGGGGATCCCATGCCTTATTTCATAGCATGGTGTCGTGTTCCTGGTCTTCCACGATCTGGCCATTTTTGATTCTCTATGGAATACTGTTTTCACATGTTTTGCCTTTTTAAATTCGTTTAATTGATAGGCTCAGGCATGTATAACATTTTACGGAGCCACGATTCTTTGTGATATGTACAATCGAAATATTTTTTTTATTTACTGTTAGTAAGAAAGGGGTATACGCCAACGTACTCGTGATGCCTCGAGGTCAGGTTTACAATGTTTTAGGATTGATGGGGCTTAGGATTTTGAATCAATTTCAGTTTGCTCGTCGGACATTTTTGCTTTTCACCGAAGTGGCTGAACTCTCCGGATGCTCCTCCAGGAACTCCTCCGGAGTTCCTCCAGAATCTCTCCGAGTTCCTCCAGGAACTCCTCCGGAAGTTCCTCAGGGTTTCAGCAAGTTCCTCAGGATCTCGCAAGTTCCTCCAGAATCTCCTCCAGAGTTCCTCCGATCTTCCGAGTTCCTCCAGAATCTCCTCCAGAGTTCCTCCACGATCTTCCCGAAAGTTCCTCGGGATCTTCTCCGAAGTTCCTCCACGATCTTCTCAAAGTTCCTCCAGGATCTCCTCCGGAAGTTCCTCAGGATCTCCTCCGGAGAGTTCCTCAGGATCTCCTCCAGCTCCATCAGGATTTCAGCTGCTCGTCAGGGACATTTTTGATTTTCACCGAAGTGAGCTGAACTCCTCCAGGAAGCTCAGGAACTCCTCCGAAGTTCTCAGGAACTCCTCCGAGTTCCTCCAGAAGTTCCTCCAGACTCCTCCGGAAGTTCCTCCAGAACTCCTCGAGTCCTCCAGGAACTCCTCGAGTTCCTCCAGGAACTCCTCCGTTCTCCAGGAACTCCTCGGAAGTTCCTCCAGGAACTCCTCCGAGTTCCTCAGGAGCTCACTCCGGAAGTTCCTCCAGGAACTCCTCCAGGTTCCTCCAGGAACTCCTCCGGAAGTTCCTCAGGAACTCCTCCAGGAAGTTCCTCCAGGAACTCCTCGGAAGTTCCTCCAGGAACTCCTCCGGAAGTTCCTCCAGGAACTCCTCCGGAAGTTCCTCAGGAACTCCTCGAGTTCCTCCAGGAACTCCTCCGGAAGTTCCTCCGGAACTCCTCGAGTTCCTCAGGAACTCCTCCGGAGTTCTCCAGGAACTCCTCAGAGTTCCTCCAGGAACTCCTCCGAGGTTCCTCCAGGAACTCCTCGGAAGTTCCTCCAGGCAGGAAGTTCCTCCAGAACTCCTCCGGAAGTTCCTCCAGGAACTCCTCCGGAAGTTCCTCCAGGAACTCCTCCGGAAGTTCCTCCAGGAACTCCTCCAGAGTTCCTCAGAACTCCTGGAAGTTCCTCCAGGAACTCCTCCGGAAGTTCCTCAGGAACTCCTCGGAAGCCCGAACTCCTCCGGAAGTTCCTCCAGGAGCTCTCCGGGTTCCTCCAGGAACTCCTCCAGGTTCCTCCAGGAACTCCTCGGAAGTTCCTCCAGGAACTCCTCCGGAAGTTCCTCCAGGAACTCCTCCGAATTTCCCCAGGAACTCCTCGATTCCTCAGGAACTCCCGGAAGTTCTCAGAACTCCTCGATTCCCAGGAACTCCGGTTCCGGAACTCCTCGGAAGTTCCTCCAGGAACTCCTCCGGAGGTTCCTCCGGAACTCCTCCGAGTTCCTCAGGAACTCCTCCTGAAGTTCCTCCAGGAACTCCTCCGGAAGTTCCTCAGGAACTCCTCGGAAGTTCCTCAGGAACTCCTCGGAAGTTCTCCGGACTCCTCAGTTCCTCCAGGAACTCTCCGGAAGTCCTCCAGGAACTCCCTCCGGAGTTCCTCCAGGAACTCCTCCAGTTCCTCAGGAACTCACTCAGAAGTTCCTCCAGGAACTCCTCCAGGAAGCTCCAGGAACTCCTGGAAGTTCCTCCAGGAACTCCTCTGGAAGTTCCTCCAGGAACTCCTCCGGAAGTTCCTTCAGAATCTCCTCCGAATGTTTCTCCAGGAACTTCTCTGAATCTCCAGGATTTCCTCCGGAAGTTCCTCCAGGATCTCCTCCGGAAGTTCCTCCAGGATCTCCTCCGGAAGTTCCTCAAGAATCTCCTCCGGAAGTTCCTCCACGATCTTCTCCGAAACTTCCTCCAGGATCTTCTCCGGAAGTTCCTCCACGATCTTCTCCTCCAGGAACTCCTCCGGAAGTTCCTCCAGGAACTCCTCCGGAAGTTCCTCCTGGTACTCTCGGAACTCCCCCGGAAGTTCCTCCAGGAATTATGCCAGAATTTCTTCCAGGAATTCCTCCAGTTTTTCAAAAGATTCCTTCGGAAATTTCATCAGTAATTCCTTCAGATGTTCCTCCAGGAAGTCTTTCGAAAGTTCCTCCAGGTATTCCTCCGAAAGTTCTTTCGTGAATTGCTCCTGTAAATCCTTTAGAAATCCCTCCGGATATTCCTCCAGAAATTTCTCTTAACTTCTAGACCCGGGACGAACGGATTTTTTTTCAAATGGCTCGCATTCCATGGAGGAATTTCCGAATGAATTCCTGGAGGATTCGAAATTTCTGAAGGAACTTCCGGAGGAACTTCGGCAGAAATTCTTGGAGGATTTTCCGGAGATTTCTGAAAGAACTTCGGAGGAATTGCTGGAGAACTCTGAGGAATCTCTTGGAGAACTCCGGGAATTCGAAATGATGAACTTTTGGAGGAATTCAGAGGAACTTAGAGGATTCCGATTTTTTCCGGAGAAATTCCGAATTTGTATCAGGCAGTTTCAAGTTCAATCAGAATACTTTGAGCTCCTGATGTGTTTTCATGATGTTTGAGTAGCTCTCATATTTTCTACAATCCGCCCTGGTTGAAATTTCAGAAAGTCAATTTCAAATTCAAATAGAGTTCTTTGAGATGCTGATGTGTTTCATTGCAATTGATGATATGGCCCCTGCCTTCCCCATTTTCACTCCTAAATCAGGCCCTGGTTGAAATTTCAGAAGATCAATTTCCATTTGAAACAGATTTCTTTGAGCTCCTGATGTTTTTCCTGAAGTTTGAGCAGTGCTGCCCTGTTTCATGCAATTGGTGATATGGCCCCTCCCTCCCCATTTTCTCCTAAATCCGGCCCTGGTTGAAATTTCAGAAGATCAATTTCCATTTGAAACAGATTTCTTTGAGCTCCTGATGTGTTTCCATGGTGTTTGAGCAGTCGCATGCCCAGTTTCATTGCTTTTGGTGATATGGCCCTTGCCCTCCCCATTTGGACCCATGAAGGCCCTGGTCAAAATTACAGAAGGTCAATTTCAAATTCTAACAGAGTTCTTTGTGCTCTGATGTGTTTTCATGAAGTTTGAGCAGTCGACATGCCCAGTTTCATTGGTGTGGCCCCTGCTCTCCCCATTTGACTCCTGAATCCGGTCCTGGTCGAAATTTCAGAAGGTCAACTTCAAATTCAAACAGAGTTCTTGAGCACCTGATGTGTTTTCATGAAGTTTGAGCAGTCGCATGCCCTGTTTCATTGCAATTGGTGATATGGCCCTCCCTCCCCATTTTCACTCCTAAATCGCCCTGGTCAAAATTACAGAAGGTCAATTTCAAATTCAAACAGAGTTCTTTTCTCCTGATGTGTTTTCATGAGTTTGAGCAGTCGCATGCCCAGTTCCATTGCTATTGGTGATATGGCCCTTGTTTCCCATTTGGACCCCTCAAGCCGGCCCTGGTCAAAATTAAGAAGGTCAATTTCAAATTCACAGAATTCTTTGAGCTCCTGATGTGTTTTCATGAAGTTTGAGACGTCTGCCCAGCTTCATTGCAATTGGTGATATGGCCCCTGGTCACCTATTTCGACCCCTAAATCCGGCCCTGATAAGAATTTCAGAAAGTCAATTTCAATTGAAAATTAAATATTTAAACTCCTGATTTTTAAATTTGTAGCATCGTAACCATAATTTTGTAATTGAATTTTAGCCATACTCTACCATTGTATTTCCTGAATGCGGCCTGAATTCAGTCAATCCTGCCCTACTCAAATGGTGAAAACATCGGAATCGACTAAAATCTTACAAATATCTTTTGGGTTGGTTTGATGGTGATTTGATAAATTTTGAGATGAACACGCCCAGAATATTGAATTATATATTAAATATATAAAATTATATATAGAATATTGAATTGAATATTGAATATTGAATTATAGAAAAACACCCCACTTGCACACTTATTTTTGTAATAACTCGGACCTGAACAAAATTTGTATTTGAAAATGTATCAGAACAAAATATAGCTATTCCCATTGAGCACAAACGAAACCGCGAGAATTCGACGATCAGGTGCTGAATGCGACCATTTGAAAAAATCGTCGTCCCGGGTCTTAGAGGGTTAACTTCTGAACTTATCTGAAAGCTCCTCCACGGATTCCTACGGAATTTTCTTAAGGAATTAATCCAGAAGTTATTCCAGGATTTCCTCGGAAATTTGTTGTTATTTTTTTCAGAGAGTTCATCCTGAAATTCTACTTTCCGTTCTTTCCCAAAATACACATTTTCAGCCACGTTTATATGACATTTATCTACTTCCATGTACTTCTTCTTCTCTTTTTCATTGGCATTACATGTTCAACTCGGACTTTGCCACCTCGCAGCGTAGTGCCCATTAACCTCTGCCAAAATTATCAACTGCGAAGTTCCTAAGCCAAGTTACCATTTTTGCATCTATATATCATGAGGTGATCACGATGATTCTTCTGTTTTTGGGGTTTCTGGATGAATTCCTAAAGTGAAATTCGTGGAAATTCTTGGATGATTTTTGGGGAGAACTCCTGAAGAAAAATTGGGGATTTTTTAGACTAAATTCTTCAGGATATTCTGGGGAATCTCTTGAAGGAATTCAGCGGAAAAAAATCGGAAAGAGTTTTCTGGGTTCTGATGGACAGTTGGGGATAGTACATGGAGATTTTTTTTGAGGAATTTCGGCAGTAATGTTTAGAGAAGTTTTATGGGAGTTGTTAACTGGAAATGTACTTTTGAGATTGAAGTTTTTCGGCGAAATCAATTTTGATAAATATCAAATAGGTATCTTGCTCCGAGTCGGATTTAAGAGCAAAAACGCTTTTCATTAAGACTGATACCGCCAAATAAATTCAATCGTTTCCGTAGGAATTATTGGCAATATTCCTTGAATAATTTCCGCAGATGTTTTTGGAGAAATTTTGAAAGTTTTTTTTAGTGATTTCTGTAGGAATAACCGGAAGAATTTCTGAAACATCTATTTTAGGAATTTGAAATTGTTGAAGGAATTTTGGCAGAAATGCCTGGAGGAATTTTCCGTAGAATTCTCGGGACCTGGATTGGAGGCGAGTAGGGTAAGAGGTATAATGCGCCACTCCTGGAAAACGCCCCTCTTTGATTTCTAGAAATATAACTAACTAAGGGTCAAAATCAGTTGGTATTTATAGATATTTGTAAAACCATCATACTATCTGAATGTGAAGTATTTTTGTATTATATGAAAATATGCAAAATACAAAAAGTGACAGTTTTGATGTAACTTTTTATGTTTGTTTGCTCAACATTCTGGAGCGACGCTAGCACTGTCCGCAAAACTTGCACGGGAACACTCAGTTGGCAACAAAATCTTTTCTCAGTGGTTAATATGATATAAAATTGCTTCCATCTTCAAAAACGTAACGATTTTCGAAAATATGTTTTACTGCCAAAACGCCCAGTGTAGGCAGGACGATATGCCCTTACCAGCTGGACACAAGCGCGGCGAGCTTGCAGCAGTTGCTTCCAAATTGTATGGAAATTATTGAAATGTAAATAAAACCTGATTAAATGGACTTATGTTGGTTTTTAATGTCGAGCACATAAGGATTTGTAACCTTTTATTATGGGATTGATGAAATACTAATGAAGGCTATGGAACGTCTCTGCTAAGGTGGGGCTATTAGGCAGACTTTGAAATCTATTTTTGACTTTTCAAAAAGCATTATTACGTGTTATCTGTAATATTTTTATATGACTACTCACGGCAATGCATTTGCGACTTCTTGCTACTAAATAACACAAAGTTTGTATAAATTGCGATGAAAAGTAAAAAGTTATCGAGGTTTTGCCTTAGGGGGGGCATATTATACCGTCTTACCCTAAAGAGGAATTCCATGCAAATTTCGAAAAGAATTCAAAGCGAGTTTCAGGAGAGTTCTCGAAGTAATTTATCAAAAAATCGGATATCTGAAATAATTTAATAGAATTTCATGTGAGTCATCCTACCTGAGAGCAGCACACATATTGCACAAAAAGTTTCTGTGACTGATAAACCGAATTAAGTCACATTCGATTTGGTCAATCAATTCGATTTGTATTGTGCAGCTCCATTAGAATTCCTGGTGGAGCTTCTGAAAATGTTGGAGTATTCTGAAGGAACTTAGTCACTACGCTGCGAAGTGTAGTCTTTGGCCATGTAATGGCAATGAAGAAAAAGTACAAGGAAGTAGATAATTGTCATATTAACTGGCTGAAAATGTATTTGGGAAAGCACTAGATTAAGAACTGTGATGTACGAAACCCTACTGCTTCAATAGTCCTTCAATAAACATGCTGGTAAAAAAATCGGCGGCCTGCCGATTCATTCTTGACGGTGGCGGTGGCGTACAGGTCTGATTGTAAGATGGGGCTATTTTTTCACTTCTCCACTTTCTTCTCACTTTTCACTTTACGCCTAATTTCTCATTTCTGACACCAATGACAGCAATGACACATCCCTAATCCATCAATTCAGCTACATAGCTATGAAACAAGACGATGAAAGGACTGCATCTGATTTCCGTGTAGGACATTCTCAGATAAGGAATAGTGGTAGCACATGATTACAAATCCTAAAACAGTAACTAGGATTAGAAACCTTGTAGGTAATAGCTGTAGAATGTGATGAGCACTTAACTGAGAGGCTACAATGTGCCTGTGCATTGGGGTTAGCTAAAAAGAAAACATAATCATCTTCTTATTACTACTTATAACTTTGAGCAATCGAGACCAAGGATTTATTCAATACCGTGGGACCGAAATCCGTACACACCAATCCGTCCACCTCATGAGATATCAAAAAAATAAAGGGGTTGAAGGTGATTAATGAAGAAATAATTTATCTTATCCTGTTCAGATACTTGACAGTAAGCTTTTAAGAGATAGAAATTGAAGAAGGCTTTGAATTCAAACAACAAAAATCAAAAACAAATCGCCACCCACCAAACGCGGAGTTTTTGCTGCCATATTGTTTTCGGGTAGAGAATAATTGAACCAAAAGTAACTGTATTTTAATTTCTAATTGCGAATCATTACATAAAATAAGCGGAATACAAATCAAAGGGATCGCTTCTCGAGTGCGTATCGAACTATTTACAGTGGTAGTTTAGTCAATCAGAATGCTTCAATTTTAATATTTAGTTAAAAATAGCTGTACGGATTTTGATCTTGATTCGAAATCCGTCCACGGTGACGGATTTCGAGTCAGGAGTGATTGTTTTATTCATTTTTATCATGTTTTTCGTAGTTTTTAATGAGTAAATGTGAAGCACTTTAAAAGTAGAAGCATTCATGCTCCTGGCTAATGACAAACGTTTTATTTACGTTCGATTCCTATTTTCTAATGACTTTTTCATGTACAAAGGTGCATAAGTGTACGGATTTCGATGCCCCACGGTAATAGACTATGAACCTGGACAATTGTAAAATCCATGGGACTTTTATTTTTTAAGGTGTCTGCGATCAACAATATTGTGTTCTAAATATATTTTATAAACACAGTATCATTACGCGAAAATGTTCAACGCACCATGCTCAACCGGCAAGCCGCAGTTGACTGCATCTCCACCGAACGAAATGGATATGTCCATACCGGACATTTTATTACACCAATGTACCAGCTTTGCAATGAGCGTACAAGCGTGATTCCATGTATATCGTATACAGTCGCGTCCTTTCTTTCTTCGAAATGCTACTGCTTCGCTCCAGACCAGACGTGCAGTGTTCCTGCTTTAAATTGTGACCATAATTGGATTAGAAATAATTGTTTCGTTCTGGAATGTCACGACTTCTTTCAGTTCATTTTTTTTCGCTTCAACCAATGCATCGGAAAGTCTAATTTCTCATGATGTTGTCGTCCGTCCAATTCGCTAACTAGTTGCACAAGTGAATCGGAATTACCAATTATTTCCGTGCCCGGCGAGAAGAGGGTATTTAGAATGCTTTTGGTGATCTTAGACTAGACCACAGCAATACGAGAGGTCGCATCCACACGTGATGACCAAGATTTATGCGTCTGTCGTCCGAGTTCGTTGGCTTCCATCGTACAGATAATGATATTTCGTCATCATGTTGCTACTGTACCAATAAGGAACCGCGATCGCAAACTGCACGATCGTACGGAGATTCAGACTGAATATAGCATCATATTTGAAGTTTTGTATTAGGGTGTCCAAAATCGATACCGGAAAATGCGTGAAATTTGATTTGCAATATATAAAGAATTTTAAATGAAAATAGTAAAGACTATACTCTGCCTTAATAAACAGATAAAACATTAGTTCCAAACATGTGTCTTTTTTTTCCTTCTAGTTTTTGGCCACCTTCACTGCTATTCACGTTTTTTATTAATCACAAACTGCACTACTGGAGATCAATATCAAACAAAGGTAAATCTTTTTTAGCTAACTTTTGTTTCGATTTTGAGAGATGACACAAGAAGTGCCTCTTACACGGGTCATTGGTTCCATATGTATGTACGGTACGTAGATTTACGCAACAACAACGCGTCGAATGTGTAGTTCTCACGATGTGTCTCCCGCTGTATGGGAATAATCTATTCTATTATTTTATTCCGGTCGTGGTGAATTATGAGTACGTAAGTAGCATACATGGGGAGCCGGATGGACAAAGCAATTCTCAGCCCATTTTCGTTCTGTGGAGTTTCGTAAATTCTTCAAGTGTATGAAAGTATCCAATTTAGCTGCCCAATTTATATTCGGGTTCTGTTCGACGTATTGAGATAATGTCTGCGTATTCATTTCATTTCATTTGTTTAGCTTCTATCTTAACAGATATCACTGAATCAACAGTTTGACGACGAAATGCGTGGTTTCGTGCCACTTTCTCCTATCCTGGGTTGCGCCCCACAATAGAAAACCTCTAAAGAAGACGGTCAAAACCTATTTTGGTTGTTTAATTCAAATTTAGATCTATGAATTGTTTTGCAGAATGTGTTGATAAGATTTTGCATAAATCTACTATTATGGCAAAAAGAGTATCGTGTTTTGGAGAAACTTTGCTGAAGGTACTGTATGTTTGCCTCCTAATTTTAAGTGTATCGTTGTTTTCCGACATTGAGGTCCAAAACCCAAGAAATCAATTTTCACTATTCCAGTACTTAATATACAAAATATCGGGGAAGGGTCATTTGGCCGAACAGACCATGAGGCCGAAAGTCATTTGGCCGAAAGAGTCATTTGGCCTAAAGGGTCGTTTGGGCGAAAGAGTTATTTGGACAAAATGGTTGTTTGGCCGAAAGGTTACGAAGTCTTTGGCCGAAAAGGTCGTTTAGCCGAAAGGTCATTTGCCGAAAAGGTCGTTACTGAATGGTCATTTGGCGAATAGGTCATATGAAAAGTGAGAAATTGGGAGTAAGAAGAGTATCTTACTTCTCACTCTCATTTCTCACTGTAAAGTGAGTAGTGCGAAGTGGGTAGAGTCGTCTCACTACTCTCTTCGCACTACACTCTTTTTACAGCAAGAAGGGAGAAATGAGGAGTAAGAAGTAAGACGTCTAACTTTTCACTCATCATTTCTCACTTCTCACTGTGAAAAGTGAGTAGTAAGACGTTTCACTACTCATTTCGCGCATCTCACTTTCTACAGTGAGAAGATAAAAAAGGGGAGTGAAAAGTGAGACGTCTCTCTTCTCATTCCTAATCTCTAACTTTTCAAATGACCTATTCGACCAAATGACCTATTCGGCCAATTGACTCTTTCGGCCTAACGACCCTTTCGGCCTAATGACCCTTTCGTCCAAATTACCCTTTCGGCCAAATGACCCTTTTGGCCTATGACCCTTCGGCTAATGACCATTAGGCATCATGACCCTTTCGGCCAAACGACCCTTTTGGCCAACGACCTTTTCGGCCAAATAACCCTTTCGCCAAATTACTTTCGGCCAAATGATTTTCGCCTGATGGGTTTTCGCCTAATGGCGTTGGCCAAATAGGTTTCGTCAAACAATCCTTTCGCTTGCGCAAAGATATTATTCCAGTCAAAGAGCACTATGGAAGATTATCATTTGAACATTT